>NC_084800.1:64794896-65419896 GCF_963169125.1 Humulus lupulus
CAATACGAAATTAGAAGGCACTGACCAAAGATATATATTTAATTTGAGTCAATTGAGAAAAAATGATGTAAAGGCAAATCACTATACCACTATCATGATGAAGAATGTAAGTCTTTGACATATCTTTCAAAGTTTCATAGGCAGCAAGATCAATGCCAGCATAGGGGATAATCCCAAGAAGGGATGGTAGAAGACCCTTATAAAAGGCACGGGGTCCCTCTTGAAGCCAGATATCTCTTGTAAGCATCCCCAGTTTAGGAACCCTTCCACCTTCACAAGAACACGTCTGTAACCTCGTTTTCACAAGATCCAACGGGTAGATCACAGTTTGAGCCACTGCACCTGCCGTACCACCAGCAAGAAGTCTTCCACTAGCACCAATATCACCCTTGTCTTCACCCTTAAAATCACCAATCACATTCTTCAACATTTCATAAGCGTAAAATTTTATGGCACTCTCAGGTGCTACCTTCACAACATTTATCCCATTACCTCTAAAAAAACCTAGGATACCACCTTCCTTCCATATCTTCTTTAAAGCTGGACCAATATGGGCATGTGTTGTCTGAACTTGCAAAATCACCTTCAGGCGATCCAATGGGGCAGTTGCAGTTCGAGAGGCAGCTCCAGCAATTCCCCCTGCAATAAAATATTTGCTTCTATGAACATGCTTAGCTATGCCGTGCGGAATAACAGCATGTTCCCCAATGTCTACAAGACATACCCTTTCCCAGTGATGATAAATGTTTTCGATAGTTGCTTCGTGTGGATAGAGTAGAAGAAAATCTCTCCATTCCTCAAATGTGATGATTCCATTATTATCCTTATCAACATGCTCCACAAAACGTGCAAGCTCCTCGTCATCAATTTCAATCCCTTCAAAACAGAAACTGCCAAGGCTTATAAGATGAAAATAACCCAAAAAGTGGGTGATATAGTATTAAAATTACAGCATTCATTGCATGTAACATTGATGTTTGGCAGAATAAACATAATCTAGCAAATATTGCAGAAATTCTTTATGAACTTTACATGAGTAGAATGCCAAGGAAAAATGTAAAATATTAGAAATTAATACTTTGTAAGAGACAGGCAGGGATAGAAAAAACACTCTAAATCAAAACTAATGCACTTAATGGAATGATCGAAATTCAATGTCAGATTTTACGAGCATAACATTAACATCAGAACCAATAGATAAATTCATACTTCTTAGTCCAAATTTTTTTTCATAAAACCTCATAAAAGAAATCAGAACCTAGTTCCCACCAACACTACTACTCGCATATTGATCCAACAAACATATTTAAATCCCAAAGATCCTACTTATACACTACATTTGGGAAGAAAAAGGGCATATTTGACTTTTCAACACCTTGCTTCACAATCCTACATAAATCTAGAATTGACACTTTGTCCACCCCTGGATTCGGATTTCAAAAGCAATTTTTTATGTCATAACTATGCTTATATAAAAAATTGTACAGAGAAAGGACTTAAAAATATTAATAGAAGATAGTTGAATTAAGGGAGAATTTGAACTATTTTGATATAAAATAATCCAAAACGGAAGTAGAGGAAGAGTATCCTACATTAAGTCTTAATTAGACTTCATTTCATACACACTCACTAATTACTCTTTAACACACACATGTTTGCAAGTGTTCAGTAAAACCCATACTTTACACCCACAGTAGTTTCAATAGGAAAAATAAATTAAGGCTACAATCTTGAAAATTTTAATTAAAAATATGTAGTACATACACGAATAAATAAAATAAAATTAAACTTAGAACTGAGCCCACTTCACTAAACTATCTTTCCTAATCCATTCAGTTTAATCTACTAAAAAACACAAGATACAAATTTCAAGATATGTAAATTCAGAAACTAAAATTCTCCATTTCCATATATGCACATTACTGCATATTCTTTGAAAGAACCTTCTTATAATTTCATAACTCCATTTATGATAGTGAAAAGCGAAAACCTATTGGGTTAGCAATATAAATTCACCCCTAGAAATCAAGAATATTTCAGAGCTTATAAACTTAGCTACATGACAATAAACTACAAGCAGCACAAGTGTGCCACCAAAATTAATTTACTAAATGATTTAATTAACCATGTAAATCTGAGCAAGGACGACCAAGAACTTAGAACTTCCTATATTTACTCTGCATATAACAAACTCTACAACCATTCCTCAACTCCATCAGTGTCAATTCAAAAGCCTTATATTTCTACACACTCAGAGCCTAGCTAAGCCAAGCAAAGGCAAATAGAATCACCGTATATATGTACAGGGTTCCATAAAAGAAGAAAACGAAAAATCCCAATGTAATCCTAAATCTTTAGTCAACATTTACATATGATAGTTTGATTCTACCACAGGAATCAAAAGCACTAAACTGAAAAATGCAACCTTCTAGGAAATTAGGAAACAAGAAGTCACTGCCCACCTTCGTTGACCATTGAAATATTCTTCCAATTCTACGACTATCAACGACACTAAAATTAGTTCAACCTCCGAAATAGTGACGATCATTAAAGAAACAAGTGGGGATCATTATAGACAAAAATAAAATGCAAAACACAGTTAGATAAAAGCATAGGGCCACCAAAATTGTCCCTGTCAAAATGCGAAAGACAGATCATAGTCATAAATGCAGAACAAGTCTACTACCCAATTAATCACAAACACTCACAATCATAACCCAGTTTTAGAAACTTTTTAATCAATAAAAAAAGGGTAAAGCAAAGCAATCTCATAATAACAAAAAGGATAAAGAATTGAATAAAAGGAGTGGTGTGGTCCAATGCAATGTGAAAGTACCAGCCTTGACAAGCGCGTCCCAGAGCTCTTCGGGCAAAATGCAGCCGTTGTGTTCGACATCAATGGCCTGAAAGATTCGATAAAGCTCAAGCTCCTTGGCGTCCATATAGCGACGGAACTCGAGGTAATCGACCCGGCCATCCCTATTGGCATCGCAGACCTTCAAAAGATCCTTGGCGTACTTGTACTCCGGGGGAATTTGGAGGGCGGAGAGGCCCGTCTCGATCTGGGCATAGTCCAAATAGCCGGCATTAGCGACGTCGAAGAAATTGAATAGGCTACGAATTCTAAGGTCCCTTTCTTCTTTGGTTTCTCTCAAAACGAGAAGGACGTGATCCATGGAGACGGGGCCAGGTTTCTTCACGGGGTTGCAGCAGCCCTCGGTGCCAGGCTTAGGGCCCATCTGGGAAGAAGAAGCCCACGTGCTCGACGGCCGGCGCAGCCCCGTCGGATACAGCTAAGAGAGAGTCAGATCCAAGAATAACAATATCGACGGAGTTGGGAATTGAGTGGGTATTGTTTTTTTTTTGTTTCTTCTATTCTATGCCCCCACTTAGCGGGAGCAGAAGAAGGGGGCTCTGGCTCTGGCAATGGCTATGGCTATGGCGATGGGTATGGGTGTGGTATGGGCAGTATTACTGTGATTATGGAGAAGAATGGCTTGGAAGAAGAGCATAATCCCACCCCCAAGAAAAAAGAGGTTGGATATTCGCTATTGGCAAGTGCGTGCGCCCGTTTGTGGGATTCTCTATATATGTCTATGGCTTCACTCCCTCTTTCTTGCTTTATTATCAAAAAAGAAAACACTTTTCTTTCTTTCTTTCTTTTTTTTATTATTATTTGCAGCAAAAAACCCTAATCTCTCTTGTATTTAACATTTAAGTCCCTAACCTTTATATTTTGGCATTTAAGTCCCTATTATCATCAAACAATTACAGCCGTTAGTATTTTGGACTCTGTTAGTTTCACCGTCAAATGCACGCATATAGAAAAAAACCAAGGGTGTCTACTGAAAAATTAATATAATAGTTGTTTTTTTGTTTCAGCCATGAATTTTTTTTAACAAATCAATGCACCCAAGTTACTCTTTTTATTATTTGCCACATATAGAAATAATGTTTATGATTGACTAAACAAATAAACAATTATATTTTTTTAAGTCAAAGTTGATAAGTTGAGTGTGATTCCAGAAATGAAAAAAAAATTGAAATTATAATTAGATAAAACATTGTCAAGAGTTGAAATAAATAAATAAAAAAAGTGTTGAAATTGTCCTCTCTATTAATTTTGTGACATTGTCAGGAGTCATTACATGTCAAAACCAAAAATAAACCTGTGCAAAACAAAAAGTTGCTATCAGTAATACCATTAAGCTCCTGTGAAAAACAAAAATTTGCTCCTATGCACTCAAAAAGTTGCTTCTAATTGTCCAATATCCACATGTTCATGAACTAACATATAGTTCCAATTCCATATGCACATTTTTCCACCACCATCTTACTCCACCAAAAAGAAATAGCAATAGCAAAAACTTGTCCCTATATATGCACAAGTTCAACCATGATCTTACACCTCAAAGGAAATGACTTTCTTTTTCTTCCTGCCACGTTTCTTCGGCTACAATGTTATAGTAAATCAAGTTAAAATATATACCAAATATCCAAAATAAAATAAAGTATAAAAAATAAAGCATATAAAAACATGTGAAGTTGATGCTTCTTTAATGTCTTTGAGTGGATTTGGGCTACCACAATTGTTGCAAGCAATGCATGACCATGCCATGTCTTCTTATTTGGTTTGGTGGTGGGGGCTCATCAGCATATTTCTGTTTCTAGCCTTCTTTTGCCTATACCCGGAGGTTTCTTAAAAGGTGGAGGGATCAAAGAATTTTACCTAGGCTTAGGCCACAATTGAGGTCCATTTACATGATTGGTGACAGGTTTGTAAGATTGTTTGTGGTAACAGTTGTCCACATAGTTGAAGAGATTGAAGTTTCTACCTCGAATGCATATCATTGCATCAACATATGAGACTCCACTCAGATTCCATCTTCCACAAGAGCATGAAAGGGCTGCTAAGTTAACTCCCCACTGATTTCCATAAAGATTGAAATTCCATTTTTAGTAATTACCAAATTAATTAAACCAAGTGAATTAATTAAAGTGCGGAATGGTAATTAACTGTTTGCACAGAATACAGTTCTGTCGGAACAGAAATCAAACTTGTCACGACAGAAACTGAATACAATAAAAAGACAGTGCAAAAGAATAAAGAACACAGCGAATTTTTACAAAGCTCAGAAACCAAACTTGTCACGACAGAAACTGAATACAATAAAAAAACAGTGCAAAAGAATAAAGAACACAACGAATTTTTACAAGGTTCATAAACCCTTTCAGATAACCTACTCATTGGGGCCACGCCCAGAGAATAAAACTAATTAATAAAGAATCACAAGTACAAAAACATTGACTTAAACAAAACAAGACGCCCTCTTGAGATTTGCCGCAACTTGTTGTACTTCTCTTCACTAATCTGATCTTGATTGAAACGCTCAACCACTTGAACTCCCTTCAATGGTCAGCGAGTGCTTGCATCCTCCCGACGCAAGGCTTGTAAAAAATCTTCTCCCGAAGACTACAAACGCTGTGTACAAATTACAATGTGTATTCACTCATGAACATGGTATAAGCTCACCACTAAAAACTAAACACACATAATTCTATAAGATCACGTGAATACTTATGATCTTGAATACAAAGAAGAACTCTCACAAATATTACAATAAAGCTCACGAATAATGCACCAAAGAGTTCCCTTTTCTCACTGCCTTTAGAGCCTTATTTATAGAGTCTTTTTCGTGCTCACAAAGGCAGAGAAAGAATGCTTCTAATAAAGGCAAGGATCACAGAAGTTATTCTTGATTGTCGAAGAGTTGCCTTATTTAGAAGATGCTGATCCGACAGATGCGATATTGGTAGGAACAGCTCAGACCTGTGACGGATCAAAACAAGTTCAAAAAGGAAACAATAATTAATGACATTAAGAACCAGTTTCCTGATTGCAATCCTTGAGCTGCAGGAAAATATATCAGCAAATAATCCAAAAATAACTTTGGGTAAGTACCGAATATTTGCAATAAACTTTGTTTCCTTTATAAACAAAATGAGACAATATATGCTAAATAAGGAAGCATATTATTGACCAAAAATCACACAAAAGGAAAGAGAGTTTCCGAAAATTGGAATAAAGGAAACCAAATATTTCCAAACAAATCCGAAAAATATAATAAAGGAAAACAACTATTTCCGAAAATTATAATAAAAGGAAAACAAATATTTCCGAAAATTATAATAACAGGAAACAATTAAATCAACCAATTTCTCTTTTAAGAAAAAAATATATTTCTATAAAAATGTCAATTATAGGATTTACAATCTCCCCTTTGGCAATTTTATAGACAATGAATATCTATTTTTAACAGATCCATTGTTTAACGCCCAAAATGTGACAACCACTAAGCGGTGGTTGTAGTATAATCGGGCAGTCAATCCACAAGGAGGTAACCTAAAATCAAAAGGTTAGTAGGAAATAACACAAAAAGTTAGTAACAAGAAGTAAATAAAATTGTAAATGGAAAGAGGTTTGAGATTTTGGTATTGTATTTTTGATAAAGTGATGAAATAAGATAAGTGAAATAAAGGTAAGATGTAATCAAGAGTTTGAGAAAATGAAAAGTTTCAAGAATCATCCATATGCTTGTTTAGTTACTTGATTTACAAAAATACACAAGTAAATAGTTCACATCCCAACATTTACTTGGAAAATCTAACATTAAAGTTCATAGTCTTTTCTAACAAAAATTCATTTGAGTTATAAAGTTCTTTACTTTAAAAGCGCAATGTTAATCTTATGAAAAATCTAAAAATGACAAAATACCCAAGGGCAATAATGCAATAGAAGATTAGACATAAAATTATGTATCAATATTACTTTTGCTAATTAGAAGCACATAGAAAGAGCATGACTAATCCTATATACTATTAGCATAAGTAAATAAAGATAGAGATGAAAGAACATAAATAACTCAAATATATTACATTAAGAACATAGTAAATCAAAGTAGCAAAATAACATCACTTGCATATGGAATCATCCCTAACCTTCCTAGGAAGATTAGACCATTATGCTCATGATTCTCACAAAATTCTAAGAATAAAATATGAGAAGAAAGTGAGTGGAAATTTTGCTATAGTTTCTCTATTCTAAAAATTACATTACAAGTGTGAAGAAAGTGTCCCTATTTATAGATGGAGAGAATGACTAAAAAAGAAATTAAATAACAATTTGGGGTTTACAAAATAAATCTGAAATATTAATAATAAAATATGATTTTGAAAAATCAAATCTTATTATTAATATTAACCTAGCTATTTTGGTGTATGGTCAAAATACCATTTTTCAAAAGCACCAAAAAAGATGAGCTTTAAAGCTCAAAATGGTAATTTTGCAAAGCCCAATACCCACAAAATATGGGTTGAAAGTGGCTATGGCAGAAGTGGGTTTTGACCCACTCCAACCAATGAGAGTGCGACATGTAGGCAGCTGGTTGGGGTGAATTGGGTTGGGTTTTCAGACTGGTCTTCAGCTACATTGGATGGAGTTGCAAAAGACGGCAAGGCCTTCGTTGGGCCTCAGCTGTACATAATCGGGTTGGCCTTCGTTGGGCCTCAGCAAAAGATGGCAAGGTCACGTGTTTGCATAATATGCATATATGTGTCAATGCAGGTGGAAAGGAGGCTGAAGGTCACATGCTTGCATTGCCAATTGATGGAGGCTGCTGAAGGAGGCGTTAGAGTGAAGCTGTGTTGGAGCTTCGGATGGCTGCTGGCGGCGACGTGGCGGCCTCGGGTTGGCTGGCAGGCGGACACGTGGCGGGCAGGAAGCTGCATGAGGCTGGCTTTGGGCTGCTGGAACCATGGGCCTGCATTGGGCCTGAAATGACAAAAAAAAGAGAAGTTAACTACAATAATATCATTTTTCAGCTCTCATTTTTCAAGTTTACTTCTTTTCTTTTCTTTTCTATATTTTTTTCTTTTAATTAGGCTCAAATGCATTATAATTCATATAAAATATTTTTAAATTAAATTAAAACTAATATTTTCCATTTAAAGAATATATCATAATAAATTCAAGAAAATATTATTCAAAACTTAATTTAATTTGGACTTAAACTTGATAAAATGACATCTTTTGAGCACTAATCATCCCTGCAAAACACAAGTAAGTGCTTAAAATCATAAGAGTCACAAAATAATCAAAAAAATGACTCCCCCTGCGAAAGATAACCAAAGCACAGTTAACAAAAGAAACCTATAAGAACCAGTAGGTTAACATAATCAAAGTACCAAAAAATAGAGTCACTCTCTCCCCCTCATTGTCTGAAAAAATGCCAAAGAACAAACAAATGAAACCAAAAGAAAGACACATTAAGTGTTCTTTTACAACTAACAAATGTAAAATAGATCAAAGGAACTGAGATCATCATGGGGCAGGAGAGCTGGATGCATTGAGAGTGGCCAATGAAGTAAGAATTTGGCATTGAGTTTCCTCCATGAGAGAGAACCGGACAGAAAGACTTGTAATGCCTGTCTGGACAACACCAAGATCAGTCAGGACAGCAGGAGTGTCAGTCACAACATTGCCAGAAGTAGGACTAGCCAGATTAATTCCTTTGACTTTTCGAGCGGTGGACGGAGCATGATCATCTTTGACAGTATAGGTGGGACCAACCAAAGGAGAAGTCAAAGTCTCATGGGACTTCTTCAAAGGACGTTGAGAGTCCAAAAGTTTGTAAATGACCCGAGGAAACATCAAGTGTTGCCCCTTACGTTTGGCACCACTTAGAGACATGATTTGGTCAAAAATAACAGCTCCAAGATCTATGGCGACTCCAGTACCAATTTTGAACAACAGGAAGGCCATATCTTGAGTGATGGTGGAGGAATGTGTGGTAGGCATCCAATTAAACATAGAAAAATTGAAAAGAGTACCATAGTAATGAGTGAGATCGGTGACTCGAAGAGAGGTGCTCGGTTCCCACACCATAGTCTGACCAAACAGTTCAGACAAAACTTGGTCATTTGCAAATTCAATAGAATCATCAATCTCCACAGGGACGAGATTGAGAGCCTTAGCAATTTCGGACGGGCTAAAATTATACCAATGACCCCTAACATAAACTTTATGGAACATAAAAGAAGATTGGTCTAATAACTCATCATTCAAATTTGCATAAAATTCTTTAACAACCCGAGGCACAAACCCATCAAACCCAGACAAGGATCGCAACCAACCTCTTTCCTCTAAAGTAAGCAATACCCCAAAAACACGATGAGGAGCAAAAAGAAAATTTCGCTCACTAATAAAGTGACGATGGTCATAGAATTGCATGTTCTTCTCATTATCATTAAAACAGAATGTAAGAGAGTGGGCTTTGAAAGAACCTGAGGTACGGGCAGGAGCACCTTTCTGCTTAGCAAGTTTGGACGACAATTCAGGAAATGCCAATGGAGTGGTGCCTTTTGGGTCAGATTCAACAGGAGAGGCTTCAGATGGGTCTTCTTTAGAGTCAGTCTCCTCAGCCAAATCATCAAGAGGAACTTCAGGATTTGGCTCGGTCAAAGAAGGGTCCAACTCAGGCTGAGAGTCTTCCGTCTCGGGAGAGACATCCTCCGATGAGGTGCATGGGGGAGGATTGATTTTGGCCTTTAATTTAAAACGAGATAAAGGAGATGAATCAGAGATGGAGCTGGTACCTTTAGATTTAGCCACTTTAGACTTTTTCCCTTTCTTCGACCCAACAGCTTTGGACTTACGTTTGCCCTTTGCCTTGGGTGTCAACACATCAAGTGATAGTGAGGATTCAGAGTCATGATCAGATGGAACAGACACATCTTCAGTGGAAATTGATTTGGACTGACTAGTTCCCAAGGCCGATTTGGCTTTTATTTGACCTTCGGGAGAGGCGAGTGAAACCGCCGAGGCTGGAATTGGCTCAGCATCCAAATTCGGGAACGTAACTCCTTTGCTAGAAGCACCAAGAACAGATGAACTTATGGGACCCGAAAGAGCAAGAACCTTCTTTCATGCTGTGGTTTTAGAACGACGGCCTGGAGTAGGAGAGATAGCAGGGATTGATGTTGGGACCGAAGGAGTGGCAGTGGAAACAGATTCAGGAAGTGTCTCCTGCTGAGATTTCACGGACTTGGAAGATGAACCACGACCTCGAGTCTTCATGGCTGCTAAGAGAGAAACAAGTGAAACACACAAAGAAAGAAACCCTAAACACTTCGGTTATAAGTGAGAGATTTAACAAGAAAACACTGATTATAAAACAACCAAAGGGACTCCGAATATATAAAGTATTCGAAACACAAATGAGGCAAGTTCAAGAATGGGTAACCAAAAATGGGTAACCAGATTTTTAGTGATAAATGCCAAAATATTTCCCTTTTTAAAACAAATTCTGTCACACCTCAAAATTGGAAACTTTTGAATATTTTTAGAATATATTGAGATAAAACAAATAAATTGCATAAATTAATTTTTCAAACCTTTTTTTTTAAGAACACGGTAGATAACAGATTTTATTTTTCAAAATTTTTTATTACAAAATTGCCAAAAATAAAGTGTAAATTGTCATACCATATGTGTCCATGTAAATCCCAAGTCATGTTCAGAAGAAACAAGATAACCATATTTTTCACAAATTAGAGAAATGAGTTATAATTCAAATACTAAGAGACCATAATTCGAAAAACATACCAATCACAAAACATATTTGAGTCAATTCATTATATGTATGAGTCTTACAACCATCTTACACAGTCTAGAACATGCATATGTGTGTGCATGTGTAAGCAATTTGGCGTTTCTTTTTGGCCTTTTAAAGCTAGGGTCATTGCCCATATTTGGCGATTTTTAGCCTTTTTCCAATTGTAACCATAATGGAGGCTATAACTCTTATACTGATGGTAGCCCTTTACGCTGGTAGAGTATCCTCCAATATAATTGCTAATTACCTGGTACCAACTTACTAAGTGTCGGCTTTCACACATCAGTATAGGTAGCTCTTTTCCAAAATGGAGCCTGAAAAAGAAATTGGATTAGGAATGATCATACAATGATAAAGATTTGATCAAATATAAATTGGATGATCTATAATTTTTCAAATATGGTTTTTTATTCCAACAGAGTATAGGACTTATAACGATCATTCTCTAAAATACAAAAAAAATATGCTCATCAAATTTCTTCCAATCAGGACAAGAGATTTACAAAAAACACATATGCAAGGCAAGATAATCAATTTATTGGCAATTTCAAATAAAACAAACCCCCAAGGACTTCCTAAGGGAATCAAATGTGACCGTGTCTAAGGCTTTAGTAAAGATATCTGCAATTTGTTTGTTAGTCTCAACATATTCTAAAATCAATGTTTTGTTTTCAACAAGTTCCCTAATAAAATGATGACGAATGTCAATATGTTTGGTGCGAGAGTGCTGAACAGGATTTTTGGAGATATTAATAGCACTTGTATTATCACAAAAAATGGTTAAAGTTTTAACATCAAACCCATAGTCTGCCAACATTTGTTTCATCCACAAAAGTTGAGTACAACAGCTTCCAGCAGCAATGTACTCAGCTTCGGCTGTTGACAAGGAGATGGAGTTTTGTTTTTTACTATGCCAGGAGACCAAATTGTTTCCTAAGTAAAAACAACCACCACTTGTGCTTTTTCGATCATCAGTGTTTCCTGCCCAATCTGCATCACTATAACACACAAGGTTAGAATTTGTTTCTTTGGAGTACCAAATGCCTAAATCAAGAGTATTATTAATGTAACGAATAATTCTTTTTACAGCAGTCACATGAGATTCCATGGGGTTCCCTTGGAAACGAGCACACACTCCAACACTGTAACTTATGTCAGGGCGACTTGCAGTTAAGTAAAGGAGACTCCTAATCATACTCCTGTAAAGAGTTGGATCAACTTTCTTCCCATTTTCATCTTTAGACAATTTAACCGTGGTACCCATGGGAGTCTTAGCAGGTTTAGATGCATCGAGTCCAAATATTTTCACAAGACTTCTTGCATACTTGCTTTGTGAAATGAAAATTCCTTCATCAGACTGCTTTACTTGAAGTCCTAGGAAGAAATTGAGTTCTCCTACCATGCTCATCTCAAACTCTTCCTGCATTTGTTTCACAAAATCCTGCACTAGAGAATCATTAGTTGAACCGAACACTATATCATCAACATAGATTTGTGCCATCATAATATTTTCATTAACATTTTTGATAAACAGTGTTTTGTCTACTCCCCCTCTCTTGTACCCCTTTGAGACCAAAAGTTGAGTTAGTCTCTCATACCAAGCCCGTGGGGCTTGTTTCAGCCCATACAAAGCTTTTTGCAATTTAAAAACATAATTAGGATTGTAAGGATCCTCAAACCCTTTGGGTTGTTCCACATAAGCTTCCTCATTCAAAAATCCATTTAAAAATGCTGATTTTACATCCATTTGGAACAATTTAAAACCAAGAACACATGAAATAGCTAGTAATAATCTTATGGATTCAAGTCTTGCAACAGGGGCAAATATCTCATCAAAATCAATTCCTTCAACTTGAGTGTACCCCTGTGCAACTAGTCTAGCTTTATTTCTTATTATGGTCCCAAATTCATCAGTTTTGTTTTTAAATATCCACTTTGTACCTATAACATTGGTATGACTCGGTCTAGGGACAAGGATCCATACCTCATTCCTTGTGAATTGATCTAACTCTTCTTGCATAGCATTGATCCATGATTCATCATTTAAGGCCTCCTTCACATTTTTAGGTTCCAAAGTGGAAGTAAAACAAACAAATTGAACCAAATTTACATACCTCTTTCGAGTGACCATACTCTCTTCAAGATTTCCCAGAATAAGGTCAGAAGGATGATTCTTTTTTACTCTGGTTGATGTTTCTTTTTGAATGGAGTCAGAGGAAGTAACTGGATTTTCCTTTTCTATTTGCCTAGTTGTTGTTTCGACAGAATTGGCATTTGATACGTCAGCAGTGGCTGTTGTCCCCTCCGAAGGATGTGCTGTCGGATCCGCCATTTCTTTATGATGTTGAACATATATGAGCCTGTCAATTTCCTCCTCATGGGAGTACTCAGAAAAATATTTTAAATCATCTACAACTACATTAGCTGATTCCATAATAGTTTGGGTTCTCATATTATAGACACGATAAGCCCTACTATTAGTGGAATAACCAAGAAAAACTCCCATATCACTCTTATCATCAAATTTACCTAGATTCTCACGATCTCTAAGAATATAGCATAGACACCCAAAAACATGAAAGTAGTTAACATTGGGTTTTCTACCTTTCCAGATTTCGTAAGGACTTTTGTTTGTACCTGGACGCAGAAAAACACGATTAATTGTGTAACAAGCTGTATAAATAGCTTATGCCCACAATTTATTTGTGAGTTTTTTGCTGTTAAGCATAACTCTGGCCATTTCCTGCAAGGTACGATTTTTCCGTTCCACTACCCCATTTTGTTCAGGGGTTTTGGGAGCAGAAAATTCATGCAAAATTCCAAACGATTTACAATATTCATCATAAACAGAATTTTCAAACTCCTTACCATGATCACTCCTTATTCGTACAATCTTTCCAATGTTACAATTTTTTTCAACTCTCAATCTTGTACATAGAGTTTGAAAAGCTTCAAATGTATCTGATTTCTCTCTTAAAAAATCTACCCAAGTAAATCTAGAAAAATCATCCACACAAACAAAAATGTATCTCTTGCCATTAATACTTTCAACTTGTATAAGACCCATGAGATCCATATGCAATAATTCTAGCACATTTGAAGTATTAACATCAGATAATGCTTTATGGGAAATTTTCAACTGTTTTCCCAATTGGCATGATTCACACTTACCAAGCGATTCTTTACCCAACTTGGGTATACCACGGATGAGACCTACATTAGCAATCTTTTTCAAGTTTTTGAAATTTATATGACCAAGTTTTTCATGCCACAAGTCAGTAATATTAAAACTTGATGAAGATGCATGACATGTGAATTTTTGTGTGCGAGTGTAACAATTATCCAAAGAACGAGAGCCTTTGAGAATAATATCACCATTTTGATTTAAAACATTACACTCATCATGTGAAAAATTAACATAAAAACCTTGGTCACAAATTTGACTTATGCTAATTAAGTTGGCTTTCAGCCCATCAACAAGAAGCACATTTTTCAGTTTCGGTAACCCTTCAATGTTTAGAGTACCTTTATCCAAAATATTTCCTGTCATTCCATCCCCAAATGTTACTACCCCACACTTCAAGGATTTGAAGTTGGTAAGTATGTTGGCATTACCTGTCATATGTCTCGAACAACCGCTATCAAAGTACCATGAACTAGATGCATGCATTTTGTGACAAGTAAAAGTAGCCAAGCAAACAGAGTTAACTTTCTTGACCCATACTATTTTTTATTTTGAATTTCTTTTGGTCAAGAATTGATTCATACCACCAAAGTGTTTATCATAATTTTTTTTGAACAAGTTTAACAGAGAAAAACACTTAGGTCTTATGTGACCTTTCATCCCACAAAAATGACAAACTGGTACAAAATGTTCAATGTTTCTTTTTGGAGGAATTTTCTTTAGTTGTAGATCTGTTGCAACAGATGGCAACTCTGTCCTCTCAGCAGTGTGACTTGTTCCTGCAACACGGTTAGTTGACACAACAGATGGATAATTCATGGATTTTACAAAAACCGTTAATATCATCCAAAATTCCAGATCTAGGATTAAGCATTTTGACACATTTTTGCAAAAACTCAATTTTTTTATTCAAAGAAATAATTTCATCACTTTTGGAAGCAATAATCATCTCAAGTTTTTCAAATTTTTCAACAAATTTTTTATTATTGCCAGCCATTAGACGATTCTCAGAACACACTTTTAGCCATTGATCATACATTATTTTATAAGACTCTTTCAATGACTCCTCATCTAAATCAGAATCACTGTCTGAATTCTCATTGTTCTGAGCAGAATTATTAAGGCATAATACATCCTTGTAATCGACCGAAGAAAAAACAATACCTTTGTGAACAGAGGTTAAGGCAACACTATTTTCCTCCTCATCACTCTGTTCAGAGTCTTGATCACTCTATGTGGCTATAATGACTTTCTTTTTCTTTAAGGTATTTGCACACTCAGATTGAATGTGTCCAAAACCTTCACATTCCCTGCACTGAATACCCTTTTTATTAGTCTGAAAGGGTTTAGAAAAATTACCTTTTGGGTTTTTGGATATGGCCTTTTTGTTTCCCAATTTCTTTATGTATTTTTGGAAAATTTTTGTCAACAGAGCCATCTCATCATCCTCATCTTCCGAACTTTCCTTCTTTTCTTTAGAGGATTTCAAGGCAATAGATTTTTCCTTGATTTCCTCTGTCTTACCTTTTTGTCTAATTTGTTGGTTTAGTTCAAAAGTTCGAAGTGAACCCATCAGTTCCTCTACTTTTATTTTGTCCAAATCTTTTGCTTCTTCAATTGCAGTTAGCTTTGTCTGAAACCTGTCAGGGAGAACTCTAACAATTTTTCGAACCAAAACATTCTCTTCAAGTTTTTCACCAAGAGCAAAATATTCGTTAGCAATATCTGACAATTTCTCATAAAATTCAGTGAGGGTTTCATTTTCAAATTTTCAAATTTTTTTGTGAGCATAACAAGCTTAGAACGCTTGACATCAGCAGTTCCTTCAAATTGAGTTTGAAGAACTTGCCAAACATCTTTAGCCGAAACACATGAAGAAATCAATTTAATGTAACCTTCACCAACACCATTAAAAATAACATGTAATGCTTTATTGTTGTAACTGGACAGTTTATCTTCAGCATCAGTCCATTCAAGTTCAGATTTTACCTTAGTTATATCATCGCTTTCTGCTGGAGGAGTCCAACCACTTAAAACAGCTCGCCAAGCCTTTTCATCTTGAGATTTGATAAAGGCTCTCATTCGAACTTTCCAATATGGATAGTTTGAATCGTTGAGTAAAGGGGGGCGAGTTATGGAACCTCCTTCTGTGAAAAAAGACATTGCAAGAACAAGAGCAACAAATGGAATAAACCAAGATCACACTCAGAAATGAGTGACCCGCTCTGATACCAATTGAAATTCCGGTTTTAGTAATTACCAAATTAATCAAACCAAGTGAATTAATTAAAGTGCGGAATGGTAATTAACTGTTTGCACATAATACAGTTCTGTCGGGACAGAAACCAAACTTGTCACGACAGAAACTGAACACAATAAAAAGACAATGCAAAAGAATAAAGAACACAACGAATTTTTACAAGGTTCAGAAACCCTTTCGGATAACCTACTCCTTGGGGCCACGCCCAGAGAATAAAACCAATTAATAAAAAATCACAAGTACAAAAACATTAACTTAAACAAAACAAGACTCCCTCTTGAGATTTGCCGCAACTTGTTGTACTTCTCTTCACTAATTTGATCTTGATTGAAACGCTCAACCACTTGAACTCCCTTCAATGGTCAGCGAGTGCTTGCATCCTCTCGACGCAAGGCTTGTAAAAAATCTTCTCCCGAAGACTACAAACGCTGTGTACAAATTACAATGTGTATTCACTCATGAACATGGTATAAGCTCACAACTAAAAACTAAACACGCATAATTCTACAAGATCACGTGAATACTTATGATCTTGAATACAAAGAAGAACTCTCACAAATATTACAATAAAGCTCACGAATAATGCACCAAAGAGTTCCCTTTTCTCACTGCCTTTAGAGCCCTATTTATAGAGTCTTTTTCGTGGTCACAAAGGCAGAGAAAGAATGCTTCTAATAAAGGCAAGGATCACAGAAGTTATTCTTGATTGTCGAAGAGTTGCCTTATTTAGAAGATGTTGATCTGACAGATGCGATATTGGTGGGGACAGCTCAGACCTGTGACGGATCAAAACAAGCTCAAAAAGGAAACAATAATTAATGACATTAAGAACCAGTTTCCTGATTGTAATCCTTGAGCTGCAGGAAAATATATCAGCAAATAATCCAAAAATAACTTTGGATAAGTACCGAATATTTGCAATAAACTTTGTTTCCTTTATAAACAAAATGAGACAATATATGCTAAATAAAGAAGCATATTATTGACCAAAAATCACACAAACGGAAAGAGAGTGTCCGAAAATTGGAATAAAGGAAACCAAATATTTCCAAACAAATCCGAAAAATATAATAAAGGAAAACAACTATTTCCGAAAATTATAATAAAAGGAAAACAAATATTTCCGAAAATTTAAATAAAAAGAAACAATTAAATCAATCAATTTCTCTTTTAAGAAAAAAAGATATTTCTATAAAAATGCCAATTATAGGATTTACAAAGATAATGAACCTTATACATTTCACCTCTTACCTATATAGTGTTGGAAAAATATTACATATATAACAATATTTATATTTATTAAAGTAAAAATACATAAATATTATAATTATAAATAATACAATATAAATAACTATAATAATTATAATATAAATTTATACAATATTATGTATAAATATTTATATTATAATTATTTATATTGTGTTATTTATAATTATAATATAGTTATTTATAATTATAATATTGCTATTTATATTATAGTTATTTATTTTATGTTATTTATAATTATAATATTTATGTATTTTTAATTTAGTAGATATAAATATTGTATTTATCATATTGCGTTTATTCAAGTATTATATACGTTATTGTACGCCCTGATTTCCCACGGGCTATTAGCGAGCTGATATATGGCCTACTTATATCAGCCATGTGGATACCACAAGACCGGAGCTGCTATCGTTAGGTCCTACCTCTTTAGCTCGAGGTAACCAAAGGTTCACCAAGATTATTTAAGGGCCGAGTCAGGAAAATAAAGACCGCAGGTCAGGAAGGCGTCCTGCTCGAGGCACGAGCTGGAGGTGGAAGTCGTGACTCCTTATAAAGTCAACCACGCAATGTAAACGTGCATATATCAGACATCACGTGTCTGATATATCCCTGAATTCTCGGACATGCAGCATGTACGTATTCGGGCACCCACGACTGGGTTGGGTTGTGCGGCCCATTATCCCCATTACCTGTTGATTAGACCACACTTCATTTGTCAGGTTTTAGGAATTAATCATGAATGTCACAAAAGTGACATGATGTGTAAGAAGGTCATGGGATGACCCCCCTTACCAACTCTCAGATGCCCTCTCCTATAAATATGGAGACCCCGGGAGTTGCAAAGGGTTGGATTCTATTACATAACAAAATACCTTGTAAAAAATACCAGAAATATAGCAATAATATTGGCTGGTGGAGTAAAAGGATTTTAACCTTTGAACCACCTAAAAATGTAGTTGTGTCATCAGTCCATTTTAAGATCATTTATCTGTTTCGGTTCATTATTAAGCACTAATCTCTTTCTCTTATTTTCTTAATTACCTGTTGGCGAAGAACTGCGTCAACAGTTATATTTTTCCAACAATCTTAAAACATATTCCTCATTTAAATATAATATTTGAATGTTAGATATATTTTATATTATTATAATATTTAATATATCTATTAGTGATATTTCTATATCTATATATTGAAAGATATTGTTATTGCGAAAAGTTCATTTTGAACTTAAATCTCACTAGAGAAGTTCTGGGAACTGAATATTTTCAAAGAAACTAGACTGCTGAGGCAGAGGCTATATCCTCCTAGTATTCTTTGGAAATTATCTAGTAGAGATATTTGGGGCTGTATAAATACTCAATGGAAATATTCTACGACAGGATAGACCATGAATGGTTATGTTTTTGACCCTTCTAGGCTAACCTAAGAATTTGCTTTAAGTTTGATCTAAGAGACCGTTGTCAGGAAAATAACATTATTGGTTTTGTGATTTCAGACAAAATGACAATTGAAGCAAACCAAAATAGCAGGAATAATGAGGTGTTAGCTGAGACCCCAGTTCAGGCAATTCAAGCTCATACCCAAACGGTTCCAGCCTCGGTTAATACGAGCCATCCCTTGAGCTTTGGGGAACGATATGATAAATTCAATGGACAGAATTCCAAAAGGTGGTAGCAAAAGATGTTGTTCTATCTGACCACCATGAATCTTGTCCGATTTGTTACTGATAACGAACAAAAGCTGAAAGAAAATGAGGATGATATCCAAGTCATTAATGTTGTTAATGATTAGATCAAATCTGATTTTCTATGTCGTAACTATGTTATGAATAGTCTAGAAAATTATTTGTATGAAGTTTATTCTACAAAGAAGACGACTAAAGAACTGTGGGAGTCTTTAGACCGAAAATATAGAACTAAGGATGATGGCACAAAGAAATTTGTGGTTGGGCGATTCCTTGACTATAAAATGGTAGATTCCAAGATTGTGATTAGTCAAGCTCAGGAATTCCAATTAATTTAACATGAAATTTCCTCTGAGGGAATGATCCTGAGTGAGACCTTTCAAGTTGCTGCTTTGATTGAAAACTACCCCTTGCATGGAAGGAGTTCAAGAGCTACTTTAAGCATAAGCGAAAGCAGATGAACATTGAAGAATTAATTGTTAGACTTCGTATCGAAGAAGACAACAAGAATTCAGAAAAAAGGAGTTCAAGACAAGATGTGGCTAAGGCCAATCTGATGGAGCAAGGTCAAAGCTCCAGGGGAAAGAAGAACAATAAACCCAATGATAAAGGGTTCAAGTTCGAACCAAAAGGAGGAATCTCCAAAAATTCGTTCAAATTCCTTAGCAAGTGCTTTAACTGTAATAAGCTAGGTCACAAGTCATCGAACTGTAGACTGCCAAAGAAGAATCGTGGTCAAGAGACTAATATGATGGATGATATGTAACGACCTCCTTTCTTAACATACATATATATAGTGTAAAAACAAAGTTTAACCTGAATATAACAATACTGAAATTATGAATTTACAAAAACTTTATTAAACAATACATAACTAATGTTCATAACCTCAAACCATACAATACTTACAACTAAATAAAATCTTTATCTTACATACAAATCTTAATACTTTTATAAATAATTTTCGTGGCATTACTACACCTTAACGTAGAAATGAAGATGTATCCAACCGATAAATTGAAAAGCTTTATGTAAATTACAACGTTCATGAAATACTTTTAAAGCTTTAAGTAAATTATAAAGTTCACAAAATACTTTTAATGAAATATAATTATAAAATCAAGTTTATCATTTATTTATAAAATAGCATAACAGAACTCCACTCCCTTCAGGTCAGCCCCATATGTACAGTCATGTTGGCTCCACGTATACTCATCAACAATTTATATTTGGGGCCTCTTACCTACAATACAAAACATTATCTGATGAGCTAAGGCTCAGTAAGCAGAATAACTACCTCATATGCATTAAAATAAACGTGCAACATGTTATGTATTTTCTTTCTTTCACTTTCCTTTATTTCTTGGGCCCTAGAGGATGCTGCTGCCGGCATTACATAGGGAATCACATTCCCACCTGAACATAAACATGATAATAGGGAATTTCTCCCTCATAAACATTCATTATATAGGGAAGTACATCTCCCTCCTTACGTATTTGAGACTTAGGTCTCCCAAGCAGCACCTCTACTTTAACGCTTTCAATAACTTGTTTGTGAACATTAAGCGTGCTTATGCATAATAAATATAACATTCTTGAAAATAACTTATGCATAAGAACATGGCAGGATTACATATAAAGCATATAAATGCACATAAGACACATAAAAGACTTGTATTGTAGATGAGGATTTTACTTACCTTGCGTCTTGATAAAACAACCGAAATTGTTAGCTTCCTGATAAAAACACAAACTATTAACTTACATAAAATCTACATGATGTAATTTTAGTTTATAGTTGTTGTTATTCTATTTTTTTTTTCTTATTTTATTGTTTATTTTATGTCCAGGCATATGGTCATACTATAATTTGTCCATGGCAAGATCCCGGTCTAAAAGTCGTGGTCATGGTCATACGGAAATGTCCAGGTCATAGTATCAATCCATAATAATAAGGAATAAGGTCATATAATAAAAGTCCAAATAGTCCAAAGTGTGACCATAGCCTATATAAGTTTAGTATTATAACGATACATAAAAAAATAGTTTATATTTCAATTTTTGGCATTTTAAAATATAACGACATGGTAAAATAATCCATATATAAATTTTAGCATTTTAATGGCATAGTAAAGTAATCTATATAACTTTTGGCATTATAACGACATGGTAACATAATCCATATATAAATTTTGGCATTATAGTAAAATAATCTATATATAAATTTTGGCATTATGACGGCATAGTAAATTAATCTATATATAAATTTTGGCATTAAAACGACATAGTAAAATAATCTATATATAAATTTTTGCATTATAACGGCATAGTAAAATAATCTATATATAACTTTTGGCATTATAACGGCATAGTAAAATAATATATATATAACTTTTGCCATTATAACGGCATAGTAAAATAATCTATACATATATAATAACTAAATAACTTAAATGAAAGGCTCGGGAAAGGGCTTACCTAAAAAGTTTTTGTAGGCTAGCGTTATGAACAGAACTTTGCCTAGATCTTCGATGTTTAGAACTTTAGAAGGGTGTTAAGAAGATTTTTGGGTAGAGTAAGAGAAATAAAATGAGGTTTTTGTGATTCAAGATGAGTTTTGGAAGAGCTATTTATAGGAAAATTTTGGGTTACTATGCTAATAAAATATTAAAAATATCAAGCATAGTGGAATAATAAAATATTCAAAATATAAACATGGTGGTTTGCTAAAGTCATCATTGTATCACTACTGCATCATCATGTGGGAACCATGGGGTGGACCCCGCTGTGGGACCCATGTGGACCCTACTATGGGACCCTTGCGGACCCCACTATGGGACCCACTATGAATAGTACCCGGTGAATAGTAAAAAAATGAAAATTTCCCAATCTTCTTATATTACTTAGTTTAACATTTTTTACTCACAAACTTTTCTGAAAATGTTTATCTAACACCCATAAATTAATTATTCTCACATGTTGGTTATTTCAACAACTTAGAATTATTAAAATCCCATAATAGAAAACAACTATATCCCCAATGGTCAGGATCACTATTCACCAACGGTCATAAACAGCTAGTTTTTGTCCTATAAATACTTGTTTCTTCAACCATTTACTTGCACAACTTCTTTATCTCTTAACCCTCTAGATAAAATTCATCATCAAATCATGAATTTCTCTTTATTTTTCATAACTTTAGTGATTGTTTGCTTGTATTTAGCATCATTCTATGGGTATTATACTAATGAAATGCCCATGAATGTTATAGTTGCATATTCATTAGTTATTCTTCCATTTTACTTAATAGCTTTAGCATTCGATTAGCATTGTAATGCACTCAAAAGTATGAATAAAAAATATCTTCTCTTATTTTTCATAATTGTTGTAATGTATTTGTAAAATGAAATGGGAGTTACATGATATCTCCAAAGATGTTAGTGATATAAATCTATTAGTGATGGTGTCAGAAGTAAACCTAGTCAATTCTAACCCTAGAGAGGGGTTGATTGACACTGGTTCTACTTGACATATATGCTCAGATAAGGTTTGTTCAGATGTTTTGAACAAGTGACCAATGGAGATAAACTATTTATGGGAAACTCTGCCACGTCTGAGATTGAGGGTCAGGGAAAAGTGATCCTAAAAATGACCTCTGCGAAAGAGCTGACTTTTAACAATGTGTTGTGCGTACCAGATATCCGTAAGAACCTTGTGTCTGGTTCACTGTTGAACAAGCATGGATTTCGTATGGTATTTAAGTCAGACAAGGTTGTTTTGTCTAAAAATGGAATGTATGTGGGAAGGGGTTATGTAACTGATGAGTTGTTTAAACTCAGTGTAATGGTTGTTAAACCAATTATCAATAAAGTTAATAACGCTTCTATTTATTTGCTTGAGTCTTCCAATGTTTGGCATTGTAGACTAGGACATGTTAATTATGACACTTTGCCTAGATTAATTAACTTGAATCACATACCAAAATTCCACATTGATTCAAATCATAAGTGTGAAACCTGTGTTAAGGCAAAACTAACAAGGTCATCCTTCAAAACGATTGAAAGGAATAATGAACCCATAAATTTAATACATAGCGATGTATATGATTTAAAATTTGTTCAAACAAAGGGAGGCAATAAATATTTATTGCTTTTGTCGATGATAGCACAAAATATTGCTATGTGTATTTGCTAAAAAGCAAAGACGAGGCTATAGAGAAATTTGTTCTCTATAAGACCGAAGTTGAGAATCAAATTAACAAAAAGATTAAGGTGTTGAGAAGTGATCGAGGTGGTGAGTATGAATCACCATTTCTTGAATTCTGTGCTAAACATGAAATCATCCATGAAACCACTGCACTTTATTCAACTCAGCAAAATGGTGTTGCTGAACGGAAAAATCGTACATTGAAAGAAATGATGAATGCAATGTTGATTAGTTCTGGATTGCCTCAGAACATGTGGGGAGAAGCTATCTTATCAGCTAATCATCTTTTAAATAAGATACCCAAAAAGAAAGAAGATAAGACCCCTTATGAGTTATGGAAAGGAACGAAACTGTAACACCCCAAGTTGCTAATAAGGCTCAGGACCTTGATTAGCGTGCCTGGAAGGCAATAAATGAATTAATATGCGAATACATGAACTTAAATGATTATGTGATTAGAATGCATGTTTAGGTGGTATAAATATGCATGTGGGCCCCGTTTGCATGATAGGGGTAAATTGGTAATTTTAGCCCGTTGAGGACATAAATGTGATAATTGTATTATGTGATTTGTACCACGTGAGTGTGGTGATAATAATGTGATGCACGTGCCGAGACTGTCCTAGAGTCCTAGATAACTCAAAAGTCACAACGGGATTTCACACCCGGCTCGGGAGGAGCCTAGGGGTACTTTGGGGAATGAAACCCATATCTAGCAGCTCTTGCAACTGCACTTTCAATTCTTTCAACTCAGCTGGGGCCATTCTGTACGGTGCTCTAGACACTGGCTCCGTACCTGGTGCTAGTTCTATAACGAACTCAATCTCTCTGTGTGGTGGCAACCCTGACAAATCCTCTGGAAACACATCCAGAAACTCACATACAAGTCTGGTATCCTCTGGTCTCACTGGCACGACCTGAGTGGTATCAACCACACTGGCTAAGAATCCAATGCATCCTCTCTGCAAAAGATCCCTGGCCCTCAACACAGAAATCATAGGAACACGAGGTCCATGCACAGTACCAACAAACACAAAAGGATCCTCACCCTCAGGCTCAAAGGTGACCATCTTCCTTCTGCAGTCAATAGTTGCCCCATACTTTGCCAACCAATCCATACCCAGTATCATATCAAAGTCAGTCATAACCAACTCTATCAAGTCCACTGACAACTCTCTGCCCTCTACTGTCACTGGCAAAGATCTGACCCACCTTCTGGACACCACTATCTCTCCAGTGGGTAACAAAGTACCAAACCCCACAACATAGAAATCACAAGGTCTACACAACCTATCAATAACGCTACTAGCAACAAAGGAATGCGTAGCACCAGAATCAATTAACACATGATAAGGGGTTCCTGCACTAAGAAGCTGACCTGTAACAACTGAGGGAGAAGCCTCAGCTTCTGCTTGAGTCAACGTGAACACTCGAGCTGGGGTCGAGCTGTCCACCTTTCTGGGCTCTTCTTTCCCTATCTGAGGGCAATCTTTCCTAAGGTGACCCACTACTCCACACAAAAAGGAGGCCTTTGCTCTACACTCCCCCAAATGGCGCTTCTTGCACTTAGGGCATTCAGGACGAGTCTTCCAGGCTTCACTGCTCCCAGGACGACCCATTGTAATACCACGAGGTCTCCTGTCATAACCTGGAACAGGGAAGGTGTCAGGAACCTTCCTCTTCTGATCACTGGGGCCAACACCCCTACCAGAACCAACAAATGGAGGAACTGTCCTCCTGAAATCCTTTCTGGCTGCATTGTCACGCCAGATCTTAATCTCTGCACTCTCAGCTGTGAGTGCCTTCTCCACCACCTGTGCATAAGTAGTAATTCCTGCCACAGTGGTGATGCGAACGTCACGGGCTAACCTGGGCTGTAGCCCCTGGAGAAATCTCTCTCTCCTGGTCCCATCAGTGGGCACCAGCTCTTTGGCAAACTTTGCCAAACGGTCAAACTTTAAGGCATATTCAGTAACTGATAAGCTTCCCTGCAATAGCCTCATAAACTCATCGGCCTTCGCCGCTCTTATAGCATCGTTATAGTACTTCTCATTAAACAAGGCCTGAAACTCCTCCCAACTCAGGAGATTAACATCCTTGGTCTGGCCAACCACTTCCCACCAAATCCGGGCATCTTCCCGGAACATATAGGCAGCACAGGCTACCCTCTCACTACCCACTACCCTCATAAAGTCAAGCATAGTGGTAAGCATGCTCATCCATTGTTCAGCTTTGATAGGATCAGCGTTGCCTTCAAAAACTGGAGGTTGTTGCTTCCTGAACCGCTCATAAAGAGGTTCCAATCTATTTTCAACCCCAGGCTGCTGCCCAATAACAGGCACTGACACAGAAGGTGCCTCTGATACATTAACCACTGCAGGCACTTGTTGCTGTCTCAGGAGACGAAGCTCCTCTCCCTGTTTCAACACTATAGCCTGCAAATCATTAAACAACTGCTGCCAGTTTGCAGGTGCTGGCTGTGGAATCTGGGATTGGTCATTCTCTTGACCCTGACTGTTGTCATTATTCTGACCCTGAGCACTCTGGCCAGCTGTAGTGTCTGTCTGTTCTGGGTTCATTCTATCACTGATACCTTACTGAAACAATAATCAATACGGCCAGTCAGGTAGTAATAACTAAACCTCTTGCCGCCTCACGGTCCAAGAACAAGCAGACAATTATCATATTCCACAGTCATTCAATATTCACCAACAGATACATATTTATGGCACTCAGTACTCAGCATGTATCACATAACAGTTCATAATATCTCATGCATACAGGTAAAGCATTTGCACCACATTTAGGCAGTTATGCACATAACTACATAAAGAGTTACCAAACCAAGAGTCGAGCTTGACTTCAGTGATGTGTGTACATGCCCAGCCAGTCTACTGGAACCTTAACCTTGGCATTGCTCTGATACCAAGTTGTAACGCCCTGGCTACCCCAGAACAGTTACGGTGAACGGTGGACCGGAAATTTGACTCATTGCCTGAGCCCTTTGGTCAAAACGTGCTCTAAGTGTGATTAACAGGTTAAGGTACAAAACCAATAAAAAGGAAATGGAGATTTTATTACAAACTGCTCTGCAGAGCTAAGAAAAACATTTACAAGTGGTTCTCAGTACAAAATGGTCATTATAGTTGTAAAGTTACAGTCCCGCCGACCTAAGCGGCAAAAATAGGGTAAACCCCCTAGTTCCTCTGAGAACACCTTGACCGTGGCGGTCAAGCGGCCGCATATGTACACAACACCACATCAGCTCTCCACTCAAGGCTAGGTGAGCTTTTCTTTCCCTTTACATGCACCACATAGCACCCATGAGCCAAAGCCCAGCAAGAAAACATAATACTTTTCATAACATCATTAAATGATTATCATTATAATCACACTGAGCATAAAGCTTTCAAACAAATGAATAACACATGATTTTAGCGGGAGAGTGGCTGTTAAGTAAGCCACTAGCCTCCAAGCTCTCTTTTCTAGCAAGAGAGTGGCTGATAGGTAAGCCACTAGCCTCCAAGCTCTCTTTTCTAGCGGGAGAGTGGCTGATGGGTAAGCCACTAGCCTTCAAGCTCTGTTTTCTAGCAAGAGAGTGGCTGATAGGTAAGCCACTAGCCTTCAAGCTCTGTTTTGTAGCGGGAGAGTGGCTGATAGGTAAGCCACTAGCCTCCAGGCTCTGTTTGTTCATCGACCCTCAGGGTCGGTCAGGCATTAATGCTCCTTGAGTCATTCAATGCTAGCAGTCGATTAGATCTAATCTCTGTTGGCTTGCGTGATTCACGCTAAGGCCGTTCTGACAAGTAAGTCAGCGCTTCCTGACCTGTGTCCAGTAACACTGCCGAGCCTGACAAATAAGTCACAGCCTCACAGCTGATACTAACACTTTTGTCGATTCTGTATTCAATCCATGTCCATATTTATACAATCAACATGCCTCACAAATATCCATGCATGTCACACTCTGGGTGCAGTTTTCTTACCTTTGATTCGAGCTAGAATGAGCAAAGGAACAACCTTTGAGAACGGTTTAGCTTTTAGTCCTTTAGCGGCTACCTAGTCACAACACATATGGGATACCATCAATAATCAAGGGTCTCAAACCATTATCTAACCTCCAAGAGATCAATCCAAACTAATCCAAGTAGCAAGGACACTCCCGAGGCCTTAAACTAGGTTTCCGGGGTCAAAATGAGCAAACGGGGCGAAAACAGGGCAAGGGCTGCGGCCCTAGCACCTTGGGCCGCGGCCCCCAGAATTTTCCAGAGGCAAGCGCCGCGGCGCCCCACACAAGGGCCGCGGCGCCCAGCGAAACAGAAAGGCCACCTGCTTCTTCAAAGAAGGGCCGCAGCGCCACAAGAACAGGGCCGCGGCGCTCCACCCTGGGCCATTCCCAACCGCGTTTCTAACACTTCAAAGCCTCCAAAATCATCCCTAAACATTCCCCAATCATCAAAACAAAGTTCCCAAGCTTCCCCATGCATCAAAACCCTCAAAACCCAAGGCTCGAACGAACCGAAAACTCAAAAATTCACAAATTCAATTCAAAGCTTAGAAACTCGGAAAAACTCAAAACTTAAACTTCGATTACCTTCAATTGGGTTGTTTTCCGTCGAATCCTTCGGTTAAGAAGCTTCTAATCTTCCCTAGGATCGCTATGCCTCGATCCTCACTCGATTCTGACTCTTAGAACTCAAGATTTCGTCAAAAAGGCTTAAACGGTAAAACGAACTTTGAAAGGGAGAACGGAAGGTTTTCTTATCGTATATTCTATCTAATATGCTACTTCAACCTTAAGTAACTTCAAATAAAACCTAATGCTCGGGGTCCCGAAAACACCCCCGGGGACATTATAGTCAAAACCTCCAGAATTTCACCCTGATCTCAAATATTCCCAATGTATCATCAAATGAACATTTCTATTACCCCAAAATTGATCCCATTATGGTAAAACTGCTAATCCACTAAAAATAACCGTCTCATATCAAATAGCTCGAATATATCTCCATAATAATGGAATCTCATTCACAAATCACATCATGCTCTCAAATACACAAATTACCCTCAACGGGCCAAATTATCATCATAATCATACCCCTGTAATTGTAAATATGGACTCATATGCATGCATTTCACATCATATCATAATATAATCAACATATACATGCATTTAATCAATTAATAACATGCCCGGCCTACTATTCATGCCGTTAAACTCATCGGAGAATTCGGGGCATTACAGACCCCATTATATAATCCTTAGAGAAAAATCTCTTACAACCAATTTATTGCTTGAAAAGGAATTTAATATGTTGTTAACTACAATAATAGACCCAATTATATAGTCCTAGAAAAAAGAGAAAAATCTCTTACAACCAATGTGGGACTAAAATCCCAATTAGTTTTCCACTAAAAAATTCTAACATATAGCTCTACATTAATCAGAAGCATTTCTATTTTTCTCTATAATCTTCATGATTTTCTATTTTTCTCTATAATCTTCATGATGTTAGGGCTGAGTGGAAACTTTTATTTATCTACACATGTCCTTCTATCAACCATTAACTTTTGCAAGTAAATTTGTTTGCGCTCTAATAAAGTCAAAATAGGATTGTCACTTGACTTCATAATTGCCGAATTAAAGGCCTCACATAGATTGTTGGTTAGAATGTCATACTTAGTAGAAGTCCTAAAGTATGATCTAGACCATTGAGAAGGACGCTTTCCTTTTAACCACAACCAAACTGCATCATCTTCACTCTTAAGTGTTTCCATTTGTGGCTCAAATTGTGGGAGAGTTGTTGCCCGCTGCACTCCAAAGAAGATTTTTTTTATAGTCAATCCATAATGTTGTAACTTGAAATTACTATACAAATGATGCACACAAAATCTATTGTTGCAGTGTGGTGCAGTAAAGAAAAATAAATTTTTAAAATCCACAGTATACAAACTACACCGCATATATATTTTAAAAAATTTATCTATTAGTATTTACAACTTTATATTATTAATAATATACAAAAATAAGTGTATAAACTAAATTTTATACGAGTGTCACTCAAAAAAAAAAATTGAGTGTATGGTAAAAAATGATGTTGAAGATAAAAAGTAGAATAAGAAACTTATTCTTAGTTGATTATATCTTTCTTTTATTTATTTTTTTACTAAATTAGATTGTTTGTATTTTTATTTTCTTTTTTGAGTTGGCTAATAGTGTTGTGGTGATGTTTGTGGTGTTACCAAAACTTTATTTATAGATTTGATTTTTATTTTAATATATTTTTTAAAATATAAATTAATAATTTAACTTTAGTTAACAACTATTATTTGTTTGACCATATTTTGAGTTAGTAAATTTTGTTTATATTTTCACTGCTTACTCACACCGCACCCACTCCACTCCTGTTACAATTGAGAACTCAAAATCTCTATTCACACTACCAATTGAGACTTGGTGATTAAAAAAATACCCTAAAAGTTAACCATTGGTCTTCTTTAAACAAGTTTACCATGTTTATAATT
Source organism: Humulus lupulus (assembly GCF_963169125.1). Taxonomy (NCBI): domain Eukaryota; kingdom Viridiplantae; phylum Streptophyta; class Magnoliopsida; order Rosales; family Cannabaceae; genus Humulus; species Humulus lupulus. The sequence continues at coordinate 64,824,698 of NC_084800.1, forward strand.
TTATAATACTGTATTAAATAATAAGAACGGTCTTCATGATACTATTTGATGATATATATATAAAAAGTGTGTACATAAAAATGATTAGTTTTAACGGTTTTTTATTTTTATTTTTTAATTTTAATGAAATATTTTTATATTTAAAATAAAATATTCTAATATTTAACGGTAGATTGTAAACTTGACTTAAACTTAAATTAATTAAATAGGTTAAAATAAAATATTTTTGATGACTTAAACTTAAATTAAATAATTAAATTAATTAAAATATGATATTTTAAAGATATTTTACAATGATAATTATTTAAAAATAATTAAACCATATATTTTATAACTAAAAATAAAATTTAATTAAACTTACAACTTAATATTATATTAAACATATAATATATAATATTTTGTTGTCACTGACAAATTCAAAAATTAGAACAAATATAAACAAAAATAAATGAATTAATTAAAATATGATATTTTAAAAATATTTTATGATAATTTAAATAATTAAATCATATTTTTTAAAAATAATAATAAATGCATACATATTATTTTTATCTTATAAATTTGTGTGATAATTTATTTTTTATCAAGTAATTTGAGCTTTTTTTTCTTTATCAAATTCACCAAAGGACATTGTGAGATGCATTAGAAACTAAAATAATTGATGCATGTATATTGTTGTCTACACTATGATTTTTTCAATTCTTATTTTATTTCTAAATATTATTGTATTATATATATATAATATAGTCATATAAATATATATATATCTATGTCAATGTTGTGTTTAGATGTCATATATGTAGACATTATTGATATAAATATTTATATATATTATAGAACTATAATTTATTTTATTATATATATCTCTATATATAATAAATGTGTAGATAACGGAAATTCTTGGTTTTAACGGTTTTTATTTTTTAAAGGTTAACTTTAACAGAATATTCTTATATTTAACATAATATTCTTATATTTAATTATAGTTTGTAAACACTTAAACTTAAATCAAATAAATAAATAATTAAAAAAATCAAAGTAAGATCTTTTTGAGATATTTTACCATGATAAATATTTAAAAATAATAAATAATTAAACAAATTAAAATATGATATTTTTTGAGATATTTTATAATAATTATTATTTAAAAATAATAAAATCATATGTTTTATAATTTCAATGATATTTAATTAAACTTAAATTCACTTATTATAATAATATTATATTAAACATATAATATAATCTACTGTGAATTAGCAACAAATTATTTTTAAAAAAAAAAACTAGCAAGAAACTTAAATTTAAAATTTACGTATAATATTTAATAATTACATTAAATATATAATATATAATCTATTGTTATCACTTCCATATACTTAAACAAAAACTAGAACAAACTAGAGCAAACATAAACTTAAACAAAAATAAATAAATTATTTAATTAAAATAACATATTTATTTCAAATTTATACGACATTAATATAAATTTGATAAAAATAGTTAATAAATTCTATAAATAAAACTAAGCAAACGTGCATATTGCACGTTGCTTGTATCTAGTATTTTAAAAACAATTAATTAATTTTCATTAAAATTATAAATAATATTTACAACTTTAAAACTAAGTAAATTTTTACCATATATATATATTGAGACGCACACTTTTGCTCGTACACCGTGAGAAAAATTTGTGTCTAAATGAAATCCCTCTTTTTCGTGAATACGTCTTTTTATTTTTTTAGGGATAGAAAATCATTTTCAATAATAAAAACAAGTTTATTTCAAAATTTTAAGGATTATTTGTCGCAAAACTACTCAAATTCTTTTACAAAAGTTGTGACAAACCTCCTAATAAAAAGTTTTGATGGCAAAACCCCTTTACATTAATGGTTTGTTGTAAGGTACTGTACGCCCTGGTTTTCCCACGGGCTAATTAGCAGGTCGAGCCTCGGACTAATCAAGGCTAGTCCGTAAATTTCCCCAGGTCAGAGATCTTGTTTTCGAGGTCATACTCTATTAGCTCGAGGTATCCTCAAGAACTCGCCAAGGCTGCCCAAGACTGGGGGAAGGAGTCCTTGAGGCCGAAGGTCGGGTCAGGGGATCAGCTCGTGGTACGAGCTTCTCATAGATCTCTGACCCTTTGTAAAGTCAACACATGCAAGATAAACGTGCCTATATCTGACATCACGTGTCCGATATCTCCCTGACTTCTCGGACACGCAGCAGGAACGTGCGTATTCAGACACCCATGACTGGGTTGGGACGTGCGGCCCATTATCTCCTTATCTATCGATTTGACCATACATATGTGTCAGGTTTAGGAATTAATCATGAATGTCACATAGTTGATATGACAAATAAGAAGGTCACGGGATGACCTCCTTACCAACTTCCAGGTGTCTTCTCCTATGAATATGGAGACCCTGGGAGTTGATAAGGGTTGGAAAAAATAGTCTCAGAAGAGATATACACTTTGTAACCAAAAATCCAGAATATATCAATAATATTGACTAGTGGAGTAGAAGGATTTTAACCTTTGAACCACTTAAAAACGTGTCTTGAGTCACCTAGTTCATTCTCTAAGATTTCATATCTGTGACGGTTCTACTTTCAGCACTAATCCATTTCTCTTCTTCTCTTAATTACCTGTTGGCGAAGAACCGCGTCAACAGGTACTTATTTTAGGTGTTAAATGTCATGTAAACAAGTTAAGTGACAACTAAAATACATGTGACAACACTTTATAGGATCACATATAAAAAAATAATTATTTTTTTTAAATAATAAATTTAATTAATAAAAAAATAGAAAAAAAATATTTTTTTCAATTTTAAGTTTTGTTTCATTTTAATTATGTATTATTATTATTTTAAAACATTTAAATAATAGAAAAAATAATTAAAACTTAAAATACAAAAAATTAATTTAAAAACTTTTTTCAAAACTTAAATTTATTTGAAAAAAGTTTTTAAATTTATTCCCCTCAAAATTTGAATTCATTTGAAAAAAGTTCTTAATTTTTTTTATTTTAAGTTGTTTTAGTGTTTTAATTATTTTTTCTAATATTTTAATGTTTTAAAATAATAATACATAATTAAAATTAAACAAAAAATTAAATTTATTTTTTCTATTTTTATTAATTAAATTTATTATTTTTTGATACGTAACCCTGTAAGATGTTGTCATGTATATCTTAATTGACACTTTACTTGTATGACATTTAACACCTAAAAATAATAATTTGCAACAAATCATTAACATCATGCGGTTTTGCCCTCAAATTTTTTTTTTATTAGGGTGTTTGTTAGCAACTTTTGTAAAAGAATGTGGGATTTTTAATGTTTAGTTTTTTTATATATGTATTTTAGTCATTATCACTTAGAATATGCTTATTTCGAGTCACTATCTCTTAAAAACATATCACGTGCTCTACATGTGTACATCGTGTATGTATAAAATGGGGATCATAGTTGAAAGTGACAAAAATGAATTAGTTACCTGCCTAATCATTAAAGTAGCTCTTGGATGTGATTTAAAATCACCATAAATTTTGGTGGGTTGATTGATACTATAATGTTTATTTAATTTTTAGTATAAATTAATTAATAAATTATGATGTGGCAATTATTTTAGATGGTCACGTGGCTCCTTGCAGGTGGATAATGTTATGATTGGTTAAATATAAAAAAAAAAAATGTTATTATACAAGCTAAGTATAAAATATTTAGTTAATTTTTTATTAGTGCTCAAAAATGCAAATTTATTAGTTTTAAAGTGTAAAATAAATTAAGTTTTAATTAATATTTTCATGAATTTATTGTAATATATTTTATAATTGAAAATATTAATTTTAATTTAATTTATATTAATTCTCAGGAAATAAATTGCATTTGGACACTAATAAAAAGGGAGAATAGAGAAATAGTTAAAACTGATAAAGAAAATGAAGAAAGTGGCATTTTTTAAGAAATGAAGCTCAGCCCATTTGACCCAAGCCCAAATATGGCCACTGCCATTTTTTTCTCCTTGCCCAGCCGCCAGGTGTCATCACCAGAAGCCGCCACGCGTCCCAACCAAGCTCCCTTCAGCCAACTGCCTTGCGCCACTTGTCCGCACCTGGCCTCAGCTCTTGACCCGCAAGCTCACGTCCCCAACTCCCATCAGCTTCCTTCAACGTAAGCTTCAACGTGCTTCAACCTTTCCCAGCAGGCCCAATTGCCCAGCAAAGCCGAAGCATCTTCCCAGCAGGCCCAACACCCCACGTAGCCACGCGGCCCAGCTTTCTCCTCTCCCAGCCAATGCCTACGTGGCACCTCCTCATTCGCTGGGAATGGGTCAAAATCCTCTTGTGTCACCAGCCACTTTCAACTCATGTTTTGTGGGTATTAGGCTTGGCAAAATTGCTATTTTGAGCTTTAAAGCTCATGTTTTTGTAGTATTTTAGAAAATGGGAAAATGACCATACACCAAAATAGTTAGGTTAATATTTATAATAAGATTTGATTTTTCAAAATCATATTTTATTATTAATATTTCAGATTTATTTTGTAAACCCCAATTGTTGTTTAATTTTGTTGACGCGGTTCTTTGGCAACAGATAATTATAAGAATAAGGAGAGGGATTAGTGCTAAATAATGAACCGTAATAGATGAATGATCTCAAAGGAAAATTATAACTCGAATACTTTTTTTAGGTGGTTCAAAGATTAAAATCATTCTAGTCCACCAGTCAATATTATTGATATCTCTCTGATATTCTTTTCAGGGTGTTTCTTTACAAATTAGAAGCCAACCCCTTGCAACTCCCAGGGTCTCCATATTTATAGGGAGAGGGCACCTGGGTGTTGGCAAAGGAGGTCATCCCGTGACCCCCTTACCCATCATGTCACTTATGTGACATTCATGATTAATTCATAAAACCTGACAATGAAGTGTGATCTAATCAATAGAAAAGGGGGGTAATGGGCCGCACGGCCCAACCCAGTCGTGGGGCGCCTGAACACGCACATTTATGCTGCGTGTCCGAGAATTCAGGAATGGATCAGACACGTGATGTCTGATATATGCACGTTTACATTGCGTGGGTGACTTTATAAAAGGTCAAAGGTGCCAACTCAAGCTCGTACCCCGAGCTTGATGTAGTCTTAGCCTGTGGTGTCCACTCTGCTGACCCGATGCCTTAATAATCGCAATAAACCTTTGGTTACCTCAAGCTAAAGAGGTTGAGATTTGTAACAGCAGCTCCGGATAGGTGTCTTCCACGTGACTGATATAATTATGCCATTTCTCAGCTCGCTAATAACCCGTGGATATTTAGGGCGTACAAATTTCTTTTTAGTCCTTTTTTTCTCAATAAATAGGGACTCTTCTTCACACTAGGAATGTAATTTTAGAGTAAATAAACTATAGCAAAATTTCTACTCACTTTCTTCTCATATTTTCTTCTTAGAATTTTGTGAGAATCATAAGCATAATGGCCTAATCTTCCTAGGAAGGTTATGGATGATTCCATATGCTAGTAATGTTATTTTGCTACTTTGATTTACTATGTTCTTAATGCAAAATATTTGAGTTATTTATGTTCTTTCATCTCCATCTCTATTTTGTTATCTTTATTTACTTATGCTAATAGTATATAGGATTAGTCATGTTCTTTCTATGTGCTTCTAATTAGTAAAAGTAATATTGATACATAATTTTATGTCTAATCTTTTATTGCATTATTGCCCTTGGGTATTTTGTCATTTTTAGATTTTTCATAAGATTAACATTGTGCTTCTAAAGTAAAGAACTAAACTCAAATGGACTTTTGTTAGAAAAAAATATATGGACTCTAATGTTAGATTTTCCAAGTAGATGTTGGGATGTGAACTATTTACTTGTGTATGTTTGTAAATCAAGTAACCAAGTAACTAAACAATCATATGGATGATTCTTGAAACCTTTCTGTTTACTGAGTTTTTCGGCAACTATAATTATGAAAGATAAGAGAGCTTGAAAGGAAAGGATTTTGAAAATGCAAACAGGATTTTTACGTGGTTGGGGCATTAATGAGCCTTAGTCCACGAGTCAGTTGTATTAGAGCTTAGAGAGCTTTTTTACAATGGAGTTTTCTGCAAGTTTGAGCAGAGTAATCGCTTACAAGCAAAACCTGGGGATGCCCCCTACTGTGCACAACTGGGACTATTTATAGGCAGTCTTGTGCAATGGGCTTGGGCTGGACTAATCCTGGCTCAATAGAGATGTAATCATAGTTTGCTCGCTAATGGAGCCACAATACATAGAATTGAAATATACAACATATATTAACCAAGGCCCATTGGGCCAGCCCAAACATGATCACATTATAAGACTCGCGACAAACAGTTGCGTCAGTCTGGCTGTTACGGTCTATGAGGAAGATTCGGGGGACAAGATCTGTCAGTGTAGTGGCGGCACTGTTTCCCAGGAACAGTGTATGCTCCATGCGTAACTTCTTGTACATAGTTGAGGAGACAAACTTCTGTGTTTCTTGAGGACCTGTCAGCTTCAGGGAAGACCAAACTTTCCCTATCCGGACATCTTGTCCGGGTTCATTTACTGATGGCCCGGTTCATTCTGGACGGGGACATCAGAGAACAAAGTGTAAACCTTTGAGAGAAGGTTCTTCAAGCCTTCGGGAGAAGGTGGTTCAAGTCTTGCTTCAGGAGGAAGCAAGCACACTTCAAGTAGATCGAAGGGAGTTTGTATTCTTGAAGGTTCAACAAGGTTCATTTGTCAAGGTGGAATACATCAAGCTTGCGGCATATAATAAGAGGGAGTATATTTATGCATAAGTAAAAAACTTTGTATTTTTGAGATCTTACTAATGAATCTTATCTGGACGTGGCCCCGTAGACTAGTAGCAATCTGCAAGGATTGCTGATACCACGTATAAAAACCTTGTGTGTTTTTATTTTCTGCACTTTAGTTCTTTTTTTGTTTTCTGGTATGTAGTTACAGAATCCTGGTCTGTAGCTACAGAATATCTGTTTCAGTACCAACTTAATTATTCTGCATTTAATTAATTGATTAATTAAATAATAAGTTGGTAATTATAAAATACATAATTTCAAGTTTTAATTGTAGGCACTTAAAAAATTGTGTTTTTGAGTCCAAAGTGATACATGGAGGTATCTAAGGATTCCCAAAAAGTTTAATAGCATTTGGAGTAATTTTAGGCTCGTTGGAGAGGTCAAAAGTCAGAGAAGGAGGTTGTAACGCCCTGCTAATTAAGGTCCGTCACCAAGTGTATTTAAAACCAGTGCTGGACTTGCTAAACAAATCGTTTGGACTAAACGTGTGATTAAGTCACTAAATGTTTAGGTATTAAAACTTTTGGTCAACTCATAAACATTTTCATTAAATTAAAAGCATGTTCTTTACACGAGATTCCAAAAACATCAGTTTAAAAGCTGGTTACAACATTCAAGTTACAAAATAAGCCGACCTAGGCGGAAAAAGTTGGGTTTAACCCTAGTTTCCATGAGCATCTCGCCCGCGGTGGTTGAGTGGACTGCATATGTACATGTCACTACTATTGCCCTCCGACTCATGGCTGATTAAGCTTCTCCTTACCTTTACCTGCACCACAAAGCATATGTGAGCCAAAAGACTTAGCAAGAAAACTTATTAAACAGTTCATAGAGTAATATATCTATCAAACAGTAATAACTGAAACTAGTGTATTCATTATACAAATCAACAACCATAGGTCCACGCAAGTGCGTGTCACACTTCCTTTCAATTTGTTGGCATCCGAGCCAGTCAAATGCATGTTGCACTCCCAGGGTGGCCCAGCCATGGTGGCATGCACTCCACGTGCACAATGCCAATCTTAGCTTATCAACTGAGTCCTTGAAGTCCTTGAATCATAAGTCAAGCCTCACATGCCCCCCGACTTGTAAGTCGAAGCTTTAGGACCCTCAACTTATAAGACGAGTCTTTCGAAGTCCAATATGCCCTCGACTAATAAGCTAATCCCCATTCAACATCCTAATAACCCTCTGGTTAATAAATCGAGCCTTCCAGTCACAAAAGACAATCACATATCTCATATAACATACATATCAACAATTACAATGCATTATAATACATTCAAACAACAGTCATAGGCATAATCATAATTATGCGCATTCCAGTGTGCTTAGCCAGTTATTCACGACATAATTATAATCATGTTCATTAACAGGGCCAAGCCTTAATCATATCTATATTCAGCATTGACTAAGCTCTAATCACACATATTCACATACCGGGTCTAGTTTTCTTACCTTCGATCCGATTGCAAGTTACTAGCGTCGCCCTTTGAGTACGATCCCTGATTCGAGCCCTTAGCGTAGACCTAGTCACAACCATAATAAGGAATTCCATCAACAACGGGAGAATAAAAGCTTCCAGACCAAATCCTAGCCTCCGGGACGTCGAATTCCACTCAACAAGGAAGTAGAATCGACCTCGAGCCCAAAAGGTTAAGCTCCCGACCTAAAAACACCCCTAGGGCCAAAAATCCCCTTAAGGGCTGTGGCCCTAAAGACCCATGTCGTGGCCCACCTCTAAGTCAGAAGCTCAGCCTCCTTGGAAAACCAAACACGTGCCGCGGTGCTCCCCTGAGGCGCCGCGGCCCGCCTCTGCCTCCGAGCCCTCCTGGCTCCTTCTTGCTCCATAGGGTCGCGACACACCAAGAACAAGGTCGCGGCCCAGCCCTTTGAACCCATAATTTCTGGGTTTTTCCCTTAGCCGAACCCAACTAGAAACCACCCAATTATATCCCAATCTTCCAGTTAAATCCCCAAAATCAATATACTTCATTCCAGCAATCAAACCCAACTAATTAACAACTCAAAACTCATCAACACATCCTAAATTCACTCTCCCAACTCACATACATGCAAAACACCATAGCTCTCAATAATTCAACAAAACTAACATGAGGAATTCAAATTAAAACCCTTACCTCTCCTGTATGATTCAAGCTTTAATCTTCTCCCAACCAATCTATAGTTTCAGGCCTCACTTCCAAGCTAACTTCCTTCAAATTGACTTAAGCCAACCAAAGCTCTATGAGTTAAAGAGAAAACGAGGGAGAGAGAATGAGAGCTGCTGAGAATTCCCTTTTGATTTCCCAAACCTTCTAATAAGTTCCTAGCCCCCAAGTCCTATATTGGATAGAAATGACCAAATTGCCCCTTGCCCTTAGCCTATTCATCAAGTGCTCACAAGGGCAATTTTGTCATTTGTCTCACACCCCGCTATTCACAATTTACGTCCTATAATTCCCGTTACTTCCAACATTCTCACATGATTACCAAATAATTTCCCATTACCTGCTAATTCCCGGTTGTTATTCCCATTTCCTGCGTGGACCCGGGACATTCGTCCAGGCCCATGGTCAGGGGCTGTTCAACATGTGGGCCCGGCCCAAGACCTCTTGGTACGGGAATGTCCAAGAGGGGCACGGGCCCGGGTGCACTTCTGGGCCCATTAGGGGGGTCTGGTATGGTCATCCGGGACAGTCATCCGGGAGACGTGCAGACCGTTCGAACCCCCCACGACATACGCGTCCTGGTCCCGAACCCTAGTATGGTCCGGGCCTGTGGTAAATGAAGAGGGACAAAGGTAAACGAACCTGGATCACATCGTCCCCGGTTGGAGGGACCAAGCGTCCAAGACCCTGAAGCCGCCCCACTCCGCGTGGGCGTTGTCCCCACTTTTCACCTGCGGAAAATGCCTCCTCGGGATTGCACGCCGTTGTTTCAGATCAGCGTTGCCAAGTACTTAGACTGGTCTTGTCCCCTGAATCTGCCTCGTAACTCGAAGTGTCCAGACCAAAAGCACCGTTTTGTTGGGCGAAATATAGCTCTTGGGCCAACTTATTGGGCCTTTAACTGGACTGGAATTCATGTATGTTTTATCTTTTATATTGGGCTCCCCCTAGAAAGGCCAAGAGTATCCGTATCTCTGATGGGCCCGGGTCATACCCGGCCCAGACCCAGTGTTCCCATAAGCCTATAAATACAGGCTATAGAACACTGGAGAAAGGATCTCTCTTCAACTAATATACAGTTGCTCTGTCAAAATATAGAGAGAAACTCCATTGTAAAAGGCTTTCCAAGCTCTAATATTATTGACTCGTGGACTAAGGCTCATTAACGCCCCAACCACGTAAAAATCCTGTGTTAACCTTCTACTTTTCTTATCGTCATTCTTAAATAATATTCATTAATATAGTTTCCAAAAATCTCGGTAAACACCGGTAATGTATAAAATTACTAAAATACCCCCAAGCTCACCCCGAGCCGGGTATAAAACCCCGTTGTGACTTTTTCGCTAACTTGCTCATCAGGATCATCTCGCGTCGAATAACCCAAATATATCCACATAATAATGTGGTCTCAATCACATAGTCTCAAATTAAACAATTATACCCCTATCAGGTCTAATTACCATAATACCCTTCTTATAAGAAACATGCCCACATACACATATTTAATATTTCTAACATGCAAGCATAATTAGATTATAATATAATTCACATAATAACACAGTTATTGCCTCTCGCCCCCTAATCCAGGTACTAAGCCACACTAGGAAATTTGGGATGTTACAGAGGCGATGCATCGCCTCTTAAGAGGCGTTGCATCACCTGGAAGCAAAAGAGTTCAAAAGCCCTAGCAGGCGACACGTCGCCTGACGTGTCCGTACGAACACGTGTTTTAAGCTCCAAATGACGAGTTCTTTAGTTCTAATCCTATTGGTTAGATGTAATGGTGATGTCTACACTATAAAAAGGTCCTCGTAGAGTTTTGGAAGACTTGGTTACTCTCTCAAATCTCTCTCTAACCTATCTCTCTCTCTCTCTCTCTCTCTCTCTCTCTCTCTATTTCTCTCTAACTTTCAAGAATCTTTAATTTTCTCCAAGAAACTCATAAAGAAAGTGTTTGACTCTGTGAGTTTAAGGTTTGTTCAATCTCAATTCTCATTTCCTCTGAGAAAAAGCCTCAAACATTAATAGTGGCTAGGCAATAGAGGATTAGGACAGCGATAAGAATTGTGTATAAGCCTTTGGTTTTGTTTTTTTGCATTGAAGAATGAAAGGTTCAAAGTGGTAGTTCTCCAAGAGTTTTGAAGGTTCATCAAGGTTGAGGAAGATTGTTCTATAACTAGGGTTTGCATCATTTTTCTCGATTTTTCTTTGGTCTTTATCAACGATTATTTTGTGTAGATTCTAGATATTGTGGTGGTGTAACTCACTCTCCCCCAACAGATAACGAAATTGAATTAACAGAATAGTAGATTTGCTAACAGAATGGTGGTTTGGGAGGTTTTCCCACTAAAAACAAAGAATTGAGTTAAGTGTAAGAAAATGCAAACCATGGGGGGGGGGGGGGGGGGGTTTGCCGCCAATTACTCTAATATAATTAAAATATTACAAACTTTAACTAATGTATTAATCATTAATTAGTTACACATGAATTTAGACAAGTATTTGAAAGTTTAAAAGAAATTTGATGTTGGATTCACAAGGACCTTTCGTAGAAAATGTTATCTTTCCTCTAACAATTATCATAACTACAAAAATGTTTGTTTATGTCACTTGTAATATGTTATTTCGACGCTTTCAATAAGGGGGAATTTTAGATGCCAGTCTCCAATTGATGTCTAAAAAATTTCATGTTTTGAGTATAAATGTTAATTGTATATTGACACTAATACCCAACCTATAAGTGTTAGTGATTTATTGACGCCAATAGTCCATTAAGAAAAACACTCAAACCCAAACCCAAATTATTACTCATTCACCTGAACCTAAATCTTTCATTCATTATTTCTCTCTCTCATTTTCACAGCCACCACACAAGTCTCTATTTACTCACTTTCTCCTCCTCTCACTCCCATTCTCTCTCGTTCAACCTGTCTTCTCTCTAGCAGGAAGATTGCGACTATGAACGTAGGATTTGTTGTGACGGCGACATGTGTGGGCTTCACAAATGGCAAGGATTGGTTTTGAGGGCTTGTGCGACAATGGAGGATAGTAGACGAACTCTTCGTAGTGACAATAATATCCAATTCTTACTATTGTAGCATTTTGTTGACATGAGATTTCATCAATGAGAAATGAGAGATTTATGAAGCTATAACTATATTAACACAATGATTTTTACATGGTTAAGCCATTATTGAGGTCTAGTCCGCGGGTTAATATTATTGACTTAAGAACTTGCAAAACTTAAGTTTTTTTTAGGTTTACAATTCGGTGGTGTTTTGGCTTGCCCAAGTTAAAGTGTCTTTTCAAAGAGATCCAAGCCTTGTTTATATGTGGTTGTAGATGCTTAGGGCTCGTTAATGAGAGTTAATTATTTTGTTTTTCCTAATTACATGCTAAATGCATAATTTCTATGATGGAAAGCTAGAGAAATATGCTAAGTAAGCAATACACACTAGGTTTCCCTTATTCAACAAGCAAGTTGAGTTACTCGTGTTCCCAGGTAGCCATGTCTAGAGGTGATCGAGAGGCTCTGGTTGTACAGAGTATGGCCACATCGTGGGAAGTGGCGGATAATGTCAGGTGGTGGACTTCCACTTCCCAAGTATAATTATGTTATTTTAACAATCCAAATTGTCAGTTTACAGAAAGGATAACTATTCTTCCCATGTAACCACATGATTGTCAGTAGTGGATGGGCATATGTGCATTTTGGGTCAAGCCATGGTCCCTGCACCTTTTTATCTTTATCTGCAAAGTCGTGGCTTTTTTGCAAGTAGCATCAAGCCATGAGTAATTGTTCTCCTTGTAGAATTCAGGGTCTAGTCACTTGGGCAATCTTCATGGATGTTAGCCTATAAAACCTGAGGAGCTGATCGGATTTAATTATGGCTAGGACCCGCTTAGAATCCGTCTTTATTGTGACACACGTCCCACTTCGAAGACGTTTCATGTGAGAGATTTTGAAAAAACACAAATAACACACTTTAATACTTTTTTTTACTACAATAATACTTAAATGTAAGATTTTGATGCAACCATTAAAACTAACTGTTAACTCAGTTAAGTATCTAATTGGCATGTTTTCATTAGTCCAAATAATTTTTAAAAAATATTTACATGTGACACCATATTTTGCATCTAATTTACAAAGATGACTCCATCCATTTAATTTACACTTTTACTGTTTTTTAGAAATAATGTAACATTTTATTTCTTATGTTGACATGTTTTTGGCATCTTTTTTTTTAATCGCTTCTCTCTTCTCTATCTTTTCCTTGACTTCAAAAATCTTTTCCAGTCACATCGTTGGTCAGTTGGACTCAAGAGTGGTACTATCGCGTTCTATTATTCAAGATGATCATTTTGATATGTGAGAAGTATATGTTTTTTTGCCATCACTGGAGAAGATGACCATAATTAAAAGCAACATTTTAGTTTTTTTTTTTTTTTTATATTTTGTTAACAAAAAAATAACCAAATTTTAAACGTAAACAAAATTTAATATACCAAAAGTTGTATTATTATTTTACATTTAAAAGACACCATATGATATTTAAACAAATTTAAAGCTATTTTAGAAACATTTCAACTAACTTTTTAAAAATAGATTCTTTAGATACTATTTGGTAACTTTCAATAGAACATAAGAGACTATTTTTGGTAGCTCACTAAGTTAGTTAGTTGCTTTCAATTTGTGTCATACCAAAAACTTTAGTCTTATATCAAAATGTAACAAATTAATATCTTAAATGATTTTAAAAGTAACGAAAATATAGCTTTTAAAAGTAACTATTTAATATTCCAAAATAATATCATTTTCTAATAAGCTATTTATGGTAACTTGGAATTGTAGGACTAATTTTTTATACTATATTATAATTAATTAGTTTCTAAAATATGCTTGAAGGTAACGTAAAAATATCTTAAATAATATGACATGTAAATTATATGAGTGACTAAAAAAGTCTATTAAAAGTTTTTCATTTAAAACTTATTGTGTAGCACAATAAATTAATTTTTATTAATAAGCTATATAATTACTTGTTATACTATATGACAATTCATTGGTTTCTGAAATAAACTTCAAGTTTACCAAAATATAACTTAAATAATAAAATATCATAATATAATCTTAAATAACTAATTATATGTTAAGATGCTTATAAATAAACTTTGAATATAATTAAAAGTATTTGAAAATAATATTATAAAAAAATAAAGCTTTTTATAATAAAGTAATAAATGAGTATTGTAAATAACAAAAAGTTAACTTCTTACAACTCAGCGAAACAAATACAAAATTGAGAAGCAAGATTTCTAAAAAAAAATTCAAAATTTGGTATGCTGTGCTAACGTGACATAATATATGTGTAATTAAGTTGTTTTTAAAAAAAATTTGAAATAAATAAGTATTATTTCTTAATTTTAATATTATAAATATCATTTTAAAAACATTTTAAAAATTAAAAAGAATTATTACAAACTAATTAAAAGCTTTGACTCTCATATGCTGAAAATTAAAAGCTTTGACTCATAGTTTGGGTATGGGTTGGCATTGAATATGTTTCTATCTAATCCAATACCAAGAATACCAAATCCCAACGATGGCAGGGGCACCGCCATTTCTTTTATTCACACTCGAAAGGTCAAGTCACACCTGCATGCACCATGCGCCTACTTTTCTTCGTTAAAGAGTTGTTTATTCCTCCTGTCTACTTGAGTGGAACTCAAAAAGAATACAACTCAAAAAAGTGTTCAAACAACACTGCAATGTTTTAAAGTATTTGTAATAATTTATTGAGAAACATTAAATGCTCTATGTTCTTTATTATTTTATTTTAGTGTTTGACATGTAATAAGAGAATTTTTCTTCGTTATTATTCCTAAATTAACAAACGTTTCTCATTTTATAATTTTCTTTAAAAAATCATGTTGAGATTATATTATTCCTAAATTAACAAACGTTTCTCATTTTATAATTTTCTTTAAAAAATCATGTTGAGATTATATTATTCCTAAAAATAATAGGATTTTTTTTCCGATGCCGCTCTTACTTAGATCTCTTTCTCGATTTTGGGGTCAGCAGAATTTTTGGATGCACAATAATGATCAAATTCGTCATTTTTTTCCAGCAAATTTTGATTTATTTAGAACATATATATTTAAGGAGAATTCTGTCGTTCCCACGTGACTAAGTCTTTCATGTGGGCCCAAATTTTTGTCGGAGTCAAATTTATATTTGTATTAAAATATTAGAAAATTGTACTTAGTACCTAATTTAAGTTAACTTTTTTAATTTTTACCCATATTTTAAAACTCTTTGATTAATACCCAAATTATTAATGACTCTACCCATTATACAGTGGTCTGGTGGAACTGACAGTGGAATATTATTTAAAGAGGGAAGTAAATGACACGACAGAGGCAAAGATTGAGATTTTTACATTGGACTTTTAGTAGTGTTTTAAGGGTAATATGGGAAATGTGCTTAAAAAAGTGGGTAATATTCAACTAAATATTGAGAAAATTGCACCTAGTACCCAATTTAAGTTAACTTTTTTAATTTTTACCCATATTTTAAAACTCTTTGATTAATACCCAAATTATTAATGACTCTACCCATTATACAGTGGTCTAGTGGAACTGACAGTGGAATATTATTTAAAGAGGGAAGTAAATGACACGACAGAGGCAAAGATTGAGATTTTTACATTGGACTTTTAGTAGTGTTTTAAGGGTAATATGGGAAATGTGCTTAAAAAAGTGGGTAATATTTAACTAAATATTATTAGTAGCTATTTTTAGTTAACTAATCCTAAAACTGGGTATTTTTCAAGTTATCCCTTAAAATATTGGTTTTTAGTATTTTGATTTGTTATAACTGGTTGTATAACCAATTGTATTTTTTTAGTTGGCAACAATGTAAATAAGTAGGATAGAAGCATAATTTTAGGTCCAATAAATTGTACAATTACGTATTTTATAGTAAATTTAAGTAAGATTTGAGACTTATTTATGATTGTAGACACGTAACTATTTGAATCTCTTTTTATAGTATTGTTAAAGGAGATAAAGTAAAGGAGATAATGCATAGTATTGTTAAAGAAAACAAAGAGAGAGTGAAAAGAATTATGAAGCTCTTCTCATTAATCAATAGAGCAATCACTCGAGTAGTACCAGAGAAGCCACCACGAGGGTTATTGAAACCATTGTGACCACCATATGCATTATTGAATCCACTGTTGTTAAAATGACCTCTAGCAAAACCACCTCTAGAACTGGTAGTAGCAGGTTGATTGAATTCACCACGAGGCCCAACATTTCCAGATTAAGTGGAAAGATTGACCTCACTTTGAGTAATATTAAGTTCATTATTACTTTTATCAATTCGAGCCTCTTGAGCCATCAACAGGCTTCAATTTCAGCGAGCATGTAAGAATTCGTCCAAGTTGTAACAGAGGTAATAAAAACCTCATAATCTTTGGACAATCCATTCAAATTTCCTCAATATGATCCTAAGGGGTAAGAACATAACCAATCGAAGCTAATGTATCAACAAGACTCTTAATCTTTAAGAGATAGTCATTCAACGATCCAACCATACGAGTATTACGAAGCATGGTTTTGAATTGACCTATTTTCGCACAATTTTGTGTAGTGTAGTATTCGATGGCAGCACTCCATAGCTGAGCAGTTGTATCGTTGCCAATCAGCTGAGCAGTGACGGACCTAGGATTTTTACTTGGTGGGGCTTGAAAAAAAAAATATATATACTAATTGTCATTAATGACTATAAAAATTATAGGATAATTCTTTGGTTCTAGTCAGGGCCGGCCCTGGGCATAGGCGGGCTAGGCCCGTGCCTAGGGCCCACCCCTACCCAAGGCCCAAAAATATCATGTAAACTCTTAAGTGTGTTCAAAGAAAAAAAAAATTTATTTAAAATTACATAAAAAAATTACATATACAAAATGGCCCATTTTTTTCAAATTTATTAAAATCGTCTTAGGCCCACTTTTTTTCAGGGCCGACCCTGGTTCTAGTGTTCAAAACGCTAGAGGGTGTTTGATACCTTAACTAAAAAATTGTTTTTTGAAAACAAGTGGGGCTGTTTGACATTGTTTTCAGAAAATAATTTTTAAAAACAAAGTTACAAAAAACTGAAAATTTTGAGAACAAGAAAAAGTTGTTTTCTGTTGTTATCAAATTTTCTCACTTCTTATTTTTCATCATTTTTTCTTTCAAATTATTTTATCTCATTATTTATTACAAACTTTTAAAATATTTTTCTTTTTGTAAATATATTTGTTAATTTTTTATTTAAGATTTAAAAAAAATAAAACTAAAAAATTATTTTTAGAAAACATTAACCAAACACCTCTTGTTTTTTGAAAACTACAAAAACAGTTTTCTGTTATCATTTCTGATAACACAATCTTGAAAACAAAATACAGAAAACAATACCAAATAAGCCACTAGTCTCTAGTGTTGTTTCCAAAATATTTATGTGGCTTCCTATTTGGGTAACATGTGGCAAATTAATGCTTTTGTTGTTTTTGCTTTATCCCATGTAGCGTTTTCATTTTTTTTCAAAAAGGGCCACAAGTTTTTATTTTTTAATAAAAAATTGCATCTTGCTTAGGGATGCACATGAGTCAAGTTTCAGGTGCATCGGGTTCGAGTTTTGCAAGTTTCCGGTAGGAAAATAGGGTAATGAATCCGCTCTGAAGTTTTCGGTTTTTGGGGTGATTTCGGATTTCGGGTGCCGGGTTTGTTCGGGTCGTGTTTCAAGTGGGATTAGTCCAAAAATAGGCTTTGGGCCAAAAATGTGGTAAAAAAATATTCAAAAATACTATTTTTTTTACACTTTTTTATTTATTCTTCACATGCTTTTTTTTAACTTTGTTGTTAGTTTGTTAATATGGATTTTTTACAAATTGGGCATTGGTAAATTTTTTTGAAAAATGTATTAATCTCTAAAGTCTAATTTTTTTTAAAGTTATGTACCCAACTCGTGTGTCCTTAGTTTCAAAACTTGAACCCGACCCGAACCATATTGGGTTCGGACTGGATTTCACCTGAATCTAACGGGTTTTGCAAAAAATCAGGTTTTTGGGTTGCGAGTCGGGTGGGTTTGCGGGTTATACCGGTTTTTGGGTCAAATGTTCACCCCTTAGTGCTGCTTTAAATGTGGGTGAGTTCATCTTACTTATATATATATATATGACAATTGTCCTACAGTGGTTTCACTTTAAGTCCTATCAGTGAGACTCTCAGTATTCTCAACTTGTGAACAGTTTTTGACACGATTTTTTTTATGACCATGTATATTGTAGCTATTTAGAGCATCTTGCAAATTTTCAGAAAATTCCGAATAGTTTACAGTACCGAAAACTAGATTCAAACATATTGCTTTCCACGCGCATACAAAAAATTAATCATGCGTGCAATAACATCACATAGTTAGTCATTCCTAATATCTTTTCTCTATTAATGGTGAAATATTGGCCTATTTCTCCTAGGGATGAGGTCATTCTTTACACTCTTGATGTTCCTTATGTTGATTGTGCTAGGTTTATTCCGAAATTGGTCTATTGGAGGAAACCATCAAATAGGTGGGTTAAATTGAATATTGATGGTTTCTCTCACCACTCACGGTAATCTTGGTAGTTGTAGTAGTGGAGGAGATGTCATTTGTGGTGAGAGGAAATTTTAGAGGTGATTTTTATGGTTATGGTACAAATAATGAAACTAGATTGAGGGTGTTGTTTGTTGTCTCTGTATAAAGAGTTAGATTTTAATAAAATTATTATGAGAGCGACACAAATTAATTGTTTCTTAGTTGAATAGTTATAATTGCACAACTTGATATTTATAGGATTACTAGGATGACTTTTTATGTTATCTAGGGACATGCAATTCTTCATTAATTACTAATTTCGTGAAAAAGAATTCGAACAAATTACCTTGCTAAAATGGTGACAAGGGTTATAATGTCTGATTTTAATTTGTTGCCTCGCAAGTTAAAAGCATGCTTAGCTTGGATTAGTTAGATTATAATGAATGTGAAAGATAGAAAAGAATGGCTACCTTGATTACAATTCTTATTTTCAGGAACAATTAATAGTAAAATGACTAATTGTTCTAATTTCATTTATAAAAACAGAGCATTACCAATGCTTTACTATCGTCACACACGTGTTTATAGTTTAATTAGAATTGGGATGACAAGTCAAAATAAATTATAATAATAGCATGAGATGAGGGCAGTGCTTGCGTAATGAAAGAAATAGTTTTGTTTTTGTTTTTTTTCTTTCTCAAAGTTGGAAATTGCAATGTTTATATATTTATTATCACACGTCATAGACTTTGGACACTGCAATTGATATATATCATAACGTGTTTCTTTCTTTAGGGCATGGACATTATGGACATGCATAAAAGGATAGGTACAGTCACACATCCACCCAATTATTTGAACTAGCCCAAAACAGACAGTAGATAGTGATTGATAACATATTCACATCAAAAAATGTGCCACTCAAAGTGAAGTGTCCATGTAGAGCTTTGGACTTGGCAATTGGTCTGCAACTAGCATATAAAACAGCCCCATAACACCTGTATGTGGTTGGCTGCTACTATAGCTGGACTCATGTACAAGAGTCTCACCATCAACCATCTTGACAGAACCTGGTTTAGGATAACAAGAGGACATGCCCACAATGTAACCGGTTTCATTCCCTGCCTCCTTCCCAGTTCCATAAATTGGAATTGAAGAGCATATAACCCTTCCATCCTGAAAATCACAGATCCAAATACCCCATCAAAATATGATACTTTTTTTTATGACAAATAGCTAGCTTGTTGTGCAAAGCAAAATCTCACCTCTCCATATAAAGTTGAACCAGCTCCCCCAGTATGCTGATGAGCAACACCATAAACAACATATCCGCCGGTTGGAGCCCTAATTCCTTTTCTTCTGGTCTCAATGCAACTCTGACTTGTCCCTCTAATGCCCTTGCATGATTTCGCAACATCATGCTCAACCTGGCACACAAGATCAGAGCACAATATTGTATTTTAATAGTTAGTTTAAGCACTTTATAGTCCATTCCAAGGGAACAAGATAAAAGACAAATTATGGGGTCAAGAAGAAAACAAGGAAAAATGAATCTTTATCAATATGTGAAGATTTTTGGGGGAGTTTATAAAGCTTCTGATAGCTTCAGTAAGCCATATGTTCTTCCAAATACTCACCAAAACAAGGGTCTAATGACTAAGCAAAATGCTCATTTCAATATGCCAAGTATAACTTATGTAAGGTCTCTAATTCAGACCTCTGAATTGATCTTTTTCAGCATAAAATTTCAAAGCTTCACTAAATTAAGTAGAAACCCCACCACAACAGCTTGCATAACTTTTGTTCAATTCTATCAGTTGATACAAGAATTTAATCCACTACTCTATGTTTACTTTCACATGTCCTGCTCAGTGAGTTTCAGTAATACCAAGTGTATAATTCAGAAGTGACAATAATCTTACAGTTATAGTCATGGAAATGTTAATAAGAAATAAAACAAAAGACTAACAGATAATTAAATTACATTATGTTAGGAAGGGAGTAAGAGTCACTTACTTGGCAACCATGTTCAGCAGAGTTCAAACCATTCCAAGTATCAGTGATATCAAAAATATAGATCTTAACAGGCAAGATAGAATCAGTCCACTCAACCCATTCCACAGTATATCTAAGGTAGAGGCTTCTCTTGACACCTTGAAAGCCATTTCTCACTCTGCAATGAGTTTGATCATAGCAACAATGTAACCCTCCAACGTAATCTGGTTTCAGAGGCTGGCCACGCTGGTTCTTAGTGACGTTATAAAGATCACACCTACACTCGGTGCATCCCAACCTATCTTCCGCGCCTCGCGTATCAATTGCGTGCACATTGAGCAACCATCTCTCCTCGAAGCCATCAGGAATTTCTGCAGGGTTACCAACTTCAATTCCATATGGATCAGGAACAAATGTTGATGTTTTCCTTGTTTCTGAGCCAAGGCCAAAATACTGCCCAAGTTGATTCTCTTGGCACACTCCATGGTTCCTTGCTCCTATAAAGGTTGATTGATTTCTTTGCTTTAAGCCATCATGCTCTACAATTTGGACCCCTTTGCGCTGATAATATCTGAACACGACCCAATGGTGCAGATAAGTTTCGTGAAGAGGGACAGGGTTCCCTGCCTCATCAACTACTTCAGCATTAAAATTCTTGACAGCAATATGACCTCTTGGAAAGTCAATGTTGAAGTAAATTTTGTCCACCACTGATCCCGGTTCCAACTCAAACTTGGGGGATCGATAAACCATAGAATTCGTCTTAGTAATTCGTAGAGAATTTGAACACGGTATGCTCAATGTCAACACTAGTATTACTACTAGAACTGCTGCTACACATAAGGACCTGCCTCCATAAAGGTGTCCCATTTTTGTTCTGCCAGTAATGAAACCAAAAATTTTAACCAAAACCAACAATAAACGAAGACTTATTATATAGAACTTTGCCAGGACCAAGAAATTTGCACCCAAAAAAAAAATCCCTTTTTTGTGGTCTCTTTGAACTTTCGGCTTAAAATTTTAAAAGTGAAAAGTTTGAAGAACTTGCTTAATGGATAACAACAGTAGATGACAAAAATCCCAGAAAAGAAAAAACAGCAAAAATTTGATGCTAATCACCAAAAGAAGAAGAAAGTGAATAAACAATCAACAAAGAATAAAAGGTACAGAGAAAAAATAAACCCAAAAAAAAAAACGCAGAGAGTTTATATTATTTAATAGAAAATGGGTTTTGATTTAGATAATGATTTTATGAATTAAAGTTTAAGAGGAACGTACCAATGCTAAAGACTTGAAGGCACAGAGCAGCAACAAAAGACTTGAAGGCACAGAGCTTTTGAAGAGTTGGAAGTGGTCTTGTAGATATATATAGGCGTGTGAGAGGCGTAAGAGAGAGGACTTGTGTTGTCTTATCTGGTTTTCTTTTCTTTTTTGCTGCAAAACTTTTTGTTATATCTGGCTATTGTTGAAGAACGAAAAGAAGAGAACAAAATGTGATTTTTCTGTTCGAAATGGATAGTATTATGAAATATCAAATGGATTTGTAATAACACACCGGCCACTTCCCCCACCGCTTATAACCAAATATTTATTGAGCTATAAAGAGGACAGAAAATCAGTCGACAATTGTGTGAATGTGAATGTGAATGCGAATCCATACTGAAAAGTCATTTGACTTAAACGCTCAACAGGAAAAAGATTATAGAAATGAAGAAGATAAAGGAAGTAACCAAATTAGGGATGTAAATGGGGCGGGTCGGCCCCGACCCGACCCGACCCGACCTGCTAACCCTATCATCTGCCTCGACCCGTCCCGTTAAAGCATTTGATGCGGGTCGGGTCAGACCCACCCTAGATGTGATGGAGCGGGTCAGACCCGATCGGTAAGGTTTTTTTTTTCTTTAATAAAAGAAAGACTAATTTTTTAAAATATGTTACAATATAAAAATAAATGGCAAAAAAATTTCTCATACTATACATAAATGAGCTACCTAATTTTTTTTATAAATGGTCTTGCATACTAAAATTAAAAAAAAAAATTAATATACTTCAAAGCAAACACATCAATTTTCTCTTCTATCCCTCCTAAATATATTTTATCTTATTTATATATATATATTTGGATCGTTGATCATCCTAAATATTGGTAATATAATTAGTTTTTTTTTTTAATTATTACAAAAAAAAAAAACAACAACAACCGGGTTGGGTCGTGATCCGACCCGCTTCAATTGCTAGTGGGTCGGGTCGGATCTCGACCCGCCCCGTTATTGTCTCGGTTATATTCGAATCAGGGGCGCCCCATCGGGTCGAGGCTCCGACCCGCCCCGATCCGCCAAGTTTTTTTGCCATCCCTAGGCAAAATACGTGTATAGACCATATATTTTGAATCCTGTAATTTACAAAATGAATGAAAATAAATCATAGATTCAATGTTAGTCAAATTTATTTCAAATATAATGTTTCATTCTTTATTCATCAGCCACTTTTTATGCTTATCTCAACCTATTGTATCGCCGATAACCAAATATTAATTAATCTTATATTTGAATTTGGACTAAAATCTAATCTAGTGTACTATTTTTGTATGCTTTACAAAATACACTATCTCGATTGTCATTTAACAAAACACATGATTCAATTGCGTAGTCAGAGAAAACGTGGGCAAAAATTGATATTTTCCTTGTTTTATTACAATAAATATAATTTAATTAATTTTTGAAACTAGTAAAAGAATATTAATTAAAAATGAAAATTTATAAGTAGTTTCATATTATTTTTTTAAAAAAATATTTGTTTAAAAATATTTATAATTTTGTTATTTATAGAAAACAATGGTGAAAATATCTTGTTGGATTTTTTTAATTTTTTTTGTTTTATTATTATATAATTTAATTGATTTATTACATAATTACAAAAAATAAATTTTGAAAAAAAGTGCCATATAAGATTTTTGATAAATTATTATTAATTTAAAAGCAATTAAAGCTTTATCAATTATAATAAAACAAGGTAAAAATGTCCAATTGAGAATTTGTTTGAACTAAATCTAGTGGTGCACAAAAGAATCGCTAATTTGCCAAAAAATTGTAACTACTTGAGTAGTTTTGCCATCAAAATTTTTACATAAGTATTTAACTGCAATATTTATACCTACTTGAGTAGTTTTGACATCATTATCCCTATTGATGTATAAAAGGTGTATATAACTAGCATCACAGAAGATGAATCACACATACTAAATAACTGAAATATAAAAGAATAAATAATATTTTTACCCCCGAACTATGACCATTGTATGATCGTGCCCCTGAATGATTTACGATATTAAAATTTCCCCCCAAACTATGCACATTACTGAAATATGAGACTTCTGTTAGATTTCATCCTAGGTGGCTAACGTATTAATGATGTAGCATTTTTTCTGTTGATGTGACAGTGTCATGTGTAGAATAATTATCAATTTTGCCCCCTGAATTTTGTCTACTACCAAATAATACCCCTTTTATAAAAAAAAATATATATTTTCGTAAAAATAATAATTAAATCCTTAAAAATTAAAATTTTAATTATCAACAAATAACTCTTTTTTAGTTTTACTTTTACAATATTAATTAAAACTATTTTAGAATGAACATTTAAAATAAATACTAAACAAAGAAAAAACTTTTAATAGAAGAGGAAGACGAATGACTTAAATAAATAAATAAAACTTCTAATTTAAGAGGAGCATGACAAATGTGAAAAAACTTTGTTTTATGATTTATTTTTAATTTTTATTTTAAGATATATTTATTTTATATTGTAAAATAAAAGACAAAGTAAAAAAAAAAGTTATTTGTTATTAGGAAAAATACGAGTTTGGCCCCTCTATTTTTCCTAAATACGCGAATGACCCTGTGTTTTACAAAATTGATTAAAATAGTACCTTATATCCAATTTCAGTAAAAAAAAATTCAAATATAATTATTCATTCTCAGCTCCTCGACCACTTTCTCCACTTTTATGAATCCATCGCTTCACTAACTTCCTGAGAATTTATATTGTAATTGAAAATATTTTGACCGAAATCGGGTCCAGGTACTATTTTGATCAATTTTGTAAAATACAAGGTTTGAATTGTCATTTAACAAAACACAGGGATTGATCGCGTATTTGGGAAAAACACAGAGGTCAAAATGGTATTTTCACTTGTTATTAATTAGGTTTTAAATTTTTGAGTATTTGAAATTTTATTTAATTAATTTGAAAATTTTAGTATTGTTTATTTTCTTAATCTTTTAAAATGATTTTTTTAAAGATTTAATTATTATTTTTCAAAAGAAAAAAATTAAACTAGTTTTAATAAAAATGACACAATTTGGTAGGAGTCAAAGTTTGGGGGACAAAATTATTAATTATTTTACATATGACACTGCCACATCAACAGACAAAATGCTACATCATCAATCCGTTAGCCACCTAAGACGAAATCTAACAGAAGTCAATAATGTGCATAGTTCGGGAGGAATTTTCAACATCGCGAATCATTCAGGGGCACAATCATACATTGGTCATACTTTGGGGGATAAAAATATTATTTATTCAATGTAAAAAGGGGAATATAATCAATGGGTACCTTGTGTTTTATCGAAATACAGACTTAGTACCTTATGTTTTCAATAATGCTTATATTGTACCCTGTAATTTAAAATTGTACATATTTAGTACCTTGGACTCAAATTTAAATAATAAAATTTTATCGATTTGATAAAATTGTCATCAATTATATACAATTAAGTAATTAAATTTT
This sequence comes from Humulus lupulus, assembly GCF_963169125.1. Lineage (NCBI taxonomy): Eukaryota > Viridiplantae > Streptophyta > Magnoliopsida > Rosales > Cannabaceae > Humulus > Humulus lupulus. The sequence continues at coordinate 64,850,111 of NC_084800.1, forward strand.
GAATTTAAAATTTATATAATCAATGACAGTTTGATTATATTGATAAAATTTAAATTTAGAATACTAAATATGTATGATATTAAATTACAAAGTATCATGTAAATATTATGAAAAAGATAAAATACTAATTATGTATTTGGATAATTCATATCTCCCAAATCATTATTTAACATATAACAGGTAGAAAGTAAGAGTGGTGATTACATAGAGTAAAAAGTTAGTAGGCAGGCAGTGTGAATTCTACAGCCAGCTATATAGCAAGACGAGGGCAGCGCTTACGTAACGATGGAAAGAGTTTTTGTTATTTTGCTTTAAATTGGAAAAGTAGTGAAAGGTGTATTTTAAATAGAGATAAGAGGAACATTTTCATAAATAAATAAATGAGATAGAGAGATGCATGCTCTAAGCGATGACGTATATTAATTGTCAGATGCATGCGAAGTTCCCATTTAACCCAATCAATTTGAGCCACGCATATCTCAAAAATTTGAAATGGTGAAGAAAATAGACCCATGCCCTAGGAGATTGCGTATATCTATCGACTATCGAATCCCCGCCATACATTAGAAAGTAAAAAAATTTCCATGTGAACCATACAAAACAATACGATTATCAATATATTTATTGGACAAAAATATAATTATAATAACTTCTGCGGTCTCCCAATGCCATGCATAAACAAATATACTTACCATATATATTAAATTAATTTGTATAATAAAAAAGGTACAAGGCTTCTTACAAACCAAGGCATTGGTTGGTGCTCCCTATATAAATATCTATGGATGATAATATATTCTTCAATAATTATTATATGTATATATATAAGCATATGTATATGAATAAAGATAGAAAGAACAAAAAAAAAAAAAAAAGAACTTCGCACTAATTGGTGCTCCATTTTGGTTCCTGTGCTTTTTCTAAATACGCGATTGATTATTTTGTTTTGTTAAATGATAATTCAGACTTTGTGTTTTATAAAATTGGATTAAAATAGTACTATAGAGTCGATTTTGGTCAAAATAATTTTAATTATAAGATCGATTCCCAGGTCGTTAGTGATGCAATGAGTTTAAAGAAATGAAAAAAGTGATCGATGAGCTGAGAATGAAATATTAAATTTAAAATTTTTTGACCAAAATTTGGTATAAGGTACTATTTTGATTCATTTTGTAAAACACAATATTCGAATTGTCATTTAACAAAACACAATAATCAATCGCGTATTTAAAAAAAATACATAGGCTAAACGGATATTTTTCCAAAAATATATTAGAAACATTGAATAATGGATATGTGTGTCTAGACTCAAACAAGCATAAATATATACTTACGTACAGAATCAATTTCTTTTATTTTTTTTATATATTTTTTTATTAAGTAGGCTACCAAACCAAAAAGCTTAGTCTACATAATTAGCAAAAAAAAATTGATATCGCACTGTAGAAATGCTTTATTCTGTAAGTTTTTAAGATTTATAATATGCGGAAATAATGCTAGTCACATACATTTTCTCAACCTCTTTTACAGGGACATTCAACCATAACTAGACATGTGGATAGTGTGGATTGATTTTTTTTTTATTAAAGATGTGTATTATAATATACACAAGCTTATTAAACATCATTTTGCCATATATTTTTTTTGGGAAAATTACATTTCTTACGGTAATTGAATGTTTTTTTTGATTTATACGGTAATGTAAATTAATTACTAAAATACGGTGATTACTATATCTTTCCTAGCTAAAATACCATCATAATAAGACTGAGGTCATGGTATACGCTTATTTGCCAACAACCAAAAAATCTGCTGACACACATCCATTAGTCTAACTAATCCATTGACTTGGGTCAGAGGAACTATCTTCTCTCAGCCCAGGAGAGGTTGGAGTTTTCTCTAATATCAACTATTTTCTACTTTTTTATTTTATTGTCTTTGTATCGTACATAAAATTTCTAATTAAATATGTCATTTTTCACTTTTTTTTTTTCACTCCATTAATATTACTTTTTATATTTAATTTGTTTACAGTCCTATTTTTATTTAAATTGATATAAATGATCTTTCAATTTTATTATATATATATATATTCATAAATTTTTGTAACATATATTAATAGTAGTAGAAGAAATAGTGATAAAAAATATTATATTGTTTTGAAAATCATAGCTAGTCAAATCTACACTCAATGTTAAACTAAAATCTTAATCTAGTCAAAATTTAAGCTTTGTTGTAAAAATATATTTTAAAGTTAAAAAAATAATTTTGTAAATTTTTGTAACAATCATGTTAAATAAATTTATAAATATTTATGTAAATATTAGTTACAAAAATAAACTTTTTGATTGTGAAATTAGTTTTGCAAACGACTGTTACAAAAATGTAAAACTTATATATAAAATTATTGTAATTCACTACTCTCTAACTGTATTTTTATATAAATATATATCTAATAAAGTGTTTTATAAATAATGAATATCTTAAATTTATATTTTTAAGTTGTATAATATAAATTTGATGTGAACTGTAATTTTTTGGTACAATATTGTAACATATGAAAAATTATAATATTTTTATGTAAATTTTGGTTACGATTTCTTAACTATAAATTATTTTCGTAAATGTTAGTTACAAAAATATCTTTCCTAGTTATGAAACTAGATTTGTAAACTATTGTTACAAAAATAAAAAATTAGTTACGATTTTGTTCGTAAGTTTTATGTACAAAATAATTCTAAAACTAATTTTTGTAAATATTATTTACAAACACGTAAAAGATATTTACAATTTTGTAACAGATATTTACAAGTTTGTAAACGTTGATCACAAACATTATATTTTACTGCTTTTATTTAAGATTTAAAAGTCACTCCGTATTTACACTTTTGCCACTCCGTGTTTTTATCCAAAAATTCTGTATTTTTGTAATATACCGTATTTTTCATATTTTTTTTTAACTTTTAGTGCATTTTTGTAGATTTCCCTATTTTTTTTATAATACCCATCACAATATATTATAAATATATATTTGTACTTTTTTTTAGAAAGTCACTTGGATACCCTTCATAATAATAAAATAAAAAATATATTTATCAATAACACATTTTATTAAATATGTTTAATACTTAATATATAAAAATATATATTTATATAAAATATGTTATATTAATATGTATAATATGCTATTATTAAATTATTAATTTTACGTACAAAAATATTACCACTTGCACTTAATCTGTTAACCTACTTTTAGATAATTTTGAAAGAGTATCATTATATGTATATATAGGATAATTTTATGGTAGGCCTTCAAAAAGAGCTCTATCGTAGGGTTCTTTTGTGTTATCAACCCGTGAATAGTTTTCGGCGCGATTTTTTTTTTATGATAATGTATATTATAGTTATTTAGAGCATCCTGCAAATTTTCAGAAAAATTCCGAATAATTTACAGTGCCGAAAACAGATTATTGCACGCGTGACTAATTTTTTTATGCGCGTGAAAAATAGCATGTTTGAACTTAGTTTTCGACACTGTAAATTATTCAGAATTTTTTAAAAATTTGCAGGAGATGCTTTAAATAACTATAATATACACGGTCATAAAAAAAATCGCGCCGAAAACTGTTCAAAGATTAAGAACGCAAAAAGAACCCTACGGTAAGGTCCTTTTTGAAGGTCCTAACAAAAAAATTTCCCATATAAATACACACGAATAAGTCATTTTTTAAATATATATATGATTAATTTTATCAATTTTTAGACCGTCTTTGATATGCTGGGCTATATTGTGGACTATAAAACAAAATGTAAAATTGCTCTAGGTAAAATTTTATTTTATTTTATTTATTTTTTAAAATTTTCATATAACATTATATTTTAAGTGTTTTCAAAAATGCCAAATGGTCTGAATATAGATTAACATCCTTTTTCATTTGGTACCCAAGTACAAATGGTGATATTTTTGTATATAAAGTTAATAATTTAATCATAGTATAAATAATTATTCATTTCATAATAACATAATTTATATAAATATATAATTAGTATTAAATATATTTTTTGTATTAAGTATTAAACATATTTAATAAAATATGTTATTATAAAATATATATTATTGCGAAGGGTATCTCCAAGTGATTTTCTATAAAAAAATACAAATATATATTATAATATATTGTGATGGGTATTATATAAAATAAATATTGAAAAATGATGTTTTTTTAGGGGTATCATCGTCCGTTGGGCTTGTGTATATTATAATACACATCTTTAATAAAAAAAATCAATCCACACTATCCACATGTTAAGTTATGGTTGAATGTGTGTGAAAAAAAAGGTTGAAATTCTCATCCATAATATTTTATTATTTGACAAAATTAAGATCGAGCTCAAAATTTTGACAAATCCTACCATGTGATGTGACACAAATTTTGTCATTGCATACCAGAAGAAGGCTGCTCATCTCAAAATCATATCTGTTTTGGTATAAAATAATTCTTTTTATTTTTCCTTACAGGGTTTTTGCCAAATTATACGTTTACGTATCTGTATCCACGGATGAAAATTAATTAAGATCTTTTATTATTCTCATAAACGTACCCTAGATGATTCTTTTGTTTGTATTCATTTATAGTTCTGAAAATGTATATATATATATACTCTTCTATACTTTGCTCGAACTTACTAAAAATGGATTTTTATTAAACAAATGCAATTTTGTCTTATATATATAACAAATAATATATATATATATATATACTGCGTGTAGAAAATTTTGGTGTAAATTTTATATGATCTTCTAATCTATTTTGTCTTCGGCCTATCAAATTCCGACACATTATTTAAAAATTTGAGTATTTGACTTGATTTTTATTAAAAATGGAATTGGATGATATGCAAAAAAAAAAAACTGATTAGTTAAAGATAAAAATTAGATGGAAGAATATATTCGCTGCTTGGAATATTTAAGCTTTCATTAATTAATATAATATTTAGTATCTAGCAACCTATTATAATCAATATCCTACTTTAATATTGCAATTAATACAAACTATAAACAACTACATACCCTAAATCTATTTTATTATATCTCCTAAAGAAACAGAATATATTTTACTATATATAGACTCTCAAAATCAGATCGATATATTTTTGTTGGATTTAGTCTAATTAATATAATATACAGTAGTCAAATATATATATTTATATATATAGGTGCATTTTAATGGTTACTATCCATATTAATTATTGATTACTTTAATATTAATTATTGAATTAAGATCAATGATTCATCTTGATGAAAAATATGTATTTATTAGGAAAGTATAATATTGTAAATTTTTTCATTTTTTAAATATATGTCAATTTCTAAATATAACTAGTATTTTTTATTGGTTGAAAATACCATTAATTATGGTAAAAAAAATAACTAAATTCAAAATTAATATAGAAAAAAATATTTATTTGTTAGTGACTTGCTATACTAAATTATTATGTTGTCACATCATCATAATTATTAGTGCTCATCTATAAGTAGTAATAATTGAGAATTCTTCCATCTTGAATATATAATACAAAGTGTGTTCATTGTAACCTTGAATATGTGTAATTTTGGTGGCATTGAAAGTGACCACTAAACTCATCTTTGTGTTGTGTCATATATGTTTTGAGCTCATCCTGACAGTTTATTGTAAAACTCCTCTCACAAATTTTAACAGGGCGGTTCTATTAATTAGTTAAATATACATATATATATATATTGATGAAAGTTGCCATAAATATTCTCCCATAACATTAAACAATAAACTACATTTATTAACTTATCCCTTCCAATATATTTAGGGTACTTTAATTGCTACATTGTTTTTTTTGTCACCCTTTTCTAATTAGAGTAATGCTTGATATACATTTCACACATTTTTGTTACACATAATGATATATATTTAATTTTAACTATAAATATTTTTAAATGTGGAGCACATCACTTTTAATTACATATAATTATGTGTAAATAGTGTGTGAAATTGAAGTGTGTCCCAATCATTACTCTTCTAATTACACATCTTATCAAATTTAAAAATTTCTTTTCACACCCCTCCTAATATTCATTTGGTACAAAAAAAAAATCTTTCTACATTCATACTTTATCAAAATAATAAAAAAATTTGATACATCTCTTGTTGACTTGTTTTTATTCGTTAACACTTAATTAAATATGAAATAATTGAAAACTAAAACACATTATCTCAAAAGAATAATATATTTAATGAAAGCAATAAATAAAGACTCGAGATTTAAAGTGGTTTGGCCTTATTAAAACCTACATCCGCTGCTTAGTTTTTCAATGAATTCAACTAACTAAAAGATTGGATGAACTTGCACCAGTTGAGTTTCTAGAGGTTAGAGAGCAAATTTAAATTACAAGAGAATAAATAATTTTTTTCCTAAATTAAATGCGGTCTAATTGTGTTTAAAAAATCATATGTTCCTTGTTCCTCTTATTTATAGTGAAAAATTATGTTACACTAATAGACATTACCATCTCTAGCTAAATCTCAGAAAATTTGGAAAGGGTTGAGAAGATAAAAAACTGAATGCCAAAGCAATCTATATCAATATTAGAAAAAAAAAAAAGAAAAAAAAAATCTACCTGGGTCATTAATCGCTCTTTGTTGGATCATAAATCATTTTTATTGTGCAAAATAAAATTTTGAGAATCTAAATGATACAAAATAAAATTTGAGAACTTAAGTGATACTTTTTAAAAAGACAGAGGACCTGTCATATAAACCCATTTAATTTTGAGTGAATGGACATGCAATTTATGACAAAAGATTTTGGTCCTTAAAATTATCTTGAACAAGCCTAAACTTGGGTTTATATAGGTGTAGCAACCAACTATTTTGACACCAAAAGCCTAAGCTATGCCCCGACATTAAAACTTAATTTATTATTGTGCACGCACTACTAGAAATATAGGTTTTTACTTCGGTTTTTATAGTGAGTATACAAAAAAAGCGAAATAAAAACCTTTTCAAACTCTTTTACTTCGCTTTTCAAATTGGCGCTCTGAAAAAAATTACTTACTACTTCGCTTTTTTAAAAAAACGAAGTGAAAAATTTATAGTGGAGAGGACCGTGTTTATTTGCACAAGCCCTTATATTATGTTTAGAGATAGTAAAAATGCAAAAAACTGGCCAAACCAAACGCGGCCCTTGTGCACTTTTAACTTCGGTTTTAGTAGGGTCGTTGATTGAGTGGTGAACTTTGTTGTTCATTTCAGGTGCATTGAAGATTAATATTGAAGGTTAGTTATTTTTTGTATTTATATTACTATAAGATTTATGTATAAAGATAAGACTAATGTAATCATGCATATTAGATTTAGTGAAAGTTATGTTTGAAAATTAGTGAAGTAGGCTCTGGGAAATTTGCGTGCTGTGGTGATATAAGGATGGATTGATTTATGCTTGATTATTTTGTTTGTTTGTGTTGTTGTTATAGGAAATTTTGAAATTGCGGTATGCTATAGAAACAGAGGATACTCTGCTGAATTTTTAAAAAAATTTATAAGACTAGAACCTAATAATGATAGATTCATCTATGCTTGATTATTGTGTTTGTTTTAAATGGTTTTATAGGTAATTTTTAAATTACGGTATGCTATAGAAACAGAGGATACTCTGCCGAATTTTTTAAAAAATTTATAAGACTAGAACCTAATAATGATGGATTTATATATGCTTGATTATTGTGTTTGTTTGTATTGATTTTATAGGTAATTATGAAATTACGGTATGCTATAGAAAGAGAGGATACTCTGCCGAATTTTTTAAAAAATTTATAAGACTAGAGCCTAATATAAGTTTTTTTTCTAACTTATTAGGAATTGAATATTGTTATTAGTATGGATAAATCATGGATGCTTGAGAGGAGAGAAACATCACAATTTCAAGATGGATTCAACAAATTTTTAGAGTTTTGCCTAAAGAATTGTAGTGATCCACAAAAAATTCGTTGTCCTTGTATCGATTGTGGTAATGGAGTAAAGGGGAATATTACCATGATAAAGGATCATGTATTTTGTCGGGGATTTGATATGAGTTATAGTAAATGGTATTGGCATGGAGAATTATTAAATGATGACCCATATCCATTAGGTAGGCGAGGTGTAGATGATTTTGAGAGTAATGATTTTGATGATCATCCTATAGAATTGCTTGATGAAGCACAAGAAGAGTTTTTTCATAATCCAGAAAAATTTGATAGTATGGTTAGAGATGCAGACAGACAATTGTTCAGTGGTTGCAATAAACTAAGATTGCCCACAATGGTTAAATTTTATAACATAAAAGCAGAAAATGGAGTTAGTGATAAGTGTTTCAGTCAATTTTTAGCTGCTTTCAAGGAGATTTTGCTGCTAGAAAATTGTTTTCCGGAGTCTACATATGAAGTAAAGAAAACATTAAGTTTGATAGGGTTGAAGTATGAGAAAATTCATGCATGTCCGAATGATTGTATTTTATATCGTAAGGAGTATGCAGACATGGACGCTTGTCCAGAATGTGGTTTATCACGGTACAAACCTAACAAAAGTAAAGAGATTAGGAAACTTATTCCTCAGAAAGTGCTATGGTACTTACCTTTGATTTCGCGGCTGAAGCGATTATATCGAAGTGCAGAACACTCTAAGAACTTAATATGGCACGAGACTGGACGAGTGAAAGATGGTAAACTCCGGCATCCTACAGATTCACAGGCCTGGAAGAAGGTAGATTATATCAATCCAGAATTCAAAAATGAACCAAGACATCTTCGTCTTGGTTTAGCTGCTGATGGAGTAAACCCGCATAGATCTCTTAGTAGTAGGCGTAGTTCATGGCCTGTCTTCCTGGTTATGTACAATCTTCCTCCTTGGTTGGTGATGAAAAGGAAGTTCATGATGCTTTCATTAATGATTTCGGGCCCAAAACAACCAGGACATGATATCGATGTTTACTTGGCACCATTAATTGATGATTTGAAAGAGTTGTATGAAAATGGTGTTGAGGCATATGATGGTTTTAAAAAAGAAGTGTTTAATTTGAAAGCGGTGTTGTTATGGACTGTTAATGATTTTCCAGCATATGGTAACCTATCAGGTTTAAGCACAAAAGGTTACCAAACTTGTCCAATTTGTTGCACCAACACAAGGGCCCGTTGCTTGTCAAATGGACGCAAAATGTGTTATATGGGTCATAGACGATATTTGCATTTAAGTCATCCTGACAGAAATAAAAAAAAAGCATTTGACGGTACTGTGGAACGAGACATTGCTCCTTTGCCATTGTCAGGTGAGCAAATTCTTAAGGAAGTAGAAAAAGTTGACTTTAGGTATGGGAAGAAGAATAAAAACAAAAAAGTCAATGGATGTATTCAAAGAAAATCAATTTTCTTTCAACTTCCTTACTGGAAAGATTTACTCGTTAGACATTGCTTGGATGTCATGCACATAGAAAAAAATGTATGTGAAAGTATAATCGGTACATTACTTGATATCCCAGGTAAAACCAAAGATGGTTTGTCTAGTCATTTAGATCTTGTTGAAATGGGTATAAAGACACCGCTTGGCACCTGAAGAAAAAGGGGCTCGCACATATTTGCCTCCTGCTTGTTTTACATTGTCTAAAGAAGAGAAGCAAGTCGTATGTCAATCATTGGCAGGGATGAAAGTGCTTGATGGTTACTCATCGAATGTTCGAAACTTGGTGTCTATGGAAGATTTGAAGTTAATTGGAATGAAATCACATGATTGTCATATATTAATGCAACAATTACTTCCAATTGCCATTCGGTCAGTTTTACCAAAAAGAGTTAGAGATAGTGTAACAAGTGTGTGCATCTTCTTTAATCAACTATGCGGAAAAGAATTGGAAATGAAGAAGTTGAATGTATTGCATGATGAAATAGTTGAAACTTTATGCAAGCTTGAAAAATATTTTCCACCATCATTTTTTGACATCATGATACATTTGATGGTCCATTTAGTAAGAGAAGCCAAGTTATGTGGGCCAGTTTGGGCGAGATGGATGTATCCATTTGAAAGGAATATGAAGGTGTTGAAAGGATATGTACGTAATCACCATCGCCTTGAAGCTTGTATGGTTGAGTGTTATTTAGCTGAAGAAGCTGTGGAATTTTGTTCAGAGTACATGGTTGGAATCGACACAATCGGAATTAGCAAACCACGGAATAACTCGGATGGAGTTGATAGAGGATTACGAGGGAAAGGAACAGTAGTGACCATATCTCGTGCAGAATTAGATCAAGCTCATTTAGTTGTGTTGGAAAACAATCCCGAAGTTCAACCCTATATAACGTAAGTTATAGATTTAATAAACATTATGCTCATTTTTATGTATAATTGAAATTTTAATATGTTGTACTTTGTATTGTAGTGAGCACATGAAGTTATTACAATCAATGATTCCCAACAAGGTTAAAAATAAACAGAAATGGATTATAGATGAGCACAATAAAATATTTAGTCGATGGTTGAAAAATATTATTCTAGCAAGGTTGGGAGAAGAAAACCATGGAGTGTCGACAGAGTTAAAACGCATATCATTTGGACCAAGTGTTCATGTAATAAAGCACAATGCTTACATTGTTGGAGGAAAAAGATTTCACACAAAGTCACGAGATGATGCTCGAATGGTTCAAAATAGTGGAGTAAGTATTGTGGCAGAAGCAGTGCATTTCGCTAGTGCAAAAGACAATAATCCAGTTGCTGGTACTATGGCATATTATGGGGTTGTTGAAGAAATATGGGAGCTTGATTATTCCTTATTTCAAATTCCTCTGCTCAAGTGTTCTTGGGTGGACAACAATGTTGGGGTTAGAATTGATGAACTTGGATTCACTTTGATTGATTTAAGTAAGAAAGGTCACAAGAATGATCCTTTCATCATGGCAACCCAAGCAAAACAAGTGTTTTACATAACTGATCCTGCTGATGATAAATGGTCAGTTGTTTTACGAACCCCGGAAAGGCAGTTTATAGAAGATGAAAATGACGAAGAAAACGATGATTTGTTCCATGACAATTTTATTGTTGGACAACCAATACATGAGCAAGTTGAGAAAATCCATGATTTCCATGAAGATGATGATGATGGGGAATACATTAGAAATGATATTAGAGACGGAATATGGGTAGATTGTGGATCAACCAAGAAAAGAAAAAAGAAAAGAAAATGTGACCAGTGAGTAATGTATTCATTTTTATGTTAAATATGTATTTATTTATGTCATAATTGTAACGTTAATTCTTGTTTATGTGCAGATGACAATTTCTGAAGGGGAGAACACACCAAATAGGCGAGGCCCAACAAAGAAGAACAATATCAATAATCAAAAAGCTAAGGGAATAAAGAGAAATATTCAGTTTAATGATAAAGGTCAACCTATAGGGAAAGCATATAGTGAGATGCAATCGTACCTTGGAGTTAAAACTAGGAGAACGGTCTCTCTCAATTATAAGGATTGGAGACAAGTCCCACAAGAATTGAAGAATAGAATACGGGAGGATATATATGTAAGAAAATATTTTAATTACTTTAATATATTGATCATTTTCATGAATTACTTTGCATTTCATTAATCATTTTCTTTCTATTTCAGGGTGCCTTTAACATTCCAGAAAATTGGAAACCAGAATTAATGAAAAGTGCGGGAAGAATGATGAGAGATTTTAAGACCAACATCACTAGTGACTACATCTACCCTTTGGCAGAAGATGGTCTGATAGATGAACTCCAAATCCTTCCTAAGAAATATCCAGAACTTGACCTTGAAGATTGGAGGACATTTGTTAGCCATCGTTTATCTGCTGAGTTTATGGTACTATTATGTATATGATTTATTAGTTTTGAAATACTAATAATTGCTTAAAAACTTATTGTTACCTATTTAATGTAGGCTTTGCGGGAAGCACAACGTGAAAGAGCTCTCAAATATACTTCGAGGCATCGTACATCTCGTAGAGGGCTTGCCAATGTTAGAGAGGACTTGGTAAGTAATTCACATCACTATTTTATAACTGTCAACTTGTTATGAAGAATATTGCACTCACCAACTTTAATTAATTGTTGAATGTTGTAGAAAACTAAACTAGGTGTGGCAGATGTAGAATGGTACTAAGTATGGATAAGAGCACAAGAAAAGAGGAAGGTTCTTGTCACAGATTTGGACAAACAAATTGAAGCAAGAATTGTAAGTGGTTTCAAGCAAGTATTTTAAAGTAATTTAGGAATGATAAAGTTCTTATAAGTCACTAATATAAGTGACCACTGGTTTGTTCCACAGAATGAGCTGAAAGAAAAAGTTAGTAGTGGAGAAATCATTGCAAATGGTCGGAATGACATATTAACGCAAGCTTTAGGGACACCTGAGCACCTAGGGCGTGTTAGAGCACTTGGGTATGATATTATTTTTTATTTGTTGCATTTAACTTAATTCTATAATATTTTAGTTTTAAAATAAATTTGGTTGATTATTGTAGGTCGTTTGCGAAGATTTCGTCCGTCTTTGGAAGAAAACCAAAAATAGCAACAGAAATGGCTGATGTTGTTAGTAAGAAAGATGCAGAAATTGCGAGGCTCAAAGCAGAACTTAAAGCTTTAGAGGAGGAAAAAGCTAAACAAGCAGGTGGGATAGATGATATGGATGAACACGACAATGATGACGAGCAGAGCGACGAAGAATACCACACACCGTACATGCAGGATCACCGTACATGCAGGATGTGTTACTTTGTTCGGATAATATTCATAATGTGGTGGCAGAGGGTGTTATCATTGATGGGGTGGGTCCTCTGACTATTCATGGTGTTCAACTGACAGACGAATACGCGAGGGTGCGAGTCACCAAAATGTTACAAGAGGATGCTGAAATCCCATGTTCTGTTGGGGAGATACACTATGTTCGAGATACTTATGACACATTCCTTCCTTGGCCAAAAGATTTAATTATGACTGACCAGGTATAAACGAATTCTTTAATTTGTTACCTATTAAAATATTTGTTGGTCCAGTATTTTAATATTATTTTTACTTGATGTTGCGTAGGGTCCTCTAAGAAAGAAACCTCCTATGTCAAAAAGTTCATCCAAGGATGTTATACCCAGATTTCGAGCCGTAGCAAATATGACCTCGAAAGCTGAGTTCGCATTAAATGGTCTCGTGAGGGTTAAGGGTATGCTCTACGATTGTAAATCGGAGCCTGCAAAGTATGGTACAGATCTCGAATATGGTGACCTCGAAATGATCTCGATCTCGAAGGATAGCTCTGTGAGCCCCTCATCTTCAGAAGCAACTTCGGAGCAGGGATCTCGAGCTCGATATGCCATCTCGAAAGAAATGTAAGCTCGGGAAGTGTCAGCGGCTCGCACATTGACGTGAAGCCTTGGAGATACGCAATGACTACCTTGAATATCTACAAGTGTTGTAGATATGGGATATGATCCTCATTTATTAATGTAAATCCCCAAGAATCGTGGGATATTATTTGGTCAGTTATGCGTTTCCTGGTCTTCAGGGACGTTTCCTTTTATATCTGATTATAGGCATTTAAAGCCATTTATTTTATTCACAAAAGAGTAACTACCCAAAATATGTGGGATAGTATTCTGCATCCTTCTCTATAAATAGAGAAGGCATGCACCATTGTAAAGGATCGAATTTCTGATTCTTGAGAGAAAACTCTGGAGAATTCATGCTAAAGAATTGTTCAGAGATAATCTTGAGATTAATAACAGAGACTCGTGGACTAGGCAGATTTAACTGCTGAACCACGTAAAAACCGCGTGTCTGATTCGTTTGTTTATTTTAGCCATTGTCTTTAATTGTTTGCGTGCTCTCTTCTTTTATCTGTTGACGAAAAGCGGCGTCAACAAAGGATATGTCAATACCTCCTATGACTAGCCCGCATCTGTCATCAGCTGGGTCTCACGTCAATCCAGAAAACACTCTGACCGAAGGCCAACCATTTGCCGATCACATCATGAATCGCATCCATGTTAGCCTTCAGTTTATGGTGAGAGAATTTTGCATAGTTAAGGGAATAAACTCAGTCGTCTCCATTCCAGTGGACCCAACATTCATGAATCGCGAGTCAATATTCCTAACTTTAGAGGATGTGGAACAAGTTGCTACCTTGCATATGATTGGAGGCTCAGCAATGATATTCGGATTAAGGTATCCCTTAAACTAATTCTTTGGAATGATAGGAATTTAGAATCAGTTATGAGTACTGCTCTGTGATCTGTTGAAAATTTTCATAGACATTGAATGTTTACAGGTTTGGGAAGTCCTATTTATAGGGGAAACTCTGCCGAAATTTTTCAAAATATTTAACACTAAAGAAAATTTTGCAGATGCATTTGGGAGTCCCTATTTCCAAATTAGCGTGTCTATTACAAGTTTTATGACATTGAACGTCTTAGCATTAATAATGTTAACGATGTAGAGCGATCAACCATTGACTTGGCGAATTGGTTGATGACCATGGATAGAGTTGGTCAACTTTACTTTATACCTTGGAACATACGGTAAGAAATAATGTAAAATTTTCTTATTTGATTAGTCATATATTAAAAATTTAATTATTTTACTTAACATACGCTTCTTATTTTAGGGAACATTGGATGTTGGTGATTGCTATGCCAAAAGGAAAAATCGTGTTCTTAGATCCATTGAAATCACACAAACGTCTAGAAGAAATTGATTCAATGATAATGAGGTAAGTTTTAAATTTTTTAAAATATTTCTTAATATGCAACAAATATTACATGTTACTACATTTTAATAACTTTTGTTAATTTTCTTTTTAAATAGTGCATATTATAGAGCTTCTTCCAATGCATTACTTGGCAATCCCACAAAGATATTCAATGTTACATGTCCAAGACAACCACAAAGTCATGAATGTGGTTTTTATGTCTTGAAGTACATTAGAGATCTTGTACGGGCATCAAATGCAATGACTACCCTAAAAGAAAAAGTAAGTTCATTTTTTATAATTTATTTGCTATCGATAATCTATGAAATTAATTTATATTTATTAATTTTACAGTTTGGTGGGAAGACGTAATATTGTGAGATTGCAGACCTCTTGCCAATCCAACACGAATGGTTAGGCAAATTGATACCATACATTTATCAGTAAGCCTATTTTTGTTTAGTTGTAAGTTTAGTCTTTTGTAAATGTATTAATGTTAAGGCTAGTTATCTTACTTAAGTACTTGTATTTTATATGTTTATGTACAACATTTTTAATTAATAAAAGTTATCATATTTTCATTCAAAAAAAATTCTTAACCAATTTCAATTGTAAAAATATATATAATTGTAATATCATATAATTAAATTGTTGAAAAATAATTAGGCCAAAAAAAAAATTTAATTAGATCAATTAAATAAAATTAGGCCAAAATATATATATATATAAAAATAGAAACCATCCATTTAAAAATAATTAGAAACATATATTAAATAAAAAAGGCGGGCACTTTCTACTTCGGTTTTACCTAAGAACCGAAGTAGAAAGTGGCCTTTTACTTCGGTTCTTAGGTAAAACCGAAGTAGAAAGTGCACATTTTACTTCGGTTTTACCTAAAAACCGAAGTAGAAAGTGCCCAGGATGCTAGCGTATATACACTTTCTACTTCGGTTATTATGTAAAAATCGAAGTAGAAAGTGGAGATTCTACTTCGGTTTTTAGCTAGTTTTTACTTCGCTCCGAACTACTGCGGTTGCGAATTTTAGCGAAAACCGAAGTAAATCAAGCTTAAAAACCGAAGTAAAAGTCATTTTTCCTTGTTGTGACGTAAAGTCAATATAGTAGTACACTTATATATGTTGCTTCCTTACCATGTGTTTCTTCTTTTGTATTTATAATTATACACATTGCCCTTATAAATTTTTCCTAGTCAATATGCTGGTAGTGGAAGATGTTAAATATTACATGCATAAATAGTATTCTAGTATATCATCACAAGCTTAGTTATGCTTTTACACTGATCACAATACATAAAAAGTACATCGAACTCAAACTATTTTACAACTTATTATGAATTCAAGTATATTCAAGTTAATACATACCATACAGCTTTTTTTTTTTATAAGGTACATAAATACCATATAAACTTGTTTCATATTGTTGCTGTCATTGAACAGAACCCAGTACTCTTCAATGCCATCATCATCAGATCATATCTGCAGGATCAAAATTCAAAAGCCACACACACAATCAAAATTCACTAATTAGGCATTGATTATTATATTAGACAGACAATGCATGTTTTGGATTAAAAAAAAGACTCACTCAGACTCAGAGAGGAGAGTGACCAAAGATCTTCAATGGGTTTGGCAATTGATCTGCAACTAGAATGTAAAATAGCCCCATAGCTCCAGTATGTGGTTGGCTGCTACTATGACTGGACTCATGTATAAGAGTCTCACCATCAACTATCTTGACTGAGCCTGGTTCAGGATAACAAGTGGACATACCCACAACATAACCGGCCTCATTCCCTGCCTTCTTCCCATTTCCATAGATTGGAATTGAAGAACATATAACCCTTCCATCCTGAAAATCACAGATCAAAATATGATAGTTTTTTTTTATGACCAACAGTTAGCTTGTTATGCAAGGCAAAATCTCACCCTCTCCATATAATGTGGAACCAACTCCGTTTGTATGCTGATGAGCAACACCATAGACAGCATATCCACTGGTTGGAGCTCTAAACCTTTTCCTTTTGGTGTCAATGCACCTGTGACTTGTCCCTCTAGTGCCTTTGCATGATTTTGCAACATCATATTCAAGCTGGCACACAAGCAGAGAGCAAAATATTACCCTCAAAATTACTAAATTTGGCATGTACTTATAGCCCAATCCAAGGGAACAAGATTAGAAAATTATGGGGTGAGCAAGACAAGGTAAAATGAATTCGATCAATGAAGCTTATTGTAACATTAATAATACTCCACCAGAATAAGGTCTTAGAAAACTATGCAAAAGCACAATATGTTGATTATAGTCATGATGCATGTGTTAATGTGTCAAAACAAATTGACATCTTAAGAGCATTCCTAATGGTGGAGGTAAAATGTTTTATTTTTTATAATATAGAAAAAAAAATAGTTAAATAGTCTTCCAATGGGTATTTCTCAACACTATTCATCAAACTATAAATATATATTTTTTTATAATTATTTTATTTCTTAAAATAAAAAAAATAATTTTAAAAAATATAATATTTAAATAATGTAAAGAAAAATAGAGAATCAAATGTATGATATAATGTCAAAATATTTCTCCGCGGAATTTGACCACCTAAAAGTGTATATATGTGAGAGCGGAGTTGTCTTCATTAAACTTGAAGATAAAAGAGAATCCAAAATATCTTCCTAATTCCAAAATATAAAAGAGAAAGTACACTATTTGGAAATAATTCAATAGAATGCAGGTGCAACTATAGGCGGACCTACCTATTACCCAGGGGGGCAATTGCCCCTGCTGACTTTTCCAAATCCTTTTTAATTATTTGCTAAAAATATAAAACTTTAATGCCAATTACTTCAATCACGTGTAGTGCCCCCCTCAAATATCTCAAAAAGTAACTTTCTACATAAATTAAAAATAATAATATAATACTTCAAAAAAATAATAATATAATAATATAATAAAATAAACTCTTAAACTTCTATCAATACACATCTTTCCACTCACACCACATTTTTCTATCTATCACTAATCATTATCAGACTATCACACTTCTCTATAATCTTACTACTCTCTCTCTCTAATCTTTATTATTATTTTTTATCTTCTAACATATCACTTATCAGTTCTTTATCTTCTAACACTTCTCTATAATGCTATTTACTTCTAATCTATTCCCTGTACGAATCTTTTAACTCAAAGTCTAAAATCTAAACCTACTCCAAGACTCCATGACTGGATCTGGGACCACATTTTCAAAAGGTAAGTTTATAATATATAATATAATATTTTACTTTTTAGAATATTTGATGTTTAGACATTTGAGTTATCTTTAATTCTTTATCTACATTGCAATTGTCAATAGGTTTTAAATAGACAATAATTTTTTTTCCAGTTAGTTTCAGATGGGCTTTGAATTGAAATGCATGCCCATTTTTGTTATTGTTTTGGAAAATTTATTTTTAATTACTTATCCTAAAAAAAGCCAATAAATTGGACAAGAATAATATATAAATATAACAGATCATAGATTGGATTTAAATTAATAGACAAATTGACATTAATTTATTAACAATTAATATATATGTAATATGTTTATGTTTATGTGCTATATATATATTTGTAGCTTTATAATTATAATTATGCCTCATTGTCCATGTTTCTTCTATAAACAAATTATTCAATATAGACCATTATTAATATATTTTACAGATAATAATTTCTTGTTTTATAAATTTATTTTTATTTCATATTTGAAACAGGTATGGAAAGATATTATAAAAGAATTGATCCAAATTTATCACATCCTCCGGCACCGAAAGTAGATATTGAATGCAATACAAAAAGCCATTGCAGTACAAAGAGACATTGCATCTCAATTGATATGAGAGATCTTCCTACTGATCCTGGACTGCGAATTCCAATTTCAGATTATAGCCTGAATATTCAAGATCAAATTCGAAGACATTATTTGCAGCAAGGGCCTTGTCAACCAAAAAATCATAAATTTCTTCCGAAACTTTTTGGAGGTGTGGAGCGTCGGTTCAACATTGAATGGTATGATCAATTTCCTACTTGGTTAGAGTATAGCATTGATAAAAATTCCGCATTTTGTCTATATTGTTATCTTTTTAAGCAAAATAATGAAAAACAAGGTGGTGGTGAGATATTTGTTAGTAAGGGTTTTTCAAATTGGAAGAAAACGGAAACATTTGCAAATCATGTTGGAAAACATGATAGTTCTCATTACGAATGTTACAAGAAATGTGAAGCCTTGATGAATGAAAAACAACAAATTCAACACATTTTTGTCAAGAAAAATGACAAAGATCGAAAAAGTTACCGTGTTCGATTAACTGCATCAGTTGACAGTATTCGATTTCTTCTACGACAAGGTCTTGCATTTCGTGGTCATGATGAGTCTGAAGATTCTAATAATCAAGGTAACTTTCTTGAACTTCTAAATTTTTTGGCTGATCATAATGAGGAAGTTAGAGCTGTTGCTTTGAAAAATGCTCCTGAAAACCTTAGATTGACTTTCCCAAGGATTCAGAAAGACATTGTAAATGCATGTGCTATTGAAATAATTGATGTTATTATTAAAGACATGGGAGATGCTGTATTTTCTATTTTAGTTGATGAATCTCGTGATGTATCTATAAAGGAGCAAATGGTTGTAATGTTTCGTTATGTGGACAAGAGAGGGTATGTGATTGAACAATTCATAGGCATTGAACATGTTCCAAATACAACAGCAATGTCACTAAAAATAGCAATTGATAAGCTATTTTCAAAGCATGGGTTGAGCATATCTAGACTACGAGGTCAGGGATATGATGGAGCTAGTAACATGAGTGGAGAATTCAATGGTTTGAAGAGTATTATCATGAAGGAGAATGAATGTGCTTTTTTTGTTCACTGTTTTGCTCATCAGCTTCAATTAGCACTCATGGGTGTAGCCAAAAAACATGATTTAATAGGTATTTTCTTTTCTTGTAATTATATATTAATACTTGTTATTTAATAAACTATGTAACTATGTTTCCATTTAATGATTTGTATTTAATAAAAAAATTAGGTACTTTTCTCACTGTGGTATCCAATGTGGTGAATATTGTTGGAGCATCATCTAAGCGTCGTGACATTCTTCGAGAAAAACAAGCTCAGAAAGTCATTGAAGCCTTAAAAAGTGAACAACTTTCAAGTGGAAAAGGCTTAAATCAAGAAAATGGGATTAAGCGTCTGTTATATTATTTTATAATATAATGTAATATTATATTATTTTATAATATAATGTTTTAGATTAAATAAATGTGACATAGAGTGTCACATATTGTAACATATAATAGAGAGTTACATTATTTGGATATATGTGAAATATCCAAACATGTAACATATTTGGTGTTACAAATTCATCACAAATTTGTAACTCCTAAATATCACCCATTATTGTGTAGATTTGTTGTTACACAATATTGAGATGAATTTCTCAAAGCCATATGAGAAATGGCTGATAGAGATGTGATTTTAACTCCCATATTGTGTATGGAAGTTAAAAAATCATGTGGGAATAAATTTGAACGTTTTGAAAAAAACTGAAAAAATGTGTTGCTGAAATTGACTGAGGGCCACGGCGCCTGGAACAAGCGCCGCGGCCCTAAAGGCTGACAGCTTCATATAATTTCGGTTTTTATCCAATTTTGAACGATTCCAACAGCCAAGTAACTCCCAAATCTCTATTTTAATTCCATAAAACACCTAATTAATCATTGGTAACAGCCATGGGGGTTGGTGGAATTTAAAATTCAAAGGGTGCCTCTAAACTCTATAAATAGGAGCCTAATGCTCACTTGTAAGATACACCATTTTTCTATCCACTAGAGCACTTGGCTAGAAACACCTTGAGGCTTGATTATTCCAGAAAGCATTTCCAAAATCTGAGAGAGATCCCTTAGTGCTTGAGTTAGGGGGAAATAAGCTTTTGGACAAAGGTTTCAAACCTTGTTCAAGTTGGTGATCCCCAATCCTCTTCACTTAGGTTGTGTAAGTGAGAGTTTGTTTGTGGTTTATGTTCTTCCTTTTATTCTATTGTTCTTCTTCTTATTCTCTTGTTTTATTTACTTGTATATTTTGTTTAAGAGTTGTAATCTCTTCATTTGGTCCAAACACTTTATTTTATTTGTAACTTTTGTTTTGAGTTGTATTTTACTATTCTCTTTTTCTTCATCATTTCCTTTGTTTTATTTGTATTTTCAGTTATAGAGTTGTAACACTTTATTTAATCAATCTTGTCCATTGTAATATTTTGCATAGAGTTGTAACATTATCTTACCATTTCCATTGAGGCAATATTATTTTTCATAACATTCAAAAGCTGATCCCTTTTTGTTTCAATGGAAGGGGAGACAATAAAAATCATGAACCAAGACCTAGTGAGATTGGATAGGTTTGATGGATCCAATTTTACTAGGTGGCAAGACAAGGTGAGGTTTCTTTTAACCACTCTCAAAATCGCCTACATCCTTGAGTCTTCCTTGGCACCTCTAGCCGAGCCATCCAACAAAGACACTCCTGAGGAGGTGGAGAAGAGAAGGAAGAGGGAGGAGGACAATCTTCTTTGTAGGGGTCATATCCTCAACGCCATATCCGATAGGCTCTATGACCTCTACACCGAGACCAAATCGGCCAAGGAGATATGGGATGCACTTGAGAAAAAGTTTAAGGCGGAAGAGGAAGGTACCAAAAAGTTTTTGATATCTCAATACTTCGATTTCAAATTTTTTGGTCATAAACCTATTCTTCCTCAAATTCATGAATTGCAAATTATTGTTAATAAATTGAAAGTGTTAAAGATTGAGCTTCCCGAGGCCTTTCAAGTTGGTGCTATAGTGGCTAAATTACCACCAACTTGGAAGAGCTATAGGAGAAGAATCCTTCATAAAAATGAGGATTATTCTTTGGAGGAGATCCAAAAACATATTCGAATCGAAGAGGAATTGATATGTAGAGATAAACTTGTGGAGGGGTCTAATGGAGAGACTTCCAAAGCAAATGCGGTTTCACAACCAAAACATCCCAAAAACAAAGGGAAAAAGGGTAATGAGAAACCTTTGGGTCCAAAAACCAACCCAAACAAGTTTAAGGGCAAGAAAGGTCCTTGCTTTGTGTGTGGGAAAAAGGATCACTATGCTAGAGAGTGTAGACATAGAAAAGACCAACAAGGACCTAAGGTGAACGCAACTCAAGAGGAAAACATAGTTGCTACCCTTAGTGAGGTGAATGCGGTCCAAGGCAAGGTGAAAGGGTGGTGGTATGACACATGTGCCACCGTCCATGTCACCTATGACAAATCATTGTTCAAGACCTTTGAAGAGTCAAAGGGCAACCATGAGATACAAATGAGCAATGAGGGCAAATCCAAGGTACTTGGCAAAGGTACTATTGATGTCTACTTCACCTCCGGCAAGAAAGTTACATTAGTGAATGTACTTTATGTTCCCGAAATGAGTAGAAACTTGGTAAGTGGTGATTTGCTTGGCAAGCCCGGCATTAAAGCCGTTTTTGAGTCTGGTAAACTTATACTTACCAAATCAAATGTATTTTTGGGAAAGGGGTACTCTTGTGGGGGTATAGTTAAATTGTGCACCAATGATGTAACTTTCAATGTTATCAATAAAAATGTTAATTCCGCCTATATTATTGAGTATGATTCTTTATTTTTGTGGCATCTTAGACTATCGCATATAGGTTTTTCAACCATGAAAAGAGTAGTAAAATGTGGTATGATTGCATGCAATATTAAAAACTATGGTAAATGTGAAACATGTGTTAAGGCAAAAATGATTAAGAAACCATTTCCTAGTGTAGAAAGATCATCTAATTTACTAGATTTAATCCATAGTGATCTTTGTGAATTAAATGGTGTTTTAACTAGAGGTGGTAAAATGTATTTTCTTACTTTTATAGATGATTTTAGTAGATATACCTATGTGTTTCTTTTAAAGCATAAAGATGAGACTTTTGATGCTTTTAAATTGTATAAATTAGAAGTTGAAAACTAACTAAATAAAAAGATTAAGGTGCTAAGAAGTGATAGAGGAGGAGAGTACTTCTCTAATGAATTCAATACATTTTGTGAAGAAAATGGTATAATTCATGAGTGCACTGCACCTTATACACCACAACACAATGGTGTTGCCGAAAGGCAAAATAGGACTTATCTAGAGATGATAAATTCTATGTTGGTGTTTTCTAAGTTGAACTTCAACTTATGGGGTGAAGCGCTTTTAACCGCTTGTCACATTCTTAATCGAATACTGATGAAGAAAAATGAGATATCTCCATATGAGTTATGGAAAGGAAGAAAACCCAACATAGGGTACTTCAAAGTGTGGGGGTGTCTTGCATATTGCAAGAAAACCGAACCTAATAGAAAAAAGTTAGGCTCAAGAGCCATAAAGTGTACTTTTGTTGGTTATGCCAACAATAGTAAAGCTTATAGGCTATTAGACTTAGAGTCTAATATTGTGATTGAATCTAGAGAAGTTGAATTCTTTGAGAATATGTTATGTGACAATAATTCTCAAGCTTCAACATCTCTAAAGGAGAATTTGTTATATGAGAATAATTCTCAAGCTTCTACATCCAAAATTGATTCTCAAGAGGAGAATTCTCAAAAGGATGTAAAGCAACCCTTTGAACCTAGAAGAAGTCAAAGGCTTAAAAATCATAAAAGTCTAGTAGTGGATGAGATAGATTCTCAACGAATTTCATTCTATATGGTAGAAGGAAATAGAGAGGAAGTCATTAGGAAAATTCCCATTGTACTTCTCGTTGAGGATGATCCTAAGACTTATAGAGAAGCTATGCAATCGAGAGAAAGTGCATTTTGGAAAGAAGCCATCAATGATGAGATGGATTCCATTCTTTCCAATAACACTTGGGAATTGGTAGACCTCCCACCAGGGTCTAAGCCAATTGGGTGTAAGTGGGTATTTAGGAGAAAATATCACACTGATGGCACTATCCAAACCTTTAAAGCTAGATTAGTAGCTAAAGGGTTTAGGCAAAAAGAGGGTATCGATTATTTCGATACCTATGCGCCTGTTGCAAGAACAACTTCTATAAGAGTTTTGTTCGCTTTAGCTTCTATACACAACTTGTATGTTCATCAAATGGATGTCAAAATGGCATTCCTTAATGGTGACCTCAATGAGGAGGTCTATATGGAACAACCCAAAGGGTTTGTCCTACCAAAATATGAACATAAAGTTTGTAGACTTGTAAAATCCTTATATGGATTGAAACAAGCTCCTAAGCAATGGCATGAGAAATTTGATCAAGCCATCATGTCTAATGGGTTTAGACATAACAATGGAGACAAGTGTTTGTATTCCAAAACTTGTAAGGGATATGTGATCATTGTTTGCTTATATGTGGATGACATGCTTATTCTAAGTAATAGCATGAAAGGGATAGAAGAAACGAAGAGGTTTCCATCATCAACCTTCATGATGAAAGATCTTGGAGAAGTTGATACCATACTCGGTATCAAAGTAAAGAAACATAGTGGGAGTTTTGCGCTAGGACAAGCCCACTACGTTGAGAAAGTATTGAACAAATTTAACCATCTCAAGGTTAAAGATGCCAATACTCCATTCGATCATAGTGTAAAACTAGAGAAGAATGAAGGAAGAGCGGTGGCTCAATTGGAGTACGCTAGTGCTATAGGGAGTCTAATGTACGCTGCCCAGTGTACTAGACCTGATATAGCATTTGCAGTAAGTAAACTTAGTAGGTTTACAAGTAATCCAAGTGTGGATCACTAGAAGGCAATTGGAAGAGTCCTTGGTTATCTCAAGAAAACCAAAGGACTAAGCCTTCACTACTCCAAATTTCCTTCGATATTAGAAGGATATACAGATGCAAGTTGGATATCCAATCTTGGGGACAACTTGTCCACAACTGGTTGGGTATTTACACTTGGTGGAGGTGCAATTTCTTGGGGTTCCAAGAAACAAACCTGTATATCTCATTCCACTATGGAAGCGGAGTTCATAGCTCTAGCTGCTACTGGCAAAGAGGCCGAATGGTTAAGGGATCTGTTGATAGAGATTCCCCTAATCAAAGATAATGTATCTACTATATCGATACATTGTGATAGCCAAGCAACATTGGCTAGAGCATACAGCGGAGTGTATAATGGGAAGTCTAGACATATTAGTCTAAGACATGGATATGTAAGAGAATTGATTCAAAGAGGAGTCATCTCAATATCCTATGTGAGAACAAGTGAAAATCTGGCGGATCCTTTCACTAAGCCACTAACAAGGGATTTAGTGGCTGCATCATCTCGAGGGATGGGACTTAAACTCCCTAAAGAGATTCACGATTGATGGCAACCTATCTTAACACTAGTTATTCAACTAGTGTTAGGTTCAATAGGTAATAACAAGTCAATCAAGTGAATATTAGTTGTACTCAAAACAAGTCCCATCTGAGATATTGAGTACTTGTGTGTTACCAAGTGGAGGGTTAAAACCGAAAGGTTTTTTAATAAAATTCAATCTTGTAAAGACAAGTATTTCTGGTAACAAAATACTGTAAGAATTCTACCTATATGGACCTAGGGGTGGTGCCGCCTCTCATGAGAATTGGGAGTATTCTCAAGAATGTCCATGAATGGAAAGTGCACATGGCCATTAACGGTGCAAAGCGAGACATAGAGGTCTCAAGTGAACATCGCAAAGGTGTGTGTGATAACTCTACAAAATAGAGTTATTTTACCATGTTTTACATGCTAATTGTTGCTTAGTTCATGAGTTTTTAATTAACTTATTAAGTTTTTATGTAATTTTTAATTTATTAGTCTTATTGTAGTTTTCTAGATTTTTATATGTTTTTATAGATATGTTATTATAATATGTTGTAGTTTAATTATTTAAAATTAGTATTGTTAGTTTGAATGCTAAAAATATGATTTTATTGAAATTAAATGTTATGTAAATTAAATTTTAATTAATGTTTTCATGGGAGTTATATGATATATTTTATTAATGAAAATATTTAATTTTAATTTAGTTTATAATTTATTGTGTAGGAAAATTATTGCCCTTGAAAAGCAAGAAAATCAAAGGAAAGATGGTAATTTTGAAAGAAAGTAACAAGAAAAATGGTGTTTCTCCAAAAGCCCAACCACGTGAGGCCCACTCTAGGCCCAACCCGTGGCCCCCCCTCCAACACCCAACCACCACATTGCTGCCATTTCCCTTATTGAGCCCAACAAAAATACATTTTGTCCCTTTGTCCCCTATGACAAAAATGCCAACTTTTTACCCTTTTTCCTACACATTTTCACCACAACATCATCATTACACCCTATAATTTACCTCTACATACCATATTTATTTTATTTAATTAATCTAATCAATTTAATTAATTTAAATTGATTATTTTAATAAACTCACTTTGGCTATAAATATGGACTTTCAAGATCATTTTTGGGGTGCTTAATTTTTTTGTTACCATCTTTTTCTCTCATTTTCTCTCTACCATTCTCTCTTCCATTTGGGTTTTTCAAGAGCATTTTGCAAGTATGTATGTCATTTATTTTGTAATTTCTATTCTAGTTATGTGCTTCTAATCTTTTTCATAAGATTATTAAGATCATGATGAAGCAACTTGTAACTAGGTAATATTTATGTTGTATGTTGATTTCCCTTGTAATGCAACAAAGTCTATGGATTTTTCTTCTTCATATATTTCTTTCATCTTAAATATCTTGTATTTTAGATTGTTAGAACATTTTTACACTTTGTTCTTCATTAGTGCATAAACATAATATTCTTTGTGTAAGATGTGTCATTAAATTGTACACATCCATGCTTAGAACAAAAATATTATGTTTTGCCTTATAAATAATGTTCATTGATTTATTTGTTATTTCATTAGATTGATTTACACTAAATGCTTTGAAATTATAATTTTGAAAAGTGAAGAAAAATCCTATCTTTTTATAAGAAAATTGTGCTTAAAATTATAAATATTTTTGGAAAATGATAGTTTAAATTATTTTAACTATCACTAAAACTTGGGAATCAATATACTAATAAATATTATTAAACTTACATTTTGTGGATTCTAGTATCTTAATAATCTTTTCTTTTAATACTTATTTTCAACTCATTATTGGTATATTTTCATTATCTTAAAAAGCTTTATTTTTCAATATTTCATTTTATGTTCATACTATTAAAACTTATCAATCTTTGGAACTAGGTTAGAATTTATTACTTTTGATTTAAAATAGTTTCATTTTCGATTTTAGACAACTCCTTTGGGTTCGACATCCTTGCTTACGATCACTATTCTATATGGACGATTCGTGCGCTTGCGATATATAAATTTTTAAACATACCCGTTTAGGGTCCATCAGTGTGTATTATCATCGATTTGTCATCATGAAAAGATGGTTCAATGCCTAGTGCAACCAAATTTTCGACAAATTTTGTGATAATTACACTATAGTAAAGTTCAAGTTGAAAAACACTTTACTTTATGCATCAATGCAATGACTCCTATAAGAGAGAGTTCTTATTTAATCAAGTGGGGGATATGTTATATTTTAAATATAATGATTGATTAAATAAGTGTTACAATAGATGACTATTTAATCTAGTGGGGGAATGTTATATTATTTTATAATATAATGTAATATTATATTATTTTATAATATAATGTTTTAGATTAAATAAATGTGACATAGAGTGTCACATATTGTAACATATAATAGAGAGTTACATTATTTGGATATATGTGAAATATCCAAATATGTAACATATTTGGTGTTACAAATTCATCACAAATTTGTAACTCCTAAATATCACCCATTATTGTGTAGATTTGTTGTTACACAATATTGAGATGAATTTCTTAAAACCATATGAGAAACGGCTGATAGAGATGTGATTTTAACTCCCATATTGTGTATGAAAGTTACAAAATAAAGTGGGAATAAATTGGAACGTTTTGAAAAAAACTGAAAAAATGTGTTGCTGAAATTGACTGAGGGCCGCAGCGCCTGGAACAAGCGCCGCGGCCCTAAAGGCTGACAGCTTCATATAATTTCGGTTTTTATCCAATTTTGAACGATTCCAACAGCCAAGTAACTCCCAAATCTCCATTTTAATTCCATAAAACACCCAATTAATCATTGGTAACAGCCATGGGGGTTGGTGGAATTTGAAATTAAAAGGGTGTCTCTAAACTCTATAAATAGGAGCCTAATGCTCACTTGTAAGATACACCATTTTTCTATCCACTAGAGCACTTGGCTAGAAACACCTTGAGGCTTGATTATTCCAGAAAGCATTTCCAAAATCTGAGAGAGATCCCTTAGTGCTTGAGTTAGGGGGAAATAAGCTTTTGGACAAAGGTTTCAAACCTTGTTCAAGTTGGTGATCCCCAATCCTCTTCACTTAGGTTGTGTAAGTGAGAGTTTGTTTGTGGTTTATGTTCTTCCTTTTATTCTATTGTTCTTCTTCTTATTCTCTTGTTTTATTTACTTGTATATTTTGTTTAAGAGTTGTAATCTCTTCATTTGGTCCAAACACTTTATTTTATTTGTAACTTTTGTTTTGAGTTGTATTTTACTATTCTCTTTTTCTTCATCATTTCCTTTGTTTTATTTGTATTTTTAGTTATAGAGTTGTAACACTTTATTTAATCAATCTTGTCCATTGTAATATTTTGCATAGAGTTGTAACATTATCTTACCATTTCCATTGAGGCAATATTATTTTTCATAACAGCGTCCATGTGATACACGATGGGGATCACACTTTGGCACTTTGGTAAGCTTCACTATCATGTTTTCATCTATCCTTGATGTACTTGAGGAAATTACAAATGATAGTTTGAATAGTGACCAAAAATATGAAGCATCTATTATGTTACAAGTGGTGCAATCATATGACTTTGTGTTTAGTTTGCATTTGGTAAAAAATATACTTGGAATCACAAATGAGTTGTTGCAAGTCTTACAAAAAGGTGATCAAGATATTGTGAATGCCATGGATTTAGTTAAAGTATGCAAGGAGCAATTACAAATAATGAGAGATAATGGATGGGATTCCTTCGTAGAAGAAGTTTCTAAGTTTTGTGTGGAATTCAATATCGATGTTCTAAATATGGATGGAATGTATTGTGCTCAAGGAAAATCACGACGTAGAGCTTCGAAGCTTACAAATTTTCACTATTTTCGTATTTATTTTTTCAACAGTGTGATAGATTTACAACTACAAGAGCTAAATAGTCGTTTTAATGAGGCTAACACTGAGTTGCTACTTTGTGTAGCATGTTTGTCTCCAAATAATTCTTTTGATGCTTTTGACTAGGAAAAGCTAATTCGTCTTGCTCAGCTCTATCCTCATGATTTTTCTACAGTCAATTTGAGGGTACTTGAATTTCAACTTCAAACTTATGTTGATGATCTGCGTTCACATACTGAATTTTCAGAATTGAAAGGAATTGCTGACCTTTCAAAAAGATTAGTGGAGACAAATAAACATGAGGTATATCCATTGATATATTTGCTTATTAAATTGGCATTAACACTCCCAGTTGCAACAGCTTCAGTAGAAAGGGCATTTTCAGCTATGAACATTGTGAAAAATCAAATGCGCAACAAAATGGGAGATGAATGATTGAATGATAGCTTGACTGTGTATCTTGAAAAAGATATATTCAATACTATTGACAATGAGACTATTATTCATCGTTTTCAAAACATGAAAACTCGTCGAGGACAACTTTAAATATATGTGTTGAATGATTGCTTTATTTTGTTAACTTTTTGGAATATTGAGAATGCTTTTTAAGCATCTGTTTGAATGAGTTTGTAATCAATATTAACTTTTTAAATATTTACAGAGTAAATTAATTTTTTTTTTTTTTTTTGGCATTGAGAAATTTTTTTTTATGCCCCCCTAGTATCAAATCCTGGGTCCGCCACTGGGTGCAACTATTCTAATGCGTACAATACAACAAACATGAAATAATGGAAAGATTTAAACCAAAAAAGCAAAATAAAACACGGAAGACATAAAAAAATTAATCTACAATAAAACAAATGTATATACGGTTTTAGTATTATGCAAATTTATCAAAACAGAAGTTTCAAGACAGTACAAAGATGCAAGGAAATTAACCAATCTCAGTGATCATGATTTTTAAATGAATTAACCATTCACACACTCATACGTAGCAGAGACACTGAAGAAACAAAATAAAATAAAGCAACAACAGCAGCGGGCAGAAACAAAAAATTATATAGATTTAGTTTGTAGAAAAAACTGTTCAAAAAGGAAGAAAAAAACAAAAAATTTACAAGAATTTAGGAATTGTGTGATAATTATGCAAAAGATAGCCAAAGATGAAGAGAGAAAAATGAGGCTAGAGTATATTGCAAAAAAGAGAGAAAATAGTTCTAGGTTATAAAACTAATTAGCCAAGCCTTTTATATAAGGCAAAAGATATAAAATAGCAATAATTAAGAAAAGACTAAAATACCCTCAAATAATAACTCTAACACCCCTCAAACTCAAGATGCAGCAACAATAAGCATCTAGAGTTTGCCAACTAGAAACTGCAAACGAGAAATAGAATGAGACTTAGTAAAGAAGTCAGCAATCTGTAAAGAAGAAGGAACAAAAGGCAAAATGATAGTGCCAAACTTCAGGTGGTGACGAGTGAAGTGACAATCAATCTCAATGTGCTTGGTGCGTTCATGAAAAACTGAGTTGTGAGCAATCTGGATGGCACTCTGATTGTCGCAATACATAGGAGTGGGTTGAGAATGACGTACACCCATATCTATAAGCAGCCATCTTAACCAAACAATTTCTTTGGTAGTAGATGTCATAGCGCGGTACTCTGCTTCAGTGGAAGATTGAGAGACAACAATTTGTTTCTTACTTTTTCAAGAAATAAGAGAATCACCCAAAAAGATACAGAAACCAGTAACAGACTTCCGATCCGTGGGATGACGACCATGATCAACATCAGAGTATGCACGCAGCTCTAAGGAAGAAGTGGAGGGAAACAAAAGGCTTTGAAAGATAGTACCCCGAAGATACCTCAAAATGCGAAGAACAACTGTCTAGTGAACAGTAGTAGGAGAGGCAACAAATTAACTAACAATGTGAACAACATATGCAATATCGGGGTGAGTGATAGTGAGATAAACCAAACTGCCAACAATAGTGCGATACAAAGTAGGATCATGCAAGCGAGTGCCATCAGAGGGAGAATACTGAACATTGAGCTCAAAAGGGAGTGGCAACTATTTTTGTATCTGTAAGACAAGCACACTCAATAATGTCAAAAGTGTATTTTGACTGAGAAAGAAGATAGCCTTTTGGGGAGAATGCAACTTCAATACTTAGAAAATACCGAAGAGGACCCAAATCCTTCATCTCAAACTGAGAAGCTAATTAAGACTTTAACACTGCAATTCCATCTAAATCATCACCAGTAATGATCATATCATCAACATATAAGGAAAGGAGAATACGACCTACATTGGTACACTTAACGAATAGAGCTGAGTCATGATTACTAGGGAGAAACCCAAGAGAACTAATAACGTTGGAGAACTTCTCAAACCATGCTCGAGGAGCCTGTTTGAGACCATACAGAGCTTTCTTAAGCTTAAAAACTTCTCCATGATTGTGAGGGACCCCAGGAGGAGGAACCATGTAGACCTCTTCATGTAAATCACCATTCAAGAAAGCATTCTTAACATCCAACTAGGGGTGTGCAGAAACGATCCGATCCAATACCAAACCGACCGATCCAATGTGAACCGACCGATAAAAATTGGATATCCAATCATGATTGGATTGGATCGGATGACATTTTTAAAAATCCAATATTGGATCGGTCGGTTCTTGGATGACATGTAAATCCAATGGATCCAACCGACCGATCCAATCCAATAATGATCCAATACCATCCAATTATATATATTATATTTTATTATATTTACTTTACTGTTCAGTGTTTACATTACATTTAAAAACATTTATATTCTAAAAGAAAAAAAAAAGCAAATCCCTAACAGACCTCTCTCTCTCTATCGTATTCACATTCAGATCTCTCTCTCTCTATCGTATTCAGATCTAAGCCGCCATCTCCACTCGCAGACGATCGAAGACAGTTGACGACGGAAACTCTCCACTCGCAGACGATCGAAGACACCGCAGCTTCTCCCCTACTCGCTGACGACGACGACGTCTTCTCCCTCAGTCACCGACGGAAACGACACAGCTTCTCCCTCCCCGACGACGGCACAGCTTCTCCCTCCCCGACGACGGCACAGCTTCTCCCTCGGCAGCAACTCATTGTCTGTTCGCCCAGGTAGATGTTCGGCTATCACTGACCACCTTCATAATATATATATAAATATAGGCATGTTAATTAATATAATATATATATATATTCTAGCAAAACCATGAGAATGTCAACTCTTCTCATCTATAAATATTTATATATGTATGTATGCGAAAGTAATCTGAATTAACATGCCTATATTGATAAATGAGAGTTCCAGTAGTTCTTAATCTCATTGTCCGTTCGCCCAGGTAGATGTTCGGCTATCACTGACCACCTTCATAATATATATATATATAAATATCAAGGTTAAAATAAAATGTAACAACAATAATTAATGTTCATCAAGGCCAGTCATTATTAATGTAGCTTCAATTAATTAATTAATATAATACTAATATAAGAGTGTGTGGTATGTACAAAGGCCAAGTCTATATATTATGCTGCTTGTGGTCCTAGCTAGCTAAGCTATAATTGATATTTTGTGAGTGTGTATTGAATCTGAAATGTTAGAATATACATTGTTTTGAATGAGGTGAGTAGTTGTGTTCTGTTGAACTTTATACAGGGCTATTAGCACTTAATTTGGATATAGGAAAATCCCCAGTTATTTTTAACTTCTTGTAAGCAACCAGAAGTCAACAATGGGAACATTGAATATAATTTTGTGGGACCAACTATTGATATTTCGTTGTTGTTTGACCCATTAATCAAAACTTTTTGATACTCTCTGTAGTTTGAAAAATTATAATTGCTTTGATATTTTATGAATTTTTACTTAAGATAATGAGAATAAATAGGACTGATTTTAATGTAAGAATGTCAATTAAGTGTGGTTAGTTTGTGATGATTGAACTAGTGAGTTTATTGATTGGCAGAATGAAGTGATTAAGCCAACAATAAGTGGAATGTTAGACATAATGAAAGCATGCATTGAAGCAAAGACAATAAAGAAACTAGTGTTCACATTGAATATATTATTGGTCCATACATAACCATCTTTACTACAAAAATCTTAGTTTTAGTCAAAGCAAATTTATGACTGAAAAATAATAACTTTATTTATGTCAAAGCAAATTTTTTATATATGTATGTATATATATTATATGTATAGCGTTTTTGGTGTATATGCATTAGTATAGAGTTTTAACATAATGTTCTTTTATAAATTATCTTTGCAGGCTTTGATGTATATGCATTACAGCATTCCTTAGTATAGAGTTTTAATATAAAGTTCTTTTTTTGTATTCTAGATTATTAGAGTGGGGTTGGGAAAAAATTCATCATCACACTAGACACCACTACGGATTCTGCAAGTGCATCTAGCTCGGTGAGTTTAATTATTTATCATTTTCTTTAATTTAGAAATTAAAATTTAATTTAACACTAATATTTTATATTTTAAAATTTTTGTTCACATAGATGGCTTCAACTGGACACAAACCTAAATCTCTTGATGAGGAAGAAGATCCTGGGATTGAGCATATAAGCAATGAAGGAACAGATGCACAAGATGTGGATGAAAGTACAGCACCATCATCTACCACTTTGTCTACTACTGATGATGGGATTGAGGAAAATAAATTGAAGAGGAAGTCAAAACCTTCATCATGGGTTTGGGAGCACTTTACTAAGGTTTGTGATACTAAAAAGAATGAAAAAGCTAAATGCAATTATTGTGGTGCTGAATATGCTTGTGGTAGTAAGAAAAATGGGACTAGTAATTTGGCTCATCATATTAGAAATCAATGTAAGAAGTATGAGGGGGCTTTGGGAGTTGACAAGAAGCAAAAAACACTATGTTTTGAAATGAAAGGGGATGGAAACTCTTTGGTGACACATAAATTTGATCCTGAAGGAATTAGAGAATATGTTGCTAGGATGATTATCAAAGATGAACTTCCATTTTCTTTTGTGGAAAATGAAGGTTTTAGAGAACTACTTTGGAAAATTGAGCCTAAATTTAGTGTCCCTTCTCGCACTACAATTACAAGGGATGTCATGGATCTTTACGTTAGGGAGAAAAAGAAGTTGAGAGATTTTTTTGTGAGAAAAAAACAGAGAGTTAGTCTTACAACTGATACATGGACATCTTGTCAAAATTTGCATTACATGTGTTTAACTGCTCACTTTATTGATGATTCTTGGATCTTGCATAAGAAGATATTGAGTTATATTGTTGTTCCTAACTCTAAAGGTGACACACTTGGCAAAGCTATTGAACAATGTTTGTTAGATTAGGGGCTTGAGAGGGTATATACCGTTACTTTAGATAATGCAACATCAAATAATATTTCTGTTCAATATGTCATAAATACTGTAAATCAGTGGGGTGGTGCAATCTTGAGAGGTGAACACATGCACTTAAGATGTGCTTCACATATCTTGAACTTGATTGTTCAAGATGGGTTAAAGCAGTATGACCAAAGTATAAGCAAGATTAGAGATGTTGTGAGATATGTGAAATATTCAAGTGCTAGAATGCAAAAGCTGAAGGAGTGTGTTGAGCAGGCTAAAATCACATGTAAGAAATCAGTTTCCTTAGATGTCCCAACTCGTTGGAATTCTACTTACTTGATGTTAGAGGCAGCTGAAAAGTATCAAAAGGCATTTGAAAGGATGGAGATGCATGATGTAGGATATGTCAAAGAGTTTTGCACTTATGAGGAGAAAGCATGTCCCAATGAGAGTGATTGGGAGAGTGCTAGATTATTCATAAAGTTCTTAAAGATCTTTTATGATTGCACCTTAAGATTCTCCGGGTCTAATTATGTAACATCAAACCACTTTCTAGATCGAGTTTCTTTTATCCATAGTCGGTTGGCATTCTGGTGTGGGAATAAGAATAATTATAAACTGACTATTATGGCTGAATCAATGAAGCAAAAATTTGACAAGTATTGGGGGGAAATAGAGAAATTGAACCCTTTATTACTTGTGGCTGTTTTACTTGATCCTCGTTATAAGGAGCCATTTTTGAAAGTATGCTTCGAGATGATGTGTGGTGATTCACTTGAAGCTTCAAGACATGCAAACGATGTTAGGAAGACTTTGGATCAAATGTACAAAGAGTACTCCATCATTGATTTTAATGGTGGTATGCATAATTCTTCTAGTACTCACCTTGGGGAAGAGAGTAGGGATTATGATGAGGATGATGATGATTACACTTGGTTTGATTAACAACGCAAAGAAAAGTTGAAGGCGCCTGAACACTCAGAGAACAAAACAGAAGTTGATAAGTATTTCATAGAAGCATGTGAGAACTTTGAAAATTCTTATTTTGATATTTTGAAATGGTGGAAACATAATGCTAGTAGATTTAAGATTCTTTCGAAGATAGCACAAGATATCTTTGCCATTCCTGTATCTACTGTTGCATCAGAATCTGCATTCTCTACTGGGGGGCGAGTCATTGATCCATATAGGAGTTGCTTAACTCCTAAAGCTGTACAAGCACTCATATGTACTCAGAATTGGATTCGCCATACAACAACAATTGATATCCCTGGAACAATTGAAGAAGTGGAAGCATTAGAAAATGGTAAATGCATTTATATTTTTACTATATTTTATACCTGTTTTCAATACTAAATACTTATCATTTTTATTTTCAATTTGCAGAAATACTGGCTGGAATTGGTGATATCAGAATTGAGTGATATTGTCACTTTGGACCGATGAAGGATTCTATGATATTCATAATTTGTGCATTCTTGTTTATGTAGCATGTATTATTATAACTTGATGTGAGACTTATGTTACAATTTAGGTTGGATTTATGTTGGACTTATGTTACAATTTAGGTTGGATTTATGTTGGGTTTGTAATGTTTTGAACTAATATATTAGTCGTTTATGTGAAAAATCAGGTTTAACTCTTCTAAGGATCGGATTGGATGGATCCAATCAATCCAATTAATATTGGATCAGAAATATTGGATGGATCTGATCCGATCTAATAAATATTGGATCAAAAATATTGGATGGATCCGATCCAATCCGATCCAATACAGGGATTCATATCCATTGGATGGAACCGATCCAATCCAATGACTTATTGGATCGGTTCGGTTCGGTTGAGCATCCAGTATTGGATTGGATCGGTTGGAGAAATCCGACATCCAATGTATAATTGGATTGGATCTGGATGGGTCCAAAAACATTGGATATGGTCCAATGAACACCCCTACATCCAACTGAGATATATTCCACTGATGAGCAGATGCAACTGCTATAAGAGCACGGACAGTAGTCATTTTTGCAACAGGAGCAAAAGTTTCCTCAAATTCCATACCATACTGCTGAGAAAATCCCTTAGCCACCAATCTTGCTTTGTAGCATTCAACAGACCCATCAGACTTGGTCTTGATTTTATAGACCCAACGAGAACCAATTGTATGTTTACTAGGTGGTAAAGATACCAAATCCCAAGTATCTGTCTTGTGCAAAGCTGAAAGTTCCTCATTCATAGCATGCTACCAAAGAGGGTCAGTAACTGCTTCTTTATAGGATAAAGGCTCAGAGAGACAATGAATAGACGCTAAAAATGAAGTGAAAGGGGTAGAATAAGATGAATAAAAAAAATGTGGTAGTTTAGTAGACTTACGAGTGCGCTGAGGATAGTGAGGAGGATCCACAATATCAGAAGGATCTAGAACAGTTGTAGGTGGAGGTGTTTCAGAAATGTCAACCTGCGAAATACCAGTATCAATAGCTCGAGACCTGCGAGAGTAATGACGTGGAAAATGGACTATAGGATCCGGAGAAGATTCAGACTCTACAATTTGAGGAACTTGAGGAGAAGAGGTACTTGTATGCTCACAAAAAGGATCAATATGAATAAGATCTGATTTGGTCAAGTTGTGAGTAGTGCTAGGAATAGAAAAGAAGGGTATATGCTCAAGAAAAAAAACATGGCGAGATACATATAATTTTTGAGAAGTTGGATCAAAACAACGATATCCTTTTTGGTCATCACCATAACCAAGGAACACACAAAGTGCAGAGCGTGATGACAGTTGTGTACGCTCTACACTAGGACGAAGAACAAAGCAAGTAGAACCACTCTCAAAGAAGAATAATTAGGATTATGTCCGTATAGTTTTTCAAAAGGAGACAAACCTGAAGTGATTGAAGATGGAATCTTATTAATAAGGTTGACTGCAGTGAGAACTGCTTCTTCCCAAAACTGACTAGGCACAGATGAGGACAACAAAAGAGAACGAGCAGTTTCAATAATGTGTCTATGCTTTCTTTCAGCAACACCATTTTGTTCAGGGGTATCTATACATGAAGTTTGATACACAGTTCCATCTAAAGCAAGCAAATCACATAATTTATTTGAAGTATATTCACTACCTTGATCACATCTAAAACATTTAATAACAGAAGCATGTTGAGTTTTTACATAAGCTCGAAAACGATCATAAATATCATAGAAATCAAAATGACATTTCATAAGAAAAACCCAACAAAATCTAGTGTGATCATCAACAAAAGAGACATAATATCTAGACCCTCCTTTTGTAGCAATAGGAGAGGGTCCCCACACATCAGAATGAACTAAGTCAAAATGTGCAACAGAACATGAAGTACTTTTACTGAAAGGTAAAGTAGAAAATTTTGCAAGTTTACAACCACTACAATCAGAAATATCATAAACTTGCAAATCTCCTAAGGTTCCTGTAGAAGCTAAGAATCTTAAACGGGAAGCTGAAACATGACCAAGGCGAGAGTGCCATAAATAAAAACTAGACAATGATGGAGACAAATGAAAGGAAGACAGATCAACACTAGAAGCTGCAAATACTGGTAATCTCAGATCATCCAAAACATATAACCCCTCCCTCCCCCCCCCCCCCCCCCCCCGCCTACGGCCGGTCCCAATTAGCTTCTGAGACTACGGATCCTGCACATGACAAGAGGTAGAAGAAAAAGACACTGAGTAACCAGAATCAAACAATTGACCAACAGATACAAGGTTTAGTGAAAGATTAGGAATATGGTAAACAGCAGGAAGTGATAAATGATGACTGACAACAGAACCAACACCTACTAATGGCATATGAGTACCATCAGCAGTCATGACAGGCACAGATGATGCATGACACAAAGAAACAAAGGATTTCAAATGTGGAGACATATGGTGTGAGGCTCCAGAATCTAAAATCCATGTAGAGGAGGTCATACCTGAAGTGCTAGTGGGGGGCTGACCTACCGAAGAAGAGGCGGACATGGCATGTGGCTGCATGGTAAGAAACTTCTGAAACTGTTCTAAGAGGGTAGCAAGAGCAGGATTGGAAGATGAGGCCCCAAAATCATACGAGTCAGATGGAGGTACATTAGCAGCGGCATTAAATTGCGGAGGACGGTATGGTCGAGGTTGTGAGTGGTTGCCAAACTGTGGTTGGCTACCATAATGAGGCGGTTGATTACCGAATTGAGGAGGTATGAGTTGATGTCTCTGTTGCTGAGGTGCACGATTTACTAATTTAGGACACTGAGCCTTCTAGTGACCTTTTTGTGTTACGAAAGTTGCATTCATCAACTCCAACCTTTGTGTGGGGTTTATTCTCATAGTGAGTAAAATGTCTAGGAGGGACTACCAAAAAGAGAGGGACTGGGTGCTGTGAGGATGCCTTTTCTTGCTTAAGACTCAAGATGAATTTCATCTGCCAACAATCATTGACTACTGAATCAACCGAAGGAAGTGTAGAACGATGCAAAATAGAGCCACGGAGTCCCTCAAAGTCATCACGAAGTGTAACGCCCCAACTCCAGGGACCGTTACGGTGTGCCTTGTAAACAGTGCCAAACTCGCTAATCGAGTTATTTGGCCAAAATCGTGAACTAAGTATGATTAGCGGTTTAGGGATTAAACATTTTGGTTAAGGTGTAACGTTTCACTAGAACGTTTAATATATACATTGGGATCCCGAAAATATAATTTCAAAGTCTATTACAGAAAATATTTACAACAGGCCGTTCTAAGCGGCAAAACAGGGTTCAACCCTAGTTCCACTTTAAACCTCGGCCGTGGAGGACGAGCAGCTGCATATGTACACATCATCACCTAAGCTCTCCAACTCAAGGATGGTCCAACTTCCTTTTTCCTTTACCTGCACCACGTAGCACCCATGAGCCGAAGCCCAACACAGGAAAGAGATTAAACATACTTAGATACACTTCTTTTAGCTACACTTCTTTTAGACAAAGAATATAGTCAAAGAAGTTCAAAGTTGAAACACAAATTAAAATAAGAATGAATGAACTAATCTAAACAAAAACAACACAAAATAATGCATTGATCGGTAGTTTATAGTGTGTGTGAGAGAGAATATATACATATACATAGGTAAATAAATAATATAATCGCAACACAAAATCAAAATTAATAATATAGTCACATATTATGAAACATTTGTAAAGTGGGCTGACTGGATAATCCTTATACAACCATCAACAAACACAACTTGTAGCGTATACTGAATCAAACGAAATGCTTAAGAAATATAATCAGAATTGAATTTTTGAAAAAATATATATAATTAGTAATTATTTAAAAAAAAAAAAAAATCTTTCTCTGCGGTTGTGTTAAATAAATCGCAGAGAAAGAACATCTTTCTCTGCGGTTTATTTAACACAACCGCAATGAAAAGTAATCTTTTTATGCGGTTTTTTCAACACAATCGCAGAGAAAGATGTGACTTTTCTCTGCGATTTTCGCAGCACTTTTCTATGCGGTCGAACACACTGCGCTTTACACTATTCCCAAAAACCGCAGTGTATTAAGTAAAAAAACTGCAGAGAAAAGCATTTTTTGTAGTAGTGAGTATGCTATTAGAAAAGAGGAAAAAAATAATATAACAATTTTAATTTAACTGCTAATGCATTGTCTAATAAAAAGTGATAACTTGCCTTTTAATGGTAAAATGTGACAGTGATTAACGTAGTCCAATACCTATCAAAACATCTAGATGTCTTCCCATTAAAATCTTTTGCATCTTTTCGGTTACTTTTCGAGGCAATTCAAGCGCACTAGTAAAATCTGTCAACGATGCGTCTTTAACCAATTATTGTTCCAGCAGCAAAACTCATGCATCAAATTGGTCATCCTCAACAGCCGCAACATCCTCAGCCACAGCAGGAACTGCAGCATCCTCAACAACCTCATGAATCCTACGCCTACGACGTGCTAAGAACTAGAGAAGAGACACCCTGTGTGTCAACAACCATTGAGAATATTTCATGGTTCAATCCTGTTAAAAAAACAAGAAAAACACATAATTAGTAAATCAAATATAATAATGACTTATCACAAACTTAGGAACATGAAAAAACATATTTAAAATTCAAATAAAAGTAATTACAAAAATAAAAGAAATGAATAGAAAATCAACAAAAGTTACAACATGGACGCATAGAACACACCAACACAGGAAAGAGATTAAACATACTTAGATACACTTCTTTTAGCTACACTTCTTTTAGACAAAGAATATAGTCAAAGAAGTTCAAAGTTGAAACACAAATTAAAATAAGAATGAATGAACTAATCTAAACAAAAACAACACAAAATAATGTATTGACCGGCAGTTTATAGTGTGTGTGAGAGAGAATATATACATATACATAGGTAAATAAATAATATAATCACAAGACAAAATCAAAATTAATAATATAGTCACATATTATGAAATATTTGAAAAGTCGGCTGACTGGATAATCCTTATACAACCATCAACAAACACAACTTGTAGCGTATACTGAATCAAATGAAATGCTCAAGAAATATAATCAGAATTGAATTTTTGAAAAAATATATATAATTAGTAATTATTTTTTTTTTAAAAAAACCTTTCTCCGCGGTTGTGTTAAATAAATCGCAGAGAAAGAACATCTTTCTCCGCGGTCTTTCTCTGCGGTTTATTTAACACAACCGCAGAGAAAGATGTGACTTTTCTCTGTGATTTTCGCAGCACTTTTCTATGCGGTCGAACACACTACGCTTTACACTACTCCCAAAAACCGCAGTGTATTAAGTAAAAAAACCGCAGAGAAAATCATTTTTTGTAGTAGTGAGTATGCTATTAGAAAAGAGGAAAAAAAATAATATAACAATTTTAATTTAACTACTAATGCATTGTCTAATAAAAAGTGATAACTTGCCTCTTAATGGTAAAATGTGACAGTGATTAACGTAGTCCAATACCTATCAAAACATCTAGATGTCTTCCCACTAAAATCTTTTGCATCTTTTCGAGGCAATTCAAGCGCACTAGTAAAATCTGTCGACGATGCGTCTTTAACCAATTATTGTTCCAGTAGCAAAACTCATGCATCAAATTGGTCAGCCTCAACAACCGCAACATCCTCAGCCACAGTAGGAACTGCAGCATCCTCAGCAACCTCATGAATCCTACGCCTACGACGTGCTAAGAACTAGCGAAGAGACACCCTGTGTGTCAACAACCATTGAGAATATTTCATGGTTCAATCCTGTTAAAAAAGCAAGAAAAACACATAATTAGTAAATCAAATATAATAATGACTTATCACAAACTTAGGAACATGAAAAAACATATTTAAAATTCAAATAAAAGTAATTACAAAAATAAAAGAAATGAATAGAAAATCAACAAAAGTTACAACATGGACGCATAGAACACACCAACACAGGAAAGAGATTAAACATACTTAGATACACTTCTTTTAGCTACACTTCTTTTAGACAAAGAATATAGTCAAAGAAGTTCAAAGTTGAAACACAAATTAAAATAAGAATGAATGAACTAATCTAAACAAAAACAACACAAAATAATGTATTGACCGGCAGTTTATAGTGTGTGTGAGAGAGAATATATACATATACATAGGTAAATAAATAATATATTCGCAACACAAAATCAAAATTAATAATATAGTCACATATTATGAAATATTTGTAAAGTGGGCTGATTGGATAATCCTTATACAACCATCAACAAACACAACTTGTAGCGTATACTGAATCAAACGAAATGCTCAAGAAATATAATCAGAATTGAATTTTTGAAAAAATATATATAATTAGTAATTATTTTTTTAAAAAAAAAACCTTTCTCTGCGGTTGTGTTAAATAAATCGCAGAGAAAGAACATCTTTCTCTGCGGTCTATTTAACACAACCACAGAGAAAAGTAATATTTTTATGCGGTTTTTTCAACACAACCGCAGAGAAAGATGTGACTTTTCTCTGCGATTTTCGCAGCACTTTTCTATGCGGTCGAACACACTGCGCTTTACACTACTCCCAAAAACCGCAGTGTATTAAGTAAAAAAACCGCAGAGAAAATCATTTTTTGTAGTAGTGAGTATGCTTTTAGAAAAGAGGAAAAAAAATAATATAACAATTTTAATTTAACTACTAATGCATTGTCTAATAAAAAGTGATAACTTTCCTCTTAATGGTAAAATGTGACAGTGATTAACGTAGTCCAATACCTATCAAAACATCTAGATGTCTTCCCACTAAAATCTTTTGCATCTTTTCGAGGCAATTCAAGCGCACTAGTAAAATCTGTCGACGATGCGTCTTTAACCAATTATTGTTCCATCAGCAAAACTAATGCATCAAATTGGTCATCCTCAACAACCGCAACATCCTCAGCCACAGCAGGAACTGCAGCATCCTCAGCAACCTCATGAATCCTACGCCTACGATGTGCTAAGAACCAGCGAAGAGACACCCTGTGTGTCAACAACCATTGAGAATATTTCATGGTTCAATCCTGTTAAAAAAAACAAGAAAAACACATAATTAGTAAATCAAATATAATAATGACTTATCACAAACTTAGGAACATGAAAAAACATATTTAAAATTCAAATAAAAGTAATTACAAAAATAAAAGAAATGAATAGAAAATCAACAAAAGTTACAACATGGACGCATAGAACACACCAACACAGGAAATAGATTAAACATACTTAGATACACTTCTTTTAGCTACACTTCTTTTAGACAAAGAATATAGTCAAAGAAGTTCAAAGTTGAAACACAAATTAAAATAAGAATGAATGAACTAATCTAAACAAAAACAACACAAAATAATGCATTGACCGGTAGTTTATAGTGTGTGTGTGAGAGAATATATACATATACATAGGTAAATAAATAATATAATCGCAACACAAAATCAGAATTAATAATATAGTCACATATTATGAAATATCAATATGAAATATTTGAAAAGTCGGTTGACTGGATAATCCTTACACAACCATCAACAAAGACAACTTGTAGCGCATACTGAATCAAACAAAATGCTAAAGAAATAAATTCAATAACCCTTCATCACACCATTAAAATCACATAGAACTGGGGACATCCCCACAAAAAAGAAAATATATAATTCTGAAAACCCTAATTTCGATTCGAAAGCCAGAAACTTAAAAATCAAAAGGAAAACTCACCTTCAGTTGTTTCTTCCCTCTTCAACCTTGGTGAGATGCTACCCTTCATCACACCATTAAAATCTCAGAGAGCAGCGGGAACCGTAGACAGACATCAAACACTAGAGTTGTTATCCCCAAAATTTGAATATGATGACGTGGCAATCAAAAGTGACAAGTGGCAATGAATGGCAGGGCAAAGGTGTGGAATTAATCTTCAGAGTTGTGATAATCTGGTCTGGAAAAGTAATTTGACCAACCAGTAAACTTTCTGTCCGGTCAGTAAAGATTGTTGGCCGACCAGTGAAGCGTTTTGGCCGACCAGTCATTTGGGAATCAGTTTATCCGGCCAGTCACCTTATGAAGATGTTTTGCCCGACCAGTAAAGTGATATAGCCGACCAGTCTCACTTCAGGGAAGGAGTTGGCCGACCGGACAGATAAAAAACTCAACCCAGTGACTCTTCATAGTTTCAGTAACGACTTCAGTTAGGATCTTTCGTAGCTACAACGAGAATTTCTCAGATATCCTGAAGATATTGCATATTGTTGTATTTTAAATTTGATTATTAATTAAATATTGGTTAGAACAACTGAATTATCCCGATTATTCAGGGACTTTGATTTGTACTGTAACACCCTAAACTCCAGGGACCGTTACGGTGCGCCTTGTAAACAGTGCTAAACTTGCTAATCGAGTCATTTGGCCAAAATTGTGTAACTAAGTAAGATTAGCGGTTTAGGGATTAAATTTTTTGGTTAAGATATAACGTTTCATTAGAACGTTTACTATATACATTGAGATCCCAAAAATATAATTTAGAGGTCTATTACAAGAAAATATTTACAACCAGCCGATCTAGGCGGCAAAACAGGGTTTAACCCTAGTTCCTCTTCAAACCTCGGCCATGGTGGT
The DNA here is from genome assembly GCF_963169125.1 of Humulus lupulus. Classification (NCBI taxonomy): domain Eukaryota; kingdom Viridiplantae; phylum Streptophyta; class Magnoliopsida; order Rosales; family Cannabaceae; genus Humulus; species Humulus lupulus. The sequence goes on from NC_084800.1 coordinate 64,894,618, forward strand.
CAAGCAGCTGCATATGTATACATCATCACCTCAGCTCTCCAACTCAAGGATGATCTAGCTTTCTTTTGCCTTTACGTGCACCACATAGCACCCGTGAGCCGAAGCCCAGCAAGAAAACTCAATATGCTCATGAACAGTAATAACATGTCATCAAATCATAAGGCACACGCCTATCAGATATAGCCTTAGTCAAGTAGGAAAACAAATCCATGTAATGATGGGTATCCAGGATAAGAAATCCTGCCCTCCTAAGTGGATGACTATCAAGTCAATCTCAATCAGATAAGTGATTTAACACTGGTGGTTCCGGTAACTGTAACGACCCGAATTTTCTAATCGGGCTTGGGGCCTTGATTAGTGTGCCTGGAGGGAAATAAATGATTTATTATGCTTTAATATGCTAATGGGTGAATTCATGTGAATATATGATAGTGATGCATGTTTAGTGAGTTAAATGTGCATGTGGGCCCCGTCTGGATATTAGGGGCATGAAAGTGATAAATGTCATATGTGTGATATATCTGTGCAGCACGATCTGAGATAGTCCTGGGGAGCGCTTAGCCAGAGGGTCACAACAGGGTTGAGATTCGGACTCGGGGCGAGTCGAGGGGTAATTTGGGTACTAGGTGTTATGGGATTATTGGGACATAAAAATAAATATTTGGAGATATATTTGATGATAGAATGTGTAGGTGGGAATATTGGGGAAATTTACCATTTTGCCCTCGGGGACGTTTCGGTACCCCGAGCCTTGAGGTAACCACATAGACTTAAGCTGAATAAAACAAAAAGAGGGAATTAATTAGAAGCTTTGGGAAACCGACATATATTTCTGTTTTCAGCTAAGGATAGCATCTCTTACCATTTTCATCTCTCTCTTTCACTCTCTAAGAAACAACTCAAGGGAATTTGGTGTAAGCTAGCTTAAGCAAGGATTTGGGCTGAGGAAACTTGGGAGCTTGAAGCTTGGGGAATTGAGGATCAACTTCAAGGATTGAGTTCAGCAAGGGGTAAGTTTTAATTATAGGATTATGCTTAAATTTGCTGCTGGTTTGTAAGAGTTGCATGTTGGTTGAGTTTGATCTGTTTTAAGTGCTTTAGTTGAGCTTTAGAGTAGGATTCAATGGGGTTTTGGTGCTGTGATTGAGCTGAAATGATTGTGTTAATTATCTGAGCTTGTTATACAAGTTTTAAGTGTGTTAGCTTGAGGAAAAATGCAAGAAAGTGATAGAAATTCTGGGTTCGGTGGTGAGGGCCGCGGCCCGTGCGCGCGCGGCCATGGGAGGCCGAGAGGATTCAAGCACGCCGCGGTGCTTGGTGGGCGCGCCGCGGCCCGTGTGGGTGTTAGTGAGATGCTAGCCTCTGCTTTGAGGCTAGCCGCGGCGCTTGAGGGTAGAGCCGCGACCCTTTGCGCCAGTTTGAGTTTTAAGGGTATTTTAGGCTTGGGAACTCAAGGGGTAAAGCTCGGGATGGATTTTATCACCCGGATTGATAGAATTCAAGGACCCGGAGGTTAGGGTTATGGCTCTAAGTTATTTATTGGATTAGAATTTTATGGATGGACATTGTTAATGTGTTGTGACTAGGGTTTCGGCAAGGCTCACGTTGGAGGACTGTGCTCGGGGCATCGGTGCTCAGGAAGCTCGGAGCTTAGGTAAGAGAACCCTTGTTCCCATAGAGCTTGTGTGTAGGGCTGAGCCCAATGTGTTTGAATGGACTAATATGCAGGGCTGAGCCCAGTGTGTTTGAATGGATTGATATACAGGGCCGAGCCCAATATGTTAGAACTGCGGGGAGTAGCCTTTTATCTGATTATGCTAGAATTCTATACTTGCTTGTTATGCTATGTGTATTATGATGTGAATGGTCGGCTTGAGCCGGGAACGGTGTAGGCCGAGAACGGCGAAGGGCCGGAAACGACATTGGGCACATTGAGTGCAAGGCCGAGAACGGTAAGGGGCCGGGAGCAGTGTTAAGCACGTGAAGTGCAAGTTGCCAGGGCGAGTCCCTAGAAGGATACCTGGGATATCCTCACGGCGTGGTCTGCAGACCCAGGGCTTGGTAAACGCCTGGGACGGCTAGGCCGTATGTGTTTAGCCGATTGGTGGTCTATTTATATGTGTTGCATATGTTATCTGTGTGTGGGTTCTCTTGCTGGGCTTCGGCTCACAGATGCTCTGTGGTGCAGGTAAGGGTAAAGTGAAGATCAACCAACCATGAGTATAGCAGGCGTGGGGCGGCGTGTACATGTTTGGCCAGCCTGGCTGCCACAGCCAGAGGATTTTGGGAGATGCTTGTAAATAAACTCTGATTTTGTCGTCTAGTCGACTTGGTTTAATTAATATGTTGTAAACATTTCTAAACTATATTTTGGGATCCCAAGTGTAAACCTTATATGATTTTCTATGGGAACTACTATTTCTAAGGTTTTTCCTCCGTTTATAGCTTAATTACACTGTTTGATCTAAAACCTCGATTAGCGAGATGAAAGCACGTTTTTAAACTCACTTAGTAACGACTCTAAGGAAGTAGGGCGCTACAGTAACCATACCGGGCTGATAGCCCAGAATAAAAGAGTGACAGTGGTACAAGTCACTAAGGTGGGTTCCGTTCCCTTTATAAATAAGTGATCCTTTCACTAGCTTAAACATGATAGGTGCATGATGATTAGTCACCAACATAACCTTCCTCATGACCCTAGAGTCATAACTATGGAACACTGTTCCCTAGCCATGTGACAAACAGTCACCTAGGCCTTAGGTGTAACGACCCAAAATTACTAATAAGGCTTAAGGGCCTTGATTAGTGTGCCAGGAGGGCATGATTGGAGGTTAAGAGAATTAATGGTAAGGAAGTGTGAATATGGGTATTGAATAAGTATGTGGGCCCTGTTTGGCTGGTAAGGGCATAATGATAATCTTTGCCCGTTAGGGCATAAATGTGGATGTGTGTGATAAATTGTTGATTCCACATTATTATGTGGATAGATGGATAAATATATATGCGTGTACAGGTGTGTGCATTTGTAATTAGCGCCACGAGGCGATCCTAGGGAGCAGGTAGCGGGGATAGTCACAACGGGGGCTTAATAGTTGACTTCGGATAAGTCAGGGATATTATAGGTATCAGGTAGTTATTTAGACTATCGGGTAATGGAAATAAATATATGGAGATATATTTGAGGTTAGGAAGTTTAGGCAGGAATATTGGGTAATTTTACCGTTTTGCCCTCGGGGACGGTTCCGGCACCTCGAGCCTCGGGCTTGACCTAAATGATAAGGTTAGACTTACTAAAAATAGAAAACAGTAGAACCACAAATGAATCGACCTTTCTTTTTCAGCTCTCTTCTCTCTCTCAAGGGAAACACAAGGGAAATAAACAGAGAAAATCAAGTGGGATTTTAAGGGGATTGAGCTAAGGATTTCTAGGAATTGAAGAGGGGATTTTGAGGTTTAACTCAAGGGTTATCCAAGTAATTGAATCAGCACTAAGGTAAGCAGTAAATTCCTTTCTTTTGGTTAGAAAATTCTGAGTTCTAGCTGGGTGTTGAGATAATTGTAACTTTAATGTTTAAGGTTGAATTTGAGCTGAAAGCTTGGGAACTAGCTGGGGTTTGGCTTAGAGAAGGTGTTCAACGAAAGAGGTAAACTCTAACTCATGATTTAAAAGTTTAAATTTAGGTTTTGACTGGTTGGTTTTGGGTGTTTGTGTTCTTGGGTCTCAGAAATTTAAGATGGGATTTCTATGAGTTTTAGGCTGAGTTTTCTGTTGAATTATGTTGCTAAAGTTGTTCTGGAAGTGTTGGGAGTGATTTTCTTTGAATTAGGAAGCTTTGGGATGGTTTTGGGTAAGGTTTTAAGCTTAGAAATGGAGGAATTTCTGGGTTCGAAGGGAAGGGCCGCGACTCTGTTCTAGAGCGCTGCGGCCCTAGGATGAAGATGAGCCAAAGAGGCTCGGCCAGGGGTGAGCGCCGCGGCGCCCAATTCTAGGGCCGCGACGCGTGTCTTTTTCCAAGGAGGCCCTTGGTTCTGTTATGAGGGTAGGGCCGCGGCTAGGCTTCAAGGGCCGCAGCCCTTGGATGCATAAATGAACATTTGGGGTTTTAAAGCATGGGAATCATACCTAAAGTGCTCAGGATCGATTTCACCACCGTGCTTGGTGGGATTTGTTTTCCCAGAAGCTAGTTTTGTACCCGAAAATCTATATTTGAATATTAATGGAATCCATTACCTTGGTTGTGACTAGGTGATAAGCTAGGGCTTAGGAATGGATCGTGCTCGGGGGTCGTCCTTTCTAATTAAAGCATTTGGCATTAAGGTAACAAAACTGCACCTGTGTATGTGGATAGGATGGGACTAAGTGTTCCCTATATTTGAATGTATTGTTATGTGATTGCGATACACCATGTGAATATGTTGGGACTAAGAGTTCCCTATAATGGTATGAATGTCATAAGGTGGTATTATGCCACGGGGACATGTGGTAATGGCATAAGGGTGCTGAAATCCACACTTGCGCACATGGCACGGCTCGGACAATGGTATCCGAGGACAGCTTATTATGCACTGAGCTCGGTTTAAGCGGGCCGGAGTCAGTGGGTTAAACGGAGGGTGCGGCCTAAGTCGTCGGCCCTGAATATTATGTGATAAGAGTGTATTATGTGATTGATTGTATCTTGAATCTGATTGTACGTGCTGAATATCTGTTGTAGATTATTGTCTATGACTTAATGAGTATCTGGAACTGGATTATTGGTTATTGACCAGTGTGTTGTCTTGAATGGATTTTATGGCTTGAAGGAACCGAGTAATGCTTTGTGGTTATTGGATTATGCTCCGTGAACTGTTTAGCTGTTAATAATGTTATGTTATGATATTATGTTTTCTTGCTGGGCTTCGGCTCACGGGTGCTACATGGTGCAGGTAAGGCAGGTTGGCCATGGGTTGGAGAGCTCTGGGGGCGAGATGTACATTGTCAGCTGCACGGCCACCACGGTTGATAATTTGTACAGGAACGGGAACCTAAAACGTATATTTTTCCATTAGAGTGGCTTGGTCATTTATCTGTAATTAAGAGTTTTGTATTTACGTTATTTAAACCCTGATTTGGGATCCCATGTAGCAAACACCAGTTTTAAGAAAGTTTAACTGTTTATAAATCAAAATTCTGTTTAACCTAATCTTTTGTGTCATTAGATACACAGTTCAAACTAAATGACTTGATTAGCAAGTCTTGTACTATTTCAAACACACAGTGTAACGGTCTTGGTTATCCAGGGCGTTACATTAGGCCTTGGCTCTGAGTAACTAGTCCTAGACTAGCCCAGCGCTTATAAGATTCATCGACCTTAGGGTCGGTCCAGCGTTAATGCCTTAGAGTCATTCAACGCTGATATCGATTAGATGTAATCTTCATTCGGCCCTGCGTTCAGGACGCTTATGCCGTTTCTGACTCTTAGGTCAATTTCCCTGACTAGTCAGTACCATATACAAGTAAACAATATTCGCTAGCATTTAATATGCAATCAATGTCCACATTTATCAACCAACATACCTTAACAAAAATCATGCATGTCATATACACAGGGTGTAGTTTTCTTACCTCGGGTTCGAGCAAGAATTAGTAAAAGAACGACCCTTGAGAATGATCAATCATTTGATTCTTTAGCGGTTACCTAGTCATAACCAAATATGAAATCCCATCAATAAAATAAATCATAAAAATGTTTATAATCTAAAACCTCACTCCCGGGATCCATCCCGCACTCTCGGGACTCTTAATCTACCCAAACGGGGTAAAAGAACCAACCCCCGAGCCTTAAAAGTCACCCCGAGCCCTAAAATAGGCTTGCTGGAAAATTCACTAGCGCCGGGGCACTGCCTAGTGGCGCTGCCCCAAAGTAAGAGAAGCCCAAAACCAGCCTTGCCTAGCGCTGGGGCGTCATCAGCAGACCAGAAACTTTTATGGTTTCCCTCCTTGCGATTTCCCCCTGAAACCAAGCCTCAAAACCAATCCCAAACATCATCCAAACATCTAATTCAACCCCTAAACTTCATCTACAACACACCCTCATCAAAACCCAAGCAACCAAACTCAAGAACTTCCATTAATTCCCAACTAACACATCAAAATCCTCAACTGAAAACTTATTAGAAAAACAGGGTATAACAACACTTTCATGGCTGAATTTCTTATCTCAAGCTTGATTTAAATCCTCTTCAATGGATGAACTAAGTTCCTAAGCTCCCACCTTTGATCTCCTAGCTTGCTACCTCAAGTTGGCTCTCAAAAATCAAAAGGAAGAAGGAGAGAAGAACATGTACGGGAGAGAAAGAGATGAGGATGATGCTCTGTTTTTTTTACAATTCCACAGCCTTCTAAATGATACATATCCTTTGCCAAATGACCATATTGCCCCTAGGTCAATTAAATCCCTCTAAAGACTTCCAAGGGTAAAATCGTCATTTCCTGCCTATCTCGTTAATTATAATTAACACCATCCAATTCCCGTTATTCTCAATATTCTCAAATACCAATAATTCATATCTCGTTATCCTCTAATTCCCGGCAACGTTCTAATCACCAAATTACCCCGAGACTCACTCCGAGCCCCGAACTTAATCCCGTTATGACTAGACCGAAAACTTGCATTCCATGATCGTCTCATGCCGAATGGCTCGAACCGATCCACATATAATGTGATATTATTTATAATTCACCCACATGCACGAAAATACACAATCACGCCCTCAACGGGCCAAATTACCAAAATGCCCTTATAGTTCAAAATGAACCCATATGCATGCATTTATATCATATAATAATATAATTCACATAAACATGCATATAATCATTAAATATCATAATAAATCACTTATGGCCCTCCCGGCCTCCTAATCAAGGTCCCAAACCTTATTAGGAAATTTGAGGCATTACAACTATCCCCTCCTTACAGAAATTTCGTCCTCGAAATTTATCTAACTTGCCGGAATATCAATTACGCACGACTGATCCCAGATTCCCAGGTCATTCCTTCGACCTCACTGTTTCTGCAACATACCTTAACCCAAGGTACACTTTGTTCCTTAGAACCTTATTCTTTCTGTTTCAATCTGAACTAGCTATTCCTTACAGGATAACTTAGCCACAAATCCCCAGATTTACATAACTCAACTCATGAGTTTCTTTCAACTCATGTCCTCAGCATGGAAATACATATCACACTGTACAATTCTTAGCTAATCCAGCTAAGACCTTCCATTCAATCTTTCCTATCTGTGGTTCACTTAGTCATCTTTCCTTTTGATCTTCTCTGAGATAGTATTCTCAAGCATAAAACTGGCCACCTGGCCCACCAGAAACTCTACTCCAGTTCTGGTCAGATCCTTTAACCAACATGTTGCACAAGCAATCACTTCTTTCTGCTACTGAGGTGTCATAACCACCTACTAACTGATAAGCACCTATAATATCCTGCCCATCCAAGGAAACTCCTGCCCCTAAGGCCTTCCTTAACCTTGGAAAATTTCCACTGAGAAAATACCACAAATCATTGTCCAAGTCATTCGCAATTCCCATTCAAATATTCCTTTGAATGCTTTGTTCATCTGATTCACCAACGCTTGGCATTAAACCAATAAGCGTAACTTAGAAATCAGAACTAGTAAACTAACCTGCCATCCATGAGGAGCTAGTCTCAGTCTCAGACTCTGACTGCCTTGGAATGAACACTCGAGCTGGAGTCGAGCTATCCATCCCCTCTTGTTCATGCTCTCTTAGCCTTGGGAAATCCTTCTTGAAATGCCCAACCATTCCACATAAGTAACATGCCCTTGCTCGACATTCTCCCAAATGATGCCTCTTGCACCGAGCGCATTCTCGGTAAGGCTTCCAGCTCTTCTTCTCATCTCTGATGCTTTCAACAGCAAGACTCTTCTCTACCACCTGAGCATAGGTAGAGACTTCATGCACTGGGGCAACTCTAATGCCCTGAGCTATTCCAGGATTCAATCCTTGGATAAACCTTTCCTTCCGAGCTATATCTGTGGGTACCAGATCAAAAGAAAAATCGACCAACCCATAAAATTTATTAACATACTCGGTTACTGTTGCCTTACCCTGAACGAGATTCAAAAACTCATTCATCTTAGCTGTCTTAGCTACATCACAATAATACTTTTCATTAAACAACTGCCTAAACTCTTTCTTGTCCATCACAGCTGTGTCTCGTGTCTGGGATACTACTTCCCACCATGTCCGGGCATCATCCCGCAATACATATGTCGCACAAGCCACCTTATCGTGACTTACCAGCCCCATACTGTCAAGAATGGAACTGATCATGGCCATCCATTGCTCAGCTCTGAATGGATCTAGGCCTCCCTCGAAGATTGGAGGGTAATATTCCTGGAATCTTCCACAGAGAAATTCCCATCTGCTCTCAACCCTAGGCTGAGCCAAAGCTGATGCCACTCCTGGCATAACCAAGGAAGAAGTGCTCCCCAACAGACTCTGCTGTTGCTTCAGACACATAATCTCTTCCTCATGCCTCTGCAATCTCGATTGCAAATCTATGACTATCTGCTGGAAGTTCATAAAAGCATATGAAGAACTGATACCCTGGCTGTAATTCCCAGCCTCTGTATAACCACCACCAGGCCTCATTATCTGCCTTGGATATAAACCTGCTCTGCAGTCAATAACTTGACTCATTAAACATGATGAGCATATCAAGAGTTTCCCCCATGGAATTTAATTTTACCACACCACATTCACAATTCACTGCAGTGCTATAAACATTCCCATGGCATTCATACATCAATCAAAATCCCTGCTCTTTCAACATTCACACCATGCCTCAACTCCAGCATGCAAATATTGCAATTATATATTCATGGAGCGAGTAATCATATGATCACAATCATATACATAATCACGGAGCATATAATCATATAGCCAAGAGTCATGCTCTATCAAAATCTCATGCTCCCTAGTACAATGTGCAGGTAAAGCATTTACATTCTATTTAAGCGGTTAAGCACATAACTACAGAAATAGTTACCATTCCTTGAGTGAAGCTATCTTCAGTGATGAGTGTACATGCCCAACTTGTCTTCAGGAATACATAAACCTTGACAGACTCTGATACCAAAATTGTAACGCCCCAACTCCAGGGACCGTTACGGTGCACATTGCAAACAGTGCTAAACTCGCTAATCGAGTCATTTGGCCATAAATGTGTAACTAAGTATGATTAGCGGTTTAGGGATTAAAAATTTCGGTTAAGATTTAATGTTTCACTAGAACGTTTAATATATACATTGGGATCCCAAAAACATAATTTAAAGGTTTATCACAACAAAATATTTACAACCAGCTGGTCTAAACGGAAAAACAGGGTTTAACCCTAGTTCCTTTCCTTCAAACCTCGGCTGTGGCGGTCGAGCAGCTGCATATGTACACGCCATCACCTATGCTCTCCAACTCACGGATGATCCAGCTTTCTTTTACCTTTACCTGCACCACATAGCACTCGTGAGCCAAAGCCCAGCAAGAAAACTCATATGCTCATGAACAGTCATATCATGATATCAAATCATATCTGGCATGCCTAGCAAACATAGCTTTATTCAAGCATGCAAATGAATTCAAACAATGCTGGGGTATCCAGGATAAGAAATCCTGCCCTTCTAATTGGATGACTATCAAGTCAATCCTAATCAGATGAGTGTTTCAACACGTGAGGTTTTGGTAAACCATACTGAGTGACCAAAGAGCAAGTCACTACAGGGCTCAGCACACAAAGCCATGCATATGATGATCAAAATGATCATACAGAGCTTATAGCTCTGAACAGATGAGTGAATATCACTTTGAGGTTCAGTTAACCATACTGAGTGACTGACAAGCAAGTCACTACGGGGCTCAGTGCCCATAGCTGTGTAACGAACCTGTTACCTGGGCTTTCCTGCAATGGCTCTAATCAAATGAGTGACTGATGGGTAGTCACTAGCTTTAACAGATGAGTGACTGATGGGTAAATCACACAAGCGCTTTTAGTTTTCATCGAACTTGAGGTCGGTCCGGAATTAATGCTCTTGTTGAGTCATCTAATGCAGAATGTCGATTAGATTTAATCTTTATTGGGTTGCATTGAACACGCTAAGGCCGTCCTGACTTATAAGTCAGCACCGTGTGACCAGTGCCCAGTACCACTGTCAAACCTGACTAATGAGTCACAGCTTCGTAATTGATACTAACACCTTTGCCAATTCTGACTAATGAGTGAGTGCCATGCACAAGTAAGCATTGCTACCAAACATATGTCATATGTCGAATATTCAAACGTAGGGCATTCAGCATGCTTACTTAACAGTTGCTAGCACAATTATGATCATGCACAAACACAAAGACTCAAGCTCTGATCATTCTCACAGTCAATATTCATGGCATGCCCTAATCTCATGTTTCTCGTGCATCACACTTAATCATTCAGCATGCCTCAATAATAACCATATGCAAATGAGCAAGATTGCTTAAGCATTCAATATGCTATCAATGTTTACATTTAAACATCCAACATGCATCAAAATAACCATGCATGTCACACATGGGGTGTAGTTTTCTTACCTCGGGTTCGAGCAAGAATTAGTAAAAGAACGACCCTTGAGAACGATCAATCCTTTGGTCCTTTAACGGTCACCTAGTCATAACCAAATATGGAATCTCATTAATAAAATAAATCATAGAAAGGTTTATAATCTAAAACCACACTCCCGGGATCCATCCCGCACTCTTGGGACTCTTAATCTACCCAAACGGGGTAAAGGGACCAACCCCCGAGCCTTAAAAGTCATATCGAGCCCTAAAAATAGGTTGCTGGAAAATGCACTAGCGTTGGGGTGCTGCCTAGTGGCGCTGCCCCAAAGTTAGAGAGCTCCAGAATCAGCCCTGCCTAGCGCTGGGGCGCCAGGAATGGCGCTGAGGCGCCATCAGCAAACCAGAGAAAATTCTGGTCTTCTCCCTTGCGATTTCCCTCTGAAACCAAGTCTCCAAACCAATCCCAAACATCATCAAAACATCAAATTCAACCCCAAACCTCATCTACATCACACCCTCATCAAAACCCAAGCAATCTTACACAAGAACTTCCATGAATTCTCACAATTAACACCTCAAATTCCCAACTGAAAACTAACTTGTAAAACCGGGTAAAGCTTAAGTTCTTGGATGAAACCTTACCTCAAGTTGGATTTGAGTCCTCTTCAATGATTGAACTAAGTTCCTAAGCTCCCACCTTTGATCTCCTAGCTTGTTACCTCAAGTTGGCTCTCAAAAATTGAAAGGAAGAAGGAGGAGAAATGGTGTACGGGTGAGGGAGAGAGATGAGGATGATGATGCTCTGTTTTCAACAATTCCACAGCCTTCTAAACTCAAAGGGCTGATATATATCTTAGGGGTGAAAAGACCATTTTGCCCCTAGGTCAAATAAAGGCTTCTAAAGACTCCAAAGGGTAAAATCGTCATTTCCTGCCTATCTCGTTAATTATAATTAACACCCTCCAATTCCCATTATTCTCAATATTCCCAAATACCAATAATTCACATCCCGTTACCCTTTAATTCTCGGCAACGTTCTAATCACCAAATTACCCCGAGACTCACTCCGAGCCCCGAACTTAATCCCGTTATGACTAGACCAAAAACTTGCATTCCATGATCGTCTCATGCCGAATGGCTCGAACTGATCCACATATAATGTGGTATTATTTAGAATTCACCCACATGCACAAAAATACACAATCACGCCCTCAATAGGCCAAATTACCAAAATGCCCTTATAGTTAAAAATGAACCCATATGCATGCATTTATCATCATATAATAATATAATTCACATAAACATGCATATAATCATTAAATATCATAATAAATCACTTATGGCCCTCCCGACCTCCTAATTAAGGTCCTAAACCTTATTAGGAAATTTGGGGCATTACAAGTAGAACCAATTCTCGGGGATCGGACATAAGTAGGAGTAACCCCCTTGGTCGGGAGGATGATGGGGTCCGCTCCGGAATTGCCTCGACACAAAGGGAGAACTCTAGAACTCCCTCCAAGAGCCACCAGTCAGATACTTCTAGATCAGGAAGTCACCGGTCGGGCAGTAAGAAGACTCCACCCAGGCAGGATCAAACCAGAACTCCCCAAGATAAGGGAACTTCATAATTCAAAGATGGACATAGTCGTGATGAGGCTGATAGTCATCACACCGACCAGTCAAAGGAAAAAGAGGCCAACAACCAACAAGGAGGAAAAGACTGCCCAGCTGGTGCAGGAAGGCCACCACTACATCCCAACCAGCAGCGCAGTGGGAGAGAGTAGGTCCCACGCGGTAAGCCTTATGAAAAAACTCGGAGCACAGTGTTTGATCGCCTAGGAGGGCACACTTCCCGATCGAAGGGCAAAATCTGAACCACCCTGCTAGCCAAGTAGAAATACTTGACGACGGTGCACCAGATGAAAATGCCCGACCAGACAGTCACGACCTTGGCACCTCGTCAATTGCACCAGCCATCCAAGCCTCGCTTGATGTGCTAACGGCCGCAGTGCACGGTTTGTCAAAACGTCCCTTCGGAATGGAAGTGATAAACCACAGAAGTGGTAGTCCCTTTTATGCTAGGATCAGAGCAGCCCAACCGCCAGCTAAGTATAAAGCACCAGTTCTGCCAGTATATACAGAAAAGGCAAATCCCATTAGGCACGTTGGGAAATTTGAAGACCAAATGGAACTGCTCGGTGTAAGTGACGATTACCGGTGTAGATTCTTTCCGACTACATTGTCTGATACTGCCCAAGAATGGTATTGGAAATTCAAGCCAAACTCCATTACCTCTTGAAATCTTTTAGGAAGGAATTTTGTAGGCAATTCAGTGCTGCTCGGACCCCTCCAGTTTATGCCAACCATTTGGCTGACATCAAACAAGGAAAGGATGAATCTCTGAAGAATTATATACAGAGATTCATGAGAATTATATAAAGGAGCTGATGGAAGATGTTTTTGTGAGTTTTAGCTAAATATTATAGAGAAAGTGTATTACAAAATACATCACCAAAACATACTTTTAATAATTTACCTCAAACTTTTACATTATACCATACATCAGCTTCTCTATTTTTTCTATACATCATTTGAATATTATATATTTTAAAAATATTTTATTCATTTTAAAAAATAAAATAATTAAATATAATAGTATCACACTCATATATATACAAAAGTTTATAAAAAAATAATAAAATATATTATATCTTGATGAATAGTCTTTCACTACATATAGAGAAATACTATTCATTTAGGTAAAAAAAAATATAAGTTTACATCACCTATTGGAAGACTATTTAACCATTTTTTCTATATATTATAAAGAATAAGACATTTTACCTTCTCCACAGGGAGTGCTCTAATACATTTTCTCTATAATATTTAGCTAAAACTCATAAAAACATATTCTATCAGTTTCTTTATATATATTTATAATAACTATGCACAAACTCCAATTAATTCATATCTATATGGGTTTATACCTTTTTGGACCCTATGTTTTTTTCCATTACCTATTTGGACCCTGTATTTTGATAAATTACTTTTTAGACCCTATATTTTGTAATATGGTTAAAATAGAACCATAAACCCGATTTTGGTTAATGTTTTCTCAACTAAAATCACAAATAATTTACCAAACTAACAATTCAGAACAAAAATAAAATCATTCTGCTTAAAAACAATGTTGTTATATTCAATTTTTTCTTCATCAAAATTGAGTTTAGGGTTCTATTTTAACCATTTTACAAAACATAGGGTCCAAAAAATAATTTGTCAAAACACAGGATCCAAACAGGTAATGGGACAAAACACAGGGTCCAAAAATGTATAAACCCTATCTACATTTACATAACATTTATATATTATTTATATAATATTTTAAAATTATTATTTTTCTTTATAATCTTTCTCACTCCCATTTAGTATATTTTTATTATTTCTTTTTTCCTTTTCAATTATTTTATTTTACTTTAATTAATAAAATATGTTTAAAATATAATAATTAAATGATGTAGAGAAATATATAGAGAAGCTGATGTATGGTATAATGTAAAACTTAGAGGTAAAATAGAAAAAAAATGTGTTTTGGGGAGGTATTTTAAAGGATAATGTAGAGCACCCATTGGGAGTGCTCTAAGTGGATTAAAGTTAGCTTCCGACTGTAGCTTATGTATGTTAGAGATATTTGTATTGTGTTAATGGAAAATAAGAAATACTATTACAACTCTATGAAAAATAATACAAAGACGCAATGCTTGATTAAATAAAACTCAATACTCAAAATACAAATAGATATAGAAAAAAAATAGATGAAGATAATGATAAATACTACAACTCTAAAACAAAATATACAAATAAATATGTAAAGATAAAATAGAAGAATATAAAATAAAAGCAATGGTAGAAGAAATAACAAGAACAAAAAAAGTAAAACACTCTCACTCACACAACCAAAATGAAGAACATTGGGGATCACCAACTTCAACAAGATTTACAACATTTGCCCAAAAACTTATTTTCCCTTATCTCAAGCACTATGGGATTCTCTCAATATTGGAAATAGCTCTCTCGAATATAATTAAGCTTTTTTGGTGTATTTCTAGCCAAGTGCTCTAGTGGATAGAGATAGAGTTGTCTTACAAGTGAGCATTAGGCTTCTATTTATAGAGTTTTGAGATACCCTTTGAATTTCAAATTCCACCAACCTCCATGGCTGTTACCAATGATTAATTGGATTTTTATGGAATTAAAAAAGGAGTTTGGAGAGTTACTTGGGGCGTTAGAATCGTTTAAAGTGGAAAAAAATGTTGAAAATTAGCTGAACACATCTCTGGTCGCAGCCACTAGCATGCCTGGCCACGGCCGTGGCTCGTTGTCCCCCAAGCCGCGGCCACCAATGCTCCTAGCCACGACCACAGGCTATTTTCAGCTCAAAAATGTCATTTTTCCAAAACATTCGAACACGTCCCAAACCATTTCTCACATTATTTTGTAACCTCCAAACACCTAATGAGAGTTAAAAACATGTCTCCAATAGCTATATTTCATTAAGACTTTGTGAAATTTAATCTCAAATATGTAACATACAATCTACATATTATTGAGTAATATTTGGGAGTTACAAATTTGTAACTGATTTTGTAACTCCAAAATATGTCAAATTTTGGCACACACATGTGTCCAATTTTGTAACTCTCAATAATATGTTACAAGATGTGACAAATCACATTTGTGTGACAGATCACATTTTGTCACATTATTTAATCTAACATTATATTATATGAAATAATATAACATTCCCCCACTAAATTAAATAATCATTTTTTGTATCACCTATTTAATCAATCAAACATTATCCTAAAATATAATAATATAAGCTCTCGTCCGTTGAATAAATTATCTTTTTCAACGTAAAAATCTCAAAGCTTGACATGTAATTAGATTAAGCACAACCCCACGATAACAGCTTGCAGAACTTTTGTCCAATCCTATCAACTGATACAAGAAAAGAATCCACTAGCCTATGTCTTACTTTCACATGTCCTGCTCAGGGAGTTTCATTAGTCCTGAGTATACAATTAACCAGTGACAATAATCTTACTGGTACATAGTTATATGGAAATGTTATTAATAAAAATCAAAACAAGAATAACAGATAATAATTCAATTACATTATGTTAGGAAGTTGTTAATATAGTGACTTACTTGGCAATCATGTTCAGCAGAGTCCATACCATTCCAAGCATCAGTGATATCCAAAACATAAATCTTAGCAGGCAATACAGAATCAGTCCAATCAACCCATTCCACAGTATATCTGAGGAAGAGGCTTATCTTGACACCTTGAAAGCCATTTCTCACTCTGCAATGTGTTTGATGATGGCAACAATGACCCCTCCTTTGTAATCTGGTCTCAGAGGCCGGCCAAGCTGGTCCTTGGTGATGTTATACAGATCACACCTACACTCAGTGCATCTCAACCTGTCTTCCACTCCTCGCACATCGATTGCGTGCACTTGAGATACCATCTCTCCTCAAAGTCATCAGGAATTTCTGTCGGGTTACCGACTTCGATTCCATAAGGATCAGGAACAGATAAAGGTGTTTTTCTTGTTTCTGAGCCAAGGCCAAAATACTGCCCAAGAACATCCTTCTGGCACACTCCATGGTTCCTTGCAGGCATATAGATTGATTGGTTTCTTTGGTTGAAGCTACCATGCTTGCGCTGATAGTATCTGAACACCACCCAATGGTGCATATAAGTTTCATGAAGAGGGCTTGGAAAGTCAATGTTGTAGTAAATTTTGCTCACCACTAACCCTGGTTCCAACTCAAACTTGGGGGATCGAAAAACCATAGAATTCGTCTTTGTAATTCGCAGAGAATTTGAACATGGTATGCTCAATGTCAACACTAGTATTACTATCAGTAAAGCTGTTACCCATAAAGACCTGCCTCCAAAAGGGTGTACCATTTTCGTTCTGTCAGTAATGAACAAAAACCAACATTAAGACATTAAACGAAGACTAATTAATGACATGATTAAAGATCAACTTTGCCAGAGTACTAGGACTTTTGCCGAAAAAGGAAAAACAAAAATCACTTTTGTGGTCTCTTCAAACTGTCAGCTAAAAAATCATAAAGTCGAAAGTGTGAAGAGCTAGCTAAACAAATAACGACACTAGATAACACAAATCACATTAAAGAAAAGAATAGCAACACTGGATGCTAGCTAATCATAAGAACTAATAACTTGAAAGTTATGAAAAAACAATTAACAAATCATTATTGGTGCAAAGGAAAAAATTGTACAATAAAATATCAGCAAAAAGTAGACAGTAGTATTATTAATAAGAGATTAGAAGAAAATAATAATTATCTAGTAATAAATTAATAATGGTTTTGGTTTTGATATTGGTTCTTTAGAAATAAAAGAACTTACCAAAGCTCCCAGTAATTGGATACGGCAATAACCAAAGACCATAAGACACAACTTTGAAGCCATGGAAGTGCTTCCATTATATAGGGTAAGACGAAATCCCCCGCCATATGTATTTATAGGTTACTATGAGTACTCACAATGAATAAGCTAAATTAGCTAATTTTTAAAAATATTAAGAAAAATGGTAAAGATGAGCTTTCAAGAGCTAAATTTGAGTTATTTTACACATTTTTTAATAAATAGTATTACTACACATGTAAAATTAATTATTTATTGAGTTAAAATTATTTTATTATTATTTCTTTTTTTCTTTTTCTATATTAATTATATTTTATTCTATTTTGTTTCTTTCCCTTTCCTATTTTAGTATTTTAATAAATAAATAAAATAATATATTTAAATGATGTAGAGAAAATATAAAATATAAATAGAGAATGATGTAATATAAAATTTGATGTAAAATAGAAAAAGTAAAATTTTAGTAATGTATTTGAAAAAATAGAATTAGCGCACCCATTATACTCTAAGTAGGTAAAGAAGACTATTGATGTAAAAATACATTAAAAATAATTAATTGTATGTTTAGTACTTCAAATTTTTTATTTTTTAAAAATAGATTTTTATTTTTTATTTGTCACTTCCATGTTAAAAAAATAAAATATCTTTTATTTTTGACAAATTAAAATCTATATATATATAAAAGAGAGCTTCAAGGAGATTATGTGGCACTCTAAAATCTCTTCAAATCACTCTTTATATTTTCTCATTTAATCTAATTTTTTTATTCATTTTCTATTTTCTAAAATATCTTAACAATTAAAAATATTAATATATATATATACATATTAATTTAATTAAAAATTTAATTTGCTTAAATATCTTAACTACTTAATCATTGAAAAATACTAAAAAAATTTAATTAAAAATTACATAATAGTTTTCGGTTATCTATATATCTATTTTTCTCATTTTTATATATATATAAAGGAGAGCTTCAAGGAGATTATGTGGCACTCTAAAATCTCTTCAAATCACTCTTTCTATTTTCTCATTTAATCTAATTTTTTTATTCATTTTCTATTTTCTAAAATATCTTAACAATTAAAAATATTAATATATATACATATTAATTTAATTAAAAATTTAATTTGCTTAAATATCTTAACTTTGAAAAATACTAAAAAAATTTAATTTAAAATTACATAATAGTTTTCGACAAAATACAGGATCCAAATATTAACTTTTAACAATAAAATATTCAAACGGGTAATCAATCAAATTATACGTGGTTCAAATAATCTATCTTTACATTCTTATTTTTTAATTTTTGACAAAACGCAAGATCCACAAGGTAATTTAAAAAAAAATTAATGGTCAAAATAGGTAAACAACTAAAATACAAGGTGAAAATTATAATCAATATGTCTTCACGTGTCCATATAAAGAACATGTTGTACGAGTATGGTGAAAATGAATCACCACCCCACAATCTCTCAAAAAATATTTTAAAATATATATATTTTAATAATTACAACAGACTACGCGAAACGCGGTTATATTTTCTAGTTAATCTTATAAGACAAAGCCTTTACGAATGAATATTAAAGGGGCTGCCGAGAAAATTGTGCAAAACCATATTGTTCGGTTTCAAAAAACTTTGTGGGGACCAATTATATGAACTTCAACTCCATATGATATATCGAGTCATTAATTAAATTAAATAATTTAGCCTCAAACATCAAAAGTCATAATCAGTAAATGAGTACAAGCAGTAATATATTTGTGGGGGAATTAAGTTGGAGTATCTAAAGGTAACAAACTAACTAAAGTTAGAGTAACAAACTAACCAATACGATAATGTCACATTTGGATAGTGAGATTAGATAGGATTAGATTGAGTTGAATTAAAAAAAATATAAGATAAAAACATAGAAAAATACATAAGTTATTCATTTAAGACATTCTATAATTTTTTAGTAAATTCGAGATAATTTACAAAGTAGAAAACAGAGTATAAAACAATTTATTTTGCAAGTATATAAAAAAAAAATAGCACACATGCAAAATACTATAATTAGAAATCTAATTTTGGCATCTTAAATTATTTTAAATTTTTTAAAAATTTGAAGGATTTACTAAATAGTTATAATTTACACTATTATATATATAAAAAATAAGTTAGAACTTATTTATGTATCAAAAATAGAAAAATAACACAGGTGTGTCCAAAAAAATAAGCATAGCACAGTAACTCCCTATATTATACAATGTTTATAATTGTCATTTTTACAAATATGTATATTCTTAAACTTTTTTTTCTTTGCAAAATAATTTATTTTAGTTATAAATCGATCGCATTCAAAATAATTATGTTAAAAAATTATAAGTATTAAATACAGCCTAATGTTAAACTTAGTCTCATATAAGTTTTGTTTACAGTTAAATGAGAGTCGTGCTTCTACGTTAACAAATGAAAGAGGTCATGTTTTACTGCGCCAAAATTCAAATGTATACACAAACACAAACATAATTATCCTTGGTCTGAGCCACGACGTAGACTTGTAATATATGTAGTAATAAGTAGTAGTAGGGTGTGGATATTTATTTATTTATTATTTTGTCTATTTTTGTTTGATACAAGAAAATAAAACCCTAGTACCTTGGGGTCCCTTTGTTTCAGGGTACTAACACATGGAATTAGACAATTTGGTCCAGTCTCATGTTTGGACAAAACATTGGCTTTCTTGAGGATTAGACATAATTGTCCCTCCTCCAAAGTAGTATTGATTTGAAGAGTAATGGGGGGTTGTACACTATTAATTTGAGTAGACTAGTATACTTATTATAGTAATTCATCCTAATATTGTAATTGATAAATCAATTAAGAGTTTATCATGTATAATTTTTTATTGTTAAGGGGCACCAGGATACTCAACACCATAATAAAGTGTCATATTGTTTTTGGTGAAATTTAATATTGGACTCCGCACACTGAATTGATTGAATTTAACAATTATTATAGAATATCTCTAACCAATTATAACGTGTCATCTCTTGTAGTATTGGACACCTGAAGTGTCAAATAACAACATTTTTTCTATATATTTATATCCGTGGTATATTCTACATTATAATGAAATGAACGCTAATTGGTCGAGTAGCAAGAGGTTCGTGAACTCCACACTCATATTTGCCACATAAGTCCTTTAAACCTCTTTTTAGTGGGTTTAATCTAATATAAGATATACACAATGTGATTGGTATATTAGATAAAGAAGAGAAGTCATCTTATTGATCATCTTTCTATCTTGTACGATTGATTGATTATTGTTAAATTTTAGGAAATGTACTCATTTGTACCTATCATTTTATAAATTATCATTTTAGTAATCTCTTTTCCCAATAATGCTTTTATGATATTGTGTATTTTAAATTTATACATATTTGATATTTTAGACTCAGATTTAATAAATAGAAATTTATCAATATTACCAAATTACAATTAGTTTTGTGTGATTAAGTAATTAAATTTGAATTTGGAATTTATGTAAATGAGAGCACTTTGATTAAATTAGTAAAATTAATAAAATTTGAATTTAAGATAACAAATATGTACAATTTCAAAATATAAAGTACCAAATGATTATTATTGTAAACATATATTACAAAAATCATACTTTACAAAATCAGAGTAAATGATTACCAACCCTAAATTTATTTGGAATAATTGTTAAAAAGAAAATTGTGCTCTTTCTCAAAATTATTTTCAAGATCACTTCAAAAAATTTCAACTTTAACAGGTAACAAGAACCACATTGAGACAAGGAACATGATTTACATTTAGTATGATCCTTGAAACAAGTAACATGATCGACATTGAGTTATATAAATAACTCATATTTTATTATTGATCAACAAACTCATACTCTTATACAAATTATACTAATGGATCAAAGTTAAAAGCAACTAAATTAAAACTTAATTACTTCTCCAAACCCAATATACCCAAACTCTACCACAATCAGAATATTAAACTTTTAACTAAAATCATAAAATAAATATAATTAATATGATTATATATCTTAATCTTATTATTAATAAATTTTTTATATCTAAACTACTCAACCTACTCCTCTTATAAACAATGTGAGACTAAAATCCCATTTATTTTTTAATTCAACACAAAATTCTAACACATTATTGGAATTCACTTACTGGATTCACTTACGATATATAGTTAATTTTAGATAGACAACGTTTTATATCACTCAGATAGGAGAGTGATCAGAGATCTTCAATGTGTTGGGTAATTGGTCTGCAACAAAAATGTGAAATATCCCCATAACTCCAGTGTGTGATTGGGTGCTATTGTACTTGGACTCAAGAACCAATGTCTCACCATCGAGTATTTGGACTGAGCCTGGTTTAGGATAACAAGTAGACATTCCCACAACGTAACCGGCCTCATTCCCTGCTTCATTTCCTTTTCCATAGATTGGATTCGACGAACATATCACCCTTCCATCCTGAAAATCACAGTTCAAATTGTTAATAGTCCCATATTTATAGATTTATAAGAGCACGAAACCAGTTTGGAAAAGCAAAAAAGAGTCACCTCTCCATATAATGTTGAACCAGCTCCCCCAGTATGCTGGTGAGCGACACCATACACAACATATCCACCTGTTGGTATGCTGACCCTTGTGCTTTCAGTGTCAATGCATCTGTCCCTACTCACACCAGTGCCTTTGCATGATTCCACAACTTGGTATTCGGTCTTACACACAAGAAATTTTGATTAAGCTAATCAAATTGGGAGTTGAATTGATAAATAATTCTTACAACTACTGCACAATTAGTATAAGCTTTTTGTGGATTTAAGTGTCCAGTTGACTTCTATTAAAGTACAGTGTCCCCCATGAAAAGTGTGTGAGAATATTTAACAATTTATAAGAACATGAGTTAATCCAATTAGTAAGTAATAGGTTTTAAGAAGAACCTCATCATTCTTAACAACTCCAAATTATTATGTGCATATATGA
Organism: Humulus lupulus; assembly: GCF_963169125.1. Lineage (NCBI taxonomy): Eukaryota > Viridiplantae > Streptophyta > Magnoliopsida > Rosales > Cannabaceae > Humulus > Humulus lupulus. Next base: position 64,916,708 of record NC_084800.1, read on the forward strand.
TAGATGTACTCTAGTATTCCATAATATGTGCATATATGATAGATGTACTCTAGTACTCTCAAACGGACTCAAAGCATCTAAGATAAGTTATACAAGGTCTTTCTTAATGTGTCATTCTGTTTCTAACATAAACATCATGTAGCTTTTCATGGAAACAGACTGCAATAACTTAGAACAAAATCTTACATAATTTTTTCCTATACCGAACATCTGATACAATAGAATAATCCACTACTCTCTTTCAAAAAAAAAAAAAAGAATAATCCAGTACTAGTCAAGATTAACATCCATTACAGTAGTCATGTGTGTGTATAAAATTCAGGTGTTAGTAAGGAGGTAATATTCACTTACTTGGCAATCATGTTTAGCAGAGTTCAAACCATTCCAAGTATCAGTAACATCAAGAATATATATCTTCAGAGGCAAAACAGAATCAGTCCAATCAATCCATTCCACAGTATATCTGAGGTAGAGGCTTCTCTTGACCCCCTGAAAGCCTTTTCTCACTCTACATTGTGTTTGATCATAGCAACACAAAAGGCCTCCTTTATAATCTGACCTCAAAGGCCGGCCATACTCATCCTTGGAGATGTTATACAAATCACATCTGCACTCAGTGCATCCGAATCGGTCGACCGCGCCTCGCGCATCAATTGCGTGCACATTGAGAAACCATCTCTCCTCATAACCATCAGGAATTTCAGTAGGATTACCAACTTCAATTCCATAAGGATCAGGAGCAAACGTAGACGTTTTACGTGTTTCGGAGCCAAAACCATAATACTGCCCAAGAATATCATCCTGGCATATTCCACTGTTTCTAGCAATCGTGATATTCGACATATTATGCTTCTGATTGTCATCTTTGGGTTGATAATATCTGACGATGGCCCAATGATGAATATAAGTTTCGTGAAGAGGGACAGAGTGTCCTGCCTCATCAACTACTTCAGCATAAAAACTCTTTAGAGCAATATGGCCTCTTGGAAAGTCAACGTCGTAGTAAAATTTGTTCACGACTGATCCTGGTTCCAGCTCAAACTTGGGGGATCGAAAAACCATAGATTTCATCTTTGTTATTCGAAGGGAATTTGAACACGGTATGGTCGATGTGAATATTACTAGTTGTGTTACTATTAGTAATGCTGCCACACATAAAGACCTGCCTCCGAAAGGGTGTACCATTTTTGTACTGCCGCCAGTAATGACACCGAAAAATTTCTCAGTGGATATAGCCTAAACCAACAATAAAATATTAAAGCCACATTTGGATAAGATTAGATGGGACAATAATAACTATATATAAAAACGAAAAAAATATAGAAAAATTAAGATTAATGACACGAAGGTTTAAGGTTGAACTTTGGCAGAACTAGGATATTTTTGGAAAGAAAAAAAATCCACTTTTGCGGTCTCTTTAAACTGTCAGTTGAAGATTTTAAAGTTAAAAGTGCGAAGAATTAGCTTATCAAACACTAGATAGCGCAAATGGCAAATCTTATTAAAATAAATAAATAAAATAGCAACAAGAATTAACTAGAAAGTTAGGAAGAAACAATTAACAAATCATTATTGGTGCAAAGGAAAAAATATATATATAACTACAAAATATCAGCAAAAAGTAGAGAGCAGTATTATTAATAAGAGGTTAGAAGAATTTTTTATAATTATTCAGTACAAAATGATTTTAATTTGGAATAGAAACTTATGTGGAACGTACCAAAGCAACCAGTAATTGGGTGTGGCAATAAAACGGCACCGGGCACAATAAAATGAAAAAAAAATTAATTGAAACCTGAAATTTTCTAGATAGAAGAGCAAACTACAGAAAAGAAAAAAAAAAGAACACACAATACATATTCAAACTAGAAAAGAGAAGCAGAGATCACTCTTCCTCAGTTTTATATCTGACATTCTCTTATCCAATCCAAAGAGTACCTGTGGCTGTAGGGATACAATACAAGATAAGCGAGGCGATGATGGTTTGTTTCTGTAATGTTATTAAGTTAAAGTGCGATAGTGTTTTTATGTACTACATAATCATTTGCCAACGTACAAGTTTCTCTTTTTTTAGGGGCATGTGATAATTGACAGCTCATTATCTGATCAATCACGTTTTTTTTTTATAAAAACTATCTAAATAAGACATTCAGCCATTGTAATCTTTAATGAATTTTGACATTACTTTTTGTCATTGTCTAGCTATCTGGCCATTCTTAGTGTAATTTGTAATGATGTCGTCTTGACAATCTTTTTTTTTTCCTCAGCTTTTTTATTTTCTCTCGTAGTGTCTCTTTCTCTCTCTAAAAGGTGTGGACCACATGTGATTTAAGGTAGTACTGTGTTAGTTATGTTATATAATTACAGCATCTCCAACCTTGATATTTTATTTGGTGTTACACCAATATCAAATTTGTTGTCAAAAACCATTTTTACTCCAATCACAATATTAAAAACTACACATACAAAAAAAATCTTTATTATTATATTATTTATTTAAATAAATTAAATATTCTTTTTATTATTATATTAATTTATCAAAATCATCACAATTATTATATCTAATTAATATTTTAAATAAAACTACTCATTAATTACATGACAATAATATTATATAAATAATTAAAACTCGATAAATTAAAAAATTATATTACATGTAGTAACATAAAGATTATATCACTAGAGAAAAAAAAAATTACATTACATTAGATGAAATTATAATGACAATGTGATGTTTAATGTGTTCAATTTTAATTTTTTTTAATGTGTCTTTAAATTTGTAATGTTTGTATTGTGTAATATTAAGAAAAATACAAATATTTAATAATGTTTTATTTAAATTATAATTAAAAAAATAATTTGTGGTATATACAATTTAATCTCCACATAATAAACTAAATTCTAAATTCTATATATAATAATATAAATATATATATAAATAATAATATAAATGTATATAATAATAATTATATATAATAAAATAATGAAAGAAAAAATATATATATACCGTGTACTACAGTACACGACATATATGCTGTGTACTGTAGCCAAAATATCAAATTTGATATATATATGCAGCTTCATTGGAGTGCCACCTACTGCATATATGCAATTATAGTGATACATTGGAGAAGCCCTTAGTGATGGTTTTTTTTTTTGAGAGGTGTTGGACTTTTATAGTTTATAAATAGTTACTTTTATTTATTTATATATAGTTAGGGGTTTCACTTTAAGTTTTATTGGTAGAGTTCTAAGTGTTCTCGATCCGTGAACAGTTTTTTGTGTGAATTTTGTTATGGCCGTATGTATTGTAGCTATCTAGAGCATCCTGCAAATTTTCAGAAAATTCTTAATAGTTTACAGTATCGAAAACTAAGTTCAAACATGATGTTGCACGCGTAACTAATTTTTTTTTATGCGCATAGAAAATAATATGTTTGAACATAGTTTTCGGTACTGTAAACTATTTGGAATTTTCTAAAAATTTGCAGGATGCTCTAAATAGCTACAATATATATGGTCATAAAAAAAATCGCGCCGAAAACTGTTCACGGGTCGAAAAACACTGAGAGACCCACCAGTAGAGCTTAAAGTGAAGCGCTTATAAAAAAATTATCATGTATATGTACTTGTTTAGTTTTATTTATATAATTTATTAATTATTTTTATTAAATTTATATTAATGTCATATAGATTTCAAATAAATATTTTATTTTAATTAAATAATCTATTTATTTTTGTTTAAGTTAATGTTTGTTCTAGTTTTTAAATTTAAGTATAACGACAAGAGATTATATATTATATGTTTAATGTATTATTAAATATTATACGCGGATTGCTAGTTTTTTTAAAAAAAATAATTTATTGTTAATTGACAATAAAATATATTATATGATATTATTCTAATAAGTGAGTTTAAGTTTAATTAAATTTTACTTAAGTTATAAAACGTATAATTTTATTATTTTTAAATAATTATTATTGTAAAATATCTCAAAAATATCATATTTTAACTTGTTTAATTATTATTTATTTTATTTTATTTAAGTTCAATTATTTACAAACTATAGTTAAATATAATAATAATATGTTAAATATAAGAATATTCCATAAAAATTAATATTAAAATAATTAAAAATTATTAAAATTAAAATTTTTTGTTAACTACATAGTTCACACTTATTATATAGAAGAAATGTTAGATCCATTCACTGCACTTTAATAAAATTATATATATTATACGCAAATTACCTTCAACATCTTAATTATTAATATTTTATGAGATAAAACTTCAAATGTTATAGGCATAATTTCGATGATTGATAAAATCTAATAATTGGACCGATCAACAGCCAGTTCTTGAATGATGAGAAATTAATATCACACTATTATACAGCTACTAGGTGGTGACAGTGCCACAATGTGTTAGAGCTTCTTTAACCCTACCAACTGTACAAGAACCTTAAATATTCACAAGATCATATTAAATGTTGGAGCGAAAAAAGAAAAAAAAAATCCAAAATGAATGGTTTTTATTTGGTCCTTAAATAACATTTGAGTTTGGTTTGAAGGAATGAAAATGGAGGATTTTTTAATATTGTATTAGAGTGATTTTTTCTATTATTTTTTAATGGATTATAGTCATTCTACTAAAACGGTGGAAAAATCATTTTATTTGAATGACATTCTAATATTCTAAAATGTAACAAAACAAAACAATGTAATGAAAATTGATTCATTTCCATTTTACTACAGGTAATGTTTGGTTGTAGAGAATGAAAATAGAAAAATAGGAGTGAGAATAAGAAAAACAATTAGAATGAAATGGAATAAAAATGAATTTAAATAAAAAAAATAAGAAAATGACAGGAAAAATACCAAATGTTTTAAAATACTTAAACTTATATATCAATTCTTTTATTTTTTCAGCCGTAAAAATATGAAATATTTGTTAATAATTTTATTTAAGTAATAATATTAAATATTTATTAATAGTTGCACTGAGTACCAAAAATTTTAAATAATTTTTTGTTATAAATAAAATTGATTTTATATATTTTATAAAAACCATGTCAGTAATATAAATATATATATATGTAGCAATAATATTAAATTTGTACTGATAGTGGCACTTAAATATAAATTCATGTTTCTCTAAGTTTTTATGTTTCTTTAATTTTTATTAGTTTTTATATGCTTTTATACATTAAAATTGATTTCATACAATTTTTAAAAATAATTTAAGGAATATTTAGAACAATAATTCTAAATCTCTACTAATATTTACCCTTAAATATAAATTCAATTTTTTTTTATTCTCTATCTTTTTCATTTAATTTTTTAGATTTTAATAATTTAAAATTGACTTTATATATTTTTAAAATTATTCAAGGAATATTTGAAATAATTTTCTTTTAAAATTAGCAAATATTTGGTATTATTGTCGTGACAAAAAAAAAAGAATTGTTCTTAAGTGCAACTATTAATAAAAATTTGGTATTATTGCCGCAAAAATAAAATAATTAATTGGTACTTAAGTGAAACTATTAACAAATATTTGATATTTTTGCTGCCGAAAAAAAAATTGGTATATAAGTAAAAGTATTTGAAAATATTTGGTATTTTTTCCCATTATTTATTATTTTTTTACAATCTTGCACTGAAATTGTCTTTTCTCCCATTTTCAAATGAAATAGTCATTCTACTAAAATGGTAGAAAAACTATTTCATTGGAATAGCATTCCAATACTCTAAATGCAACCAAATAAATGGATGGAATGAAAATTGATTCATTTCTATTTCATTCTGTTACCTCCAACCAAACATCACCTTAATTATTAGAGGTGTAATTGACCAACAATCGTGGTGGAGTAGTCCATGATCCCTATTACAAATACAAACCTCTTTATACAAATGCATTTGCCATTATTTCAAATACAAACCGTGTGTTCATCTCTTACAATCCATTTTATTTATTGATAGTGTTGTCTGTATTTTCACCAATTGACACGTGGCACTCATTAGAGAAGTGATTAAGTACTACAGAAGCTAATGAAGTCCTTAAGAGCTCACTTAGAGCTCTTGGGAAGGTAGGCCCTTCCCAGTATGTTGTGGTTCACTTCCAGAGGTGAATGTCTCCATGTAGAGTTACGTTTCGAGGACCATCATAGTGGTCCTCCCGTTCTCTTGTTCATCTAGTCCTCCAGGCCTAGGAGGTTGTCCTCGGGGCCTGGGGTGAAGTGTCAGGTGTCATGCATAGTGACCCTTGACCACCAGTAGCCATCTGAAAAAATTACAGGTCCCTTAAGTAGTGGTCTCGAGTTCGTACATTCGACAACTCGACAAGCAACATATCCCAATGAGCCGCTTTATGTGGGAAAGCGTGCAACTATCAGGGGCGTGTCTCCCCAAGAATTTGTGGCTGCAACCTCGGAAATGGACCCCGTTTGATACGCACGGGCCCACCACCACCTTTATTACAAGAATGTGTATTAACTAGCATTTAGTCCCCAGTTAATTGGGGATGTTTGTAATAATCCCTATTAAGGGAATTAATTGTCCTCAACCACTATAAATAGGGTTAGGGCACCCATTGTAAAGGATCCCCAACTTTTTGTATTCAAAGCATTGCTAAAACGCTGTCTGAAACTCCATAGAACCTTGACTCCTTAAGCTCCTTAAATCATAATACAATCGCCTCGTGGAAAAAGGTTAATTATCAACCTGAAACACGTGAATCCCCGTGTCCATTACTACATTTCTTTAAACAAAGAAAGCTTTGAAGATTCAACAGTGGTGACCACCAGAAGAAACGTGCTTGACAACGTTACTCCTCCCACCGTCGTTAAGTGAGGATAGCCAAGCCGACCAACTCCGCCAACAAACCCGGAGGTGGCCCAGGAAGATTACGATGAGAATGTCGTGTACAATGACGGGGACAGCGAGTACTACGAGAGTGACTACTCCTAGTCCTTTTACACGGAAGGGCCACCAGAAGTGATGGCCCTCAGGGCCAAATCTCCTCTTAGCAGCAAAAATAGATGCCCATGAGGGGAATATCACCGCCTTGCAGGAGATGGTTAACGCCATAAGGGCCACTTTAGCGACTCAAGGGCTGGAAGTGGACCCCTATGGAGAAATACTGCCTAGGCAGCCAGCTGGTGTACCACCTGCTCTGCTAGTGGGCCTGCCTCTTGAGCACCCCGCTGACATGGTGCAAGATGCGGCAGCTGGCTTGCCACTCGTGCACCCAGCTAGAGCTAGAGCCCCACCTGTGACACAGAATCGAGGCAAAGGGAAGGTTGATGAAAAGCCCTTTTCAGAGAAAAAAGCTCATCAGGCTTCTGAGCCCATTCAAGCACTGAGAATGCCCAATGCTAATTAGGGACATGGTGTCCGAGGACACCGTTAGGCCTTTGGCGTCAGTGGAGCCCAGGGCCTTCTGACCAGGCACACTGCGATAGAACGTGTTAGGCCTGGAGATGGTGTCCTACCAGCACCTCGCTAGACTTAGAGAAATCTTGGCCAAAGGGCCAACATGAGAAACGTCTCCGCCAACTGAGGACAATGAATTAGTGTCTCAATTAGAAATGAATACATTGATTTTGAGGGGGAGACTTGATGGACCCAAAACGGGTATGTTTTAAAAATTTATAACTCGCAAGCGCACGAATCGTATATGGACTATAGTGTTCGTGTAAGCATGAGATCGAACCCAAAGGAGTTGTCTAAAATCGAAAAGAAAACTATTTAAAACCAAAATTAATAAATTCTAACCTAGTTCCAAAGATTGATGAGAATTTGTAACAATAAAATCTAATAAGAGACAATAATAAAGAAATTGAAGACAATACATAAAAATAAATTAATATTAGAAATCAAGATGGTAAAATAAGATTCTTAAGGATTAGAATCCACAAAATATAAGTTTAATAATATTTAAAAGTACATTGATTCCCAAGTTTTAGTGATAGTTAAAATAAATCAAACTATCATTTTCTAAAGAGATTTATAATTTTAAGCACAAATTACTTCTAAAAAGATAAGATTTTTCTTCACTTTTCAAAATTATAATTTCAAAGCATTTAGTGTAAATCAATCTAATGAAATAAAAAATAAAAAATAAATCAATGAACATTATTTATAAGGCAAAACATAATATTTTTGTTCTAAGCATGGATGTGTACAATTTAATGACACATCTTACACAAAGAATATTATGATTTTGCACTAATGAAAACCAAAGTGTAAATATGTGCTAACAATCCAAAATACATGATATTTAAGATGAAAGAAGATATTTGAAGAAGAAAATTCCATAAACTTTGTTGCACAAAATGGGAAATCAACATACAAAATAAACACTATCTAGTTACAAATTGTTTCATCATCACCTTAATAATCTTAAAAAGATTAGAAACACATAACTAGAATAGCAAATACAAACTAAAAATTACAAACATAAATAGGAAAATTTGGAGGAGAAACCCCCAAATTTTTCCTCTAAAAATACATAGAAAGTAACCAAAAAGAAAAAAAAGATGAAGAGAATTGAGAGGTTTTGAATGTGTAGAAATTATGGTATAGTAACCTCTCTCTAAAAATGGACACCCTAAATGGTCTTCAAAACTCCATATTTACAACCAAAATGAGATATATTAAAATAATCAATTTAAATTAATTTAATTAATTATAATATGGAAAATATGGGTAAATTATAATGTGTAATAATGATATTTTTTGGGTAAAATATGTAGAAAGTGGGGTAAAAAGTGGTATTTTTAGACAAAATGGGCAATGTTCGGCTTAAGAAAATTGGGCAGTGTGGCTGTGTTGGCAGCTTGGTCTGGCGTGGTGGGCTGGGAAGAGAGTGCAGGCGTTGGTGGAGTTGGGTGCAGCTGCAAGGTGGCAGCTGATGGGTTGTGTTGTTGATGGTGGAGGCAAATGGGAGCAGCTTGCAGGGAGGAGGGCTTGAACGTGGAGGTGTTGATGGGTGAATTGGGCTGTGTTGTTGATGGTGGAACATCAGGCGTGGGCCCAAGGTGCTGAGAAGAAGAAGCTTGGGGAGGCAGCTGCTGGACCTTCGCCTGGGCCTGGGCCTGCTGAAAGCAAATACCATTTTTTTCTTATTTTCTCTCAAAAATGCCAATTTTCTTACAAAATAAATATAAAATAAATCATAATAAAATATTTTCAACTATTAAATAAATGAAGTTAATTTTTTTTAAATATTAATTATAACTTAATTTATATTTAACATTTAATTTCAATAAAACACATTTTTTTACTTCTAACTAGACACAATAATTTAAATAATTAAATGCAACATTTTACAACAAAATAACTATAAAAACACACAAAAATATAAAAAATCAAAATAAACCCAATAAATTCAAAATTACTTTAAAACTTAATAAATCAATTAAAAATTCAAGAATTAAACAACAATTAGCACATAAAAAGTGGTAAAATAACTCTATTTTGTAGAGTTATCAAGACTAAAGTAAAATACCCCAAGGACGGTTGTTTCCACCATGCATATCGTGACCTGCGAGATGACCTGAACACTCCTAGGAATAGAGTGGCTCCCGAGGACAACCCAGGGAGACGACAACAGCCAGACCTCAAAGATGATTTTAATGCTCGGAGGAGAGAACACTAGGTACAGAGTGCCAATCAAGTTCACAACAATCTATGTGCAGAATTTCTCCTCTGTAGTTCCTCCGCAGGCAAACAGGCAAGTTGAAGCAGTCAACAAGATGCTAAAGGCTACTTTGAAGAAAATGTTAGAACATGCGACAGACGCTTGGCCCGAGGAGCAACCTAAAGCATTGTGGAGTTACCACACAACGACTAGGACCTCTACTGGTTATTCACCATTCTCCATGTCCTTTAGCTATGAAGCCATACTCCCAGTTGAGGCAGCAATATCCACGCATCGAAGAGACACACAATCCAACCAGAAATCATGCTTTACCCCGAGAATCTCTGGACCTTATGGAGGAGCTCTGAGAAGCTTCACAACTATGTGTAACGTCCTACCAGCAGAAGGTGGCCATATATTTCAACTCCAAAGTGAAGGATAAGAAGTTTGGGATCCGAGATTCGGTGTTGTGAAGAGTCTTTCTAGCATTCGAGACCCAGGTGCTGAAGTATTGGGCCATAACTGGGAAGACCCATACCATGTCGAGAGCATCGTGTGTCCTGAAACATACCAACTGGCCCGACTGAATGGGGAGCTAGTGCCCCACGCCTGTAATCATTTCGTAGCCTCCGAGCATAATTAGTAGAAATTGTGTGTACACTTTCAGCACACTTGAAGTTTGTTTAAACAACTTTAACTGAGTATTACAAGATCCTAACAGTTGAGGGAAGGTTCTAGACTACCTAGACTTATCCTTAATTAATTTATTCATCTAAAATTCTTAAATCCTTAATAAACATCCATGTGACAAGTGTCACGTTCTTAATTATTTTATTTAAACCTTAGGTTATTTCAAATATCATTTCTATGACCAGTTATATTAATCAAACCTTATGTTAAAATTTATATTTCTAAACAATAAGCTAAACTTATAAAATCCATAATTTTCTCTATGAGTTTCTAGCTAAATCCAGGATTTGACCAATATTTACGAAAACTAAAATACTACAGCGCAAGCTACTACTATCTAACTAAGTAAAATTTCGAGACGCTATAGAGATAGGGTCGACCATGGAGGTTTAGCCCAGATTTAGAAATAGATAAGAAGAAGAAAAAGTCAGCCATGGAGGTTTTGCACCTTAGATCTACAAATAGATAAAGTAGAAGATGAAGAATGAGAAAGAGAAGTTGAAGATGGTCGACTTGGAATCATTAGATTATTGATGGTGGTGGTGGTTGTTATGGTTCTGATTAGGTTAGAGTTGTTGGAGGCTGGGTAGGGAGAGAAGAAACAGAAGAGGAGAAAACAAGGAGAGAGAATAAAATAACTTAATTTGAATATTTTTATTTTAAAATTAATTTAATTTATTTTTTATTATAAAATTTAATTATTAAATTATTAAAAATAGGGGTATTTTAGTCATATTGAAAAATTATTTAACAAAAATCAGACTCATGGTATCATTTTATTCTATTTTACAAAACACGGGGTCTAATTTGTCATTTAACAAAACGTAGGGGCTGATCGAATATTCGAGCAAAACAAAGGATCCAAACTGGTATTTTCTCTTAAATACCATAACTAAACTAAGAATAATTAAAGGGACATTTATTGACCTATTAAAAAATGAGAGACATACGCTGCAATTTCTCTTATTTGGAGTACCGAAAGGATGATTGAAGCTATGATTCCGGCATTGGAACTAATTGTTGTGCCCATAAAGTCGATGGGAACTCAAGTTTAGGTATACTAAACTCAAATGGTAGATGTAAGCAAAAAGGTGAACTTTATTACATGCATAACTCATATTTTATTACATAACAAACTTATACTTTTCTACTCATGACTGCAGAGTATACATAATGATATTTAAACTAATTATAAATTCCAGTATATATTGTTGCTACCATTAAACAGAAACCAGGCACAACCATTCTCACATCATATTTTACAGAATATAAGTTTAAAGCAACACGTGACATTGGAATTCACACGCGAGGTATGGTTATTAAAGATAGACAAGTAAACAACGTTAGATTACAAAAGTAAAAACAGACACTCAACAACTCAGACAGGAGAGTGACCAGAGATCTTCAATGTGTTGGGCAATTGGTCTGCAATGAAAATGTGAAATAGCGCCATAACTCCAGTGTGTGATTGGGTGCTATTGTACTTGGACTCAAGAACCAATGTCTCACCATCGAGTATTTTGACTGAGCCTGGTTTAGGATAACAAGCAGACATTCCCACAACGTAACCGGCCTCATTCCCTGCTTCCTTTCCTTTTCCGTAGATTGGATTCGACGAACATATCACCCTTCCATCCTGAAAATCACAGTTCAAATTGTTAATAGTCCCATATTTATAGATTTATAAGAGCACGAAAACAGTTTGGAAAAGCAAAAAGAGTCACCTCTCCATATAATGTTGAACCAGCTCCCCCGGGATGCTGATGAGCAGCACCATACACAACATATCCACCGGTTGGTATGCTGACCCTTGTGCTTTTGGTGTCGATGCATCTGTCCCCAGTCATACCAGTGTCATTGCATGACTCCACAACTTCGTATTCGATCTAACAGACAAGAAAGTTTGGTTAATTAAGCTAATCAAAATGGGGTTGAATTGATAAATTTTCACAACTACTGCACAATTAGTATAAGCTTTTTGTGGATTTAAGTGTCCAGTTGACTTCTATTAAAAGTATAGTGTCTCTCATAGAAAGTGTGAAAATATTGAACCATTTATAAGAATTTATGAGAATATGAGTTACCCCACTTCTTACTACTAATTGGTTTTAAGATGAACCTCATCATTCTTAACAATTCCAAATTATTATGTGCATATATGTACTCTAGAAATTATTTAGATCTCAAATGGACTCAAAGCATCTAAGATAAGTTATATAAGGTCTTTCCTAATGTGTCATTCTGTTTCTAACCTAAACATCATGTAGCTTTTCATGGAAACAGACTGCAATAACTTAGAACAAAATCTTACATAATTTTCTCCTATACTAAGCATCTGATGTAATAGAATAATCCACTACTCTCTTTCGAAAAAAAAAAGAATAATCCAGTACTAGTCAAGATTAACATCCATTACAGTAGTCCAGTGTGTGTATAAAATTCAGGTGTTAGTAAGGAGGTAATATTCACTTACTTGGCAATCATGTTTAGCAGAGTTCAAACCATTCCAGGTATCAGTAACATCAAGAATATATATCTTCAGCGGCAAAACAGAATCAGTCCAATCAATCCATTCCACAGTATATCTGAGGTAGAGGCTTCTCTTGACCCCCTGAAAGCCTTTTCTCACTCTACATTGTGTTTGGTCATAGCAACACAAAAGGCCTCCTTTATAATCTGACCTCAGAGGCCGACCATACTCATCCTTGGAGATGTTATACAGATCACATCTGCACTCAGTGCATCCGAATATATCGACCGCGCCTCGCGTATCGATTGCGTGCACATTGAGCAGCCATCTCTCCTCATAGCCATCAGGGATTTCAGCAGGATTACCAACTTCAACTCCATAAGGATCAGGAACAAAAGTAGGCGTTTTTCTTGCTTCGGAGCCAATACCATAATACTGCCCAAGAATATCATCCTGGCATATTCCACTATTTCGGACAAATATGACTTTTGACATATTATGTTTCTGAAAGACATCTTTGGGTTGATAAGATCGAACAATGACCCAATGGTGAAGATAAGTTTCATGAAGAGGAATAGGGTCCCCTGCCTCATCAACCACGTCAGCAATAAAACTCTTGAGAGCAATATGACCTCTTGGAAAGTCAATGTTGTAGAAAGTTTTGTTCGCCACTGATCCTGGTTCCAGCTCAATCTTCGGGGATCGAAAAACCATTGATTTCATCTTAGTCATTTGAAGAGAATTTGAACATGATATGGTCGATGTGAATACTAGTAGTATTACTACTAGTAATGCTGCTACTGATAAAGACCTGCCTCTGAAAGGGTGCACCATTTTGTTCTGCCTGTTATGAAACCACCAAGAACAACATTAAAACGTCAACGAAGACTTATGACATGAAGTTTAATCAAAGTTTGAACTTTGCCAATACTACGAATTCTGCAACAACAACAAAAAAAACCATTTTTGTGGTCTTTTTAAACTGTGTGCTGAAAATCTTTGAGTAAAAAATTGTGAAGAACTAGCTTAACAGATAACACTAGATAACACCAATCCCAGAAATGAAAAGAATAGCATAGCAGCACTAGTAGATGCTAATCTATCACCATAAGAATAGGAAATTATAAAGAAACAATAAACAAATCAGTAATGGTGATGGGGAAAAAAACAAAATATCAGCATATAGTAGAGATCAGGATTTTAATAAGATGTTAGAAAGAAAATAATAATTTTCTATAAAATGGTTTTGGCTATGATAATGGTTTTAGGAATAAAAAAATCTGCGGAAGAACGTACCAAAGATAACAGTATAGGGTACGACAATAACCAAAGATCACAGGGCACAGCTTTGAAGCGATGGAAGTGCTGCTATATATATACTGTGACGTGACTTTATGCAGGTTGCCGTTGATGATAGTTATATTAAAAATAATTAGTTGTATGTTGGTTAGGTTATTATTACAATAAAATTATGCAAGAAAACATTATAACAACTGAAATTATTTAACCAATTAAATTTATTTAAGGCAAAACTCACTGTTTTTAAAAAATAATGTCATATCAGTTAGTGTAATATTTTAGTACTTAATTTATTTTAATGCACATATCACCATTTCATAATGGCATAGTTTATTATTTTTTTAATTATTTTATATTAAAAAGTATTAATTATTTTAATTTATTTAATTTTTTTTTAAATTAAACATATATATTAAACTGGTACTCGATGGGGCCTTGAACCCGAGACGAGACGGGGATGGGGGAGGCATCCCTACCCCACCTCGCCGGTTTACATCCCTAGCTTACATGTGTTCCTATGTTTTTATATTTTCAACAATATGAATATTCATTCGCGTGTTTAACAAGGTAAAATAAAATACCTCGTCGTTTTAAATTTAGCCAAAATTATTATTGATAATAACATGTTACTTTCGGATTAATTACTTCAAATAATTCAAAATTTTATACCATTATTGATTAAAGATTGCCTTTATAGTTTACTTACGGCCTGTGTGTGCATTCGAGATTGATTTTAGGTTGCCATTGTTGAATAATATAATGCATTATTTATAGTAATTTTCAGGGATGTAGCTAGAATTTACATTAAAGAGTTATTCATTTTCAGGGATTCTATGGTAGGGCTTCAGCTCTTTTGTATTTCTGATTCGTAAATAATTTTCGGTACGATTTTTTTTATGATCGTGTATATTATAGTTATTTAAAGCATTCTGCAAATTTTCAGAAAATTCCGAATAATTTACAGTGCTGAAAACTAAGTTCAAACATGTTATTTTTCACTCGCATAAAAAAAATTAGTCATGCATGCAACAACTTGTTTTTAAACTAGTTTTCGGCACTGTAAATTATTCATAATTTTCTAAGAATTTACTGGATACTCAATAACTACAATATACATGGTCATAAAAAAATTGCGCTGAAAACTATTTATGGGGTGAGAACAAAAAAGAGCATCACTGGTATGGCTCTTTTTGAAGCCCCTACCATAAAAATTTCCTATGTTATAACTCTTATTCAATTTTTTATTTATTTTGTAAAACAATTTTATTTTAATAAATTTAGTTTACTTCTTAATACTAATTTAAAAATAAATCTATATTTTATCTTATTCTTTAATTCAAAGTTTTATATTTTTTACAAGTTTGTCATTAATTGTTATATTGGCATCTATTAAAGAATTTTTCATTTATTTAAAAGTCAAAATTAATTAGAACTTTTTTTATGTTTTTAATAAACATTAAATTAAATTAATTATAGTTTCATCTTTTTATGATAATTTAAATTTATGTGCATTAGAGCACAATTACAAATATTATCTCAAATATAATATTTATTTATGTTTTTGTATAAAATTTGGCAATATATTGGCATCATCTATGGAGATTATCTAAATTTTCCAGCTTACTTAATAAATGAAAGATGTCATATTTTGCTACTCCGAAATTCTCTCTTATTATAAAATATATATACACAAATATAATTACTAGATAAGAGCACTTAAATGGTTTTTGTATACCATGGTTCTCTGCAAAATATAAAGAAATGGTGTTAAAATCTGATACACTATTCATCCTATAAACATTTTTAATGAATATCTTCTCTTTTTTTTTTCTTTTATATTTAAATGAATAAAACATTAATTAAATATAATATTTAAAAGATATGAAGAAAAAAATAAAGAAACTAAAATAAGGTAAAAGATTTATATCATTTTGGATCTTGTATTTTATGTTAATTCCATGATCGACCTTCTATTTTAAAAAATATATTTTTGGACTCTATGTTTTATAAATGGTTAAATATAGTCTCCTAAATAAATCCAATTAAAATATTTTTAAATATAATCTCATAAAGATTAATGGCCGTTGTAGATTCATACATTTTCCAAGTCAATGATCCCATAAATAAAGTCCTCATGTCAAAAATATTTTGATTGAATTCAAATTCAAATAACCATTTTTAACCATTTGATAAAACACATGATCCAAATATGCATATTTTTAAAATAGATAGTACATTGTAGACTTAAGGGAAAATACATGGCCTCAAATGGTATTGACCCTAAGATCAATGTGTTGGGAATTGTGCCTTGAAAGCATATGTTGTAGATATTGTTTTAAGAAATAAATAAATAAATTGAATTTGTTATGCATATATTTTATGGACTATATTATTCTGTGATAATATTAAGTAAATATCAAAAAAATTCATATGTTCATATATGTGATCTCAACCACGTATTGGTACAGGAAGATTGTGTTTGAGATAAATGAACTTGAATAGTTCTTTAGATTAATTACAGCAAGTACGGTCCACTGGTATTATGAATACATGTGATCTAGATCCGGATCACTTGTATAGTAGGACACTTTAGTGGATGTACTTTATATATTAGAGAATATATAGAAATGGACCATATATATGTTTATTAATACTTAGTTAAATACTATTTCAACGTATTAATTAAATATATCATCTGATAATCATATACAAATAGATCTTAATCCTGAAGTTACTATGAACTCTTGTTTATGTTATATGAGTTCTTTGATTCACTCGTTAGGGTCTGTCAGAATGATCAGGCTAGAAACTTTTGTTTTGGGAACCCATTAATGTAAATGGCTGGGGACATAGTATATAGATATGGAATCTATACCTTCTCGTAAAAGATTGAATAATGGTTATCTTAAGGGTTGACTTTTGGGAATGAAAATGTTATTGAGCTCAAATTCATAATTTAGTTATGAATTAACCTTCACTAGTAAAGTCAATGGTACTTAAGGAAACAAGATATAATTAAAAGGGTAAAACGGTAATTTTATTCCCGATTAATTATGAATCATTATTAGAGGGTTAATTTGTATGTAATGATTATATCAATTGACACTTTATTATTATAAAGTACTCAGTAAATGAAATGTCTATAATTACAAGAGTGCAATCTCATATTTATAGTGGAGTAATTATGAGATTAATAAATTAAGATTATTTAATTAATAATCTCAAATTTATTGGAGCTAGGAATTATAGGTCCATAGGTCCCCACAGCGACTCTATCAACACTATTCAAGGCAAGAGTTGATATAAAGGAAAAAATAGTGAAAAGATATATTTAAGAAGAAATTTGTTCTTCGGACCAAATATGCAATTATGTGATAATAGTGATTAATTAATTAATTACAAATTAGTTGTAATTGACAAAATTAATTAATATATAATTTTCGAAGTTATATTAATTAATTAAAAGATAAATTGTAAATTAGTTACAGAATTATTTTTTAAATTTAAATATTTTCTTTTTAAGTTAGACTTATTATAAAATAAAAGATACTCTTTTATTCGCTCTAAAAGAAAAGAACAATACTTTTCAATCTCTCCCTGAAAAAGATACAGAACCAATTTCAGACCTATTGTCTTGATCTTATGTGTTGAGCACATCAAGTTGAATCATAAATTTACCATCATTTATTCTCTAAGTGCCCACACACTTCTTGAGGTGTAGAGAACGTTGTGGAAGATCTTGGTGTGAGTACCTGGGAGCAGCTTGGATAGGAAGTTCGTTCTAATTACGAAAAGATAGCAATGACACTTGATAGGCATCAAGATGTATGTTTTCTATTGTTTTCTTGCTTATGATTAATGTATGTATATTAATGGATCTGCATATTTAAAAGTAGTTTAAATATGTTACAAAAAATGTTGTTGTACACTGGGTCAACCCACCACTATTCCACTGCGTATTAGGAAACTCATTCCTAACAAAATGAGCCATTGTGAGTACTCTAAAAACAATAGAGTTGCATGCAGCCATGACATGACGCAAATAAAATTTTTTTTTTTTCCAAATTATTCATTTCTTTATCATCCAATTTTTTAAAATTTAACCAATAATTATACTTAAATTTACTTTGTCATATATTTATTTAAATTCACATTTTTTTCTTTTTTGGAAATGATTTAATTCACACTCTTTTTTTAGATAAATTTTTGTTATATTATTTATAATAATATAATGTTAGATTAAATAAATATTTTTGTCACATTGTGTAACATAATTTGAGAGTTACAAATGTGTGTCCAAATTTGTAGCATACTTTTGGGAGTTACAAAATCAGTAGCTATTTGTAACCTCCAAAATATCACATATTAATGGGTAAAATAAGAAAATGTTTCCAAATTGAATTCAATGAGCTGTTATGTTGAATAGTTGTTCGATAAGTGATTTTGACTACTATTAGGTGTATGGAAGTTACAAAATCAAAAGAGAAAGATTTAAAACGTTTTTGTGGAAAAGTGTAAAAATTGAGAGGTTACAAGCGCTCCAGGTCGCGGCCTAGAGTATCCCAGACCGCGACCTGGGAGGCAGAGCCTCATGGCTGCAGCCTAGAGTGGCTCAGGCCACAGTCTAGGACGATGACAGCCAAATCTCATTTTTTGCATTTTCAATAATTTGAACGTTTGAAACACTTCAAGTAACTCTCGAATCCTCCTTTTAATTCCATATAACTAATTACTAAACTTTGAGAGTATTTTAGTGCTAAAAGAATAGGGTGAAATAAGTTTTTGGACAAAAAAATTTAACATTGTTCAAGTATAGTGATCATCACTACTCTTTACTTTAGTAGTGTGAGTGAAAGTTTATTTTCTTCCTTCATTTTTATTTTTATTGTATTTATTTGTAGATTATTGCCTTGAGTTACATTCTCTCTTCTTCTACTTTATCTTCATTTATTTGTATTTTCGAGTATTGAATTATAACTTTATTGAATCCAATTATATTCTTGTGTTGAGTTGTAAATTTGGTTTCTATTATTATTTTGAATTTATAATATTCTCTAACAAATTCATACTTTAATATATGAAGAATGATATTTCACATTTTAAATAATGAAACATGTAATTTGAGATAAAGATTGCCACAACCGTGGTGTGGTAATTTGAGGTAAAAGCTACTAGCTTGCTTAGATTAGGTAGGGACGGTCCCCCACCACCATAAATTGTAAAAATGTCAAATTTCTTCCATGTAAACAGTGACCCCAATTTATTTTCTACGCTGCAATGCTACTTAGAGCACTCCCAATAGATATTTTACTCTATTTTTTAAAATATCTCTCAAAAACACATATTTTTTTATTTTACCTCTAAATTTTACATTATACCATACATCAACTTCTCTATATATTTTTCTACATCAGTTAAATATTATATCTTTAAACATGTTTTTATTAATTACAATAAAATAAAATAATTGAAAGAAAAAAAATAATAAATATATATACTAAATGAGAAAAAAAAAGCTTATAAAGAAAAATAATAATATTAAAATATTATATAAAGGATATGTAAATGTTATGTAAATATAGATATAGATTAATTGGAGTTTGTGCATAACTATTATAAATATATGTATAAAGGAGTTGATGGAAGATGTTTTTGTAAGTTTACCTAAATATTATAGAAAAAGTGTATTACAAAATACACCACCAAAATACTTTTTTTTTATAATATACCTCAAACTTTTACATTATATCATACATTAGCTTCTTTATTTTTTCTCTACATCATTTAAATATTATATTTTTTAAAAATATTTTATTCATTTTAAGAAATAAAATAATTAAATATAATAGTATCATACTCATATATATACAAAAGTTTATAAAAAAATAATAAAATATTTATAGCTTAATGAATAGTATTTCATTACATATACAGAATTATTATTTATTTATTAGGTAAAAAAATATAGCTTTATATCACTCATTGGAAGACTATTTAACAATTTTTTCTCTATATTATAAAAAATTATACATTTTACCTCATTCATTGAGAGTGCTCTTAGTACTTGCTACTACACCCTTCCAAAATTTATTATAGAAATATTTTTGGATAAAATTATAAATTTATTAGTAATAACTATTGCCATACGTAGATAAAATATGTATTAAAGCTACAATAAATATACTTTAAATATGTCTACCAATCAATTTGGGCCACAGATGTTTTTTTCAGACTATGCCATCCATTTTTTTCTCACTTTTCTTAATTGTTTAATTATTATTATTATTATTATTTAGTAAATTGACTTATAAATCTTCATTAAATATTAAAAAAATTAAAATCAAAATCAAAATTTAGCACTCCAAAATATATTTGAGTTTAACTAAAATTGCTGTTTTACGTTAATTTAACACTTTTTTTTATTGTAATCTAACACCATTAGTTTTAAAGTTAATTAAATAAGATTAATAAATTTAAAAACAATTCTGTCTTATGTGTTATTATATCTAACCGCAGCAGGGGTCATATGGCCAGTAGATAATCTTAGAGCAACATTTTCAAGCAGATCTTCTATCTAATTTATTTGTTTTCCTCCAATCAAATTCTGACACATTATCTATAAAATATAGAGTACTACACTTAAAACTAATAATAAATAGTGTTGGTCTCAAGTTCAATTCAATTCCCCCCTCCCCAAGTCAAAAAAAGAAACCAAGCAGATTCTACACTATTGATTTAAGTAGACTAGAATATAATTTTTATAGCAGCTCATCTTAATATATACCATAATTTAATATACATCAATTACGTGTTTATATATAATTTTCTATGTATGGTATTCTACATTATAATTAAATTATAATGAAATGAACGCTAATTGGTGGAGTAGCAAGAGGTTGATGAAATCCACTCATATATGCCATATAATAAGTTCAATAAACCTATTTTTACTGGGTTTATAAGACATATGGTTAAGATTGATCTCAATTTCTATATATTCCATTTAATTTATTCTCTCTACAAATCTTTCTCTTGACATCCTTACTCTTGACAGTGTAGGACAGATGTAAACTGGGGACTATGGACCTATAATATGAAGCTTCAATAAAGCAAATTATTAATTAAACTATTTAATTCAATAATCTTATTTATTAATTCCATGATTGCTCCACTATAAATATGAAATTGCACTCTAAGTATTTATAGAATTATATTTACAGAGTTTTCTCTTGTAGTCCATTGATATAATCAATAAAGTAATTATGTCCTCCATTTATTGGTTCGTTAATTAGAGCTGGTCAAGATTATCGTTTTACCTTTCTAATTACCTCTTGATCCTTAAGTACCATTAATTTACTATCGAATAATTAATCTATAATCAAATTATAGATTTGAGTTCAATAACTATTCAATTCCAAAATTAACCCTTAAGGGAACCAATATTCGATCCATTAGGAAAGTATGGATTCCATTAATGTAATTCATGTTCTCAGTCATTCATGATATTGAATCTCCAAAACAAAAGTTGTTGACCCTCATTTTGGTCAACGACACGGAGTTAAATATACGACAGGAAAATAGTACGATGCTTGAGAAAACAATCTAATGGAAAGTAAGGAACACAAAGAATTATAGTGGTTCGGCCCCAGTGATTGGTAATGACCTACGTCTACTTGATACTATTATTAATATTGAGCTTCAAAGGTGTGATCAAAGAACTAGGGTTCCTGAGTTTCACAGACCTTAGAATGAGAAACAATACAGACGATGGATAATAGCAATACAATTCCGAAAAAGATCCAAAAATTAAAAGATCAAATCGTCCCTCCTTGAGCTATTTCTTGACTATTTATAGGCTCAAGGGGGGTTACATGAGTCAATTAATCATATATTTCCTTAATAAACGGATATTCAGGTTATAATGAAGAGATATTCTCGGATATCATTACAACTATACAAATTTATACATAAATAAACGTTACAAATGTATATGGAAGTTACAAAATCAGTAGCCATTTGTAACCTCCAAAATATCACATATTAATGTGTAAAATAAGAACATGTTTCCTGTAACGCCCCAACTCCAAGGACCGTTACGGTGTGCCTTGCAAATAGTGCTAAACTCGCTAATCGAGTTGTTTGGCCAAAATCGTGTAACTAAGTGTGATTAGCGATTTAGGGATTAAAAACTTTGGTTAAGATGTAACGTTTCATTAGAACGTCTAATATATATACATTGGGATCCCAAAAATATAATTTCAGAGTCTATTACAGAAAAATATTTACAACAGGTCGTTCTATGCGGCAAAACAGGGTTTAACCCTAGTTCCTCTATAAACCTCGGCTGTGACGGACGAGCAGCTGCATATGTACACGTCATCACCTAAGCTCTCCAACTCAAGGATGGTCCAGCTTTCTTTTGCCTTTACCTGCACCACATAGCACCCGTGAGTCGAAGCCCAGCAAGAAAACACAATATAACATGATATAATATCAACAGTAATTGAATTAATTATTCAGGACCAACAGTCCAAACAAATAGGTGACTATCTCAAAAGTCACAAATGTGGGGACAACACCCTTTAGCCATGTGATGATAGGATCACCATGGCTTAACTGATATCAAAAGTCACTAATATGGGAACAACACCCTTTAGCCATGTGACGATAGGATCACCAGGGCTTAGCAAATGAGTGAACATCTTACTAGCTTCAACAGGATAGGTGCATGGTGATTGGTCACCAACATAACCTTCCTCCCGACTCTAGAGTCGTAACTATGGAACAGCGTTCCCTAGCCATGTGACAGACAGTCACCAGGGCCCTATGCCCTGGCTTTGAGTGCTAGTCTTGGACTAGTCAAGCGCTTGTATGTTCATCGACTTTAGGGTCGGTCCAGCGTTAATGCCATAGAGCCATTCAATGCTGATATTGATTAGATCTAATCTTCATTCGGCCCTGCGTCCTCGACGCTCATGCCGTTTCTGACCCTCAGGTCAGTGAAACACGACCAGTGCTCAACTCGTTGTGAACTTAACTAATAAGTCATAGTCTCACAGACGGATCTGACACCATTGCCGATTCTGACTAATAAGTCAGTGCCATACACAAGTAAGCCATGCCACCAACATATATCACATGTCCAATATCCATAAACAAGGTATTCAGCATGCTTACTTAACAGGTACTAGTACAATTAGGACTATGCACAAACACAGAGGCTCAAGCTCTGAACGATATCATACTCAGTATACAAAGCATGTCCTAATCACATGTTTCTCGTGCATCACATGCATCATATTTAACAATCCAACATGCATCAATAATAGCCATGCATGTCACGTTTAATAATCAACCAACATGCATCAAGAATAACCATGCATGTCACATATACACAGGGTGCAGTTTTCTTACCTCAGATTCGAGCTAGAATAATTAAAAGAACGACTCTTGAGAACGATCAACTTTTAGTCCTTTAGCGGTCACCTAGTCATGACAAAAATATAGGATACCATCAATAAAATGATCAACATAGGTTCCCAAACCAAAACCTAGCCTCCGAGACATCAAACATTACTCAACCGGGTAGTAGATTCGACCCCGAGGTCTTAGGCTTAAATCCCCAAGCTAAAAACACATTTTTGGCCAAAAAGCCACGAAGGGTCGCGGCCCTCCCTAGCTGCGCCGCGGTGCGCCCCTCAAACAGAGGCGACCTTCCCTGTCAAGCACCATGGGCCGCGGCTCACCATTGCCATGCCGCGACTCATTACGCAAATCAGCCAAAAACCCAGCACACACCAGCTCGACTTCCCCTGCGTTTTCCCTTGAAATCAGCCCTTCAAACCAATCCAAAACACCAACCTAACACCCAATTCAACCACTAAACATCATCCACAACTCACCCTCACCAAAACCCAAAGTAGACATCAATCAAAACTTCCATAAATCCAAACTTTCCATCAATAAATCACCAACTAAAACTTAACTCAAAAACAGAGTATGGCTCAAACTCAGGTTCAATTCCTTACCTTAAGCTGATTTGAATCCTTCCCAATGGCTGAACTCAATCTATAATCCCCAAGCTTTGACTCCCTAGCTTGCTTCTTCAATTTGAGACCAAAAACCTCCAAGGGTAAGAAGAGGAGACGATGCACGGGTGAGAAGGAGATAAGGGCTCTGTTTTTTACACTTCTACAGCCTTCTAACCACTCCCAAAGGCTTATATAACTTAGGGGTGAAAAGACTATTTTGCCCCTAGGTCAAATAAAGGCTCCTAAACACTCCCAAGGGTAAAACCGTCATTTCCCGCTTATCTCGTTAATTATAATTAACGCTCTCCAATTCCCGCTATTCTCAATATTCTCAAATGCCAATAAATCATATCTCATTACCTTTTAATTCCCGTTAATGTTCTAATCATCAAAATGACCCCGAGACTCACCCCGAGCCCCGAACTTAAACCCGTTATGACTAGACCGAACACTTACATCTCATGATCGTCTCATGTCGAATAGCTCGAACCAATCCACCTTATAATATGGCTATATTAATTAATCACAACCATGCATCCAAAATACACAATTACGCCCACAGCAGCCACATTACAAAATGCCCTTGCAATTAAAATATGAACTCATATGCATGCATTCACCATCATATAATAATATAATTCACATAAACATGCATATAATCATTAAATACCATAACAAATCAATTATGGCCCTCCCGGCCTCCTAATCAAGGTCCTAAACCTTATTAGGAAATTTGGGGCATTACATTTCCAAATTGACTTCAATGAGCTATTATGTTGAATAATTGTTCGATAAGTGATTTTGACTACTATTAGATGTATGGAAGTTACAAAATTAAAAGGGAAAGATTTAAGACGTTTTTGTGGAAAAGTGCAAAAATTGGGAGGTTACAAGCGCTCTAAGCCGCGGCCTAGAGTATCCCAGACCGCGACCTGGGAGGCAGAGCCTCATGGCTGCAGCCTAGAGTGGGTCAGGCCACGGCCTAGGACGATGACAGCCAAATCTCATTTTTTGCATTCTCAATAATTTGAACGTTTGAAACACTTCAAGTAACTCTCGAATCTTCCTTTTAATTCTATAAACACTCAATTTAACATTGGTAACAGACAATGAATTAGTGAAATTTTTTGAAATTCAAAAGATTTCCCAAAACTCTATAAATATAGATCATTTAGTCACTTGTGAATAGGATTTTCCATCCATTTTAGCACTTTCCTGGAAAAAATAAGGCTTGATAATTCCATATAACTAATTCCTAAACTTTGAGAGTATTTTAGTGCTAAAAGAATATGGTGAAATAAGTTTTTAGACAAAGTTTTTTAACCTTGTTCAAGTATAGTGATCATCACTACTCTTCACTTTAGTAGTGTGAGTGAAATTTTATTTTCTTCCTTTATTTTTATTTTTATTGTATTTATTTGTAGATTATTGCCTTGAGTTACATTCTCTCTTTTTCTACTTTATCTTCATTTATTTGTATTTTCGAGTATTGAATTATAACTTTATTGAATCCAATTATATTCTTGTGTTGAGTTGTAAATTTGGTTTCTATTATTATTTTGAATTTATAATATTCTCTAACAAATTCATACTTTAATATATCAAAAATGATATTTCAAATTTTAAATAATGAAACATGTAATTTGAGATAAAGATTGCCACAACCGTGGTGTGGTAATTTGAGATTAAAGCTACTAGCTTGCTTGGATTAGGTAAGGACGGTCTCCCACCACCATAAATTGTAAAAATGTCAAATTTCTTCAATGTAAACTCTGAACCCCAAGTTATTTTCTATGCTGCAATGCTACTTACTACTACACCCTTCCAAAATTTATTATAGAAATATTTTTGGATAAAATTATAAATTTATTAGTAATAACTATTGCCATATTTGGATAAAATTATAAATTTATTAGTAATAACTGTTGCCATACGTAGATAAAATATGTATTAAAGCTACAATAAATATACTTTAAATATGTCTACCAATCAATCTTAATCTACCAATCAATTTGGGCCACAGATGTTTTTTTCAGACTATGCCATCCATTTTTTTTTCTCACTTTTCGTAATTGTTTAATTATTATTATTATTATTATTATTATTATTTAGTGAATTGACTTATATATCTTCATTAAATATTAAAAAAATTAAAATCAAAATCAAAATCAAAATTTAGCACTCCAAAATATATTTGAGTTTAACTAAAATTGCTGTTTTACGTTAATTTAACACTTTTTTTATTGTAATCTAACACTATTAGTTTTAAAGTTAATTAAATAAGATAAATAAATTTAAAAACAATTCTGTCTTATGTGTTATTATATCTAACCGCAGGGGCCATATGGCCAGTGGATAATCTTAGAGCAACATTTTCAAGCAGATCTTCTATCAAATTTATTTGTTTTCCTCCAATCAAATTCTGACACATTACCTATAAAAAATAGAGTACTACACTTAAAACTAATAATAAATAGTGTTGGTCTCAAGTTCAATTCAATTCCCCCCTCCCCAAGTCAAAAAAAGAAACCAATAAAGTAGATTCTACACTATTGATTTAAGTAGATTAGTATATAGTTTTTATAGCAGCCCATCTTAATATATACCATAATTTAATATATATCAATTACGTGTTTATATATAATTTACTATGTATGGTATTCTACATTATACTTAAATTATAATGAAATGAACGCTAATTGGTGGAGTAGCAAGAGGTTGATGAAATCCACTCATATATGCCATATAATAAGTCCAATAAACCTATTTTTACGGGTTTGTAAGACATATTGTTAAGATATCTCAATTTTTGTATATTCCATTTAATTCATAATCACTAAATATATACAAATTACATCATCAAAAAAATAGAAAACCAAATATCACGCCTATCCTTGCGTCCCAAGACTATTTCTAATAATATCTTTACATAATAATAGTATTAATTACAAAATATTTCATAATACTCCCCTCAAGTTGGAGCGTGAAGATCTCGAACACCAAACTTGTGCAATAGAAATTCGAACACCAATACCTAGGAGCTTGTTTTAAACTATATAGAGACTTCTTCATCCCGCACACCAAATTAGACTTATGTGTCTCAAAATCTGGAGGAATTTTCATGTATACCTCTTCTGCTAAATCATCATGCAAGATAGCATTATGTACATTCATCTGATGAATTTCCATTGTTGGTATTAAAAGAACAAATCAAAGATACGCATCAAGGAATGGGCCATTTTCAATAATTATTAATATCAGCCAATATCACACACACATATATATATATATTATATCACATACAATCAGATTAGAGATTATCTCTTGTAGCCTATCAAGTGTCATTGAATCTTTTTGTATAAAATCAACGATCTTCCTATCCAAGTTCTGAAAGCTCATACATTTATCTTCTAGATCAATCCTTAAACACACAAGGACGTGTGTGGGCACGTATGATTCAAAATGTTGATTTATGACTCTCTAGATGTACTCAACACATGAGATATAAAGAGGTTTGATTGAGAGAAGATGAATTGAACAGTTTTTAGGTTTATGAAAACTATGGCTTCTGTCTCAGAGAGAGTGACTATATTTTTAATCACATAAAAAATCATCTTTTTTGAAGTATGGCTCTATCAATTTTTAAAAAGATAATTAATCTAATTAATTAATATTTATTTTATTAAAAATATAATTCAAATTAAAACTGATATGTTATAATTATTTTATTTAAATCATATTTAAAAATGAATAATTAAATAACTGATTAAATAAATAATTTGAAATTCAAAATTCAAATCTCATGAATTGGGGAATCCTTGTGTGGGGTCACACTCACTGCACAGCAAGTGTGTCGCCCCACATATTAGAATTTTCCATAATTTTCTTATTTATTTGTTTAATCAACTTTTAAGACAATATATTTATCCAAACATAAATATTAGTTAATTCAAAATTAATTTTATCTCAAAATATTAGTTTTAAATAAATAAATAAATATCATATTCTATATAAGATATTTATTATTCTCTATATATATTAATCCAAACAAGATTAATATTAATTTTAACCTACTATAGTTTTTCAAAATAAAAACTATATAGTTAAATAATTAATTAATTCATAATTAATCAATTGCTCATAAATATCACATAATTATAATATTGCCCAAGAAAATTAATTCATTTGCAATTAAGTCATTCTCTCTACAAATATTTTTTTTGACATCCTTACCCTTGACAATATAAGACAGAGGTGATCTAGGGACCATGGACCAATAATATAAAGCTCCAATAAAGCAAATTATTAATTAAACTATTTAATCCAATAATCTTATTTATTAATTCCATGATTACTCCACTATAAATATGGAATTGCACTCTAAGTATTTATAGAATTATATTTACAAAGTTTTCTCTTGTAGTCCATTGATATAATCAATAAATGTAGTTATGTCATTCATTTATTGGTTCGTTAATTAGAGTTGGTCAAGATTATCGTTTTACCCTTCTAATTACATCTTGATCCTTAAGTACCATTAATTTACTATCAAATAATTAATCTATAATCAAATTATAGATTTGAGTTCAATAACTATTCAGTTCCAGAATTAACCCTTAAGGGAACCAATATTCGATCAGTTAGGAAAGTATGGATTCCATTAAGGTAATTCATGTTCCCAGCCATTCATGATATTGAATCTCCAAAACAAAAGTTATTAGCCTCATTATACTAAGAAACCTTAACGAGTGAATCAAAAGATCCAATAAACACAACAGGAGTTTGTGAATAATCAGGATTTATACTGATCTACAAATGATCATCTATTATGATAAGAATCAAATCTTTATGTCAAACGACAAGTTTATAAAGATAATTAATTCTTATCGTTCCTGTCATATATAATCTCTATTATATATAGCACATTTACTAAGATGTCTATCCACATCAGTAATCTGAATCTAGATCATTTGCATCTCGTATGCTTAGTAAACCGCACTAGTAACCATTCATTAAAGATTTCTTACTTTAATATGTTACTGATTATTTTATTCATTATATATGATCTTAATTCTCTTATACTAATACAAGATCATATTCTCATGAATAAATAAGGAATTTTATTGATATTATTATATAATTAATTCAAAAATTAATTATAACATTCAAATATAATAAAATTATTCTTTTATTTAATTCAATAAAATGTCTTTACATTCTTTTAGGGCATTAATCCTAACACTCACTTCTTCACTGCAGCTATTGTAAGAAAAGTACAAATTGTCACCATTTTTGCAACTGGAGCAAAAGTCTCGTTGTAGTCAATACCTTCTACCTGATGATGGACAAATATCACAAGCCTTGCTTTCAATCTTTGCAAATTTCCTAGTTCATCATGCTTTTCAGTATACACCCATTTACTCCTAAGTGATTTCTTACCTGGAGGTAATTCCTGCAAGACCCAAGTGCCCTGATCTTCCAATGCTCATTTCTCTTCGGCCATAGCCCTTCTCCAACCTTCATGTTGTACTGCCTCCTTAAAACTTTTAGGGGGATTACCTGCAGTTACTGCCAGTATATATTTTCTATGGTTATCAGAAAATCTATCACAAGATACAAAGTGTGAAATGGGATAAGAAGTACCTGAGGAAGTTGGTGAAGAGGATGAGTTTGCATAAGGACCTTTCTTTTTCACAATGGTATAAGTCACAAATTCACGATAGCGAGAATTAGGTAATTTGGAACGCTTCCCTCGTCCTAGTTTTATTTCAGTCCCCTCATGAGTACCACTCGTGGATGCAGCTTGTTGTTGTGTCTCATTGGTGGTCTCTGCTCCTTTAATCTGAAACAGTCACCGACACTAAACCCCCTTCGCCTTTCTTCCCATCATCACCCACCATCTCAGCAATACTCCCCCCCCCCCCCCCCCCTCATCCTACACCACATTGTCCTCCATGGCAGTAGGTAAGGCATCATGACAAGCCACCCGTACACTGTCATCAAAGTCATCCTCATAAAAGGCTTGAGTACCCATAATATTTCTAGAAGCATCATTGTGAGGCATAACATTAGTTTCGGACAATGGAAACACATTCTCAAGAAATTTAACATCAATAGAAACAAATATTTCTTTCGTTTCTAAATCATACAACATTCATCCTTTTTTAGCAAATGAGTACCCCAATAAAATGTACTTACGACTTCGACTTGCAAATTTATCTTCTTGGTGTTTTTTATTATGAGCATAACATAGGCAACCCAAAACACAAATGACTTTTAAATTAGGAACTTTACCAAAAAAACATTCATACGGCGTTTTATAATTAAGGACACTAGAAGGTGTGCGATTAATTAAGTAACACGCCGCCATCACACATTCCCCCCAAAAATTAATAGGCAAATGACCTTGAAAACGCAACGCATGTGCCACATTTTATAGATGCTAATGTTTATGCTCAACACGTCCATTTTGTTGAAGAGTCCCAACACAAGAGGTTTAAAAAATAATGCCATTCTTCACAAAATATTCATTCAAGCATGTAAACTCGGTTCCATTATCACTTCTAACACGCTTAATATTGTTGGGGTTTTATGCTCTAATTAAAACTCAAATTCTTTGTAATCTCATTTTATTATCAATAAAATAATAGAAATCATTTTTTGACTTGGTTAATCACTTTGCTCATATGTTTTATTTTCATGATTATTTATTTAATATAAACTTCTATTAAATCCTGAGCATATAACTAATCTTATTTATAGTGACATAATCACAGTGGAATAATAATATGATTATATGTTCAAAATAAGTTAGTCCTAAGATTAGTCAGTGCACCAGATTTACACTAACTTGCCAATCTACGATATGATCTACTTACACATTACAGTGTTATGTTCTTTCCAGAACATTAGCAAAGTAGATAAGATCGGATGTATTTGTTACATCGGACAGGACCGATATTGACAGTTGATAAGATAAGTAAACATACCGTTATTATCTATTCTAGTCATATCATATAGTTGACCATAGGTCAATTCAATCTCAATTATGAGTGGTTAGTATTTTAACTGATTGTATTTGTAAGAAAATCATTCTATTTTTAGTATTATTCTTGTGTGGCTGTAAGTCAGCTATTGTAATTTATTGTTCCATATTTTTAGGGTATAGTTAAGAGTTTTATTCTGTCATTATTATTTGATTTTATTTCCCTTTTAAGGGATCCTTGTACATGTTAAATACATGGTTTTTTATGAGAAATAATATACAGAAATTACCCTCGTTGACTTGTTCGTTACCAGCTTACCCTACGGACTAGCCCATACTTACATCTTGGGAACTCGGTAGTACAATTGAGTGGGAGTGTTAATCATAGATATGAACATCTATAGCTTCTAATGAGGATGTGGAATGATGGTTTCCTTTTAGTTTGGTTCAAGGTGTTAAATGATAGAGATCTCATTTCAGTAATTAAATTAGTTTACCGAAATATCATTTACAAGGAACTAAGTGTTTTAAGGATAAAATACAATGAGGGGTAAAACGGTATTTTAGTCATATCTCATTGTAGATCATCTATAGAGGATTGAGTGACAATTATGGTTGTAACAATGGATAATTAATAGCGTGTCTATATTTGTTATAGAGCGTTCTATGAATTCAATAGTGCAATTCCGAGTCTATAGTGGAGTCACGAGGAATTAATAAGTTAGTAAATTTATTTGTTAGATTTATGATAACTTATTGGAGCTTGATTTCATAGGCCCATGGTCCCCATTGTACCTTGGATAAAATCATCTAGATAGTCTCAATTAATTGATTTAATTATCAATTAGAATTATCAAAGTTGACCAGGTCAATTTTGGATAGTTTCATAGAGTTGTGTAATTTTGAAAAAAAAAGAGAAATTATGGCAGATTTATTAATTAAGATAAATTGGTATCTAAATTAATAAATAAGTTTAAATCAAGGTTCAAATTATAAATAATTAATTTGATAAAGGATTTAAATAATTATTTAATTAATTAAATCAATAGAAAATAATACAGGCCTTGATTTTAAGTCCAATGGGCTTATAATCACATGAGAAATTTCACGGGCCTAAACCCCATGATAATTTCGACCTAGGGCTTTAAAATGGCTATTATTTTATTGATTTTTTAATTAAATTAAATGGTCTAATTGAGTCTATAAAAGGAGTGCTCAGAGAGAAGTCAAAACATAAGTTTAATCACTGGTTTTCTGATAGTTTTAGATTCTCTCTAAACACAAGTCCTTTTCTAAGCCTCTTTGATTATTTTCTCTTCTTCTTCTTTGTATCTATCTCATGTGTTGAGAATTGCCCACACTAGTCTAGGTGATTCTAAGGGTACATTGGAAGGCTGTGAAGAAAATAGAAGATCAGTTCAGTTTCTTGATAATACTCTGCGACAGAGAGGATACAAGAGTTAGAGAAACTGAATTAATGACTCTTTCATTCCGTTGCGTATACTGTAAGTATTCTATTCATTGTTTCTCTTTGAATTCAATTTTAGAAATATGTTTTAGGCTATCTCGTATTGATTTGTTTAATGTTAGATATACATGAAAATAAATAAAGATCATGTATAAGTTTCCTAACAAATATTGTAATGCCCCAAACTCCAGGGACCGTTATAGTGTGCCTTATAAATAGTGATAAACTCGCTAATCGAGTCATTTGGCCAAAATCGTGTAACTAAGTATGATTAGCGGTTTAGGGATTTAAAATTTTGGTTGAGATGTAACGTTTCATTAGAACGTTTACTGTATACATTGGGATCCCAAAATTATAATTTAAGAGTCTATTACAGGAAAATATTTACAACAGGCCGATCTAAGCGGCAAAACAGGGTTAACCCTAGTTCCTCTTTCAACCCTCGACCATGGTGGTCGAGCAGCCGCATATGTACACTTCATCACCTATGCTCTCCAACTCAAGGATGATTCAGCTTTCTTTTGCCTTTACCTGCACCACATAACACCCGTGAGCCGAAGCCCAGCAAGAAAACTTAATATGCTCATGAACAGTAATAACATATCATCAAATCATAAGGCACACGCCTAGCAGATATAGCCTTATTCCAGCAGGCAAACAAATCCACATAATGTTGAGTATAACACATCAACCAATGACCATAATAGTCATCCATGGATTTTAGCCTCAATAGAAGAGTGACAGTGGTACAATCACTAGGGTGGGTTCCGTTCCTAATAGCCATGCGACGATAGGGTCACCAGAGCTTATAGATAAGTGATCATTTCACTAGCTTAAACAAGATAGGTATTTAGTGAAATAGTCACCAGCATAAACCTGTCGAGTAGATAAGTGATCCTTTCACTAGTTTAAATAGGATAGGTGCATGATGACTAGTCATCAACATAACCTTCCTCATGACCATAGAGTCATAACCATGGAACTCTGTTCCCTAGCCATGTGACAAGCAGTCACCTAGGCCTTACGCCCTGGCTCTGAGTAACTAGTCCCAGAGTAGCCAAGTGCTTATAAGTTTCATCGACCTTAGGGTCGGTCCAGCATTAATACCCCATATGAGTCATTCAATGCTGATATCGATTAGGTCTAATCTTCATTCGGCCCCACGTTCAGGACGCTTATGCCGTTTTTGACTCTTAGGTCAGTGTCCTTGACTAGTCAGTGCCATATACAAGTAAGCAATGCCACTAAACATATATCACATATCCAATATCCGAATACAGGGCATTCAGCATGCTTACTTAACAAACACTAGCACAATTAGGATCATGCATAAACACAGACGCTCAAGCTCTGAACAATATCATACTCAGTATACAAAGCATGTCCTAAACACATGTTTCTCGTGCATTATATTTAAACATCCAACATGCATCAAGAATAATCATGCATGTCACATATACACATGGTGCAGTTTTCTTACCTCCAGTTCGAGCGAGAATTAGAACAAGAACGACCCTTGAGAACAATCGATCATTAATCCTTTAGCGGTCACCTAGTCATAACCAAATACAATCTCTGATTAATGAAAATCAACCAAGATAGGATCTTAACCTAAACCCCACTCTCGGGACCTCGAAACATGCCCACACAGTGAGTAGATTCGATCCCGGGCCTTAAGGACTGAAACCTCGAGCCAAAAACCCTTAAAAACACTCAAAACAAGGTTCTGAAGAAATAGGGTAGCGCTACCCTCCTAGCGCCCCAACGCTCTTCACAGAGCCAAAACGCCCTAGCCTCCTCTGTAGGTAGCGTTGTAGCGCCCTATACTGGGCATTGTAGCGCTACCTTCAGCCAGCAACAGCCCAAAAAGTTCTTCCTTCGATTCCACCATTTCTAACCCAAACCAAAAGCTTCCAAACATCAAATTAAGTCCCAAATGAACCCAAATACCACCTCCACATGTCCTAGGCACGACAACCCCAAGAACCCTAGCCAAAACTCCAATTAATTCCTCACTTTCCAACCCAAAAACCAGCTGGAACTCAACTAAGAAAACAGAGCAAAACCAAGAGTTCTAATGGCTAAAAACTCACCTCAATCTAAGCAACACACCCTCTTCAATGGTGGAGCATAACCCTAGCTTATCCCAGCTTGGTTCCTTGGCTTAATTCCTCAAAAGAAGCTTGAAAATCCAAAGAGAAATGGAGGAGAAAAACCATCGGGAGAGAAGGAAGGCAACACTCTGTTTTCCTCTTCTTTCTACAGTCTTAATGGCTTATATCAATCTCTAAGGGTGAAAAGACCTAAATGCCCTTAGGTCTAAAATAAAACCTTAACAGCC
This sequence comes from Humulus lupulus, assembly GCF_963169125.1. Taxonomy (NCBI): domain Eukaryota; kingdom Viridiplantae; phylum Streptophyta; class Magnoliopsida; order Rosales; family Cannabaceae; genus Humulus; species Humulus lupulus. The sequence goes on from NC_084800.1 coordinate 64,951,635, forward strand.
ACCAAGGGCAAAACCGTCCTTTCGCACCTATTTCGTTAATCATAATTAACACCCTCCAATTCCTGCTATTCTCAATATTCTCACATACCAATAAATCATATCCTATTACCCTTTAATTCCCGGTAATGCTCTAATCATTAAAATCACCCCGAGACCCGAACTTAATCCCGTTATGACCAGACCGAACACTTGCATCCCATGATCGTCTCATGCCGAAAAGCTCGAACAAATCCACATATAATGTGGTACCATTCATAACTCACCCACATGCACGAAAATACACAATTAAACCCTCAACGGGCCAAATTACCAAAATGCCCTTGTAATTATAAATACACTCATATGCATGCATTTATCATCATATTATAATATAATTCACATAAACATGCATATGATCACTAAATAACATAATAAGTCAATTATGGCCCTCCCGGCCTCCTAATCAAAGTTCTACCCTTATTAGGAAATTCGGGGCATTACAAATATGCTGCCTAAATCTCCTTTCAACCAATGCAACAAAATTTAGACACATGAGTCCAACCTCCAATTTATTATAAAGCAAATAATCCCAAACTATTCGTGAGAAATCATCCACAATAGTCAAAAAATAAGAAGCCCCACCACAGAATGAACGGGTCCTATAGGGTCCCCACAAATCACAATGAATAAGTTCAAAAATCTATACTAGCTCGACTACTACTAATAGGAAAATAGTATCGAGGTTGCTTTGCACGGAAACATACATCACAACCATCTTTATTCAAACCACTAAATGGACTCACAAGCGAAATCTTCTGAAGAAATTTCTCCGATGGATGCCCCAGATGCTTGTGCCATAACTCCATTGACTCGCCACCATCAATTGTTAGGACCTTTGCATGTGGAACACCTCAGAAAAAGAAAAGCCCATCCTTGCACTCACCCACTCCAATCAACCTCCTCATCGCTTGGTCCTGTATAACACACAAAGTATCAATGATTTGAACAGTGCATTTGTGTTCATCTAAGAGTTGTGTCACAGAGATTAAATTACAATCCAAATTCGGGACAAATAACACATTATTAATTCTGAAATTTCCAGGAAACACCACACTCCCCTCATGCGTAGCTTCAGCAGACCGACCATTTGGTAATCCCACAGGGCAATGGCTAATTATCTTCAGACTTATGAATGATTTTAATGTACCTATAACATGGTGTGTTGCCCCGATGTCAATAATCCATAAACACTCACCCGTCAAACGATCTGTTGGCTTAGGAAAATTAAGAAGACCAAGAATGGTCTGCCATAGGGTAGGTGTAATGCTAGACAAGCCCATTACCTCTAGAGTCTTCGCCCATGCCTGAGAAGAAGTTGCATGTCCTAAAATACCAACAGTGGTTTTATTGGCACAAACAACGGTGCTTCTCCCTTACACGCACCACTACTAGCTCCCCCACGGCCACCACGTCCAGTAGACACACTGCTACTACCACCGCCTCTTCCACCATGACCGGGACCACGTCCATCACGAGGTCTATCCCCCCACTAGTCTGGAAAACCATGTAGTTAAAAGCATGAACTCTGGTCATGTCCTTCACGATTGCAATGCACACAAAATTTGTCAGAATTATCAACATATCGATATTTACCTCAAATGTCTGTCTGAACCTTAAAATACATTATATTATCACGTTCCTTCTTCTTAGTATGAAAATCTCCTCTACACAATCTCTCCTCTTGGATCAGATTCCGATACGCCTTGTCCAGCGAAGGCAGCGGATCTTGAGTCAATAGTTGTGAGCGCACTGAGGCATATGCACTCTCCAGGCCAATGAAGAACCACATGAGCCAATCTTCCTACAATAACTTGACATATTAGGCAGCAAGATTACACTTGCATCCATCACACGTACAACCAGGACAAGAATAGGTTGGTAGTGAAATATTAATTGGCCAATTCATCCAAGATCTTGCTAAGGCGGCTAAAGTACGATGTTATGGACTCCGTCTTCACTTGTTTGCACTCGGAAAGAGACGTCTTGAGTTGACAGATCCGTGTACCATTCACCACGCAAAATCGTCCCTTCACTATGTTCCACAATTCTCACGCATCCTCATAGTACGAGAGGGTGGAGCGAAGTGAGGATCAATAGTGTTCATCAACCATGCAACCAACATGGAGTGCACAGTATGCCAATCGTTAAATTTCTCTACATCTTTGGGAGTCGGGACCGTCCCTTCCAGAAACCTAAATTTTCTCTTTACCTTCAAAGTCGTGCGAATAGCTCTCGCCCATTCATCATAATTATCCCATTTCAATTGAATTGGTGTGATGAGAATACCAGGATTGTCATTCGATCTAAGAAAAAAACATCCACCTTTTTTTCACAACCTGTGCTTTTAGTTTTGGAAGCTTCATCACTGGCCATGTCTCCCAAAACAATCGAAAATGAGTGTGTAAAACTATCGCCTCACCAATCTCTTAGTAAAAAAAAAAAACTTCTCCTAGAATGAAACCTTAGGCTCTTGATATTGATCTCAATTTCTGTATATTCCATTTAACTCATAATCACCAAATATATACAAATTACATCCTCAAAAAATAGGAAACCAAATTATCTCGCATATCCTTGCCTCCCAAGACTATTTCTAAGAATATATTTGCACAGAATAATAGTATTAATTATAGAATAATACTCTTTCCTTTTCTTTTTCTTTTTTTTTGAGAGAGAGAGATAAAGAATGCTCTACTATAAGACAAATACTTAGTGTGGGGATATGGGACATAATAGTCTAATTTTGGTGCATGAGAGAATGAAGAGAAGATTTGTTAGAATGTGGAAGGTGGTGTCAAAAGTATAATGCAGTGCATGGTAATAAGCACGTGGTTCCATCTCAAAACTAATTAGTAATTAGTGAAGTAACTTACACTTTATAAATGGTATTAAGTTTCCATACACTCTCTATGTGGGATTCTCTAACATCCCTCTTCAAGATGGTGATTATTTTTGTTCATCAATCTTGAACGGCTCGATTGCAAATGACTCTTTTGGCTCTTTTTAGCTAACTATTCCCGAATCACAAGGGGCTCTTTAGCTCTCCTTTTTAAATTGGTTTGGATTTGGATTAGACATTCATTAGAGTTTTCTTTTTGCTCATGATACTATGTTAGAATGTGGAAGGTGGTTTAGAATGTAGAATGGAGTGCATGATAAGAACATAGGGTTCCATCTCAAAACCAATTACCAAATTAGTTTTGAGATAGAACATCATATTTCTTATCATACACCATATTCTACTTCTAAACTATTTTCCACATTCTAACAGGTTTCATCATCTTATTGTCGTTAAGCTTTTTGGTGTGCCTTTGAGGCAACAACTCATTGACTAACTAAACTCGTCTTGTAAATGTTTTGATTGATTATTGATAACTTTTATTTGTAATGATAATTTAAAATTAATTGTGCTCACACTGAAAGTAATTTTGACATACTATTCAGGAGATATTTATTCGAGCTAAAATAGACTAAGATAAAGGAATAACAGTTAATTTCTGTCCAACTAAATAAATATACCATAAACTCTTGTGTAAACAATGCTTAAAGGCATCATCACATAAAAAATGATTCATGGGGATGCTTGTGTCTCAGCAAATTAAAGGAACTGCAAAGATGATAGGTGACCATACAAATCAAAGGGCTGCACTAGAAGGATCACGATCATTAAAAGAAAAGACATGTTAGTAGCAGTTGTCAATAGGAGATGGAGAAAGACAATGCAAAGATGAGTTCAAAACAGTGTTTCTAGAGCTCTCTTTTAAAAAAATAGAGGTGTTATGACCGAAAATTCAAAATAAATTGATCGTTCGAGATTTTTTACTCAAGACATATTACTTCAACGTTGAGAACAGGAATAATCGGTATTGTGTTATAGAACTTAATTTTATCAATTTTTTAGTGGATGTAATAGAATGTAATGAATAGATTTTGTTGATGTAAAATGTAATAATCTGTTACAGTAGTGAGCCTTTATTTATATAGGCTAATCAATGAAATAACAAGACTCTTAACTAACTAACAGACTAACTAAATCATATTCTAATAGGATGAGACAACAAATGGAATAATAAGAAAACCTTAAAGCCAGAAATTATTAGTGTTGACTTGTTGCTTTGATACAAATCATTCAAAGGCTTGTCATGTCTAAAGTTATTTCTTTCAATTTCATAAATTATTAAGAGGGTAAAATTATCTCTTGTTGGAAAGCCTTTTCCAACGTTTTACAAGCTTAAGTTTACCCTTTTTCTCTAACAAAATTTTCCAATTGAGACCGAGACTAAGAGCTTCTCCAACCGAACTATATATATGCATTTTAATGTGAAATTCACACTAATTCAATTCCAATAGAACGACAAATATTACAGTATTTTGGTGGAATACTGCAGTGTCCCACCATGCATAATGCATTTTTTACTTTTTTTGTGGTTTTCTGCTTTTTATATTAATATTTTATAAATAAATATATATTTGTATCATTTTATTTATAAGATAAAATATACTTTTTTGTGTAACTTTTATAATTATGGTTGGAATTAATCTTATAGTGTTGAGCTAACACTAAAATGATTTGTGTGATTGGAGTTGTCCTGAAAGCGTCAAAATGCTGAAATCTTGAATTTCACACTCATAACTAATATTTATACATGACACATAAATGTCAAAACCAAACTGAAACCTAAATTATTTTGCAACAAATTATGAATCCAAGGATATATTGTTGCAACCATTAATCAGAAACCAGTACTCTTCACTTCCCAAGTCATTTTATATAGACAACGCTTTATTTATGTTACAAAAGTGAAAAACAACACTCACTCGATCAAAAGATCTTCGATGAGTTTGGCAATTGGTCGGCGACTAGAATGTAAAATAGCCCCATAACTCCAGTGTGTGCTTGGCTGCTACTGTACTTGGACTCAAGAACCAATGTCTCACCATCAAGAATCTTGACTGAACCCGGTTCAGGATAACAAGTGGACATTCCCACAATGTAACCGGCCTCGTCCCCTGCTTGCTTCCCTTTTCCATAGATTGGATTCGACCAACATATCACCCTTCCATCCTGAAAACCACACTTAAAATTGTTAAGAGCTCCATATCAATACATTTATAAGAACATAAACCAGTAAATATCCCCTTATGACAAACAGTTTGGGCAAGAAAAAAGAGTGACCTCTCCATATAATGTTGAGCCAGCTCCCCCGGTATGCTGGTGAGCAGCACCATACACAACATATCCACCTTTTGGTATGCTGACCCTTGTGCTTTTGGTGTCAATGCATCTGTCACTAGTCATACCAGTGCCCTTGCATGACTCCACAACTTCATATTCCACCTAACACACAAGAAATTTTGGTTAAGCTGATCAAAATGGGGGCTAAATTGATAAATTCTTATCACTACTGCACATCACAGTTAGTATGAGCCTTTTTGGAATCAAGTGCCCAGTTGACTCCAAATCACTATGTACTTGTGTAGTGTCATATGCACAGATATATTAAGTACCTGGTAGTGCAATGTACTAAAGTTTTTCTTAATGTTTCATTCCAAAGAATTAGATCAGCACATTATGGGGTCAGAAAGACCACAAGGAAAATTATATTACTTAATGAATTCATTCTGTTTCAACATAAATATCTTGTAACTTTTCGTGGAAACAGATTGCAACGTAGAACAAAATTTTACAGAATTTATGACCTGTACTTGCAATAGAAGAATTTACTACTAATTTAGATTCACTTTCACATCCCTTCTCATAGAAACCTTAAAATAATTTCAAAAATCCAGTGTGCATAAAATTCAGATAGTTAGAAAGGAGGTAATATTAACTTACTTGACAATGATGTTCAGAGTTCAAACCATTCCAAGTATCAGTAACATCAAAAATATAGATCTTCACAGGCAAAATAGAATCAGTCCAATCAATCCATTCCACAGTATATCTGAGGTAGAGACTTCTCTTGACCCCCTGAAAGCCTTTCCTCACTTTACACTCTGTTTGATCATAGCAACACAACAGGCCTCCTCTATAATCTGACCTCAAAGGCCGGCCATACTCATCCTTGGAGACGTTATAAAGATCACACCTGCACTCAGTGCATCCCAGCCCATCCACCGCGCCTCGCGTATCGATTGCGTGCACATTGACCAGCCATCTCTCCTCATAGCCATCAGGAATTTCAGCAGGATTACCAACTTCAACACCATAAGGATCAGGAACAAACGTAGGCGTTTTTCTTGTTTCGGAGCCAAGACCATAATACTGCCCAAGATTCTGGCATATTCCATTGTTACCGACTATCATAACTTTTGATCTGTTATGTTTCTGATGGTCATCTTTGGGTTGATAGTATCTGTAAACAACCCAATGGTGAAGATAAGTTTCATGAAGAGGGATAGGGTTCCCTGCTTCATCAACAACTTCTGCATTAAAACTCTTCACAGCAATATGACCTCTTGGGAAGTCAATGTCATAGTAAAATCTATTGATCACTGATCCTGGTCCCAACTCAAACTCAGGGGATAGAAATACAGCGGATTTGGTCTTAACTTGTTTTTTGATCCTCAGAGAATTTGAACTTGATATGCTGCTCAATACTAGTACTAATATTGCTACACAAAAAGACCAATCTCCAAAACGAAATACCATTTTGTTATGCCTGCCAATAATGAAGTTTCAGTCACCATAAAACCATTAAAGGCATACTTCATGAGTGTCACATAAAGATTTGAAATTTTTAGTAAGAATTCTTTACTATATCTTCTTATTATACAAAGATCAAACATATAGATGTTGGTGGCAGGTAGGTAATACAGGGAATATACTATTTTAGTACCCATAGTTTATACAAAAATACCAAATATACCTCTCAGTTTTTATAAATACTAAAATGTTATCCTCTGATTGTTGTTCATGCCAAAATAGTAGTCTAGACTTAAATTTATTTTTTCAAAGACCCTTTTACCTCACTTATATGTTTTATCTATAATTAAAATTAATTTTAATTATTTTAATAAACTAATAATAATACTTAAATTTTATTTTTAAGAACATATAAACTTAAAAAAAATAATAAAATAAATAAAAAATAAAAATAAATAAAATCAAGTATATAAAGTTATTTAAGTTTTATTATTATTTACGTTTTATATAAGTTTATTTAATATATTAAATAATTATAAATAACTTTAATTATTAATAAAAAAATATATAAATAAAGGGTGGAAGTGTAAACCAGGAGTCGTTTCTGGTATCTTTCATAAACCCTGGGGACCAAAATAATATATTTTTGATAATATATACAAGACAATTAAACGAGGAAAAGAGAAGATAACAGATGAGTAAGAGCTTAATTATAATCATGAAAATTCATGATGATGGTATACAGATATATATTTATACTAGATACAACTAACGTGCGATATGCACGTTCGCATAGATTTATTTATAGAGTTTATTAATTATTTTTATTAAATTTATATTAATGTCATATAGATTTTGAAATAAATATCTTATTTTAATTAAATAATTTATTTATTTTTGTTTAAGTTTATGTTTGTTATAGTTTTTTAATTTGAGAGTGATAATAAGATATTATATATTATATATTTAATGTAATATTAAATATTATACGTGAATTTTAAATTTAAGTTTCTTGCTAATTTTTTAAAAGAAAGTAATTTGTTGCTAATTCACAGTATAATATATTATATGTTTAATATGATATTATTCTAATAAGTGAGTTTAAGTTTAATTAAATTTTATTTAAGTTATAAAACGTATGATTTTATTATTTTTAAATAATTATTATTATAAAATATCTCAAAAATATCATATTTTAATTTATTTATTATTTATTATTTTAAAATAATTATCATTGTAAAATATGTGAAAAATATCATATTTTAATTTGTTTAATTATTTATTATTTTTAAATAATTATCATTATAAAATATCTCAAAAATATTATATTTTAATTACTTATTTTATTTTATTTTATTTAAGTTTAAGGGTTTACAAACTACCATTAAATATAAGAATATTCTGTTAAATATAAGAATATTCTGTTAAAGTTAACATTAACAAAATAAAAAACCGTTAAAACCAAACATTTTCGTTATCTATACACTTGTTATATAGAAGAGATATATTTATATATACATGAATTGTATGGTTATGAATATGATGAAAGAGGTACCTTAATGAAACTTTCACAGACACAATCAAAACCAGTCTTGGTATGATGAAAGAACGAAAGAGAAGGAGGGGCAGAGGTTTCTTCCACTTGTAATATAGAAATATATAATGAGAGAGTGAGGTTAGTGTTCCAATTTTTCTTCTCTCTGGAGTAACTTTCTTAACAATTAACAACCAAACGTCACATCATAAAATATCAATGGTAATCTATTAGTTTTTTTAAAAGGGATGTCGGCAAAATCACATTTAATATTATATGAAAGTAAGTAAATTTTTATATTTTTAATTTTGTAATAAAATAATATAACCATTTCTTTAATATCATATATTACTAAATATGTCATTTAATAAATTACTATTTTATTCTAAATATTTTAATATTATGAAATATATATATTAGTTTTTGTTTAATTAATTTTTATTTTAAAGCTATTTTGATTTTTTTCGTTTTTTATAAGTTGTTGAATGATATTTCATACCACAAAATATATATACTGAGTTGAAAAATAATATACCATCAAAACTTACAAAATTATTACTAAAAAATGTATATATTGTGCTAACAAAGTTATATACTACTATTAAAATGTATATACCATGATACAAAATCATATATTATCATTATGTATAATAAAATAAAACTAAATATCACACAAAAAAAATTATATATCATACCACAAAAAATATATACACTAATTGAAAAATAATATACCAACAACCTATAAAAAACTTAAAAAGTCAATATAACTTTAAAATAAAAACTAATTAAACAAAACTAATATACATATATCATTATATTAAAATCATACAGTTCTAAATAATTAAATAAATTATAAAAAATAGTAATTTAGATAATCAACAATATAAAATTATCATTTCTCTACCATTTTAAAAATGAAGACATTAGTTTCTTGATCTCTTAATTTGAATACAATACATCTTCTAATATACCTTTGATCTCTTAATTTGAATACAATACATCTTCTAATATACCTTTAACCAAGAGAGTATCAAATTTGTCCCAACAAAAAAGCCCGTATAAAGGAGGTTTGATCCAAGTCAGAGGGAGAGGCCCCTCATAATATTATTTGGAAGTGTAGTGTAGTGTAGTGTAGTGTTATAAATATATATTTTGTCAAAACAAAAAAACAATATAAATATATAAAAATAATAAATTAAATATTGTTTGACTATAAATAACTTTTACAATTGATTTAATTCTAAAATTAAAATAGAGTTCATGCGGATTTCAAATGCTTTTTACTATTCAAATTTCTTTTAATTTAAAAACAAAAAGTTTATTGTGTAATAATTGCATTTTAAGCATAAAATAATACCTTTTTTTATTTAAATAAAGTTGTTTTCTAATTTATTATAAATGATATTATTTATAATAATTGTTTATAAATTAATATTTTTTATTAGAAAAATATTATTTTTTATAATAATATTATAATAAGCGCAAGAAAAACGCGAAACATTAATAAACATGTTTGGACTAGTGCTAATAAAGTCCTACAATACAACCTAATTAATATCTATGTTTAATTCGTTTCCATTAAAAATAAATCACAAACTTATATTAACTTACCATCACGAATAGTATAATCCACTACAAGAACATAATGCTCATTGAGCAAAATTAAATGACACAAACATACCAAATTATTTACAATAATCAAAAGAACAAAAGTCCCTACAAATTTTTTAATTAAAAGTCTAATACGGCACAAGCAACTTAGCTTCCAAAGAGTACCAAGTAAACTAAGTTTTTTTTCTTTACAAATAGATAAATGAGAGAGCAATCTCACCAATAACTACAAGCCAACGAAAAATAACAATTCTATTCTTCTAACTAAAATATTGAAAAATAAAATCACTTCTTAATTCTGAGAAATCATAACACATAAATTAAAAAAATAAACTTATAAATATAATAAAAGAATCTTTCTTTTAATTTGGTTTAAATTTTTTTTTTTTTGGTTTGCCTTTTTAGTTTCAATAAGGGATCATTAAAGGTAGGTGTCCACCATTTCTTTTTTCAAATCTTAGGTAAGGTAATCAGTTACTTGATTAATCTTTGACAGTTATGTAAAAAAAAATCCTAGAGCTAGGTTAAATAACATGTACCAGGAAGAGTAACCAGTTATCCTGAGAGAAGTAACTTCTCTAACATCCCAAATTTCTTAATGTGGCTTAGTGCTTGGATTAAGGGGCATGGAGGCAATAATTGTGTTAATTATGTGTTAATATAGTATGAACATGTTATTATGTGAATTATATTATAATATAATTATGCTTGCATGTTAGAAAAGTTAAACATGTGTATGTGGGCCCGTTTCTTAGAAGAAGGGTATTTTAGTAATTTGACCCGTTCAGGGTATAAATGCAAATATGTGTTTGTGTGATTGAGACCACATTATTATGTGGATATATTTGGGTTACTCCACGTGAGGCAATCCTGATGAGCAAGTTAGCGGAAAAGTCACAACAGGGTTTTATACCCGGCTTGGGGTGAGCTTGGGGGTATTTTAGTAATTTAGTACATTGCCAGGATTTAGTGGGTAATGGGAAAATTATGTGGTAATCATGTGAGAATATTGGAAGTAACGGGAATTATAGGACGTAAATTGTGAATAGCGGGGTATGAGACAAAGGACAAAATTGCCCTTGAGAGCATATGATGAATAGGCTAAGGGCAAAGGGACAATTTGGTCATTTATGCCCAAGTTTAAGACTTGGTTGGCTGGGAACCCCTTAGAAGACTTAGGAAACTTAAGGAAGGAAGATTCTAAGCAGCTCACTCCTTCTCTCTCACGTTCTATTCTTTACCTCTTGGAGCTTTGGTGGGTTGAGTCAAATTGAAAGAAAATTGGCTTGGAAGGGAGGCTTGAAACCAGGGAATTGTTGGGAGCAGATTAAAACTTAAGTCAGTTTTAATTTGAAGTTCTTATGTTAGTTTTGTTGATTTATTGAGAGCTATGGTGTTTTGCATGTTTGATAGTTGGGAGGATGAGTTTTGAGATTATTGGTGGGTTTTAGTCTAGTAATTAGTTGGGTTTGGTTGCTGGAAATAAGTATATTGATTATGGGAATTGAGTTGGAAGATTTGGGGTATAATTAGGTTGTTTCTAGTTGGGTTCGGCTAAAGAAAAACCCATAAATTCTAGGTTCAAAGGACTGGGCCGCAACTCTGTTCTTGGTGTGTCGCGGCCCTATGGAGCAAAATGGGAGCCAGGTTGGCTCAGTGGCAAGGGAGCGCCACGGCGCCACAGATGTTGGTGGCAGGTAGGTAATACAGGGAATATATTTTAGTACCCATAGTTTATACAAAATACCAAATATACCTCTTAGTTTTCATAAATACTAAAATGTTATCCTTTATTGTTCATAGCAAAATAGTATTCTAGACTTGAATTTATTTTTTCAAAGAACTTTTACCCTCACCTATATATTTTATCTATAACTAAAATTAGTTTTAATTCATTTAATAAACTAATAATAATACTTAAACTTTGTTTCTAAGAACATATAAACTTAAAGAAATAATAAAAAAATAAATAAAAAATAAGAATAAAATAAATAAAATCAAGTATATAAAGTTATTTAAGTTTTATTATTATTTACATTTTATCTAAGTTTATTTAATTTATTAAATAATTATAAATAAATTTAATTATTAATAAAAAAATATAAATGAAGGGTAAAAATGTCTTTAAAAAAATAATGTTGACTAAAAATAAGTCTAGGATATGATCATTTCGGTATGAACAGGGTACTATTTTAATATTTATAAAAACTAAGAGGCATTTCTAGTCTTTTCCATAAACTCAGACGACAAAAATGGTATATTCCCGATAACATATACAAAACAATTAAACCAGACAAAAAGAAGATAACAAATGAGTATGAGCTTAATTATAATCACGAAAAATCACATGCAAAGCATAACAATATCCGATATGATGATGATGATGGTGGTGGTGGTGGTGATGATACAGATATATATGGATTGTATGGTTATGATGAAAGAGGTACCTTAATGAAACTTTCCCAGACACAATCAGAACCAGTCTTGGTATGATGAAAGAACGAAAGAGAAGGAGTAGCAGAGGTTTCTTCCGCTTGTAATATAGAAATATATAATGAGAGAGTGAGGTTAGTGTTCCAATTTTTCTTCTCTCTGTAGTAACTTTCTTGACAATTAACAACCAAACGTCACATCATAAAATATCAATTGTATTCTTTTAATTTTTTAAAATCTATAGATGATATAAGCTCCTTATTCACAATATTAATCCTTAATTCCAAAACAACACATCTTCTAATATACCTTTGACCAAGAGTGAATCAAATTTGTCACAACAAAAGACCCCATTAAAATAACAATAAATACAACAAAAACAGAGATAAATGAAAATACAAGTCACTGTCACATGTCACAGCATACAATACAATATTAATATCAAATATGTGTAAAGGAGGTTTGATCCAAGGCCCCACCACCACCTAAAAGGTGGAGGTCCCTCGTATAAATATAAATATAAAAAAAAACAATATAAATATATAAAAAGAATAAATTAAGTATTACTAGGGCTCTCCATAAATTTTTACAACCCGCTCAATCTGAATAATTTGTCCAAACCAACCCAAAAAAACTGCCAAAAAATACAAGCCGAATAAACTGACAAAAATTTAAACCGCCCAATATAACCTGACCCGTCCAATTAAGAGCTTACTATTTTTTAATACATTTAAATATATTAATGTAATGCCCTAAACTTCAGGGATCGTTACGGTGTGCGTTTTAAACAGTGTTAAACTCGCTAATTGAGTCATTTAGCCATAATCGTGTAGCTAAGTATGATTAGTGGTTTAGGGTTAAAATTTTTGGTTAAGATATAATGTTTCACTAAAACGTTTACTGTATACATTAGGATCCCAAAAATATAATTTAAAGGTTAATTACAAGAAAATATTTACAACTAACCGATCTAAGCGGTAAAATAGGGTTTAACCCTAGTTCCTCTTTAAACCATCGGCCGTGGCGGTCGAGTAGCCACATATGTACACATCGTCACCTAAGCTCTCCAACTCAAGGATGGTCCAGCTTTCTTTTGCCTTTACCTGCACCACATAGCACCCATGAACCGAAGCCCAGCAAGAAAACTCAATATGCTCATGAACAGTAACAACATGTTACAAAATCATAATGTGCATGCCTAGCAATAGCAGCCCTATTCACGCATGCAAATAAGTCCAAACAATGATGATTGTGGGATATGCCCTCCTGTAAGGACAACTATAAGTCAATCCTAAACAGATGAGTCTGGAGGTTCCGATAACCATGCTGGGGCTTATAGCCCTAATCAGATGAGTGACAGAGGAGTAAGTCACTAACATGGATTCTGCACCCTCAGATGAGTGACTGATGAGCAAGTCACTAACTTAAACCAGATGAGTGACTAATGAGCAAGTCACTAACATGGGTTCCGCACCCTCCAATGAGTGATTGATGAAGGAGTCACTACGTAAACCAAATGAGTGACCAAGGAGTCACTAGTGTGGGTTCCGTACCCATAGCCATGTGACGATGCGGTCACCTGGGCCTTCTGGCCCTGGCTTTGAGTGACTAGTCATAGACTAGACAAACACTTATAGTTTTCATCGAACTTGAGGTCGGTCCAGCATTAATGCTCATGATGAGTCATTCAATGCAGATGTCGATTAGATCTAATCTTTTCGGCTCTGCGTTCATGACGCTTATGCCGCTCCTGACTCATAGGTTAATAACACACGACCAGTGCTCAGTACTACTGTCGAACTTGACTAGTAAGTCACAACTTCACAGTCAGTTCTGACACAATTGCCGATTCTGACTAATAAGTCAGTGCCACGCACAAGTAAGCAATGCAACCCGACATATATCATATGTCAAATATCCAAATGTAGGGCATTCAACATGCTTACTTAACAACTGCTAGCATACTTATGATCATGCAAAACTGCAGAGACTCAAGCTTTGATCAAACTCATATTCAACATTCACGGCATGCCCTAATCACATGTTTCTCGTGCATTACATGAATCACATACTGGGTGCAGTTTTCTTACCTCTGGTTTGCGCGAGCAATAACAATTGAACGACCCTTGAGAACGATCAATCATTCGATCCCTTAGCGGTCACCAAGTCATAACCAATTACTATCTTCATTAATGAAAATCAACCTTAAAAGGGTCTTGACCTAAACCTCACTCCCGGGACCCCGAATTGTACCCAAATGGTGAGTAGATTCGATCCTGAGCCTTAGGAATTGAAACCCCGAGCCAAAAACCCTCAACAGTGCCCAAAATATGCATCAGGGAAAACAGGGTAGCGCTACCCCCTAGTGCCTCAGCGCTACAACCAGGGGAATTTTTCCTTGGCTAGCGCTGTAGCGCTAGGACCAGGCAGAATTGCCCTGGTTCCTCTCTCCTTCGACTCCTCCATTCCCAACCTGAAAAAAAGCTCCCAAACTCCATTTAAACCCCCAATTGAACCCAAATAGCATCTACACATGTCCTAGGCATCATAACCCAAGTAACATTTTCCAAAAATCTCATTGAAACTCAACTTTCAAACCAAAAAACCCAACTGAAACTCAATGAGAAAACAGAGAAAGAACTAAGGTTTTAATGGCCAGAAATTCAGCTCAATCTCAGCTTTGAACCATCTTCAATGGTAAAGCATAACCCAAAACCCTCAAGGCTTGGTTCCTCAAAAGGAGCTTCAAAATTCAATGGAAAATGAAGAAGAAATGATGAACGGTTGAAGGGAAGAAGGAGACTCTGTTTTGGCCAGGTTTCTACAGCTTCAAAGGCTTATATCTATCCTTAAGGTCGAAAGACCAAAATGCCCCTAGGTCATTTAAAATCCTTTAAAGGCTTCAAGGGTAAAATCGTCATTTCGCGCCTATCTCGTTAATCATAATTAACGCCCTCCAATTCCCGCTATTCTCAATATTCTCAAATGCTAATAAATCATATCTCATTACCCTTTAATTCCAGGTAATGTTCTAATCCTCAAAATTACCCTAAGACTCACCCCGAGCCCCGAAATTAACTCCGTTATTACCAGACCGAAAACTTGCATTCCATGTTCGTTTCATGCCGAATGGCTCGAACAAATCCACATATAATGTTGTCTCACTCACAATTCACCAATATGCATGAAAATACACAATTACGCCCTCAACGGGCCAAATTACCAAAATGTCCTTATAATGAAATGTGGACCCACATGCATGCATTTATCATCATATTATAATATAATCCACATAAACATGCATATAATCATTTAATGGCATAATAAATCAATTACGGACCTCCCGGCCTCCTAATCAAGGTCCTAACCTTATTAGAGATTTTGGGGCATTACAATTAATATATTATCTACATAATTAAATTTATATTTTTTTAATTATATTTGGACTTTGGTTTGTAATTGGACTTTAGACTATATTAATTTTCCTTTTCATTTTAAGGATATATGTTTGTTACTTTGTTTAATACATTTAATGTTGATGCAATTATTAATATATTATTTAATATATTACCAATTAATCCAAATAAATATATAAATTAATTAAGTTTTGTTTTATTTTTTTTACTATAAATTCAAAATATTTTTTTAATCTTAAAAAGATAAATTTCACACTATTAGTACTAGCATTTAAAGGAAAAAAACTACAAAAATGTAATCTTAAAAAAAAAATCCTTCTCACTTCGGTTTGGGTGGGTTGACCTGACCAACCCGCCCAAACTATTGGACAGGTTAAAATGATTTTTTTTTTATTTGGGCAAGTTACGGGTTCACTTTTCCTAACCCGATTATGACATTGGACAGGTAAAAATGCCCTATAACCCGACCAACCTGCCCAATGATCAGTCCTAAGTATTGCTTGACTATAAATAAATTTTACAATTGACTTAATTCTAAAGTTAAAATAGAGTTCATGCGGATTTCAAATGCTTTTTACTATTCAAATTTCTTTTAATTTAAAAACAAAAGGTTTATTGTGTAAGAATTGTATTTTAAGCATAAAATAATACCTTTTTTTATTTAAATAAAGTTGTTTTTTAATTTATTATAAATGATATTATTTATAATAATTGTTTATAAATTAATATATTTTATTAGAAAAATATTAGTTTTTATAATAATATTATAATAAGCGCAAGAAAAATGCGAAACATTAAGGGTTTATACCTTTTTGGACCCTGTGTTTTTTTCCATTACCTGTTTGGACCCTGTGTTTTGACAAATTACTTTTTGGACCCTATGTTTTGTAAAATGGTTAAAATAGAACCTGTTAACCGAGATTTTCGGTAACTATATTAATAAATATTATGTAACGATAATTGTAATAAAAGCTGAAGATTAACACGGGGTTTTTACGTGGTTGGGGCGTTAACTAGCCTTAGTCCACGAGTCTATAGTATTAGAGCTTGAAAGACCTTTTATAATGGAGTTTCTCTCTGTATTTTTACAGGGTTACTGTATCTTAGTTGAAGATCGATCCTTTTCATAGTGTTCTGTAGCTTGTACTTATAGGCTTATGGGAACACTGGGTCTGGGTCGGGTACGACCCGAGCCCATCAGAGATATGGATATTCTTGGCCTTTTTAGCGGAAGCCCAATACAAAAGATACAACATACATGAATTCCAGACCAACTAAGGCCCAATAAGTTGACTTAAGAGCTATATCTCGCCTGACAAAATGGTGCATTTGGTCTGGCCACTTCGAGTATTCAGGAGACAAGACCAGTCAGAGTACTTGACAGCGCAGACCTGAAACAACGGCGTGCAATCCCGAGGTGGCCTTTTCTGCAGGTGAAAAGTGGGGACAATGCCCACGCAGAGTGGGGCGGCTTCAGGGTCCCGGACGCTTGACCCCTCAAACGGGGACAAAGGTGATCCGGGTCCGTTTACCTTTGTTCCTCTTCATTTACCACAGACCCGGACCGTACCAGGGTCCGGGACCAAGACGTGTAGGTTGAGGGATCCGAATGATCTGCACATTACCCGAATTACCGTCCCGGAGGACGGAACTCGGAGGTCCATGCCAGACCCCTCAAATGGGCCCAGACATGCACCCCCGGTCCATACCCCTCCTCTCGGACATTCCCGTACCAAGAGGCCTTGGGCCGGGCCCGCACGCTTACACGGCCCCTGACAATGGGCCTGGACGAAGGCCCCGAGTTCATGCAGGAAATGGGGATAACATTTACCCCCCAAGCCTTCGCCTAGATCTGCCAGGAGGAAGGTTGCATCGTTCCCAGGACGCTCGCATGATCGCCTCCCCAACTCCTGCCCGGGACATAAGGTCCGTGATAGTGGGCCGTGGTACTGGCCGTATGCTTGGCCCGCATCGTTTACCAATGTTCGGGGACGTTCACCTTTGTCCCGCTCCGTGGCAAGGATACACGTGTCACCAGGCGATTTCTGCACAGGTCTTGAAAGGTCGCCTAGCCCTAGCAAGGGTCGCTAGGCCTAGGCTAATGTGTCAGCGCACGTCACGAAGCGTCCCATCCGCACGGGGGTCCATCATTAATGTCCCTGGGACGAGGTGGACCGTAGGATGGGGCGACCTTTGGCATTCGCCCCTCCTGGGTCGTTAGATCTGAGATGGCGTGGATCCAACCTGAAAGGACTCATAAATGTCCCTGCGCGACTCCTGACCATCCGATGAAGAGACACCTGTCCGTTGGATCGGGGGCCAGGACTTGGGGCCACTATAAATACCCCACGAAAGCTAATTTGGCACTTTTACACCTTCGAACCAGCCTAAGAACCGATAAGCATTACTCGAGCTTTGCATGTCCGACATTGCCGACGGCATATATCGCCATCTGTTGACTCTGCGCCGCCGCCTGATCCCCAGAACCCCAACTTCGGCCCTTCTGCCTGAAGACGCATCTCGGGTCTGTCCTGTCGACGAACTGCTGCACCGGCTACACCACTTCAAGAACGAGATTCTGCCGTCCCTACAGTCGAACCATCATCATCTTCTACGGCCAACAACTCACAGTAAGTCCTCTTGACTCTCTTGACAACTTTATGAACTTATGATGTTCTTTCAATGCGTGTGTTTAGGCTTTACATTTAGGAGTTGTTAGGAAGGCCGCCTGGTTCGGGTTGCTCTGTATCCAGACGCTTCTCGGACTGAGGACGAGTCTTAGTAGTCTCCTCCTTTCCCGATCAGGGTCCCGTGGCTCTTCGGAGTCCTGGACCTGATCCGAAGGGGCTCCAAGCAGTCCTTAGGAGACCCCCTGTACCTTGACCGACTTTCTTAGGTTTAGGTACTGACTGCTTGGCTTTCTTTCTTTCTTTGTTCCCAGATCGTCAGCTATGGCAACGGGCGTTACGCTCCATTCTGAAGAAGAGGTCAATAGGGCCCCTGTCGTCATTCCTGGATCCCAGACGCCTAAGGGCAACAGGTGGGAAATGGACGTGACCCCCAACTTGTTCCGGAATTACCAGATGATGCTGCTCCTGGAGCGGCGTCTGGGCATCGAATCAACTCCTGGACTCTTTCACAACCGCCTGGCCAGGATCGAGGAGCGGGCGCATACGTCCGTGGAAGGATTCGGGGCCTGGAGCGCCGATCACATCAGCGCGAGAGCTACGCTCCCGCTTCACGACTATTTCGTGCGGTTCTTGACGTACGTGGGAATCGCATCGTTCCAGCTTCTGCCCCAAGCGTACCGGCTACTCGCTGGATGGAGGGTGTTTTGCATCGCGAAGGAGATCGCGGAGCCCATCCCTGCGGAGATCCTGTACTTCTACAAGTTGGAGCCGCAGGTCAACGTCAAGGACAAGACCCTGGACGGCTTTTATAGACTGAAGCAGCGGAGTAGCTATCCCGCTCCTACCAGCTCCTGGAGGCATCCCCCGGACGTCAGGCATTACTGGTTCCTGACGTCCGGGTTCCTCGTAGACAAGAACCCCACACTGCTGCTGGACTTCCAGCGAGTGGGTAAGTATTTTCCTGGTCCTCTCTTTCTTTTTAGTCGTCCCTTATCATATCTTCCGGGTGGCAGGGCCTTTCGCTCAAACTCCCCTTACCGAGTTCATTCTGGAAAGGAGGAGGTTTTACTCCGAGTTGAGCGCGGAGGATCTGAACGTGGGTGGCTACATCACAGACGACAATCTCTGACTAGTCGGGATGCTCGCGGCCACCCAGACCATCGATATCCCGAACCTTCGGGGCATCCCCTACGAGAAGAATGCCGACGTCCGGGAGCAGTTGGCCCTGGATCACATCGTCAGTGTGGTAAGGGTGGCACGAGATGACGCGGCCCGGCGCAAGAAGGACCAGGCCTCGACAGAGGCAGCCACCTCAGAGGAGCTCTTTGAAGACGCCCTACCAAACATCGGGACTCCCGGGGCTAGCGTATCGGGGCGAGGTAACTCCCCTTTAATCTTAACTTATGCTCCCCGAGTCGGGGACTAAGCTAGGGATAGGCTAGTACCCCCAGGCCCCGCGTTTGGGGCCGATGGGGCGATGAGACCTTCAGTTCTCGTCCCCGTAGGCTCGGAGGTCCTTATGTTTTTATCCGGGTTCCTCTAGTACGGGGGCTTCCTGAACCCCCGGACGACATAGGGGATCGGGTCCATTCATTTGCTTTAGAGGAATTGAGTCACGCCCGGGGCCTAGATGAGGGTTCGTCCCGGGTCATTTCTAACTTTGATTTGCATGTTTTCATCTGTTTGGTTTATCGTCCTAACTCATTTTTTTGTACTTTTGCAGGGGACTCCGATATGTCAACCCCTGCCAGCGAAATGAGGCGGCTCATCAAGGACAGGGCGCCCAAGAAGGCAGCCAAGAAGAACAGCGAGGTGACGGGCCCGGAGCCCCACCTTACCAAGGAACTATCTGGGACGGAGCTCCGTCCCGGTGAAGGAGTTCTGGCCGCGATTCCCCTCCAGGCCGTGGAGCCTGAAGCAATCTCCGCCTCCGCCCAGCCCCCCATGATTGACTTGAAGGCGGGAGCGGCGGTCAGCCGGAGCTCCGGGAAGAGGGGCCCGGATGCTGGCGCTGTAGAGGACAACGCCGGGAAGAGGCCCCGGACGAGGCGAGCTGGCTCGGCTGAGGAGTCACATGGTGAGATTCGATTGGTCGCGAAGGAAATCCCTGCATCGCCTGCTCTCCCCCTACGCCCGACTCTTCTCGAGGAGGGGGAGTTAGCTCTGCGGGATGAGCATTCTCGGCTGATCAATCGGACCTGGGAATACGGCCGGTGCTGGAGGGACGAAACTTACAAGGCCCTGACGATCCGGCGTCAGGTTGAATTCGCGGAGCGTCCTGCCGAGTTCAGCGCCTCTCAGCCGATAGTGGATCGGCCAACTGCCGAAACAGGCTTTCGCTCTAAACTTGGCCAGTACACGACCCCCCTGGCGGCTGACCTGCTAGACCAGGTTGGGAGCACCATGTCCAACCTCCAGCTCAAGAGGTACGCCACGATAGCCAACCCGGACGTACTGTTCATCTCCCAGGCTCTCCGCCACCAGGCCACCGCAGTAACTTTCACTTCTCTTACATTCCTTCCCTTACTTGTTGACGAGGGTTTTATTTTCTAACTTTTTATTGCTCCAGGTTGACCTGTTATCCCAAAGGAGTGTCGATCTGGTGGCCGAGCTGGCCATAAAGATGGAGACAGCCAAGCTGGAGTTGGAGGCGGCCGTGAATTAGAGGGAGGCCGCCAAGGAGGCTCTCGGCCGGGAGGTGGCCCGTGTCCAGGCAGAGGTGGCCCGTGTAAAGACAGAGCGCGAGGAGCTCGACCGTGCCAAGGCCGGGTTGGAAGAGGAGTTGTCCCAGAAGTCAAAGGAGGCCGATGAACGGGCGACGCTTTTGGAGACGGCCGCGGCTCAGTCCGTGTGGAACAAGGAGGAGATCCAGGCCTTGAAGACCCGTGTCTGCGAACTGGGCGATTCTCTGCTTCAGGAGAAGGCGGCGCATGAAACAACCCGTCGCGAAAAGGAGGAGGCTGAGGGCTTGCTAAATGTCACCTTTGACGAGGCCATCTACATGACCTGGTGCAAGGACAAGAGTATGAATCTCCTTGTCTTCCCTAATCTGGAGTCAAAGCGGGCCGAGTACGAGGCCAAGGAGAGGGAGGATGCGGACCTCCGAGCGGATGAGCTGTAGGCCCGAACCCCTGCCTTGTACTTTTATTAGTGTTTTTAGCTTGTAATTAAATTTAGAACACTGCTACCTTCTTTGGATTTTACGTAGGTTTCCTTTCGTTGTTCCAAGTAGAAATTTCATTCTGTTGCCGCGATTAATTGATTGTGAGGGTTTAGTTCCGGTTCCAACGCCCTGGACTAGACCCAACGACTTAACTCTCCTGGCACTAAGTCTAGGGCCCTCGGGGCTTGGTTTAACTTGGAGCTTCGTTCTCCTTTTATCAGTTTTAGGCCATGGCTTTGCCCTGGGGCAAACCGGATGCTTCTGTCTCCCGGACATCAATTGTCCGAACTGGACAAGCCTTGGGCTTGGTCCTATTTAATTTATTTCCTCGGACGTCGTTCATCCAGGGTGGGACCGGCCTTGGGTCCGGTCCCTCGTTTTTATACCCCCGGACATCGCTCGTCCGGGGTGGGACCGGCCTTGGGTCGATCCTTTTTATTCTGTATCCCCGTACATCGTTTGTCCGGGGCGAGACCAGCCTTTGGCTCGGTCCTCTTTATTTTATACCCCCGGACATCGTTCGTCCGGGGTGGGACCGGCCTCCGGCTCGATCACCTTTTTTATACCCCCGGACGTCGCTCGTCCGGGGTGGGACCGGCCTTGGACTCGGTCCTCTATTTTATCCCCCCGGACGTTGTTCGTCCGGGGTGGGATCGGCCTCCGGCTCGATCCTCTTCTTTATACCCCCGGACGTCGTTCGTCCGGGGTGGGATCGGCCTTGAGCTCGATCCTCTTTATTTTATACCCCCGGACATTGTTCGTCCGGGGTGGGACCGGCCTTGGGCTCGGTCCTCTTTATTTTATACCCCCGGACATCGTTCGTCCGGGATGGGATCGGCCTTGGGCTCGGTCCTCTATTTTATACCCCCGGACATTGTTCGTCCGGGGTGGGACCGGCCTTGGACTCGGTCCTCTTTATTTTATACCCCCGGACATCGTTCGTCCGGGGTGGGACCGACCTTGGGCTCGGTCCTCTATTTTATACCCCCGGACGTCGTTCGTCCGAGGTGGGATCGGCCTCCGGCTCGATCCTCTTTATTTTATACCCCCGGACATTCTTCGTCCGGGGTGGGACCGGCCTTGGGCTCGATCACCTTTTTTATACCCCCGGACGTCGCTCGTCCGGGGTGGGACCGGCCTTGGGCTCGGTCCTCTATTTTATCCCCTCGGACGTCGTTCGTCTGGGTGGGATCGGCCTCCGACTCGATCCTCTTTTTTATACCCCCGGACGTCGTTCGTCCGGGGTGGGATCGGCCTTGGGCTCGGACCTCTTTATTTTATACCCCCAGACATTGTTCGTCCGGGGTGGGACCGGCCTTGGGCCGGTCCTCTTTATTTTATACCCCCGGACATCGTTCGTCCGGGGTGGGATCGGCCTTGGGCTCGGTCCTCTATTTTATACCCCCGGACGTTGTTCGTCCGGGGTGGGATCGGCCTTGGGCTCGGTCCTCTTTATTTTAGACCCCCGGACATCGTTCGTCCGGGGTGGGACCGGCCTTGGGCTCGGTCCTCTATTTTATACCCCCGGACGTCATTCGTCCGGGGTGGGATCGGCCTCCGGCTCGATCCTCTTTATTTTATACCCCCGGACATTGTTCGTCCGGGGTGGGACCGGCCTTGGGCTCGGTCCTCTTTATTTTATACCCCCGGACATCGTTCGTCCGGGGTGGGACCGGCCTTGGGCTCGGTCCTCTTTGTTTTATACCCCCGGACATCGTTCGTCCGGGGTGGGATCGACTTTGGGCTCGGTCCTCTATTTTATACCCCCGGACGTCGTTCGTCCGGGGTGGGATCGGCCTTCGGCTCGATCCTCTTTATTTTATACCCCCGGACATCGTTCGTCCGGGGTGGATCGGGTGGTTTGCGTCTCCCGGACCTTGGTGGTCCAAGCCGGAACTAGCCTAAGCTTGCGCCCCGCCAGGTGTTTGCTTACACCCGGGATACCCCCCGCAAGTGAGCGGAGACGGGTCTGGGGTCACTTGAGAAAGATTAGCATGGTTTCACAATATTTCTTTATGATGTTTTGCACACGTCATTTCCATTGTTTGAAAAAGGTTTGCCCTGAGGCGTACATTGTTTACAACGAAAATATTAAACTGGGAAAGGCTCCCTGACTATTGATAGTATTTACGGAGATGCTCCGCATTCCAGGCTCGCGGGACTTCCGAGCCATCGAGCCGCTTTAAGCGATATGTTCCGGGGCACACTTCGTGTTGGATCTCATATGGCCCCTCCCAATTTGGGCCCAGAACCCCCACTCCCGGATCTTGAGTAGCAGGGAAGACTCTTCGCAAGACCAGGTCGCCGGTTCCAAACTTACGGCTCTTGACTTTGGAGTTGAAGTGCCGCGCGATCTTGCCTTGGTACATCTTCAGTTGCACCTGTGACTCTTCCCGGATCTCTTCTATGAGATATAGTGATTTTTGGAGTAAGGCGTGGTTCTGGGTGGGATCATACGTGTCACGTCGGTGGGACGGGACGGTCGTTTCGGTTGGGATGACGGCTTCGCATCCATAGACCATAGAGTAGGGGGTGTGTCCGGTTGACGTCTGCTCGGTCGTCCGGTAAGCCCATAGTACGCGGGGGAGTTCCTCGGGCCATTTGCTCTTACAGGCCTGGAGCTTTTTCTTCAGTGTCCATATTGATTATGGGAATTGAGTTGGAAGATTTGGGGTATAATTAGGTTGTTTCTAGTTGGGTTCGGCTAAAGAAAAACCCAGAAATTCTGGGTTTGAAGGGCTGGGCCGCGGCTCTGTTCTTGGGTTCAGGATTTATTTTTTATTTTTATTTTAAGATACATTTATTTTATTTTGTAAAAGAAAAGGAAAAGTAAAAAATATATATTTGTTATTAATTAGATATTTAATTTTTGAACATTAAAAAATTTATTGAATTAATTTGAAACTTTTAGTATTGTTTATTTTTTATTTTTAAGGATTTAATTATTATTTTCAGAAAAAAATTAGATTTTCTTAAAAAATATTAAATTAGTTTTAATAAAAATGGTACAATTTGGTAATGTCAAAGTTTAGGGGACAAAATTGTTAATTATTCTACACATCGCACTGTCACATCAACAGACAAAATGCCACATCACTAATCTGTTAGCCACCTAGGACGAAATTTCATAAAAGTCTCATATTTTAGTAATGTGTATAGTTCAATGGTTATTTTTAGCATCATGAATCTTTCGGAAGGCACAATCATATAATATTTATAGTTCGGAGGAAAAATATTATTTATTCTTATTTTTATATTAATAGGGGTAAAAATTATAGGCAAAATCTCGGGTACATCCTCTCGAATGGACACATAGGTGCACCCCCTAATAATGTATTGTAATTGGCTGCAGTTGGGTATGTTTGGCTGGGTTGTATTGCAGTAGATTATTGCTTGGGACACGTGGTTATTGCTGAGAGTTTTATTTGATTGGGACACGTGGGATTAGTGACTATTGCTTTCCATGGATTCAAATCTGCAGTCTAAAATTGTGTCAGGTAAAAATATAATTAACAATAACATTAACTTATTTTTTTTTAGTAGAATAACATTAATCTTTTGTTGTCTCCTTCGAAATCGTTTTTCTTTTTGCAAAAATAAAATTATGTATAGAAATATTTTTTAAGATTTTTTTTTGTCTCTAAAAAGTTAGTTTTAATATGATAACTTTTTATTAATTACTTTTGTCATTATTTGTTTTTAATTTATAAATAATATATATTTTAACCATTAACTTTGTTCACCCGATTTCAAGAATAAGATTCTTGATCTCGGACGTAAGATGTAAGTTTGAGACTAGCACAGTTGTTATGTGATCAGCAAGTTAGAGACATTCTTGCTGAGCAGTAAATGCAACAACATCGGGATTGGGTGAGCTCGAAAACTATGTAGTCTCGAAGATGTTTCGAGACTATAAGTTAGGCTCGAAACTCACAATGGCAATAGTTCAACACTTGTATAAAATCTCATAATTCATTTCTTGTCCTCAAACAGAGCGATTCGAGATCAAGTATTGTGAGCTCGAAGAAGATGGTTTCGTCAATATTACTTGTCGACAACAGAGGCGAACTGAGGTTACGAGCTCATGATAGGTAAACGACCTCGAAGGCGAATCAGTCAAATGTCTACGCTCGTAAACTATGTGTACATATTTATTGTTGTAAAATTCACATTTAATGGATTTGATGTAATTTGTTATTAATCCCAAATATCATGGGATATAACCACGTACGTACTAACTAATGTATTTAATAACATTTTTATTTTAATTGATTTGTATTATATCAACCCGAATTATGTGGGAAGATAAACCATTCATTTGTAGGGGGAGAAAACCGATACTGGGAAAATTCTGTACAATCGCTTCCAAAAAGCCATCAGAGAATTCCAAGAAATTAATAACACATACTCGTGAATTTCAAGAAATTAATAACACATACTCGTGGATTATGCAGATTTTAATTGCTGAACCACGTAAAAAATCTAGTTGCTCTTCTTTTCTAAGTTGACGAAAAACGGCGTCAACAAACTTTTATAAAATTTAGGAGAAAACAGTTAATCACAAGACAAAGATATTTTAATTTAAATATCTATATTTTGTTATTAATTCTTTTGATTTTTTTTAAAGAAATTTATGTGTTATTTTGAACAATAATTCATGTATGAATAATTATTTATTTTCCATTTTAGTTTATAATGGAACGTGACTAAACATTTTAATTATATGATAATATAAATTTTAGATCTAATGTAAAATCATATTAATTTTTTTTTAAGAGATGAAGAATAATATTTATATATAATTCTGATTTTTGTAAGAGATAAAAAAAAAAGTGCTGAGTTTAGTCTAAAAAATAAAATAAAAAGTTAATCTTGGAATTTTTCAGAAAAATAATTTAAGGAAAAATATAAACATAGATAAATTAGTTTGTATATACATATGTCTATGTATTAGAGAAAATAAAGTTAAGTTTAATGTTAAAAAAAAAGTTAACATTGATTTGATGTTATATTTTACTTCTATGTTAATTAGTGTTTATTTTGTTATAGAAAAAGTCTAAAGTATTAAATGTGTTTAATTGTACTGGGATAGAAAGCAAATTTGAAACCTTTTGAAAATAAATGAATAAAGACGAAATGTAAGCGTACTGTCTTTTTCTATTTGTGGTCAGAGACTAAGACTTTTTATTTATTAATTAAATATAAAGAAGTATACAATGTAAGGATGCCTATATGATAAGGTATGATCTAATTTTTCAACTAATAAACAATCATTATTTAGGGGTGCATCTGTATGTTCATTTTTGGGTACACCCGAGATTCACTGCTGATGTAAATAGAATGTTATATTTGCCACAAAAAAATCAATACATTATATATTTAATATAAGTTTTAGTATTATGCTCCAATCTACAATCGTAAAAACTTTATAAAATTTAATATTTTATTAATACTAATTTGATATTTATTGAAAATATACAAAAAGTAATTATTTTTCTTTATATTTTATTGTTAATGGTATATGATAATAATAAAGTAAAAAATATAGCATTTAATGCAAATAGATAAAAATAATATAAATGACATAAAAATAAATAAAAAAATGTATCATTTATGGTGATGCAAAATATGCACAATGCTATATTATGTGCTAAAGCCCAACTTTTAGCATGTCTCAAATTTGGTACAATTTTTAGTACATCATTTGAATAAATTTTTTGTAAAGTAATTTATATTTTAAGAATGCATCACTAATTTGACACTCCGTTAGAGATACTTTTATAAAAGATATTGTAGCTTAATCACAAAGTCAAATTGTGTGGAATTCATTCACATGATCTCCCACAAATTCAATCGTTTAACAATTGGTGTAAAATAAATACAATTGTTTGGTTATTAATTTTTTTTATAACTAATTGTTTAGTTATTAACGTATTATAAGGAGGGTTGCTGTTTTTCAGTAGAAAATTCATTGAATGAGATAAAACCTATGCCCTCAGCCATGACCTGTATAAAATTACACAACTTGTACATTATAGAGATAAAAATACATGGAAATATGTATTCTTGGACAAGAGTTTTTGTCATACATGTGACTGGAAATTACCGTTGAACAATGAATATATTTACTATTAAAAAAATCATAAAATATATCTTTTGAGAACTACTAATAGTATTCTTTACTTTCTGACGTTATTGTTTGATTTTGTTAAAATATTTTTCGTTTTAATGATAATAATATAAATGATCATAAGAAATGAAATATTAGTGAGAGTGCAAAAGAAAAACGGGATAAAAATATAGAATATAGAATATACTATTTTTAGAATGAGTAATCCTAGATACGTTTTTTATTTATACACAAAATATTGTTTAAGGAAGGATTAATCCACTCCACCGAATGCTTCATATTACATATATAATTTACAGAAGCTACAGCATTCATCAACACACTTCTCCACATGTGGTGACATAAGAGTACTCAATGGATACTCTACTCCATCTTTTAAAATATCTCACCAAAATACATATTTTTTTATTTTATCTCTAAGTTTTACGTTATATTATACATCAATTTCTCTATATATTTCTCTACATCATTTAAATATTATATCTTTAAACATATTTTATTAATTAAAATAAAATAAAATAATTGAAAAAAAAAGAAAATAATAAATATATAGATTAAATGAGAGAGAGAAAGTTTATAAAGAAAAATAATAATATTAAAATATTATATAAATGATATGTAAGTGTTATGTAAATGTAGATATAAATTAATTAAAATTTGTGCATAGCTATTATATATATATATGTATAAAGGAGCTGATGGAAGATATTTTTGTGAGTTTTAGCTAAATATTATAGAGAAAGTGTATTACAAAATACACCACCAAAACATATTTTTTTATAATTTACCTCAAATTTTTACATTATACCATACATCAACTTCTCTATTTTTTCTCTACATCATTTAAATATTATATTTTTTTAAAATATTTTATTTATTTTAAGAAATAAAATAATTAAATATAATAGTATCACACTCATATATATATATATACAAAAGTTTATAAAAAATAATAAAATATTTATAACTTGATTAATAATGTTTCACTATATATAGAGAAATATTATTCATTTAGGTAAAAGAAAATATAACTTTACATCACACATTGTAAGACTATTTAATAATTTTTTCTCTATATTATAAATAATTAGATATTTTACCTCCTCCATTAGGAGTGTTCTTCTTCAAATATTTTTTTAATCATTTCCTCCTTATTTCAATCAATTTTTTAATATATATATATATATATATCCACTCTTTGCATCCTATGTTCTCTTATTCAGATAAATAAATAGTATTTAATGATATAAAAATATATATAGAGTAAATATAGATAAGTTATATAGTCTAATATAAAAGTTTAATGTGAAATAGAAAAAATAGAGTTTAGGTAGTGTATTTTGAAAAATAGAGAAGAGATGCCGATGAGAGTGTCCTAAATAAAATATTAGGTTTGATTCTACTTTCTAAACAAAAAGTTAAACTTACCTTCTTTGTTTTTCAATTAGTCCAAAAAACAGAGATATCAATTTGTACTCGTCCCGCCCCAACCCTAATAGGACAGGGACAGGGGATATGATTCCCTCTCCGAACGGCTGTGCCCGAATCCATCCTGTTTATATTTTCTAATAGTATAATTTTTTTTATTAGTTTATATTAAAATACATTAATTTTTAATTTATTTTATCAATTATTCAGGAGATTGTGTGTCCCTCGTGAAGAAATACCACCAATCCTATTTAGAAAGGAACTGGTTACAGATATCCTCCACCAATCTAGAGAGGTTACAAGATATTTAATTCAAACATAATTGGAAAATAACTAATCAAATAGGGGATAAATAATCAGTTCCTAATGTGGAAATAAATTACAATTCAAAAATAGATATTACAATGATATTTCTCTTGTTGTTACACGTATTCGAGCTGAACCATACACGTGTAAACCTCTTAAGCTAACATAGCAAGTATCTCTCCAAGTTGTCACCTGTAAATTCGTGCCAACCCGGCCCGACTCAACACGATTTTTCAAAAGCCCGAAAAAAAATGAGTCGTGTCGTGTTGTCCTATATTTTGATAGGTCAGGCACAACACGACTGATAGGCACGGTAATTTTGTATTGGGTCCCCACCCATGCTATGCTTTTGACAGGTCAGCATGTTTTCTAATGCAAGCATAAATTTGGACCTAATTAAATTGGCCTCGGACCCATTTTAATTGACTGGAAAATATCTTCTTAAATATCTTAATTTCATTTTTATCAAATTTTCAAAACAAAAAAAAAAAAAAATCAAAACTTATTAAGGAGGTGTTGGACCTCTTGATTATATCTTTATATCATATTTTCTAAAAATGTTTTGTTATTCAATTCAAAATTGTAAATTTAGGCTTTAGACCGTTAATCAGATTTTATTATTTGTCTTATATTCATCTTAAAATTAACTAAAAAAAATGTAACTTATAATAAGACATTAATAAAAAAAATACAAAATATTATAACAGCTTAATAAAATCATATAATAAAAATCCAAAATATTATACCTACATGTAAAAAAATGAAAATCTATTACATAAAGTGTGTTTAATATATTTAGACTAAAATAGATTCAAACATAGATTAATAACAATATGTATGATATAAATAACCACTAAGAAAGAGAGCCCATACACTTATCTACAAATTTTTCAACACACAAAAGTGAGAAACTCAAAGCCACAAATCAAACAAATTCAAAAATTCCAAACCCTCCAACAAAGATAAAAAGACCTAAATAATCTTATAAATACTAAAATCTCATATCAGTAACAAAGGTAAAAAAATAGAACTTGTCTGAAAATCATTATTCTTAAGAAAAAGATCTAGAATAGAACTTCAAAGCAAACAAAATCTCCACATCTGATTCATGCTCAACAATAAAACAAACTAAAACATCAAAACAAGATTTTTGTTTTTTGTTTTTAAGAATAAGATCTAAAAACAGAAAAATGAATACACTTACCAACTTACGAAATCAGTGTAGTCACACATACCACAAACAATAACAGAGCCAACGGAGACTCTAAAGCAACAATGGCCTCGCATGTCCACCAAGGAGTATCCAAGAGATAGAGAAAGACAAGGGAGAGGAGCGGTAAGCCAGTCAGAGGGAATATAGGAAACATTGAGAGAGAATGAGAAGAAGGAACATATGAGTGAGAGAGTGAGAGAGATGAGTGAGTGAAGGAAGGAAATGAGGGAGAATGTATGTGAGCGGTTGAGTTAGAGAATAAGGTTTTTTTTGGAGTGAAAATTTATAAAAATGTCTAAGATTTAAAAAAATACTAAAAATACAAAAGAGTATAATCGTAAATACGATTTTTTTTTTTAAATAAAATTTACAAATTTGTAATTATAGTTTATACGTTTGTAACTTATTTTGTAAATAACATTTACAAACTATTATCTGTATTTTTGTAAAATTTTGTACTTCTTTTAAAATTTATAGTGCTATATATATAATATTTTCTCCAAAAGGATATATGTATATAATATGGTCGTGGGGCAAGTGGTGAGTTAAAGAGGTGATGAATGATACCATTTGCATTTGTTTTGTATTATAATAAGAATAAATTATATCTTCCACCGTAATAATAAAAAAGAAATCATTTTATACTGTATATCAAATTAATTACAAAAATACGGTGTATCTTTAAACTGCTAAAAGAATTCTTATATATATAAATATAAATATTTTTACATAAAATACTTAATTTTCTCAAAAATTATATTTTTAAGAACAAATATTTTTCTTTTTAATTTTACGGTTTTAAGATAATTTTTATATTTTTATGATTTTGTCTTTTTTTTCGGTTTTTTTTTTGTTAATGTTTAGTTGTTCTAATATATATTGTTTTTTTAGTTTATTTTATATTGATATAGTAAGTTGTTTTCAAATTGTTTTTCTCAAGACTGTATTTTTTTAATTATAAAACTATAAAAATTGTATTTTAAAAACTTGAGTACGTATTTTTGAAATAAAAATTAAGAACAGTAGAAAAGTAAAAAAAAATTATTTAAGAAAAAACTCCATAAATATAAGATAGTGGGTCTATCTCGGTTGCACCCCATTAAAAGGGGCACACTGACAGACACCCTAATATTTTAAAGAATTTTTAAAAAATATGGCTTTTATGCCATCATTATGCAAAAATGTGAGGATTATATTTTTCCTAATTTGTATGGAAAAAAATCTATTAAAGAAAAAAACAAATTATGGGAAACACAATTACTAGCTAACTAAATATGGGAGCTAAATTGAAAATCAAAACACATCAGCCAAACATGGGTACTATTGTAAATTAGCATTCCACTCTTCTCTCTCTCAAACCCACTTTCTCTCTCAAAACCCACGCACAAACCCTCTTCTCTCAAAACCCAGCTAGCAAATCCCCTCCAACTCCGGCACAAATCTGTTCTAGCTTCGGCGCCATCTCAAGATCTGATCAATCACAACTCAGCCCCGACCTCCCCTCTGGCAAGAAAATTCGCGATCCTCTTCTCCAGAAATCAAATCAATTCCAGCCATGTTTTGCTGCAATACTGACCATCTCCGACGACCTCCATCTCCAACCAACTATTCTTACTCTTCTATTCAATTTTCAGATCATATTTTTTTCTAGGTCTAAATTTTTTCTTTTTTTTTTAGATCTGGAACTAACTTGTAATTTTTTTTAAGTTTAGGTAAACAATTTCCCATATTATTACAGATATATTTTCTTCTTCTTGAGTTACAGATCAAAACTCGTTTGTTTTCTTTGGATGTGTTTATATTTCTGCGTTCTTTATGGTAACCGATTACCTTCACGTTCTCTATGTGTGTATATTTCTAGGTTTTTTTTTCTATCTTCAGATCTGCAATAGGTAATTGGTTACCTTAACGTTATGATATGTGTATATTTCTGGGTTCTTTATGGTAGCTGGTTACCTTCACGTTCTGGTATAGGTGTATATTTCTGGGTTCTTTATGGTAACAGGTTACCTCCACATTCTAATATGTGTGTATATTTTTGGGTTATAAGATCAAATCATGTCTTTTTTTTCCTTCAAATTTAATGTCTCTTTTCATATTTAATATAAGTAACTCGTCACCCCTCGTATGGTAACTGGTTACCCTTCTTATGGCAGAAGGTTACTCCTCTAATGGTAACTGGTTACCCCTCCTGATACAAGTTATTTAACCTAGCTCTAAGATTTTTGTTACATAACTGTGAAAATCAATAGAGTAATTGGTTACCTTACCCAGACTTTTAAAAAACGTACAATCTATAAAAAAAGAAAAAAAAAAGTGTTCATAATAAATAAAAAAAAATGATACACAATTCATATTACAAAAAAAAATTGCAAAACAACCAAAGAAAAATTTAGTATAAAAATATCAAATAAACTAAAAAAATAATAATCAAATTACAAACATACCCTTCCAAATTAATAAAACTTGATTAAGAGTAAAACTATGGCATAAACAAACTTTTATAAAAAAAAATATAGGAAAATAAACCCATAAAAGTGAAAATTCTTAAAAAAAACCATATATTAATTTTTTTTTTTAAAAATCATATTTTTGCAAACTCTATTAAAATCTCATATAAAATGAATTTCCTCAATATTTTATTATAATTGGCTCCAATAAGAGGCCACACGCAATACTCTGTGGGTGTAACATGGAAAATGCTTTGCATCCCGATTAAATTCCCACCTGAGCTGATTTGGCAGCTTTTCACTGGTACAATGGATTATATAGCTGCAGCTCGTCATGATTTTTTTCAAAATATCCAATTGCAATGGGCTAGTTGGCCCGTGATTGTGCACGTCGTTGGGACGTATAACATGCCTTAATCAAATGGGCCAGTTGGTCAAGCATTTCATGTTTATGTTGATAATGCTTATGTTGATTAGATCTAATCTTTTCGGCTTGCGTTAAACACGCCAATACCGTTCTTGAATCATAAGCCAATACCATACGACCAGTGCTCAGTACTATTGCCGAACTTGACTAATAAGTCACAACTTCACAATCAATACTGATACCATTGTCGCTTCTGACTAATAAGTCAGTACCATTCACAAATAAGCAAGACTGCAAAGCATTTAATATGCAATCAATGTCCACATATAGAGCACTCAACATGCCTCATCAATAACCATGCATGTCACATACCAGGTGCAGTTTTCTTACCTCTGGTTCGAGCATGAAATAATAAAAGAACGACCTTTGAGAACGATCAATCCTTTGGTCCCTTGGCGGTCACTTAGTCACAAACAAAAATGGTGCTAAAAAAGTTTGAATTCCAAAACCTAATCCCGGGACCAATCCCACGCTCTCGGGACCTCCAATTTCACCAAACAGGGTGGTGGAATCGTCCCCCGAGCCCTCGTGCCAAAATCCTAAAATGTACCCAAAATCATGCCTTGGAAAAGCGCTGCCTTCCAGGCGCTATGGTGCTACAGACAGAGCTACCAACCCCTGACCAGCGTTGTAGCACCCTATACTGGCGTTGTAGCGCCAGAACCAGAGTTCCCAAACTCTGAGTTTTTTCTCTTCGTGTTCTCCGAGTTTCAAACCTCAAAAATTGACCCCAAACCTTAACCAAACCCACAAATGAACCCAAAAACTAGTTCTACATGTCTTAGACATCAAAACCCAATCAAACCTTCCCTAAAACCCCATTGATTCCCAAAACTAGCATCAAACTATAAACTCTGTAAAAACTGAGGAAAAACTTAAGATCAAAGCTTGGAGAATCATTACCTCAAGAACTCAAGAGCTTCCTAGCAATCCCCAAGCAATTCCCTAGCTTAAACTTCTCAAATCCAAGCTTTTTCCACCAAAGAAATTCAAAGAAAAGGGAGAGAGAGATTATCGAGTGATGGAGAAGAAAATAGTCTCTGTTTTCAGCCTACTTTCTTTTACAACCATCCAATTTCACATGTATCCCTTGGTCAAAAGACCAAAATGCCCCCAAGCCTAATTTATTTCCTTAACAACCCTCAAAAGCAAAATTGTCTTTTCCCGTCTATCCCGTTAATTATAATTAACGTCATTCAATTCCCGTTATTCTCAATATTCTCAAATAATAATTAAATCATATCTCATTACCCTTTAATTCCCAGTAATGTACTAAGCATCAAATTACCCCGAGACTCACCCTGAGCCTGGTAAATAACCCTATTATGACTAAACCGCTAACTTACATTCTAAGATCGTCTCATGTCGAAAAGGTCAAACATATCCACATAATAATGTGGTCTCATCCATAAATCACCAACATGCATGAAAATATACAAATATGCCCTCAACGGGCCAAATTACCAAAATGCCCTTATAATGAAAAGTGGACCCACATGCATGCATTTATCATCATATAATAATATAACTAACATAATCATGCATATAGTCATTAAATTGCATAATAAATCAATTATGACTCTCTCGGCCTCCTTATCCAACCATTAAACCTCATTAGGTATTTTGGGGCATTACATTTTTATTCCCATTTCTTATTCTTTTCTTTCATTTTTTATCTTCTTCAATCAACATTTTATCTACAGTAACTAGTTACCTCTATCAAAATAATTTTGATTTTTTATTTTGTGATAGTAAACCTGTGCCACTATTAATTTTTTTTGGTGATGTGTGGTAACTGGTTATAACAATAAAAATTAGTTTTGTTTTTTAAGTGGTGTTGTAGTAACTAATTACAATTATAAAAATAATTTTGGTTTTTTTAGTAATGTACCATTGTTGGACCCAAAATGGGTATGTTTTAATATTTAAACTCGCAAGTGCACGAATCGTTTCGGAATATAATGTTCATGTAAGTACGAGGTCGAACCCATGGGAGTTGACTAACATCAAAAGAAACTATTTCAAACAAAGCAAGAATATTCTAACCTAGTTCCAAATATTTGATGAGATTTTGTTTTAGAAAAATAAAAGACAAGTAATAAAAATATTTAAGATTAAATAAAAAAATGGTTTTCAAATGAGATATATAAAATAAGATTATTGAGATTTTAGAATCCACAAAATGCAAGTTCAACAGTATTTATAAGTATATTGATTCCCAAGTTTTGATATAGTTGAAATAAATCACACTATATATTTTTTCAAAATATATTTTCTATTCAAGCACAAGTTACTCTTTCAAAAAGGTAGGATTTTTCTTCACTCATATAAGATATAATTTCTAAGCATTAGTTGTGTTACAACCTAATGAAACTACAAAAAATCAAAGAGATTATGTTTAGACAAAATATGATATTTATGCTCTAAGAATTAGATGTGAACAATTTAATGAAAAACATTTAATCAAAGAATATCATATTTTTGCATAATGAAGAACTAAGTGTAATATGCTTTAACAATCAACACTAGATGAAAAATGCATATCTTTGATAGAAAAATCCATAAACAATGTTGTACAAATGGGAAATCAACATACAACAAAAAATACTATCTAGTTACATTTTGCTTCATCATCATCTTAATAACATTTGAAAAAGATTAGAAGCTCATAACTAGATAAAAATAACAAAATAACATACTTGACATGCTCTTCAAAAGATGAAAATGGTAGAGAAAATAGTGAAAAGAAGAGAGAAAAATATGTGTAGAAGATGTTGAAAGATGAAGAAGAGCTCCCCAAATGGTCTTACAAGACTCTATTTATAGGCAAAATATGGAGATTAAATTAATCAAATTAAAATAAATAAATTGATTAATTTAATTGTGTTGGGAAGTGGTAGGATAAATAGAGTAAGTGTAAGAGTATTGGAAAGATGAAATGTTTGGTTGGGTAAAATATTAGTGAAAAGCTAGGGTAAAAAAAAAGAATTAGGAATGTTTATTTAGGTAAGAAAAATGGGGAAGAGTGAATTGATATTTGAGTGAAAAGAAAGAAGGAAAATATTAGGAAAAGATATGATTTTTAGCTTTTTCTTGGTGGCTGTGTTTGGTGAATTCGGTGGTGGGCCAAATGGAGGAAATGGCAGCAGCTGGCTCGGGTTGGGCCGTGTGGTTGGTGCAGGCCCACGATGGGCTGGAATGGGCTTGGGGCTGCTTTGCTGAAGAGGAGGCTTGGGTGCATCAGGCGTTGACAGCTGGCGTTGGAGGAGAATTGGATTGCTTCGGCTGGGTGCTTGAGCTTCGGTGGAGTCACGCTAGGAGGCTGAAGAAAGGAAGTGAATAAGTGCATTGCTGACAGGTGGCGGCGTGTGGATGATGCTGAAGGAGACCTGAAGCAGGCGGTTGGTGGGAAATGAGTGCAGGAGGCGTTGGGCCTGGGTGCAGCTGAAGTGGGCCGGCTAGGAGGTGGTCTTGGGGTTGCTGGGCTTGGGCCCAAATGAGTTGAGGCAGCATTTGGCTGGGCCAAGGAGGCTTGGGCACTTGGAAAAATGCCACTTCCCTTGCTTTTCCTTACTTTTTTAGCTTTCTATTTTTTTTTTCTAAGCACAAAAATACACCAAATTCCTTAACAAAATAAACATAAAATAAATCATAATAAAATATTTTCACTATAAAATAATTCAACTTAATTCTTTGAAAATATTAATTATAACTTAATTTATATTTAACATTTAAGCTTAATAATACCACATTTTTTATCTCAAATTAAACAACAATAATTCAAATAATTAACTATAACATTTTACAACAAAATAACTATAAAAACACACAAAATTATATAAAATCAAAATAAGACTAATAAATTCAAAATTACTTAAAAACTTAATAAATTTCTTAAAAACTCAAGAATTAAGCAACAATTAGCACATAAAAAGTGATAAAATAACTCTATTTTGTAGAGTTATCAACCATTGTCAAAATATCAACAGAATTGTAACTGGTTACTTAGTGAGATTTGGAAAAAAAAAGTTGATATGAAAAAAATAAACTAAATTGATCGTGAAGGTAACTCGTTACAACTAGATTTGAAAAACAAAATAGATATGAAAAAAAAACCCAATTGCGATGGTAACCGGTTACTTTGCCAGACTTGAAAACAAATAGGATCACAAACAAAAAAGCTAAACCAGTCATAATCGTAATTGGTTACAGATTCAGATCTAAAAAAATAATCAATCGCCATGATACTTGGTTACTTAGTCAGGTGTGAAAAAAAAATCAGATCTAAACAAACAAATCCAAATTAATCGCTATTGTAACTAGTTACAACTAGATCTAAAAACATATCAGATATGAATAAAAAGAATCAGACGCCATTGTACCCGGTTACTTAAATAGATCTGGAAAAAAAAACTCATAAATCAGAACAGATCGTGATTGTAACCAGTTAAAGTTACATTTAGGAAGAAAATAATTTAAATATGAAGTGCAAAAATAGATTTGAAATGGCGAAACCAGATGTGAAAAAGAAGAACAAGAACAAAGAAAATAAAAATAAAACTAGATCTGAAGAATAAGAAAGAAGAAGAAGAAGAAGAAGAACCAGAAGAGGATGTACGTCGTCGTCAGGGGCGAGGGTGGAGGTCTGTCGTCGTCATTGGAGGCGGAAGTGCGTCGTTGTTGTCGGGAGCGGAGGCGGAGGTAGCATTGTCGGCGGATGGCTGAGATAAGAGAACCAAATGGGGGAGGAGAAAGGGAGAAAAGATAAAAGAGTGAGTTTTGTGTATTTATGATTATGATAATCTATTTTTATATTATATAAAATTACCATATTTAAATATATTTTTTCAAAACTTACCATGTTTATATGTAAACTTCTCTTTTGATACAACCAACCACAAAACAAAAGTGAAAATGTCCATCGCTCAGATTTTCTCAAACAAACATTTTCATCGTAAATTAAAGAGTAAATAGTATGGGTGGGATAATACATAATATAATATTACTACTTATTCATTTTTGGGAAAATTACAGAATACACTGTATAAAGCAAAAAAATTTGAAATATACGGTTTCCTACTTTTATACGGTTTTTTATAAAGTCTTTTTTCAAATTTCAAACCCCGAAGTTTTATTGTATTCTCTTTCTCTTTCATCTGTTTCATTCTCCCTTGTTTCTCATTTTTTCTTTTTTCTTCATCCGAAAACCTAAGTGAGTTTCTTCATTTTTGCTCAAAATCGTTTGCCATTGATTGGTTAAACAATGGCTGTCACTCGTGCGGGGTCTGCATCTCCTGCTCGGACGGGTGCTGCGTTCTCTGGCCCAGGAGCCTCGAAGGAATCCGAGGATCAAGAGTCTGCCGAAACGAAGGGGAAACTTTTGAAGAGTAATCTTTCTCCTTTGTCTAAAGGTAAAGCTCTTTTGAAGTATTCCTCGGATTCTCCCCTTCCTAATGTGGTCGACGATGATGTTGGTGGTTCAAATGAGTTGAAGGAGGGCGACATGCATGCGAGTTCTGAGTTAATCGGGAAAAAGTTGAAGCGAAAACATGTTCCATTGTCAAAGAGCAAAGTCAGTGCTAAGAAATCAAAGAAACTATCGATTGGAGGTTCTAGTCGAGTAAAGTGCAAGGCTAACAGAAAAATTGCGAAGAAGAATGTTAGTTTACTGGATAAACTTAAGGTATTTATGGTTGTTTCGTTTAAATTCTTTTTGATCTTTTTATCTGTTTTTGAATCTGTTTTGAATATGTTTTTTATGGGTATGTAATTATATGTTATAATTTTTTAACTTATTTTCCCAAATTTTCTTGTTATTGTTTTTTATGGGTTGTTGTTGTTAACATTTGTTAATTTTTTGTGTCGAAGTGTTACAGGTTTGTTAATGGTATTACCGATCTTGTAACCATGTTTTTCTATTATTGTAAACATATGTTACAGGTCATGATTTGGTAGTTTTTGTAACGAAGTGTTACAAGGTTGTTAATTTTCTTACCGATGTTGTAAATATGTTTTTGTTTTCTGCAAACATATGTTACAGGTTCTAATTTGGTAGTTTGTGTATTTTATATATTAGGTTTTATATGCTTGAAATATGTTTTCAATGTTGTTAATGCTCTGATCTGAGTTATGTTTTTAATTTTGTTAATTTTTGTTAGGTTTTTGTACCAAAATGTTACATGTTTGTTAATGGTATTACTGATCTTGTAACCATGTTTTTGTTTTTTTGTAAACATATGTTACAGGTCCTATCTTGGTAGTTTTTGTAACGAAGTGTTACAAGGTTGTTAATGTTCTTACCGATGTTGTAAATATGTTTTTGTTTTCTGTAAACTTATGTTACAGGTTCCAATTTGATAGTTTGTGTATTTATAGATAATAGGTTCTATATTCTTGAAATATGTTTTCATTTTTTCAAGTTTTGATTCTATCTGTTTTAATTTCAATTCATCAATTTGTGTTTTACTTGTCATCTAATCATTGCTTTGTCTTGTTTTAAAATTCTGTTCTTGACTCAGGTATCATTCACAACAATGTGGATTATATTTTTCAAGTTTGATGATATATTTTATTATTTTGTAAATTTATGTTACAAGTTTGTTAATATTGGTTGTCTATTATTCTATGCAGCTTATGGAATGTTTTATCAAACATGATGATCATTATAGAGCAAGAGTCAATTTTCACTGTGGTTTTGAGAAGATCAATGTGATCTCAGAAAAATTGACTAAGTCTCAAAAGGTTTTGTTTAGTAAGACTTGCTTTGGTCATTTTCTAAACCTTAAATCTTATGCTAATCAAGCTAAATTGGTTCACCATGTTTTGTTGAGAGAAGTTAACCAGCCAAACTTAAATGAAATGTGGTTTAAAGTTTGTGGAAAGCTGATTAGGTTTTCATTGGGTGAATTTGGGTTATTGTCTGGGTTAAATGTGTTTGGTGACATTGATAGAGGTGGAATTAAGAATAGTAATCCTATTGGATTGTATTCTAAATTTTTTGGTGACCATACAAGGGGCATTTCAAGAATTATTGTTGAAGAAAGGTTTAAAGCTGCCAATTTTGATAATGATGATGAGGCTGTTAGGATGGTTGTACTTTACCTCATCACTAACTTTTTGTATGCTTGGCAAAAAGAGAAGAACATTGAAAAAACTGACTTGTATCTTTGTGATAGTGGAGGTTTTAATCATTTTCCTTGGGGAAAGGATATTTTTAATGTGACTCTCTCATCTTTGAGAGATGCTTTAAGGGAAAATGAAGTTGTTATTACTAGGCAAGGTTCTTACCCAACCTATAAGTTGAATGGTTTGCCATTTGTTTTCCAAGTTTTCATTTACGAATCAATTCCTAGTTTAGAGGGAACTTATTGTGAGAAGGTTAGTTGTGGTCTGCCTAGGATTATAAATTGGTCATCTGTTGCAATCCCATCTCATAAGGAGCTTGAGAGGAATGTGTTTTCATTACATAAGGTAATTTTTATTCTTTTTGCTTTTCTTTATATATTAATTTATTTGATTTTTTTAATATTGTAAACTGATTTTTCTGTTTTGTTATTTGCAGACCAAAATTGTTAAAGTTTTGCCCACTGATGAAGAGAGCAATGCCTTCAAGCTTGAAGGTTTTTTCCAGTGCAACAAGGATTTGAATGTTGCTGATTTTGAGGATGATGATTTTGTTGCTCCACCAAAGAAACCAACAAGTGAGGCTCCTTCATCATCTTATGTTCCTTGTGTGACATTTGGCTTTTCTGATCTGAAAATTATTGTGGATGAATGTCAGAAGAAGTGTAACATTATGTCTAAGGAAATTGCAATTTTAAAGTCTGCTAGTGAATCTAGACATAGGGCATTGATGGAGATGTTGGTTAATTTGAAAAACGATCAAGATTTAAAACACAAGGCAGTTATGGAAATGTTAGGTGAGTTGAGGCCAAAATCATGTGGTATTAATGATGATATTGATCTTGTTGATGGTGGTTTTGTGGGAGCTGATGTTGGTGATACTTCTGGTGGTGGTGGTGTTTTAAAGGAAAAGGATAAGTTTTTTGAGAATGAAAGTTTTACCCAAATTTTTGATGAATGCATTCAAGCAATGCAAGAAGATGCTGCTGGAGATATGGTAATTGTAGATGATAAGAATGATACAGTAAATGAGAATGAGAAGACTACTGGGAATGATATTGAAGAAACAATGGGATGTATACTTATCTAAATATTAATTTTATTGCTTGGTTGGTTTGTTATTTTTTATTTTATATTTTATAGATGTTTATATTTCTGTTAATATATATAATTAATATTTTCTTTTTATTAATTTTTGTTTTCCCTTTTTGATAGGAATCTGATTTTGTTTCCATTGGAGTATGAGAAGTGGAAGAGAAAGTTTAGAATTCTTGTTTTGTAAACCTTTTGTTATTAATTTGTAAACTTTAAATTTCTAAATTATTTTTGTACAAGACTTTTCCAGAGCATGTATAAACTCTGTTATGTTTTTGTAAACTTATGAATTTTGGAATGTTTTTTTTGGCAATTATTCTTGTTTATTATATCTATAACTTTTTTTTCCAGAGCAATGACCAGGTTATTTTGGTTTCATGATATGTATTTTTTCAAGGTAATGTATTCGTGTATTTCTTTATTAATTTCTAAAACTTTGTTTTTCCATAGAATATTGTCAAACCTCATGATGATGTAGCTGATGTTGTTAAAGATCTAGAAGAAGAGGCTCATATTTTTAACAACATGAATGTGGAGATTTTTTATAAAGTTGTTTATGCAGCTGTTGGTGATTTGGCAAAGAAAAAGGTAACTAAACATGGCAGATATTGCATTTTTTCTTTCTTTTTGCAATATTTTCCAATAGTTGTATTATTGAGTTTTTCATATTATTTTTGTTTCTAGGAAGTTGTTATGGCAACACCCATTGCTGGTTCTTTGATGAATCCAATAGTTGTGTCTACTCCTGTTGTTGGCAAAAGAAATCCAAAGCCTACTACAGTTTTGCAATCTCCTTTTGTGAACCAATTTGGATCATCTTCTTCTGAGGATATGAAACATTTGGATGTTGTGAAGTCTAAAAGGAAGGTTGTGGGACGATATGCATTTGGAGACAATCTTTTTGATATGCCTAATCAAAATGACCAAGATTCTTTTAACAAGTGGTTTTCTCTGGGGCTGAGAAAAAATAATAAGTATGCTTCTATTTTTTAATTGTTTATTTATTTATTTTGTATTTCAGTTTCTATTTCACCATAATTCACTTTTTAATGTTTATATTTGTTATAGGTATAAGAAATTTGATGATAATAATAGTATCATTAAGGAGCCATTTCAGTTTTGTGTAACTGAGATTGAGAGAAAATTTTGGTTTTATGATTTAGTTAAAGATGGGAGGGATTTGGACAATGAGGTATTTTTTTCCCTTAATATTATTAAGTTGTTTTAGTTTTACTGTTTTCATTATTCTTATTATGGTTTGCTTCTGGTTTTTTCAGCATATTAATGTGGCTTTTTATTACCTTAGAAAAAAAGCCAAGTATTGTGAGTTGATAAAGGTTAGAGTTATTACTACAGATAACTCTTTTGATCAAGTTATCACTGCTCTGTATGATGTGTATCTGTCAAGTGACTGTGATCGATCTATTATATCGAATAACAGTGTACTTTTTGAGTATATTTGTGGTTATAAAATGCTTTGTAACACCCCTTGGTCGCTAGTAGATTTTGTTTTATTCCCTATAATATGACTGCTGTTGGCTGTAATCATTGGATTCTTGGTGAGTTCAACGTGAAGCAGAGATTTTTTAAAGTCTACAACTCAATGAGGAATAGAGTTATGGATAAGAAAGTGTTGAAAGTTGTTGAAGCATATTCTACTTTGTTGCCCTTGTTTCTTTCTTTAAATAATTTTTATGAGTCAAGGGAAGATATTGATCTAAATGCACAAGCATTCAAGGGCATTGATATGTGTCACCTGTTGGACATTGTGTTTGATGATGAGGTTCCACAGCAGAGTAACAAGTAAGTGGTTTTTATTTGTTATTGTTATTTTTTGGTTGCATGATTTTGTTTATATGCATTTATGTATTACTGATTTTGAGTTTTTTTTTTGTAGCGATTGTGGGATTTTTATCATAAAGTATGCTGAATTTCTTATGCATGGACTTATTGAAAATATCCATAATCCTCTGAATGTTAGTTTCCAGATAAACAAAATTGCAGTTGAGCTATATGTCCATGCTAAAAGAAAGAAAGATGAAGGCTATCTATCTGATGAGGAGTTCAGAGGAAGAATGAGCAAGAAGATGTTGAATATTAATGCAATGGAAGTATGAGAGGATCAAAGTAGTTAACATTTTGGCTTTTATCTTGTAAAGACGATACATACTTATGGCAAGATAACTTTTGTGTTTTTGTTTTGCAAACTTTTAAGCAAGAATCATGTTTGAATATTTTGAATACTGTGGCATATCAATGAATTTTGCTATTAGCCCTTTTTTATGAGGAATGTTGTACAGAGGTGTCTCAAGTTTGTAACTTGAGTTCACAACTTTATTTTTATATTT
Organism: Humulus lupulus; assembly: GCF_963169125.1. Taxonomy (NCBI): domain Eukaryota; kingdom Viridiplantae; phylum Streptophyta; class Magnoliopsida; order Rosales; family Cannabaceae; genus Humulus; species Humulus lupulus. Next base: position 64,995,626 of record NC_084800.1, read on the forward strand.
CATGTGTTAGGTAACATCTGTTAAAAGTTTGTAACCTAAGTTCATGCAAAATTGCGTAGCATTACTTAATGTCTATTAATAGTCACGATAATTTCAGTTTCAAATATGTATCAAATCATTACAAACTTTTGAAGTTAATCCTTTTAAATGGACTGGAAACTTACAAATTAAAATCAAATATTTATGTTTCAAAACTGTAACATAAGTTAATAAAAGAACTTATTTCCCATTTATTTGATATTGGAAGTGTCTGTGAGAAACTAGTAACATATCTGTAACAAATATGTAACAAAATGTTACATTAATATTCATTTCAGATATATCTGTAACAAATATGTAACAAAAATTTACAGATAACACCCTGAACATTAATTCTGATATATTGATGCAAATTTTTTCCTAAGTTATTATAATATTCCATATATTCAATAAAATTTCATAAATCTTTATCACAAGTAATAGTGATAAGTAATGTTCCAATCACTGTACTGAAACATACAAAGTTTCAAAATTCAAATAAAAAGTATTTTCAATCTATAAGCTTGAAGTGTTTTTTTGTTTTTTTTGTTCTCAATAGAGGCTGGTTTGTGCAGGTTTTTCGGTTGTGCCCAAGCTCTCCACACCTTCCACATTTAAGCTGAAAAGACCCTTCTCTTGCTGAAACAAACCTTTTTTTCCTTGGCCTTCCACTTTTTCTGTTTCCTTTTGGAGGTAGTACTTCTATTTCCTCAACATTAGGTGGAACTCTCCATGTTTTTGGATCTCCCAATGGATGTATTGATGCATTATAGATGTTCAACATGGCTTGTTTTGTGAAATAATATGAGCAATATTTTTTATACTGAAGGTTCATCTTTCTAATGACTGTCATGGCATGTTCACAAGGTAATTCATCCAAATCAAACTTGTTACAAGTGCAAGATTTCTTTGCAATGTCAACAATGTTTGTTGTTAAACCATTGTGTACACTGTAAATGAGTGTGCTAGCTGGTTCTACCTGCAATGAAATAATAATAATGAACAAGGAAGTATATTAATACAGAGGTATTTATAAATAAATGAAATAGTTGTACTTACAGTCATTCTTAATGACTTGACAAAGTTCTTTCTTAAGTATTCCTCTTGTTTCTTTGGCAATTCTGTAAACGTTGCTTCTGCTTCTTTTTTGTTGTTGTAGCTCCATTTTTGAATCAGGTTTCTAAGGCACTCGAGTAATGTTGATACTGGAAGCTCTCTCATTTCTTTTAGTGCTACATTAATGGATTCAGCTATGTTTGAAGTCATAGCTGCATATCTACGACTTTTGGAGTGGATTCTTGCCCACTTTTCATATTTAACCTCATTGGCCAGAAAAGGACGGATTCCTTCATGTAAACTGTCTAAGTCCTTCATGTATTTTTCAAAATCTTCCATGTTATAAGCTTTTGCAGCAGCATGAAATGCAATACTGGTTGCTTCTGCATCTGTTCTAAACTTGGTCTTTATGTTGCAGAAAAGATGGTAGGAGCACACTCCATGAGTTACATTTGGAAAGACATTTTTTATAGCATTCTCTATGCTTTCATGTCTATCTGAAACTATACACAACTCTTCTCTTTCTCCATAACATTCTTTTATTTTTCTGAAGAACCACTCCCATGAATCATTGTTTTCCGAATCTGTTATAGCAAAAGCCAATGGGAAGATGTGTCTATTTGCATCTTGTGTTGAAGCTGTGAGAAGTGTACCTCCAAATGCAGCTTTTAGGAATGTTCCATCAACAACAATTACTGGAATGCAATGTTTCCAACCTAGAATTGATTGTCCCATAGCCATAAAAAGATATTTAAATCTGTTTAGACTATCAATTTCCAAATATGTTACAGTACCTGGATTTTTGTGCTTCAAAATGTGCAGATATCGTGGAATGTCTCGGTAGGAATCTTGACTTGAACCATGTACATAATTAACTGCTTTTCCTTAGATCGCCATGCTTTTTGGTAACTCATGGAAACTCCATATCTGTCCAACATGTCTTTAGCTATATCTTTAGGTCTATAATTTGTTTTTGGATCTGTGAACTTGCTCTTCACAACATTCCCAACCATACTACTTGAAGCTTGTCGGTGATCTCTAAGAATAATGTCCAAGGAACATGTGTGGGCACGATTGAACTTCCTAAGTTGGAACATATCTGTCTTTCCATATCTTGCAGCACGAAATGACCACGTACATTCTGAATCAAGGCACTTCAACTAATATTCTTTTTTGCAAGATTTGTGGACCTTGAACTGAAAATTGTTTTTTTATGGCATAGAGACCAATTGTTGTTGTAAGAACCTCTTTATTTTTGTATACCTGTTTTTCTCTTATTCCATCAGAAATTGCATGAGTTATAACAGTAGTTTCTGTTCCGATATGTTCAGGAATTGACTCATGTCGTTCCTTCTCCAAAATCAAATCTGTAATTTGATCTGCCAATTGAATAAAATTTGGTAGTTCTTGAGGTTCATCTATAGAGAATGTCGATGTGTCTGAAATATCATTCTCTATATTATTACTACTTGAAGCAACAGTAGAACTCATCTTTTGAAGTGCTCCACAGGTAATTGTTTGGTTGTTCTCTGTTACAGAAACTATCAAAGGGTGTTTTGTGAGTGTTCTGTCATTTCTTTTGCACTCCAAGTAGAATTGTATAGAACTATCACTATTGATCTTCAATGGAGGCAATGTTTCTGCAATCTGGTACTCAATTGTTGCATTTTCTGTTGACAGAATGGTAGACAACTCTGTAGACAAGATATTCATTAGTGTTGTAAATGAGCAATCTAATGGTATTAACACTCCCAGCATTTTGAAATCCTCATACACATTATTTTCATTCCAATGACCATCATAATATACCAAAGATGTTATTGGATTCATGTCTGCAGATGAATAAAAAGAAAAAATTAGATTGATATGTAAAATTCTTTATATTTTCATTATAAAACAAAATAGGAGCATCACAGATTTATCAAAGACAAATGCCTTATGGGTTATAAACTACCAAATCCAGCACAAGCTATTCATTAACACATCCCCCAATAAAATGAGAATTTAGCATATAAACTCCTCCGTTTATTGGTTTTTAAATTGAAATTCCGTTTTTAATAATTACCAAATTAATTAAACCAAGTAAATTAATTAAAGTGTGGAATGGTAATTAACTGTGTACACAGATTACAGTTCTGTCGGGACAGATACCAAACTTGTCACGACAGAAACTGAACACAATAAAAAGACAGTGCAAAACAATAAAGAACACAGCGAATTTTTACAAGGTTCAGAAATCCTTTCGGATAACCTAATCCTTGGGGCCACGCCCAGAGAATAAAACCAATTAATAAAGAATCACAAGTACAAAAACATTGACTTAAACAAAACAAGACTCCCTCTTGAGATTTTCCGCAACTTGTTGTACTTCTCTTCACTAATCTGATTTTGATTGAAACGCTCAACCACTTGAACTCCCTTCAATGGTCAGCGAGTGCTTGCATCCTCCCGACGCAAGGCTTGTAAAAGATCTTCTCCCGAAGACTACAAACGCTGTGTTCAAATTCCAATGTGTATTCACTCATGAACATGGTATAAACTCACCACTAAAAACTAAACACACATAATTCTACAAGATCACATGAATACTTATGATCTTGAATACAAAGAGGAACTCTCACAAATATTACAATAAAGCTCACAAATAATGCACCAAAGAGTTCGTCTTTCTCACTACCTTTAGAGCCCTATTTATAGAGTCTTTTTCGTGCTCTCAAAGGCAGAGAAAGAATTCTTCTAATAAAGGCAAGAATCACAGTAGTTAATCTTGATTGATGAAGAGTTGCCTTATTTAGAAGATGCTGATCCGACATATGCGATATCGGTGGGGACAGCTCAGACCTGTGTCAGATCAAAACAAGCTCAAAAAAGAAACAATAATTAATGATATTAAAAACCAGTTTCCTGATTGCAATCCTTGAGCTGCACGAAAATATGTCAGCAAATAATCCACAAAATAACTTTGGGTAAGTACCGAATATTTGCAATAACCTTTGTTTCCTGAAAAGAGACAATATATGCTCAATAAGGAAGCATATTATTGACCAAAAATCATACAAAAGGAAAGAGAGATTCCGAAAAAAGGAATAAAGGAAACCAAATATTTTTCAATCAAATCCGAAAAATATAAGAAAGGAAAAACAAAATATTTCCGAAAATTATAATAAAAGGAAAACAAATATTTCCGAAAATTATAATAAAAGGAAACAATTCAATCAACCATTTTCTCTCTTTTTATAAAAAAGATATTTCTATAAAAATGCCAATTATAGGATTTACAATCTCCCCCTTTGGCAATTTTATAGACAAGGAATATCTATTTTTTAAAAGATCCCTGCAAAACACAAGTAAGTGCTTAAAACCATAAGAGTCACAAAATAAACAAAAATGACTCCCCCTGCGTAAGATAACCAAAGCACAGTTAACGAAAGAAACCAATAATAACCAGCAGGTGAACATAATCAAAGTACCAAAAATAGAGTCACTCTCTCCCCCTCATTGTCTGAAAAAAAATGCCAAAGAAACATAGAAACCAAAAGGAAATGAAACCAAAAGAAAGACACATGAAGAATTCTTTTACAACTAACAATAGTAAAATAGATCAAGGGAACCAAAATTATCATGGGGCAGGCGAGCTGGATGCATGGAGAGTGGCCAATGAAGCAAGAATTTGGCGCTGAGTTTCCTCCATGAGTGAGAACCGGACAGACAGACTTGTGATTCCTATCTGGACAGCACCAAGATCAGTCGGGACAGCAGGAGTGTCAGTCACAACATTGCCAGAAGCAGGACTAGCTAGATTAATGCCTTTGACTTTTCGAGCTGTAGACGGAGCATGATCATCCTTGACAGTATAGGTGGGACCAACCAAAGGAGAAGTCAAGGTCTCATGGGACTTCTTCAAAGGACGTTGAGAGTCCAAAAGTTTGTAAATGACCTGAGGAAACATCAAGTGTTGCCCCTTACGTTTGGCACCACTAAGAGACATGATTTGGTCAAAAATAACAGCTCCAAGATCTATGGCGACTCCAATACCAATTTTGAACAACAGGAAGGCCATATCTTGAGTGATGGTGGAGGAATGTGTGGTAGGCAACCAATTAAACATAGCAAACTTGAAAAGAGCACCATAGAAATGAGTGAGATCGGTGACACGAAGAGAGGTGCTTGGTTCCCACACCATAGCCTGACCAACCAGTTCAGACAAAACTTGATCCTTGGCAAACTCAACAGAATCATCAATCTCCACATGGACGAGATTGAGAACCTTAGCAATTTTGGACGGGCTAAAATTATACCAATGACCCCTAACATAAACTTTATGGAACATGAAAGAAGATTGGTCTAATAGTTCATCATTCAAATTTGCATAAAATTCTTTAACAACCCGAGGCACAAACCCATCAAACCCAGACAAGGATCGCAACCAACCTCTTTCCTCTAAAGTAAGCAAAACCCCAAAAACACGATGAGGAGCAAAAAGAAAATTTCGCTCACTAATAAAATGGCGATGGTCATAGAATTGCATGTTCTTCTCATTATCATTAAAACAGAATGTAATAGAGTGGGCTTTGAAAGAACCTGAGGTACGAGCAGGAGCACCTTTTTGCTTAGCAAGTTTGGACGACAATTCAGGAAATGCCAATGGAGTTGTGCCTTTTGGGTCCGATGCAACTGGAGAGGCTTCAGATGGGTCTTCTTCAGAGTCAGTCTCCTAAGCCAAATTATCAAGAGGAACTTCAGGATTGGGCTCGGTCAAGGAAGGGTCCAACTCAGGCTGAGAGTCTTCCATCTCGGGAGAGACATCCTCCGATGAGGTGCATGGGGGAGGATTGATTTTGGCCTTTAATTTAAAACGAGATAAAGGAGATGAATCAGAGATGGAGCTGGTACCTTTAGATTTAGTCACTTTGGCCTGTTTCCCATTCTTCGACCCAACACCTTTGGACTTACGTTTGCCCTTTGCCTTGGGTGTCAACACATCAGGAGATAGTGAGGATTCAGAGTCATGATCAGATGGAGCAGACACATCTTCAGAAGAAATTGATTTGGACTGACTAGTTGCTAAGGCCGGTTTGACTTTTAATTGATCTTCGGGAGAGGCGAGTGAAACCGCCGAGGCAGGAATTTGCTCGGCATCCAAATTCGGGAACGTAACTCCCTTGCTAGAAGCACCAAGAACAGATGAACTGATAGGACCCAAAAGAGCAAGAACCTTCTTTCTTGCTGTGGTTTTAGAACGACGGCCTGGAGTAGGAGAGACAGCAGGAATTGATGCTGGGACCGAAGGAGTGGCAGTGGGAACAGATTCAGGAAGTGTCTCCTGCTGAGACTTCACGGACTTGGAAGATGAACCACGGCCTCGAGTCTTCATGGCTGCTAAGAGAAAAATAAGTGAAACACACAAAGAAAGAAACCCTAAACACTTTGGTTATATGAGAGAGATTTAACAAGAAAACACTGATCATAAAACAACCAAGGGACTCCGAATATATAAAGTATTCGGAACACAAATGAGGCAAGTTCAAGATTGGGTAACCAAAAATGGGTAACCGGATTTTTAGTGATAAATGCCAAAAAATCTCCCTTTTTAAAACAAATTTTGTCACACCTCAAAATTGGAAACTTTTGAATATTTTTAGAATATATTGAGATGAAACAAATAAATTGCAAAAAATAATTTTTCAACCCCTTTTTTTTTTTTTTTTTTTAAATACACGGTAGATAACAGATTTTCTTTTTCAAAATTTTTATTATTTTTTATTACAAAATTGCCGAAAATAAAGTGTAAAATGCCTTACCATATGTGTCCATGTAAATCCCAAGTCCTGTTCAGAAGAAATAAGATAACCATATTTTTCACAAATTAGAGAAATGAGTTATACTTCAAATACTAAGAGACCATAATTCGAAAAACATACCACACACAAAACATATTTGAGTCAATTCATTATATGTATGAGTCTTACAACCATCTTACACAGTCTAGAACAGGCATATGTGTGTGCAAGTGTAAGCAATTTGGCGTTTCTTTTTGGCCTTTTAAAGCTAGGGTCATTGCCCATATTTGGCGATTTTTAGCCTTTTTCCAATTGTAACCATAATGGAGGCTATAACTCTTATACTGATGGTAGCCCTTTACGCTGGTAGAGTATCCTCCAATATAATTGCTAATTACCTGGTACCAACTTACTCAGTGTCGGCTTTCACACATCAGTATAGGTAGCTCTTTTCCAAAATGGAGCCTGAAAAAGAAAATGGATTAGGAATGCTCATACAAAGATAATGATTTGATCAAATATAAATTGGATGATCTATAATTTTTCAAATATGGTTTTTCATTCCAACAAAGTATAGGACTTATAACGATCATTCTCTAAAATAAAAAAAAATATGCTCATCAAATTTCTTCCAATCAGGACAAGAGATTTACAAAAACACATATGCAAGGCAAGACAATCAATTTATTGGCAATTTCAAATAAAACAAACCCCCAAGGATTTCCTGAGGGAATCAAATCTAACCATGTCTAAGGCTTTAGTAAAGATATCTGCAATTTGTTTGTTAGTCTCAACATATTCTAAAATCAATGTTTTGTTTTCAACAAGTTCCCTAATAAAATGATGACGAATGTCAATATGTTTGGTGCGAGAGTGCTAAACAGGATTTTTGGAGATATTAATAGCACTTGTATTATCACAAAAAATGGTTAAAGTTTTAACATCAAACCCATAGTCTGCCAACATTTGTTTCATCCACAAAAGTTGAGTACAACAGCTTCCAGCAGCAATGTACTCAGCTTCGGCTGTTGACAAGGAGATGGAGTTTTGTTTTTTACTATGCCAGGTGTAGAGTCCAAGAACTTTACTTAGCTAATTGTTAGTAGTATTATAGTATATTTAGTGTTATCCTTGTTACTTTGGATTTTTGGTTCAGATCGGGAGTTATTTGGACACTCATAGTAGTACTTATAGATTTTCTAAGTTTAACCTATAGTTTAAGAATATTAAGTATAACCTAAGGTTTGATTAATGTGACTGATATTAAGGATTATATTATTATATAATAAGGTTTAGACATCAACCAATAGGATTTTAAGCACATGTTTTGAATGGTAATTAAGGATTAAGTATTTTTGAGGATTAAATTAAATAAGGGTAAAGTTTGAATGTTATAGGGTCAGTCAGCAGCTTTGAGTACGTTGAGGGCTTAGTCAAGGCTGTTTACTCCATTCAAACTTAGCTAAAAATGTGTAAATTCGTGTTTAAATATTCAGCGTATGCCGATATATCACAGCTATAGGGGGCGATATATCGCAGCACGTAGATACGGAAAACACGAATCGATGAGCGGTCGCCTCGGGAACAAAGGTCCAGGCGATATATCGCCTATAGGGGGCGATATATCGCCTCCACCAGCATGTTTTCAAATACTTTTGAATTCTTTTCCTTTCAGCCATTCAAACTCCTTCAACAGTCCAGCATCTTTTGAACGAGTCTTCAGCCTCTGCTGAACGATTATTCAAATGATTTTCACCTAAAAAGCCATTATTTTTATTCAAGTAAAATCAAGATATTTTCATTCCCAAACTCTATAAATAGGACTTAGTACCCAGCCATTATTCACCATTTGCTCTAAGTTCAGAAGCTGCTAGTGTTAAGTGAGTGTGAGAGTGTAAACACTTGGTTTGGGGAAAAACTATAAGCTTAAACATCATAAGCTTATCAAACACTTTGGGAAGTGAGTTCTATAGTATTTCGGTGGAGGTTAGATTGATCTTGCAATCTTTGAGGTAAACCCAAAACTCTAGTTCCTTTCTGTATTTTATGTTATTTCCTTTCTCAAAACCTTCTACTCAGTCCCCTAACCTTATTCTTATTTTGGTTAGGGAATCCAAGCTCTTAAGCATATAAGTCGGTAGGTATATTTTTTTTATGGTTTAGTCTTTCCATCTCTTTCATTTCATCTCCTTTCTTAGACTCACTCTTTCTTATGGTTTTAAGAGTGTTCCAAAAGTCCCAACTCAGTCCAAAATCCCGGTAACTTTGGTAAGGAAAATAGGCTAGAATCAACATGTTATGTGCTTATGTTATCTATATGTGTTATGTTATTAAAAGTGTTATGATATGTATATGTGTATGTTTGTAGGCTTGGGCATATGACCCATATGACTAACAAGACCCCAAATGGGTTATGGGCATATGACCTACTTAGCTAGTAGGACCCCACTAATCCCATGGGCATATGCTTGTTTAGTCTATGGGACCCCAAGTAATAATGGCCATTATAATAAGTGTATGTTATATGTATTATGTTAAGTCTTTATGTTTTCTTATGAAATTATGTATATGATTTTGTGTTAGATTTTCCTTGCTGGGCATTAGGCTCATTCCTTTCTGTTTTATGTGCAGGAAAATAAGCTTTAGAGGCGGTAAGATTCGTGACGCTTGGAGGATGTGTATCGATGATGAATGGAGTCAAGGGGCCGAGCGTTAATCGATTCGAGGATGTAGTTTCGGTTTTATGTCTTTTTATATGTATTTTCCGCACTAATTATGTAATGTTTTATTATTTTAAATTATGTTTTTGTTTTAAAGACAATGGGATCCCATATCTGTTTTGGTATTTACTTTGTAAATAACTCTTATTTTGCAAGTTATTCAATAAATTATGGTATTTTCGTAAAAATGTAAGTTTTATGTATAGTTTCGTTAATGGTCCAAATAGTCTAGATTAGTGGGTCATTACACCAGGAGACCAAATTGTTTCCTAAGTAAAAACAACCACCACTTGTGCTTTTTCGATCATCAGTGTTTCCTGCCCAATCTGCATCACTATAACACACAAGGTTAGAATTTGTTTCTTTGGAGTACCAAATGCCTAAGTCAAGAGTATTATTGATGTAACGAATAATTCTTTTCACAGCAGTCACATGAGACTCCATGGGGTTCCCTTGGAAACGAGCACACACTCCAACACTGTAACTTATGTCTGGGCACACTCCAACACTGTAACTTATGTCTGGGCGACTTGCAGTTAAGTAAAGGAGACTCCCAATCATACTCCTGTAAAGGGTTGGATCAACTTTCTTCCCATTTTCATCTTTAGACAATTTGACCATGGTACCCATAGGTGTTTTAGCAGGTTTAGATGCATCAAGTCCAAATCTTTTCACAAGACTTCTTGCATACTTGCTTTGTGAAATAAAAATTCCTTCATCAGACTGCTTTACTTGAAGACCTAGGAAGAAATTGAGTTCTCCTACCATGCTCATCTCAAACTCTTCCTGCATTTGTTTCACAAATTCCTGCACTAGAGAATCATTAGTAGAACCGAACACTATATCATCAACATAAATTTGTGCTATCATAATATTTTCACCAACATTTTTTATGAACAATGTTTTGTCTACTCCCCCTCTCTTGTATCCCTTTGAGACCAAAAATTGAGTTAGTCTCTCATACCAAGCCCGTGGGGCTTGTTTTAGCCCATACAAAGCTTTTTGCAATTTAAAAACATGATTAGGATTGTAAGGATCCTCAAACCCTTTGGGCTGTTCCACATAAGCTTCCTCATTCAAAAAACCATTTAGAAATGCGGATTTTACATCCATTTGGAACAATTTAAAACCAAGAACACAAGAAATAGCTAGTAATAATCTTATGGATTCAAGTCTTGCAACAGGGGCAAATGTCTCATCAAAATCAATTCCTTCAACTTGAGTATACGCCTGTGCAACTAATCTAGCTTTATTTCTTATTATGGTCCCAAATTCATCAGTTTTGTTTTTAAATATCCACTTTGTACCTATAACATTGGTATGACTCGGTCTAGGGACAAGAATCCATACCTCATTCCTTGTGAATTGATCTAACTCTTCTTGCATAGCATTGATCCATGATTCATCATTTAAGGCCTCCTTCACATTTTTAGGTTCCAAAGTGGAAGTAAAACAAACAAATTGAACCAAATTTACATACCTCTTTCGAGTGACCATACTCTCCTCAAGATTTCCCAGAATAAGGTCAGAAGGGTGATTCTTTTTTACTCTGGTTGATGGTTCTTTTTGAACGGAGTCAGAGGAAGTAACTGGATTTTCCTTCTCTGTTTGCCCAGTTGTTGTTTCGACAGACTTGTCATTTGATACGTCAGCAGTGGCTGTTGTCCCCTCTGAAAGCTGTGTTGTCGAATCCGCCACACCTATGAGCCTGTCAATTTCCTCCTCATGGGAGTACTCAGAAAAATCTTTAAAATCATCTACAACCACATTAGCTGATTCCATAATAGTTTGGGTTCTCATATTATAGACACGATAAGCCCTACTATTAGTGGAATAACCAAGAAAAACTCCCATATCACTCTTAGCATCAAATTTGCCTAGATTCTCACGATCTCTAAGAATATAGCAAAGACACCCAAAAACATGAAAGTAGTTAACATTGAGTTTTCTACCTTTCCAGATTTCATAAGGACTTTTGTTTGTACCTGGGCGCAGAAAAACACAATTAATTGTGTAACAAGCTGTATTAATAGCTTCTGCCCACAATTTCTTTGTGAGTTTTTTGCTGTTAAGCATAACTCTGGCCATTTCCTGCAAGGTATGATTTTTCCGTTCCACTACCCCATTTTGTTCAGGGGTTTTGGGAGCAGAAAATTCATGCAAAATTCCAAATGTTTTACAATAATCATCATAAACAGAATTTTCGAACTCCTTACCATGATCACTCCTTATTCGAACAATCTTTCCAATGTTACAATTTTTTTCAACTCTCAATCTTGTACATAGAGTTTGAAAAGCTTCAAAAGTATCTGATTTCTCTCTTAAAAAATCTACCCAAGTAAATCTAGAAAAATCATCCACACAAACAAAAATGTATCTCTTGCCATTAATACTTTCAACTTGAATAGGACCCATGAGATCCATATGCAATAATTCTAACACATTTGAAGTATTAACATCAGACAATGCTTTATGGGAAATTTTCAACTGTTTCCCAATTGGCATGATTCACACTTACCAAGCGATTCTTTACCCAACTTGGGTATACCACGGATGAGACCTGCATTAGCAATCTTTTTCAGGTTTTTTAAATTTATATGACCAAGTTTTTCATGCCACAAGTCAGTAGTATTAACGCTTGATGAAGATGCATGACATGTGAATTTTTGTGTGAGAGTGTAGCAATTATCCAAAGAACGAAAGCCTTTGAGAATAATATCACCATTTTGATTTAAAACATTACACTCATCATGTGAAAAATTAACATAAAAACCTTGGTCACAAATTTGACTTATGCTAATTAAGTTGGCTTTCAGCCCATCAACAAGAAGCACATTTTTCAGTTTCGGTAACCCTTCAATGTTTAAAGTACCTTTACCAAGAATATTTCCTGTCATTCCATCCCCAAAAGTTACTACTCCACACTTCAAGGATTTGAAGTTGGTAAGTATGTTGGCATTACCTGTCATATGTCTCGAACAACCGCTATCAAAGTACCATGAACTAGATGCATGCATTTTGTGACAGGTAAGTAGCCAAGCAAACAGAGTTAACTTTCTTGACCCAAACTGTTTTTGTTTTTGAATTTCTTTTGGTCAAGAATTGATTCATACCACCAAAGTGTTTATCATAATTCTTTTTGAACAAGTTTAACAGGGAAAAACACTTAGGTCTTATGTGACCTTTCATCCCACAAAAATGACAAACTGGAACAAAATGTTCAATGTTTCTTTTTGGAGAAATTTTCTTCAGTTGAAGATCTGTTGCAACAGATGGCAACTCTGTCCTCTCAGCATTGTGACTTGTTCCTGCAACACGGTTAGTTGGCCCAACAGACGGATAATTCATAGATTTTACAAAAACCGTTTTTCTTGAGGACTCAGATCCATTAGATCCTAATCCACTGTAGTCACCAACCTTTTTTCCTATAGAAAGAATATCATCCAAAATTCCAGATCTAGGATTAAGCATTTTGACACCTTTTTGCAAAAACTCAATTTCTTTATTCAAAGAAACAATTTCATCATTTTTGGAGGCAATAATCATCTCAAGATTTTCAATTTTTTTAACAAAATTTTTATTATTGCCAGCCATTAGACGATTCTCATAACATACTTTCAGCCATTGATCATACATTATTTTATAAGACTCTTGTAATGACTCCTCATCTAAATCAGAATCATTGGAATCACTATCTGAATTCTCATTGTTCTGAACAGAATTATTAAGGCATAATGTATCCTTGTAATTGAAAATAATACCTTTGTGAACAGAGGTTAAGGCAACACTATTTTCCTCCTCATCACTCTGTTCAGAGTCTTGATCACTCCATGTGGCTGTCATGACTTTCTTTTTCTTTAAGGTATTTGCACACTCAGATTGAATATGTCCAAATCCTTCACATTCCCTGCACTGAATACCCTTTTTATTAGTCTCAAAGGGTTTAGAAAAATTACTTTTTGGGTTTTTGGATATGGCCTTTTTGTTTCCCAATTTCTTTATGTATTTTTGGAAATTTTTTGTCAACAGAGCCATCTCATCATCCTCATCATCCGAACTTTCCTTCTTTTCTTTAGAGGATTTCAAGGCAATAGATTTTTCCTTGATTTCCTCTGTCTTACCTTTTTGTCTAATTTTTTGGTTTAGCTCAAAAGTTCGAAGTGAACCCATCAGTTCCTCTACTTTCATTTTGTCCAGATCTTTTGCTTCTTCAATTGCAGTTAGCTTTGTCTGAAACCTGTCAGGGAGAACTCTAACAATTTTTCGAACCAAAACATTTTCTTCAAGTTTTTCACCAAGAGCAAAAAATTCGTTAGCAATATCTGACAATTTCTCATAAAATTCAGTGAGGGTTTCATTTTCATTCATTTTCAAATTTTCAAATTTTGTTGTGAGCATTACAAGCCTAGAACGCTTGACATCAGCAGTTCCTTCAAATTGAGTTTGAAGAATTTGTCAAGCATCTTTGGCCGAAACACATGAAGAAATCAATTTAATGTAACCTTCACCAACACCATTAAAAATGGCATGTAATGCTTTATTGTTGTAACTGGACAGTTTATCTTCAGCATCAGTCCATTCAAGTTCAGATTTTACCTTAGTTATATCATCGCTTTCTGCTAGAGGAGTCCAACCACTTAAAACAGCTCTCCATGCCTTTTCATCTTGAGATTTGATAAAGGCTCTCATTCGAACTTTCCAATATGGATAGTTTGAATCGTTGAGTAAAGGGGGGCGAGTTATGGAACCTCCTTCTGTGAAAAAAGACATTGCAAGAACAAGAACAACAAACGGAATAAACCAAGATCACACTCAGAAATGAGTGACCCGCTCTGATACCAATTGAAATTCCGTTTTTAATAATTACCAAATTAATTAAACCAAGTAAATTAATTAAAGTGCGGAATGGTAATTAACTGTGTACACAGATTACAGTTCTGTCGGGACAGATACCAAACTTGTCACGACAGAAACTGAACACAATAAAAAGACAGTGCAAAACAATAAAGAACACATCGAATTTTTACAAGGTTCAGAAATCCTTTCGGATAACCTAATCCTTGGGGCCACGCCCAGAGAATAAAACCAATTAATAAAGAATCACAAGTACAAAAACATTGACTTAAACAAAACAAGACTCCCTCTTGAGATTTGCCGCAACTTGTTGTACTTCTCTTCACTAATCTGATTTTGATTGAAACGCTCAACCACTTGAACTCCCTTCAATGGTCAGCGAGTGCTTGCATCCTCCCGACGCAAGGCTTGTAAAAGATCTTCTCCCGAAGACTACAAACGCTGTGTTCAAATTACAATGTGTATTCACTCATGAACATGGTATAAACTCACCACTAAAAACTAAACACACATAATTCTACAAGATCACATGAATACTTATGATCTTGAATACAAAGAGGAACTCTCACAAATATTACAATAAAGCTCACAAATAATGCACCAAAGAGTTCGTCTTTCTCACTGCCTTTAGAGCCCTATTTATAGAGTCTTTTTCGTGCTCTCAAAGGCAGAGAAAGAATTCTTCTAATAAAGGCAAGAATCACAGTAGTTAATCTTGATTGATGAAGAGTTGCCTTATTTAGAAGATGCTGATCCGACATATGCGATATCGGTGGGGACAGCTCAGACCTGTGTCGGATCAAAACAAGCTCAAAAAAGAAACAATAATTAATGATATTAAAAATCAGTTTCCTGATTGCAATCCTTGAGCTGCACGAAAATATGTCAGCAAATAATCCACAAAATAACTTTGGGTAAGTACCGAATATTTGCAATAACCTTTGTTTCCTGAAAAGAGACAATATATGCTCAATAAGGAAGCATATTATTGACCAAAAATCATACAAAAGGAAAGAGAGATTCCGAAAAAAGGAATAAAGGAAACCAAATATTTTTCAATCAAATCCGAAAAATATAAGAAAGGAAAAACAAAATATTTCCGAAAATTATAATAAAAGGAAAACAAATATTTCCGAAAATTATAATAAAAGGAAACAATTCAATCAACCATTTTCTCTCTTTTTATAAAAAAGATATTTCTATAAAAATGTCAATTATAGGATTTACATAAATGACCAAATTCTGCACAAGCAAGAGCAAATAACTTAAAGATGATACAATCTAAGAAACATCTTTATAATATTGTAACAGTTTTTTTTTATAAAAGGTTTTCAGGGTTTTCAAATGTTTCTATGGTAAAATTTGTATATGATTCTATGGAGATATGTGTTAAATTATATGTTTTTGCTAGATTTGTCTTAGTGATTTCCGAAAGCTATAAATTATGTTCCAAGAACAAAATAGAAGAACAAGGAAACTTACCACAAAACAGATGTCGTGTAGTTGTTTTTGTAGACCCATCGATTCAGAAATTTTGCAGTAGATTGCAGAAGAAAATTTCTTATTTCTCCCAGTCTTCTCGGTTTTGTAAGCTGAAATCCTTGGAGATCTCCGAAAATATATTGAGTTCAGCATGTTACATAAACATTGGCTGAGTTGTAAAGGTTGGGTTGGGTCTTCCGTGACTTGTGGGCTTAACTTTCACCGTAATATTGGAAGAAATATAAATTACCATATTTTTGGAATTTTTTTGGTGAAGTTTCGTATATATAAAAATTTCCCTTAATTTTTCTTGCACCTGTATATTATTTTTGCCGAAAAAAAACTACTAATGACTTTCATCACAAATTTTCTTAAATAATATTAAAAATACTAATGATATTTGTAAGACTTTTTTACATCTTTCAAATGAACGAATTCAAGTAATTGTAAAAATTGACTTCATTATATTTCTTTTTACTCTTTAACACTCTAATAACTATACTTATATTTTTTTTTTGCATAATAAATATTTGGGAAATTGAACCCCACTCACTTCCCCAAAAAAAATTTACATTGAAATTATAATATTTTAACAAAAAAATTCATAATAAAATTTGACAAAAGAATTAGGATTAGGATAATAAAGTCACTTGATGAATATTTGTGTTTTTTTCTTTCTTGACAAAATATTTGTGTTTTTTTATCCGAAACCAAAGAAGAAGAGAATTTGACCGACTCCATAGGGGTAGGCGTGCGACCAGGCACCCACACCAGTCACCACCACACTCCGTATTTAGTGAAGTACCTCAAAATCAGATTTATTTCCTTTGAACAAGATATAACTGACCAAGACAACCTCAAACGAAGCTCCTCACCCTCTTCCCCCCTATTCCATTTCTCATTCTGAAACCGTTAATCCATCATAGAGAGCATAACAAAAGATGGGTAGAAACGCAAACGAAAAAGCGAAGCAGCGAAGAGAACAGAGGCGCCAAGAGATATCCCTTCTTAGAACCATTCCCTATTCTGATCACCAGAGGTTTTCCTCTCTTTCTTCAAGGGTCTCTTTTGATTTTAAAGTGTGCCTTTTTTATGTTCAATGTTCTTATTTATGTTCAAAACCCATTCTAGAATATGCAAAATACATTTCTGTTTGCATGTCCATTTGTGTGATTCTTAATACCAACTTGGGTTTTTGTGAAAATAATCAAAAGGGTATTTTTTTTTTTAAAAATTGTTTTTGGAATTATTGATGATGTTTTTGTATCATTCATTATAGGTGGTGGTCTGCAGAAACCATAGCTGTGGTAACTGGGGGTAATAGGGGAATTGGGTTTGAACTTTCGAGACAGCTTGCTGCACATGGATTGACAGTGATACTGACATCTAGAGATAGTAACGTTGGCGCTGAAGCAGCTAAGGTCTTACAAGAAGGTGGTCTGAATGTGGCTTTCCATCAACTTGATGTTTTAGACCCTTTATCTATCAAAAAATTTGCTGACTGGCTCCACCAAAACTATGGTGGTCTGGATATTCTGGTAGGCTGCACTCTATATATCATTCATTTCACCCCACATACACCAATTTAATGATTTCCTTTTAATACGTTCTTTACTTGTTAAAGAACACAAATGATATGCGTGTTTGTGTGAGATAGTCAGGAGTTGATGCCCCATTGAGAACATGAACATATCATGTATATGCTACAAATTCTTAAGAGATTGTGTAAATCATGCATTATAACTTGACAATGATAAAAAGAATTTGGTGCATATCACCAGCACACTAAGAGAAATGTGACACCCTAATCAATGCGAGTAACATGGTATAAATTTTGCAGTAAGTTACAGTTCTATCAGTGTACTATGCTAAGCACGTAAGTGTTCTTGTCTTGTTTCTTAGGCGGCCATGTCTCGCTTCCTTCACTTGGTATCTCAGTTCATATTGTGCCACCTCCACACACAACACCGTGAAGGTATACCTGGGATGGGTGGGCAGTGTAATGTCTTGGGAAAGAATTAGTTGAAGGTACTTTTGAGACGTGTGAGCAGTGTAATATCTGGATAGAGAATAGTATTCTAATTCTAGTTCTAGAAATGGATTAGCATTTTGGTTCTTTTTTCTTCTGCATAAATAGAAGTTATCTTTTGTCTAATCTCGTTTATATGTTGGGTAGTAATAAACAATCATATGTTCTAATCTGCTGCATACAGGATGCCTAATACCCAAACAACATCAGTTGCCATATGTAATTTCTTATCTTTCTGGCCTAATGGCTACTGTCTTTGTTTTTTCTTCTGAGGGAAATCAACATTCCATTTACCTTCTCTTGTTGCTGATGTATGAAGTTGCTTGTCCCTGAAAAGTTTTAAGTTGCTAACATTTAGATGAGAGAATACTAGTGATAGAAGGCTCACTTGATGCCATGTAGATTGCTTTCATTTTATTATATTCGTTTTTCACATCTAAATAATCCAGTATTATCTTCTATTACTACTAAAAATGGCTTGCTCTCGCCTTGCCTTTTCAATTAATTAAGAAAAGGACTATTGATACTGTTTGACTTCGGTCAAAGTCAATAAAAGATAGACATGGATTCGAAGAATTATGTAATTGCGTCCATCGCAACTCATGTGGTGGCTGGTGATCTTACAAGTAATATGCTGTATTATTTCTTTTTTCAGGTAAATAATGCTGGTATTAATTTCAATATTGGGGCTGACAATTCTCTTGAACACGCACGCGAGGTTGTAGCAACCAATTATTTTGGCACCAAAAGTATGATTGAAGCTATGATTCCCCTGATGAAAGCATCTACTGTGGGTGCACGTATTGTCAATGTGAGCTCAAGATTAGGTAGACTAAATGGCAGACGAAATGTAAGTAGAAACTCTATGTTTCTTCCTTATGCAGGCCACTTTTTGTAGATATATTTATATGCAAGGTCTTTTGTATGTATTGTTCTTATCTATTTCCTTCTCCTCCCCTACCAATATTTTTTATTTTCTTGTGTGGCTATGGTGTTTTAGGTTATGGTTAGCGGGGGATTTCCTTGTGTAGGAGACGTTTCTTTATAGGCAATACAGTCATTGTCATTCTTCTTTCCTAATTTACATGTGTTATTTTATCACCTAACTAGTTACCTTGTGGGTTTGTTGTTGTATTGCTATTCTCTACCTTTTCTGTTTTGAGGGAAATCACCCTAATATATATGCTAATGCATGTATATATATATATGTGTGTATCTTTCCTTCTTGCTGATGTAAGGGGCCTTCTTTTCTCTGAATACACAGTATTAAACTTTTAGATGAGAAAATGTAAGTAAACGACTCAAATGCATATTGTGTTTTGCATGCTATGCCTCGTAAAGAAACAACACAAAAAAAGTACGTTGTGCTTCACCGAAGGATTGCAAATTAGAAGTTCAAGTGCTGTACTACTTTCCTTCCCTTTTTTTTATTGCTGGGAAAAACTATTTTGTTGATTTCTTGCTCTTGTTCCTTTTTAAAAAAAAAATATCATATTGTTAATTAAAAAAATTCATGGGATTTAAATGGGGAGCATTCTTGGAGTTAGACTTGTTATATCTCTATTTCATATTTTTATTCTTACCCTGCTATGCCAAAAATTCTTGAGAAGTTGTTTTCCTAAGGTTAATGTTGTGAACACTTTGGTGCTAGTCATTTTAAACTAATCAAGGGTTTAATTGACAGAGAATTGGAGATTTGACTTTGAGACAACAACTAAAAGATGTGAATTCACTGTCAGATGAATTGATTGACAATGCTGTATCTACTTTTGTACAACAAGTAGAAGAAGGCACCTGGGAATCTGGCGGATGGCCACAAATGTTTACTGACTACTCGGTATCAAAACTTGCAGTTAATGCATACACCAGGCTAATGGTGAAGATACTATCTGATAGGCCAGACGGCCAGAAAATTTACATCAACTGCTACTGCCCGGGTTGGGTAAAAACTGCTATGACTGGTTATGCTGGGAACATTCCAACTGAGGAAGGCGCTGATACTGGAGTATGGCTTGCCTTACTTCCAGACCAAGCAATAACAGGAAAGTTTTTTGCAGAAAGACGCGAAATAAGCTTTTAACTTGTAGTCAAGCTGAAGACTAACCAGTTCTATTGATTCTGATAATTAGAAGGGTTCGAAGAACAACCTCGAAAAACCTGAAACTTACACTGTTGAAGGCACGTTTCGGGCTGCAGTCAGCTTTGCTTGAATCGCATAGTGGATTTAGCTGATGATTGAGAGTTGGCAACTAGTACTGTTTAAATGGAGAAGGAAATGATTGATAAGGCGGTTTTTTCTGATCTCTAGAACAGAGCCAGGAACTATAATGTCGCGCGGATCAATTTCTTTGCTCCTACATGTCAATGCAAATTATCTATATATTGTTTTGGTGTCTTGAAGAGTTTAGTAATAAAATGTTGGATAACTTCACTTTGAAGTTGCTGAGGAAAACAATGGTGGCTCACATATTATTGGCTTAAATATTAGTGGGCGTTTATTTATGATTCATATATTAAAGAATTACAAAATTCAGTTGTAATGTACCAAAGTTACTGTAATTTGGACAAGGGAATTAAACCTCACCCCTCAGTTATGATATTTTTGGCACATTACCTTATAATATTTCTCCCTTTGCTTCTTTAGAATCTGCAAATTGTTCATTAATTGGTGTATAGCTACTAGTTTCACTTATCAAACACTGGAAAAGATAATTGATCACTTCTGTATTCCCATTTAATTTTTTAGATGATAAAGTCCAATACAAAACAGGGTGAAATTGTCATGGAAAAATCTGTTTTGAACAAAATTTTAACATATTTGAAATACTGTATTCTCATTGAAACATAATTGCCTGTAAATTTTGTCCTAGCATTTTAAAAAAATAGGAGGGGTGGGTTAAGAAATAAACTTTATTATTTACATTATATTAGAATATTTATATCAATATTCATAAATATACATTTATAAATAATTAATTACAAGTTTGCCCCTGAATTTATCATGAATGGACAAAGCAATCCTTAAAATTTTAATTTTTACACCTATTAGCAAATTCTCAACAAATTGAAGTAAACCAACAATATTTTTAATATTAAAAAAAATACTTTGCCCAACACGATTTTTTTTGACAAATAAATATATATGTTTTTCATTTCTCAAAAAATATTAATATTTCTAAATATACAAAATTATCCATCAGAATTTAACAAAGGACAAGATTTTTAATACTAATTTCTCAGACCTTTCCTAGAAAGAAAGAAAACTTACCAGTCACTTGAGACTAATTTAAGTAGTTAGCTGTATTGGTGTGTTATGAAAAAGCACGGCTCTCCTTTGTATAAAAAAAAAAAAAAAAACTCATGCCTATAAAAATACGAGGCTACTGGAAATCCACTTTGACAAATATCGTTAAATAATAAATGAATTTATATTTTCATCTTTAACCCCAACTTCCTTAATACCCCAAAATAAGCGTTACTTATCATTGCAAAGCTCAAGATATACCGCAATATATTTGGCCAAAGCATAGCCAGAGAGCCATGTTATATATATAGAGAAATACTTTAAGACGGAAACTTGTATATTGTTGGAACTGATAATTAAAAACAACCATATACAAGAGACTAAACTTGGGTTGGGGGTATCAAAAACATGACTGGCAAACTCTCACATTTACCTAACTTGTGTTTCTTTCTATCAACAGTTGTGTAATCACTCTAGAATTACCTCAGTGTCCTTCAGTTCAGGCATCACTTACTTTGCTGATGACAACGGAGGCATATTTGGCAATTTCCTTTTCTGGGGACTGCCTGAGCCTCCCAATCACTGGGAACAACTCTGATGAACGAAGGAACTGTCTGCACGGTGGGTGTGCACACATTTTTGCCAATGAAAACATGGCAATCTTTAGAGGTGACTCGTTTAGAGCATCTTTCTTACTTGGGGCTAATGCTACCGCTGAACAGTCAGCTACCAACTTCAGTAAAGCCTGGCCATGTATAACCAAAAAATAAGTCAATTTCAATGGTGAAAAGAAAAACCACATAGAATGATTTTGATGTGTTAAAGTGTTCAAATGTTACAGAAATACAGAAAAATCACAGGAGCCTCTCAAGAATTCTCCTTATTAAAAGCAAACTACTCAAGTCTTGAAGCTAATTTTTCGAATATTGCTAAAGGAGGGCATGGTGCCCAACACCAACAGTAATTTAATATTGAGTCTTATGTATTTCAATTTAAAATAGGACTCTATATTAAATTACAGCAATCACGGTAATGTTGGAATGCTCTAATTTTTCTCACCAAATAACCATAAAAACACCCAATAGCATATAACTCTTCTTCCCTGCACTCAAATTTTGTTTCAATGTATATTTATAGGATGGGAGAACAGTAGATCCGATGAAGTTATCTAGCTGATATAACCAAAAAAAAAAAACTAACTCTGACCTGGATTATAAAATACACACGAAGTAACTTACTAATCCACAACTTAAACATGGCATATGGTTGCATGATGTGTTATTATGTGAGAAAGCAAAAAAAAAGCATGCCCACAAACCTGCAAGGCTCCATTAGACACAATGTCTTCACAAAGCTCGTTGGAGTTGCGAACGAGATTACTTAATGCACCCGCAGCATTCGATTTAGTCTTATCGTCTTCTTCTGAAAGCAACAGATTGCCAAGCTGAGGTATGGATCTCCTCAGCTCTTGATACAACGTGTCATTGTGGTAAGCAGCATTTCCAATCTGCATAGAGAAACAAATTAAAAATCAGCCACATATTAGAAGGGATGCCTTTGCTTTCCCATGCATTTCTTCAGAATACTTCAATCAACTGTGAGAGCTTCTTACTCACAATGTATGGAAATAGCTAGAAATGTTTTTATCTGGCATAGCAACAAACTTACAGCAAAACAAGCAAATTTTCGTGTGCGTTTGTCAGGATCAGAGCATCGATCAATTAGAAGGCCGATGATTTGATGCATTGCCTGGAACACCAATTTCATGTGAAAACACACAATTTGAAGTTAGCCTAGCATCTCAGGTATCATGTTAAAAGTGAAGAGACTAATGCATGCATGTGTGTGCCGTAAAAGTGTGGTTTTATCTTTCATTACTTACAAGGGAACTGTAAAAGTAGGAGCTATGCCGGCACATGTTGCCTAGAGCACTACATGTTTTTGCACGGATGTTGGGATCTTCGTGAATAAGAAATCCCTTCAGATGCTCCAAAATAGAAGCCCTGTTGATGTATTCATAAAGTTCCTGAAAACGGAAAGAGTCATTAACTTATTTAACAATTTTATGGCAGTTCCAGAGTCCAGACTACCATAAATTTGTTTATCAAAGTATATATAAATGGATACTCGTTGCACAAATACTAATGCAACAAAAAAAAACCTTATCCATGCGAGCTAAATCTGAAACAATCATAAGAGCATCCAGTATGACTTCTTTAGGGCTTGAAGAATCAAACAACCTTCTCCACCTATTAGGTTCCAACAAGCCTTTATTTACAAGTTGAGTTGCCAGAGGTCGATAGTTCATCATTTTAGCAAGAAAAGCAACAGGCCTTCCTAAATCTTTTAAATCCATTAGTTCCAAACATCGTAGAATGACAACAGGAACTCCCACCTGGAAACTTCAGAAGAAGTGAAATGAGTAACGTATATGGGTCTCTTTTTTTTTTAATGCCATCATGCTTCATGGCCAAAAAACAAAATGTAGACATCTAGTGAACTGTAAGGCATAGTTTGCAACATTTTTCTAGTTTTCCTCCGTAACGTTTAACCGTAAAAAATGTAATGAAAACAACGAAACAGCAAAGAACTATTGAATGGTGACAAGGTTGTACATGAGTATTAAACATCCAGTTCTAGAGAATAAAGAGGGCGAAAGATCTAACCTCCAAAAGAATTTTAATATACTTTCCAAAATCTTCCTCAATTACTTTCACCATGTCCTTGTCTTCCATACACACCCTCCCACCTGGTGAACCCATATTGAGAATAAAACCACTATTTACAGAAGCAGTAGCAGAAGGCAGTCCTGGAGCATTCTGTAAAGCAACAAGAGGAAATGCTACTAGATCAATTACTGAATTTATTATATCTCTTACGCCATCCCTGCCTCCACCAGGCCCAACCCAGCATCTTACAAGCTTGAGATGTACATCACCTATCAAATCAGATATCAGTTTCATATGATCACTCCTCATAATCTGTCGAAAAGTGGTGCTTCCCCCAGAAAGGCAGTGACCCATTGATGAAACTGTCCACACTACTCCTGTAGGCGATAGTCCAGCTTTATCTTTGGTACTGTCAATTCCTTCAGGTGAAGCTTTCGAAGGTTTTTTAGCTAACAACTCGAGTAGAAGCAGAGGGATGCCACTTGCACACAGCTGTTGAACAGCGAGTGGTCCTCCCCACCTCAGCCTGGATTCTAACAAACCAACACATCCATCCTTAAGGCCATGCCAATACGAAAGAGCACCATTTGCAGCCTCGGTACTAATTTCATTTTCATTGCCTAATGAAATTTTAAGGCATTCGTAAAGTGTGGCAGTTCGAGGAATCAAAGGCACTGCTATCTCAGAGACAGAGGATTCAACAGAAGATCCAACTTCAAGGGATAGAATGGAAGCAAAAGCCAACATAGCTGAGGCAATATGGGGTTGAAAGGAAGTTTTTGTTCTGTCATCAGAAGAGAAATAATGGGCAAGAATCATAAGTCGAGAAACCTGCTTCTTTTGGGAAGTTGTAAGCATAAATAACGCAGAGTTTCTTCCAGTTGCCTTTAAACATTGCGCAATTGTTGCAACAATGAGACAAGAATGCTGAACCAATGCACTGGGATTGGCTAATTTGCACTTCAAATTACTTGCTTCACCTGTTTCTGTATCTTTATTGGAAGAGGAAGCACAAAAAGAAAGTACAGAGAAAACCTCTGAAATAATGGTGCCATCCCCTCCACCACTGACAACAGTAGTTACTGGTAGGGAACTTGGAAGACCACACAAAACACCCGGCACCATTCCACTGTGTAGACAGCACCTCAACAAAAGCTGAAACATAAATAACAATTACATTATCCCTTGTATTTAATTACTAAAACTAAAAGAAGAGAATAACTATTAGAAACAGCAAGTAAATTCAAAAGCTTTTCATCTTTCCTGAGAATCAATGTCCGCTAAAGAAATTGTAAAATGTTGATAATTAGAATGGGAGAAAAATACCTGAATGCCAGCACATAATGAAGCC
This sequence comes from Humulus lupulus, assembly GCF_963169125.1. NCBI lineage: Eukaryota > Viridiplantae > Streptophyta > Magnoliopsida > Rosales > Cannabaceae > Humulus > Humulus lupulus. Next base: position 65,020,829 of record NC_084800.1, read on the forward strand.
TCATTACGTTGATGAAGACAATAGTATATAGCAACCTGGACAGCCTTTGATCTTAAGAATGCCTTTGTCACTGCATCAGCAAATTTTGCTGATTCTGAATTAAGCAATGAACGTCTTTCCTGATCACTGATGTCAAGTCGGGCCAAAGAATGACTTTGCATTGCACTTAGGGGAAATTGATTTGCACTTCCTTTCACGTGTAGAATTTCGGATGCATCTATCAGTGACCAAATAGCTCGACAGGCTTCACAAGCAGCACGCAGCATTTCAGAAGAACCCGAGATAAGACTTGAGCCCGTGGTAGCTAAACAGAGACACAAATGATCCACTAAACCAGACGTTTTAGCATGTTCCAAGATCTGTTTAAGTGTTTCGATAGGAACAGTCATGTCATCACGATCGGAACTCAAAAAATATGCCTTTAAACTTTGGGAAACTGAAGATAATATGACAGTAATGCAGGCAGTGGACTCATACAAAACTTTCCCAAGCACATCTTCACTGCAGCCAGCGACCTACATATTTAACAAAATGAGATACTTAGAAGCAACTTGCATTAAATCAGCTACCAATGTCTTGATTAAAACCTGTGAAAATATGTCAGCTAAAGCAACCCAGTGCCTGAAGTATGAGCCAGTAATGCCACTTCCTCCCCCACTGTCCACCAAAATTTTCACGATACACAAACTCTACAAAGAAATCAGGTTTGCATCAGTCAGTCATCAATGAGAAAAATCAATTAGAGCTTTTTTTTTTAGCTCTTCAATTTCAGAAACTATTTGAGAGATTCCAATTAAATTTCACAAGACATATACAAAACATCTTGTAAGAAATTTCAAATTAATAGTAAGAAATGCATAGGAACAAATGTATGGATTAAACTTGACAAATACATATGAATTGGAAGGGGAAAAAAAAGACACATATGAAATGGAAGGAAAGAGCATATGAAAATATAGCAGTAGGATGTCAATAACCCTGAAACTCAAGGTACGGCTAAAGACAGAAGATTGTGATTCTTATTAACAACCAATCATCTCCATTTTCCACTTTCTCCAAACAATCCAACAACATGCATCACAGTCATTAACAGACAGATAAAATTGGGCATTGAATTATCACTCTACAACGTTATAAATGAAGCAAAGCACCTTCGCTTTCAAGTCATTAACGTCAGATGACTTCAAGCCAACAATAATGGCAGTGAAAACAAGAAGATCGCGTATTATTTCATCAAGTAGTCCACTGGCATGAATTGTACCAGCAGCAACTAAGTTTGAAAGAATTCTTAGTGACTGATTTGAACTAAGAATATCATGATCTCTGCAAAAATTTGGCACAACACCAAAGTGTTAAATAAATAGAAAATAAAAAATGTAGACCCATCAATATGTGCATGGTGTGATATTGTAACATAATTAATGATATAAGGAATGCAACTAGATTTACTTGCAAGGAGTTGAAGATCCTTTGGGCCATCTTTTTAGTGGTAACAAGACATGTCGTAGAGCCTCAGTATCTTGACAAATGATTTGTGCTCCTTTGACTGTACGTGAAGCACTTTCCAATCTATCAAATGTTTGGTTACCTAAAACAAAATTACGTATTTAGTTCACTTCATTCTATTATTGTCATGAGAAAATGAAGCTAGTAATGGTGAATTTAATTCCCAGGCAATGAAGTTCATTGAGACATGATCAACATATTCACAACACATGCATTCAAAATTTGGTCAGGACTCATACAATAAATACAACAAATTTATTCTGGAATACCATAATAAGGCAAAGCATAGAAGAAGCCATGTAGCCACATCTACCTGGCTCTTTAGCATCATTTGGATCTGCAAATCCTGGGAAGTCCTGTGGTGAAGAATTGCCTGCAGTAGTGCCAGGAACATTTAACTGTGTATCATTCTGACAGGCCGGCCCATTACTGCTCTCTAAACGAGAGGGGGAATTCATTTTACCTGCGACTAGATAATCAGTAACTATTAAAAATAATGAAAAGTAGAAATATTAAATAATATTACAACGAGAACTGGAACTAGCTAACCTGATGGCAGATAAGTTCTGCCTCCTTCTCCTTTCCATGCTGCATCATACTCTCTAGCATTTACAGAACGTAAATTCTGGAAAGGGAGAGAAAAAGTTTAAACACTAATGTGGATTGGAATTATAGAACAAAAATACCACACAAGGTCCAGGTGCCAGTATCTAAATAAGAACTAGATATAATAAAACATTATTTACCCTGGACTCCAGTTCATCGGAAGTTTCCTTAACAAAAGGGTGTTCAAGAAGAGATGGCCATGTCAATCTATTTTGAGGTACCTGTACCCTCATACATAAGAAAAATATAAGAATTGGAAGTCACTCATATAAAAATTAAAAACTTAGAAAAAGGCAGATCCTGCAAATAATATGACAACCTTATTGAGCAATCCCTTCAAAAAACTTCTGAAATTTGGACTCATGTTATCAGGATATTTGACTGGATCCTGGCACATTTATAAAATTAGATTGTGCGCTTATAGTTCAAACTATAGCAAAATTCATATTCTGCTTAACTGAACTTACCTTAACAATGTGGCGTATGAGTGCATATACAGAATTTGTGTAAAATGGAGGCTGACCAACAAATAATTCATACCTGTTATATTCATGCAACTTAGTTTCAGGTATCAACAAAGATAAAAGTGTAAAACACGATAGAAAAAATATCATAGGGAAGGGAACTTTGCAAAAAAAAATGTAACAAGTTCAGTGTTTCTATTCTTTTTCCAGAAAAATACATGATAGTATGATACTTATTTTCCTGACAAATATGTTAGTTTGGTGCAAACAATTAAAGAAAAAATTGTAAATAAAAGCAATAATAAGGGCTAGCTCAGGTGCCACGAAGGGCCAAAGGCAATAATTAAAACGAATGTGAAACAATACACAATTTCTAACAAAAGTTCCTTTTAAAAAACATTTGGTTTGGGATCATGATGACCAATATAACACCACATCAACACCATTATTCAGCTTGTGATTCTAAAAAACATTAACAAAAGTATATGGCACATAATCCCCTGCATCTGTTTTCTTAAGTCGTTGAAGAAAAGATTGGTTTTCACTCCTTTTGCACTTTGGGTATTAGAAGCAAACTTACATTCAAATATCTAGTTGCACTGTTTTGTGATTTTCATGTGCTTTAAAGAAGAAGAAATAAGCACCACACGAAATACAAAATGTAGTACTCATATTAAAACTAAACTCAACAACACACTTTAGAATAAGTGTTGAGAATTAGAAGATATTAGCTCCACTCCACGCACGGGTTCACTGTACCATTGGCACAGCAGAGTATTATCACAGCAGGGGATGTTGCACAAACAATAGAATCTTTTCTGTTATTACTTTTTGTTAGTCATGTTGTACGAATTCGTTATGGTTGTACAACACCATTATCAGTGCATTGTATTTTGCATCATTCTCTTTTTTCTGTTATACAAATTAGTGTGCCCCAATGTATAATTAAGCCATCTGTATTCATCAGATTGGTTACCAATTGTACAAGCAGAGTATATAATGAAATCAATCCCTCTAGCTCCAATTGAGCTGAGAATTTTCATCAACAATCAAACAGTCCATTTCTTCTCTTGGTATCAGAGCCAGGTTACGGCCAACGCCAAACATGTCAACCCATTCTTCTCAAGCTCCACCAGCCACCGCAGCCCATGCAAATGATGCCCCTGACCAGTCTCAACAAACTCCTAACAATGGAGGAACCACCACGAATAACATCAGTGCTACAGCACCGACAGCCTTCTCTTCCAACTTCACCCAGCCATTTAATACCCTCAACCAGCCTTTTCCACTCAAACTTGACCGCAACAATTACACCCTATGGAAGACAATGGTATCTACCATTATTCGTGGGCATCGTCTGGATGGTTTCATCAATGGAACCCGTGCATGTCCCTCCGAATTCATACCCGCAGGAGCTGCTACAGGTGATGGCCAAATCGGTTTTGGTCTAAGAATAAACCCCCAATATGAACACTGGATAGTCAATGACCAGTTGTTAATGGGATGGCTATACAGTTCAATGACAAAGACAATAGCCACGGAAGTGATGGGCTTTGGAACATCAGCCTCTTTGTGGAAAGCCCTAGAGCAACTCTATGGAGCACACTCAAAATCCAAAATGGATGAGACCCGCACCTTGATCCAGACAACCAGGAAGGGATCTACTCCAATGACCGAGTACCTGCGGCAAAAGAAAGCTTGGGCCGACTCTTTAGCTCTTGCAAGAGACCCTTACCCAGAATCCCAACTAATAGCCAATGTTCTTTCGGGTCTTGATGCTGATTACCTACCAATCATTTTGCAAATCGAAGCTAGAACGACTACAACATGGCAAGAGCTTCAAGACTTGATGCTCAGTTTTGACAGCAAGCTTGAAAGGCTTCATAATCTAAGCCTTAATACCAAATCGAGTCCATCACTCACAGCCAACTTTGCGAACAAGCCAGTGAATACAGGAAGGGGCCGAGGAAATACCTTCACTCAAAACAACTCCAGCAGTCGATTCAACAACCCAGGAAACAGTCGAGGAGGAATCACTAGAGGAAGAGGTCGGTCTAGGCCCAACAACTCCAAACCAACTTGCCAAGTTTGTGGCAAATATGGGCACTCTGCAGCCGTGTGCTACAACAGATATGATGATTCCTTCATGGGTTCAGATCCAAATGCGTCTCAGTTTCAACAAAAATCAAATCCATCTGCCTTTGTAGCTGCTCCTAAAGTTATTGACAGTGAGGTCTGGTTCGCAGACAGCGGGGCTAGCAATCATGTTACATCTGACAGCAACAATATGCTTCAAAAAACTGACTATGTTGGTAAGGATAAACTTGTTATTGGTGATGGTAAATAGCTCTCCATTTCACACATTGGTAAAGGTAATCTACCAGTAACTAATGCCATGAGGAAGCTGTCACTTAATGATATACTATTAGTGCCTAATATCACTAAAAATCTGATCAGTGTTTCCAAGCTAACAGCTGATAATAATGTCTACTTGGAATTTCATCCAAATTGTTGTTTTGTGAAGGACAAAGACACAAAGAGGGTGCTGGTTCGAGGGATGCTTAGAGAAGGACTCTATCAACTTGGAGCAACAAAGGCCAACCCGATTACCCAAAATCAAAAGTCAAGTTTCTTTACTGGTTTTTCAGCTTTGACAAACAATGTGAATCGGCCTAAATCTGATTCCTCTTTTCTTTCCAAAAGTGATGTATGGCATAGGAGACTAGGTCACCCATCAACCAAAGTTCTTAAGCTTGTTTCAAAAGATGTACACCTTTCAATTAATGAAAAAGAACATTTCTGTGATGCCTGTCAGTTTGGTAAATCTCATGCCCTGCCTTTTAATTTATCAACCAGTAGAGCTACCAAAGTGCTTGATTTAATCCACACTAACCTATGGGGACCTGCTCCAATACTATCCAATACCAATTATAAGTTTTACATTCACTTCATGGATGATTTTAGTCGATTTACATGGCTTTATCCCCTTAAAAACAAATCGGATGCACTTGATGCATTCATTGAATTCAAAGCATTTGTAGAAAATCAGTTTGAAACCAAGATTAAGTCTCTAAGGACAGATTGGGGGGGGTGAATACTTAGCCTTTTCTAACTTAGTTAAGCAAAGTGGCATTCATTTTCAGCACTCATGTCCACACACCTCAGCCCAAAATGGAAGAGCTGAAAGAAAACACAGGCACATAGTAGAAATGGGACTCACTCTCTTGGCACAAGCAAGCATGCCTCTTAGATACTGGGTTGATGCATTCCAAACCTCTATCTATCTCATAAATAGGCTGCCCACACCTATTTTAAAAAACAAATCACCTTTAGAGCTGTTGTACAACAAAAAACCAGATTACAAACTACTTAAGGTCTTTGGTTCAGCATGTTTTCCTTGCTTAAGGCCATATCAAACACATAAATTCCAATACCATTCACTCAAATGTGTAAATCTTAGTTATAGTGAGTCATTCAAGGGGTATAAGTGCTTAAGCTCTACTGGTCGGGTATACATTTCTAGACATGTAGTGTTCAATGAAACTGATTTTCCATTTAAAAATGGTTTCCTAAATACTTATGCTCCAGAAAAATCAGTAGTCATTCAAACATCAGCCTGGTCTCAACTTCCAAACATTCATTTTTCTGAACACAGAACTGAACCCGAACCAATGCCAGCACCAAATACTCAAGTCGACTCAGCATCCCCCGAACCATCATCTTCAACTGTTGATCCAAGTTCATCTGGTGCAAATCCGGTAAGCGACTACACTCCACTTTCTACTGGTGCTGAATTCGCTGACCATGAAGATGTAATTCAGATTTACAACTTAATGATGGACCTCAAGATCAGCCGAGTGTACAAGAAAATCAGGCTGGTATGAGTGCAAACAGAACCAGTCAAATAACATCTCATCCTATGATAACAAGAGCCAAGGATGGCATCTTTAAACCAAAAGTCTATTTGAGCAAATGTCAATGGAACTCGAAAACTGAAGAACCAAGATGTGTGGCTGATGCTCTCTGTCATCAAGGGTGGAAAAATGCAATGGAAGAGGAGATTTCTGCTTTGAATAAGAACAACACGTGGTCATTAGTGCCAAGAACAGCCAACATGAACTTAGTAGGCAGCAAGTGGGTATTTCGAATAAAAAAGAATGCAGATGGATCATTTCAAAGGTACAAGGCACGATTTGTTGCAAAAGGGTTTCATCAAAGACCTGGCCTAGACTATGGAGAAACGTTCAGCCCAGTAATTAAAGCATCCACAATAAGGATTATTCTCACTATTGCAGTCTCAAGAAACTGGGAAATTAGACAGTTAGATATAAATAATGCATTCCTAAATGGAATTCTAGAGGAAGATGTGTTTATGAATCAACATGAAGGTTTTGAGAACCAGGCAAAGCCCAATCATGTTTGCAAGCTTCACAAATCATTATATGGACTGAGACAGGCCCCACGGGTGTGGTTTGACAGGCTGAAAAACACCTTGCTGCAGTGGAATTTTGCAAATTCTAAAGCTGATACATCATTGTTTTTCTACAAGAAGTGCAATGTTATTCTTCTGGTGCTTATTTATGTAGATGATATAATTGTAACAGGCAATGACAAGCATCACCTTGATCAGTTTGTTAAGCAACTGAACAGATTATTCACTCTCAAAGACTTAGGAAATCTTCATTTCTTTCTCGGAATTGAAGCTGCTCGAGATGACACAGGTATATACCTCACTCAAACTAAGTACATAGAGGATATATTAAAGAGATTTGAGATGACCAACACTAAGCCTTGTCCTACACCGATTGCAACTGGAAAGAACATGTCAATTTCAGATGGAATTGAACTTGAAAATCCCACTGTGTATAGAAGTCTTATAGGGGCCTTGCAATATCTTTGTCATACTAGACCCGATATTTGTTTTGCAGTAAACAAATTAAGCCAGTTTCTAAAGGCTCCTACAACTACGCATTGGAGTGCCGCCAAAAGGATTCTTAGGTATTTAAAGGGGACTCTGACTCATGGCTTACATATTAGCCCGTGTGACAGGCTTACCCTCACTGGTTTTTCAGACGCGGACTGGGCGTGCAACACAGATGACAAAAAATCAGTGGGTGGCTACTGTGTCTATTTTGGAGATTCTTTGGTTTCTTGGTCATCAAAGAAACAAGCAATGGTATCTAGATCGAGCACGGAGTCAAAATACAGGGCTTTGGCGCAAGTGGCTGCTGAAATAACGTGGATTGAATCACTGCTCAAAGAAATCAGTTTTCCTCTGCTGGAAAGATCAATTACATGGTGCGACAACATTAGTGCCAATGCTTTAGCATCGAATCCTGTCTATCATGCTCGTACGAAGCATATTGAAATAGACATACACTTTGTAAGAGACAAGGTCCTCAAGTAGGAATTGGAAATACGATACGTCCCATCATTAAACCAAATCGCTGACTGTCTCACTAAGGCACTCTCACATTCTCGGTTTCAAGAATTGGTATCCAAACTTGGTGTGATAGAATCACCCTTTCGTTTGAGGGGTGGTGTTGAGAATTAGAAGATATTAGCTCCACTCCACGCACGGGTTCACTGTACCATTGGCACAGCAGAGTATTATCACAGCAGGGGATGTTGCACAAGCAATAGAATCTTTTCTGTTATTACTTTTTGTTAGTCATGTTGTACCAATTCGTTATGGTTGTACAACACCATTATCAGTGCATTGTATTTTGCATCATTCTCTTTTTTCTGTTATACAAATTAGTGTGCCCCAATGTAATTAAGCCATCTGTATTCATCAGATTGGTTACCAATTGTACAAGCAGAGTATATAATGAAATCAATCCCTCTAGCACCAATTGAGCTGAGAATTTTCATCAACAATCAAACAGTCCATTTCTTCTCTATAAGCAATCAAAAATATCTCCACAACAATCCACTTATGCAAAAATTGCAAAGGAGACAGTGTGTTTGTTTTGTATTGGAAATTAAAATCATTAAACTAACCAGCAACAATATTGTAACAAACTACAATTTCAGTTAACTACAAGGAATTAGATATCCGCCTAAACTAGTTTGCAAGTCTAATAAAAAGAATCTTGGAAAAATTCAACTGGTATGACTCCGAGAAAAAAATACGAAGCAAAATTGCAGAACAATTTACAGAAAGAAAAAAAAAGTTACTTACAGTATGACTCCGAGAGACCATAAATCTGCAGTATGGTTATAAGGTTGTTCCCGTACCAATTCTGGAGCCATGTACAGTGGCGTGCCTACAAAAAGTTGTAAAAATAGTATCAAACGAGCAATGACAGCAGTATGTCTTATTAGGATTTTATACGGTCGTTCACTGACAATAAACTAGAAAAGTAAATTAATCAGTTCAAGCTCAAATATGCTACCTTTTATAGATCGCAGAACAACAGTATTTGTAGACATTGCACGTGCAAATCCAAAATCACAAAGCTGTTACCAATAAGAAAATTGTTAAAACCACGTGATTGTAGAAATGCTATACAACATCTGTATATAGAAGATATTGACATTAATAACTAATTTGGCAACGTTAAGAAAATGCTTATTCTCTAAACCGTCAACCTTAATAACAGATCCAGCACCAATTAGAATGTTCTGAGGTTTCATATCACGATGGATAATGCGGTTGGAATGCAAGTAATGCAATGCTCGCACCTGTAAAGATTAACAGGAAATAATCAGGAACGGAGTATAAATTAGAAATTGGCCTGGTATGTATGTATGTAGTGAACATAAGGTAAAGAGATATCTCGAGAGATGAAAACATCAACTGTAACCAATACTGAAATGGGATGGAAAGAATACTCCTAAAGAAGAGAAAGTACCAACTGCTTTGCAATTGCCTGAACTTGTTCTTCAGGAAGACATTTGTCATCCTCGAGAATCTCAAATAGTTCACCCTGGGTATCAGGAAGAAACATGTATCAGATTCCAATCAAGAATATGTTAGTCACATACTATTACATGTCTAGCATAGTTTCAATGGCTGATTTTTATACATGTTTAGCTTATGGTGAATGTAAAACTTATAAAGATTAAAGGATCATTACCTGCGCAAATTCGGTCACAACACAGAACTCCTGAGGGCTTTCAAAGGAATCAAGCATCTCAATGATATTTTCATGCTTTAGCTTTCTAAGAATCTGTGACATAACTGCCAAGTTAAAAAACATGAAGGAACTACATATTAAGACCATCAGCAAATTAAATAAAGAAAAACACCTCAATCTCCTGTCTTAGATTGTGAATATCCTTGTCACTTTTCCCATGCTTCATTATAAACTTCATTGCAACAGTCTATGAACCAAAAATAAAATCAAAAACTTGTCAATGCAAAAGGACAGGAATTGATAGAATAATGTCATTGTGAATAGAATTTGAAAAGGAAGCCATTGGTACCTGGCCGGTATACTTGCGCCTTCCCTTGTATACCTTCCCAAATGATCCTTCGCCTACAAGCTCAATAACATGGTAATTTTCCACACCCATCTTTCGACTACAGCTATACTCTACCAATTTCTTACCCTGTATCTTAAACAGTTTGACAAACTATAAATTAAACTGACCCATTATAACAAAATGAAAGTAAATGGCAGCAAATGTGCAAAAACAGCATAGCATTTACTATAGATACTCGAAATTCCCATAATCTCAACAAAAATAAAATCTGCCAAAGTGGTAATCAAGCAAAAAATTAAATATGCCTAAATTTAGAAAAAAGTAATCACGAAATTATAATTCTATCGGATAAGAATACCAAATAAATGGAACTAAGTATTAAGCTGAGAGAATAGTAATGAGAGAAGGGCAATCAAACACGAGCATCAAAACAGTAAGACAAAGATTCGTATAATCAACTAAATTTGGCAACTGAGAAAATGGAAGAATAAGATGAAGTTAAGTACTAGAAATTATATATATATATACCGTTGTAAACAGCAAAATGGGAACCAGAATCTCCAAAATCGCTGGGTGTTTCAGAAATGAGAAGATCGTAAGGCAATGGTGATCATTGGAAGATTATCGCAGAGATTTGCTGAAGAAAATTTCAAAAGTGTTGTGACAAACAGAGGGAGAATAACGTACTGCACAGTAATAAAATAGAAAATAATAAGAATTTGAAATGTTGATATAGACAGACAGACAGACTAGAGGAGAGAGATGCCTAAATTGTTGAGTTAATTCCCGCTCGGTTTTTGTTTTTGAAAAAAAAATAATAATAATAATAGTTGTTTTTCTCGATGACAAAAATATATTGCAATTCAAAACATACATCACTTCAAAAAATAATATTAGTTTTTTTCTAAAAAAAATAAAACTCAAAAATTTTAATATAAAATAAAAAAATTAGCATTTTTGCCCCAAAAATTTATTACACTACCACATCACATCATGCCCCTAAAATATAATAGCTGCAAAAATTATCCCGAACTATATCATTTACAAAAACATAGTCTTTATGTTAATTTTTGTTTTGTATTGTGGCTTAAATGTTGATGTGGCATAAAATAATTAGTATTTATGTCCCTCAAACTTTGGTCACTACCCAATTATACTTTTTTTATTAAAAAATAATAATTGAAATTTTAAAAATCTATGTTTTTATTAGTTCTTAAATAAAATAATTTTTTTAAATTAAAGAAAAATTATTAAAAATTCAATAAACATTTCAAATTATTTAAAAAAAATTAAACTAAAAAATTCAAGTTTACCTAAACAAACTCAATTTCAAGCTTGATGATATTCATAAATTATGATTTACAAACTCAAATTCAATAATTCATCTAAATTAAATATATGGTCGATATAATCTATTAATTTATCAATTAATATAATCAAGTTCATTTAACAAATAAAGATGCAAATTTCTCATCTAAAATCAGTAATATAATCTATTAATTCATCAATTCACAAACTATTAATGTAGCCGTCAACATGGACTTCAAGCATATATGAAACTCACGAGACCCACGACCTTGGTTTTCTCTTCAATGGCATGGCTTAGAGTGGCAACTATCATCACCAGTGGTGGTGAAGACAAGAGAACGCGTAAGAGTGTGAAAGAGAGTATTGAGGGATGCGAGAGAAAATGATTTTTAACATTTGAATTATTTAAAATTAATTCTTAAGATTTATTTTAATATAGAAATTAATTTTTAAATAAAATATAAATGATTTGTTAACTAATTTTAAAATTAGGATTTTTTTCTTTATCCTTCATGATTTTTTTTTATTTTTTAAGATTTGGATTAATCTTTTAAGAATTAATAAATAAAATAGATTTTTTTAATTTTTTAAGAGAGAGTACAATTTGGTAATAGTCAAAGTTCGAAAAAATGCTAATTGTAACACCCCAATTTTTTTTGAGACATTAACTAACCCACACAACAAATAATTTTGAAGTAAAACATCTTTTATTATAAAGAAATCAACGTGAATAACAACTTGAACGTTATAAAGAAAAGAAACTCCAAACTTTCATAAATATTGTTTAAACAAATAAAATCAATTACTTGACTCCATAACAAAACTCAAAACATTATTCACAATTTAAAATAAAACATATCTTAAAATTGAACATAAAATATTGAAACTTCCAAGTAGGCCCGACCCCTAAGAGTTGAGATATTTATAACATGTACGCCCTTCGTGAAAGCTCTCCAACTCATTGTCCTATAACCATATCTTTGCCTTTACCTGCAGCACAGAATACCCGTGAGCCAAGGCCCAGCAAAAAGAGCTGTGTACAACACAACCCCCTTAAAACTTACCCAAAAACATAATTCAAATCAATATAGAAACATGTAATTAAATCATAAATCAATTATAACCAAAACAAAATAATCATAGTGCATTCAAGCACAAAAGAACATAAGCATGCATTTCAACATATCATAAGCATGCCAACTTGAACATAGACATGTGTTTCAGAACATAAGCATGTCAAGCAACATACCACACATAGAAGCATCAACATAAGTAACATGCAACGTAAACTACTTAAAACATGTAACATTCACTAGCATAACCATATATCTAGCATAGGTAATTAAACGTAAAAATTCTACCATTTAAAATTACGTCAAGCGTACACCCTATGTGCAGATGTCCACTCTTCTTACCTCAATAGTAGCAGCGATCCATACACACTAATGTGCCCCTTCAAGTATCCTTAGTGAGCATAAACATGTTACATAACATCAAAGTCTTAAAACTCAAACCAAACCAAAACCATATTAAAATACACCCATGTCCTTCTTAAAGTTAATTCATACTCATAATATCCCTAAGAAAGTCTTAAACTCTACGGCTTAAAACCTCAAGCCAAAAAGGTACTAGTATATATCAAAAAGGTGCATTAAAATCACACAACTAGCATTTCTAGGCAACTGGCGCGATTGCGCCCACAGAGCGTTCGGGCTAACCAACTGAGTAGTGCGGTCGCGCCAGGGCTGGGCGTGATCATGCTAGCCCTCTTTTTGGAAATCGCATATGAGATTTTTAAACCTAGGAATCAACCCAAATCACAAAATTTCGACCCCATGATCTCTTTAAAATTAACACGCAAGTATACGTGGTCAAATCAAGTAATATATGATAAGTAAAGTGTCGATCCCACGAAAACTGATATTAATTACCAATAATTAACTTCTAATTCTAATTGATTTAAATAATAATTTCATAATTATGAGTAATATAATTATTACTAAAATTAAGGAATCTATTAAGCACTAGAGAAATTCAAAGAAAAAAATATGATTTAATTCAATGGATGTAAAAGTTAGGTTTTAGTTTCATCAACCATCCACTTATGATATCTAACCAATTTTCAATATTTCTTAATTCTATTGTGATAGCAGATTACAACTATATATTATAGTCTTGCTAGGATCTATAAATCTGTACAACATATTATTTCCTACATCTCTGTGGTAAATCAACATATTGCAGGCTTTAAACACGTAATCCATGAACTACACAATTCATAGAAGTACTCTCGCCTAATATAAAATTGTGTTTATCTACCTATAGCATAATCAGCCTTATCTTCTCAAAGCATAGGTTAAAATCATATAAACATGTGAATGGTGATCAATCATTCACAAGCATTAAGCATAAGATAAATAATTCACAATAGGAGAAAGAAATTCAGAAAAATTGCATTAAGAAATCAAAAGCTTCAAGGAGAATCCACTAACACCCTAATAACAAGATTAGTTCAAAACAAACATAATGGAATCAATCAAATTAAATATAAACATAAACTCAAGAATAGAGAGAATAAAGAAGAGATCAAGAAATCAAACTCTCAGATCTTCAATGTTCTCCCAAGTCTCTAGTAATTTCTGAACATCAAAATTAATGAATCCCCCTAATTAACTCTTAAAAACGTATTTAAATAGAAACCCTAAAACTGTTTTTCAAAATAAATGACGATTTCGCCCTTCTAATAGCCACGAAAGAATACACACGCCGCGGCCCTGGTATTTAAGCACCGCGACCCGCCTCTCTGAATTTGTGAAAACACAGTCTCTGACTCCAGCAAGCGTCGCGGCCCTTCACCCATGCGCTGCGACCCTTGAAAATTCCAGAAAATGGCTCTCTCTGTTTTTCCCTTGCGCTGCAGCTCTTCATTTAAGCGTCGCACCCCTTCACATTGACCCCAAAACTTATTTCCAAAGCTCCAAAATGAACAAGTCTCTCTGCATATGAATTCTCAACTATCTTCTTGTCAACTTTTAGCATAAATCTCCCAATTGCTTTGATTTTTTGTTCACTTCCTCAACTCCATGTTTCCTTATTCTATTTCCTGCAAACATACCAAAACAAGCGTAATACCGCATAACATTCCACCAAATTAACTCAAACTTACCCTAAACACATGTTAAAAACTATGCTAAAAACTGACTCATCACCCTAAATCGCCCAATCAGCCATCTTAACATGTTTCTAACCCTTGAAACCCAGATATAATCAATCCTAAACCTTTAATACGCATTCATTAACCCAAATACATTTAAATTCTTCTAGCATTATCAAAAATCTAGGTATATCATAACTTGAATAATTACAGTTCAAAGAGTTGTCTTTCAAGTTATCAGATTAAATCTTCAAAGTCTTGCTCCTCTTGTACGATCCTTACTCCACCAACATAAAATCCATGCTCTCCTTTGAATCTCCAAGCCTCAAAATTCATATCAAGAAGGATCTTCTTAGCCTGATACTCTATCGTGTAATGTAAGAGAAGAGTGTCTGATTATTGTATAAAATTCTAAACCTATTTCCCATTATTAATTTTATTCCTGGTAATTAATCGTATAAAACCATTTTACCATGCTATCCTCAATCTATAATCTTTCATCAATAATTACCTAAGCCCATTGTTGTAATTTTCATCAAAACTAATAGTTTCAACTTCTCTTAATTACACTTTCTATCATAAAACTCTTATTTCTACTTTGACCCCATAACTCAACTACTATCACATTTTGGCCCCTAATACTTGAAGAAACAATGTGTGGATAGACTGACAAGTTCATAACAATAAAACATACATTCAAATCATGCATATCGTATCTTAAATCATGTATCACATAAAACATACAAATTACCATATTACCCTGGCCCACGCCAGATCACCAAAATATCCCTTACTAACGGAAGCGGATGTTACAACTATCCCCTCCTAAAAAGAAATTTCGTCCTCAAAATTTACCTGAACAATTCCGGGTATTGCTTCAACATAGCCAATTCCAACTCCCATGTTGCTTTTTCTACAGAACCATTCCTCCAAAGAACTTTGACTAACTTGATCGTCTTATTCCTTAACGCTTTTTCCTTCTTATCAAGAATCTTTACTGGCTTTTCCTTGTAAGAAAGGTCTTCTTGCACATTCAACCCGAGACATACTTTTCTAACATGGACACATGAAAGACATTATGCACTCTAGCTAATGCTAAAGGCATGGCTAACCTATAAGCCATTTTTCCAATCCTCTCCAAAATCTCGAATGGTCCAACAAATCGAGGACTTAACTTTCCTTTCTTTTCGAATCTTTTAATACCTTTCATGGGCGAAACACAAAGGAATACATGATTTCCTACTTGGAACTTCACATGCCTACGTTTAGGATCTGAATAGCTCATTTTTCGATCCTGTGAGGCAATCATGTGAGCTATTTTCTTAGCAATAGCTTCATTCGCTTCTCGTACCACTTCCAAACCTAAATACTTACTTTCGGCCATCTCATCCCAATGAATTAGCGATCTACATTTTCTTCCGTAAAGCATCTCGTATGGTGCTACCCCAATATTTGAGTAATAATTATTGTTAAACGCGAACTCTATCAATGGAAGGTACTTGCTCCATGATCTACTGAAAATCCAACACACACGTTCTAAGCATGTCTTCCAAAATTTGTATTGTTCTTTCTATCTGTCCATCTGTTTGAGAATGGAATGTCGTATTGAACTTCAATTTAGTACCCATCATTTTTTGTAATCCTTCCCAGAACTTGCATGTGAATTTTGGGTCCCTATACGAAACTATAGACTTCGATACTCCATGAAGTCTCACAATTTCCTACACGTAAAGCTATGCATACTGCTTTGTTGTAAACAATGTTTTGACAGGTATAAAGTGTGTCGATTTCCTGAATCTATCAACGGTCACCCAGACCGAATCATTTTGCTTTGTGATCTTAGGTAATGTAATGACCCACTAATCTAGACTCTTGGACCATTATCGAACTATACATACAAATTTCTTACTAAAACATACATTTGCGAAAATACCATAATTTATTATAAACTTGTAGAAACAAAGGTTACTTTCATAAAAATAAGTAGGATATGGGTACCCATTGTCTTTAAAACAAAAATAACTTAAAGTGAAAAGAGTTACATAGAAAATGCGGAAAATACATTTAAAACCATAAAAACATAAACAAGACTACATCCTCGAATCGAATAACGCTCGGCCCCTTGACTCCATTCACCATCGATACACATCCTCTAAGCGTCACGAATCTTACCGCCTCTAAAGCTTATTTTCCTGCACATAAAACAGAAAGGAATGAGCCTAATGCCCAGCAAGGAAAATCTAACACATAGTCATAAACATAAACTTCATAATAAACGTAAAGACATATCATAACACATAATACATACACTTATTATAATGGCCATTATTACTTGGGGTCCCATAGACTAAACAAGCTTATGCCCATGAGATTAGTGGGCATATGCCCATAACCTTTTTGGGGTCTTGTTAGTCAAATAGGGCATAAGCCCAAGCCTACAAACATACACATTCATAACATAATTCATAGCATGTTTCATAACATAACACATAAAATAACATAAACATAAACATATAGATTCTAGCCTATTTTCCTTACCAAAGTTACCGGGATATGTGGACTGAGTTGGGACTTTTTGGAACACTCCTAAAACCATAAGAAAGAGTGAGTCTAAAGAAGAAAGGAGATGAAATGAAAGGGATGGAAAGACTAAACCATTTGAGAAACATGCTTACCGAAACTTATGTGCTCAAGAACTTAGATTCCCTATCCAAAATGAAGATTAAGGTTAGAGATTGAGTAGAAGACTATGAGAAAGAAAATAACATAATACAAAAATGTACTAGAGTTTTGGTTACCTCAAAGACTTGAAAGACCAATCTACTCCTCAACCGAAATACTATAGAACCTCACTTCCCAAAGTGTTTGATAAGCTTATGATGTTTAAGCTTATGATTTTCCCAAACCAGGTGTTTACACTCTCACACTCACTTAACACTAGCAGCTTCTGAACTTAGAGCAAAAGGTGAATAATGGCTGGGTACTAGGTCCTATTTATAGAGTTTGGGAAAGAAAGTATCTTGATTTTACTTGAATAAAAATAATGACTTTTTAGGTGAAAATCATTTGAATAATCGTTCAGCAGAGGCTGAAGACTCGTTCAAAAGATGCTGGACTTTTGAAGAAGTTTGAATGGCTGAAAGGAAAAGAATTCAAAAGAGTTTGAATTTATGCTGAAGGAGGCGATATATCGCCCCCTGTAGGCGATATATCGCCCGGGCCAGTATGCCCGAGGCGACCGTGCATCGTCTCGTGTTTTTCGTATCTACGTGCTGCGATATATCGCCCCCTATAGCTGCGATATATCGGCATACGCTGAATATTTAAACACGAAATTACACATTTTTAGCTAAGTTTGAATGGAGTAAACAGCCTTGACTAAGCCTTCAACGTATTCAAAGCTGCTGACTGACCCTATAACATTCAAACTTTACCCTTATTTAATTTAATCCTCAAAAATACTTAATCCTTAATTACCCATTCATAACATGTGCTTAAAATCCTATTGGTTGTTATCTAAACCTTATAGTATAATAAATATAATCCTTAATTATTAGTCATATAATCAAACCTTAGGTTATACTTAATATTCTTAAACTATAGATTAAACTTAGAAAATCTATAAGTACTACTATGAGTGTCCAAATAATTCCCGGTCTGAACCAAAAATCCACAGTAACAAAGATAATACTAAATATACTATAATACTACTAAATATTTAGCTAAGTAAAGTTCTTGGACTCTACAGGTAACCCCACCACAAAGTCCATAGCAATACCAGATGGTCTTTGGCGCTCCGCTTTGACTTGTTGGCACGTGAGACACCTTATGACATACAAATTACCATATTACCCTGGCCCACGTCAGATTACCAAAATACCTCTTACTAACGGAAACGGATAATACATTAATTATGTTATGCCGCATCATCATTTAAATGGAAAAATATAAAGGAAGCTAACAAAAGGACTGTGTTTATATAAATGTAATAGTTCAGGGGAAAATTTTAACAAACTATGTATCTTAGGGTGCGCGATTTGGCAGTGTCATAAGTTCGGTGTTAAAAATGCAATTTGTTTAAAGGGAATCAATACTCATTAATTGTTTAAAAAAGGAACAAATTCTTACAAGTCAAGCTAAACTCAAAAGATCACCAACAAATTTCACGAGCGAGATGACCCAGATACAAGTTAACCAAAATGAGTACAAAAACCTGAAAACTTCGAAGCGGGTTCGGTACCCCATTTCCCCACTTGAAACTTGCAAAACCCAAAGTCAATGCACCCGAAACCCCCCAAAACTCAAATCTGATGCACCCGAAACCCGAAAATTCAACCTGTGTGCACCCCAACAAAGAATAGGGTAAAAACAGATCTAGCATCCTCAACCAATGTAATGCTTAGAGGATTGCTTTTGAAAAATAGAACTATGAGTGATGGTTTTCCATAACAGAATCGGTAGTACCGTTATAAGACACAATAAGTCCATGAGCAATCTAGAAAAAAAAAACATTACCAACACTTCAAAATCCAAGGACACTCTATTATTCTAAAACAAATTAAAAATATGCAAACAAACGTAGACCTAGGAGAAAACTGTTGGTATTAAATGATCAAATCAAAGGAGCGCAACGAAATATATGGACCCATTTTAATAAATATTAATACCAGTCAGGATCATATATGTAACGCCCTGGATAGCCAAGACCGTTACACTATGTGTTTATAAAGTGCCAAACTTGCTTCTCAAGTCATTTAAATAAAATCGTGTTATTGAAACTATAAAGGAACTAGGGTTAAAAGCGTTTTGGTCTCAGAAGCCACATTTTCATTAATAAGCATCATCTGTTACATGGGATCCCAAAAATATTGAGTTCAAAGACCGTTTACAAAAGACACAAGGTTTATGTACAACAACCAGCCATACTAAGGCAAAACAAGTAGTTAGGTGATCCTTGTCCTGGTCCACTCCTCGACCGTGGCGGTCGAACCGCTGGCTATGTACATTCCACCTTGGAGCTCTCCACCTCAGGCTTGGTCCAGCTTGCCCTTGCCTTTACCTGCACCACGTAGCACCCGTGAGCCAAGGCCCAGCAAGAAAACACAACAACAGCAGAGCATGAACAGTTAGCAGACAAGTCAATATCTCACATTGCATCACATAAACTCAGACATATCATCAGTCAGTATGTTCAAGTATTCCACATACTAGGCATATCAGTTCATAATATACACAGTTCACAAATGATAACTAGGGCTAGCGCCCTCAGGCTGCTCCCTCCGTTATCCCGTTGTCCTTGGCTACCAGTGGCCAATCAGCGCTCTGTGCGCTACAATCATGTACGGCACTCTTAGACCGCTTTTACATGTCCCATGGCGTAATACGATCATTGACACGATACAACTCCCGGGAGCACTTAGTCCCATCACAATCATACAACCGGGTGCAGTTTTCTTACCTTTCAATTTACTAGTTTCCGATGCCACGAAGCCGCGAGCACGGTCCTCTATCCCAAGCCTCTCCAAAGACCTAGTCACAATGCAAATGAAACATCTTTTGTCACTAATCAATCCAAAACTACTTCCCGGAACCAATCCCACACTCTCGGAATCCCCCAAATCCCTAAAACAATGCACCGAAGACATCCCCCGAACCCCTGGAGCAAAGGCTCAAAATTGCAAAATCCCATGTCCTGAAATTGGCCTAGCGCCGCGGCGCAGCCCTATAGGGCCGCGGCGCCCAGCAAGTTTGAGCTGCGGCACCCAACAAGTCAGAGAACTTGCTCTGCCCAGAAACAGCCTCGCGCCGCGACGCGCAAGAACAGAGCCGCGGTGCTCCTTCGCGAGCCCAGAAATCTGGGTTTTCCCCTGCGTTTTTCCCAAAACCAAATCACTCCAAATCACCCCAAACTTACACCTAAGCCCCAAAACCAATTTAAAACCCCAAATAGACCAATCAACAACCTATAAACATTATAATCTAGCTCAATTACACAACCACCCACATAATTCACACTTAAATTCCAGATTCAAACCCTTGAGCCAAAGCTTGAGAAAAGTGTAAACCTGCCCCTTTAGATTCTTAAACCATAACAGCTACGAAAATTAAACATGATACACTCTTACCTCAGTCAAGAACCCAGCTTGAATTCTCCTCAACTCTAGCTTCAAATCACCTTCTCTTTTGATTATTCCAACTCTGAATTCATGCAAAACCAGTCACCAACTTGCTTCAATTCATGCTTATCCTCTAAAAACCAGACTTGAAACTTAAACAAATCTTAGATAAATCCTTACCTCTGAGTATTCTTGGCCTAGGCTTGATTTGATAACTCTAAACCCCTTGATTCTCCTTCCAAGAGCCAAATTCAGCTTCCTTCTTCTCTTTCTCTTCTGCTCTATATCTAGGTCTCCAAAATTCAGCATAAACCAATTTCCCAAAGTGTTATACGTGATTGCATTTTCCTTAGCTGAAACTTATCTAAACCATTGCCAAAAGACCACTTTATCCCTCCACAAATATCCCTTTCTAACTAAACCTCAAGGGCACACTTGTCCTTTTACTAACTTTACAATTTTACCATTTTTCCAACAAAACCTGTTACTCTCTATGGTTACTAACAGTTACACAAGTTACCAAATCTCCAGTTACCATTATCTAGCTTTCTAGGACCGTCTCGGCACGTGCATCACATTGATATCACCACACCCACGTGGTACAAATCACATAGCATAATTATCACATAACATAATACACATAGTCATATAACATGCTTTAAATCATAATCATGCATCTTAATCATTAAAATCACACATAATCTCCATTATGCCCTCCAGGCACACTAATCAAGACCCTTAAGCCTAATTAGTGAATTTGGGTCGTTACAATATACATATATAAACATTAAATCACATACAAAACAGATCAGGGATTACCTCTTGTAGCCTGTCAAGTGTCTTTGAATCTTTTTTTATAAAATTAATGATCTTCCTATCCAGTAATTTGAAAGCTCACACCTTGATCTTCCAGATCAATCCCCAAACGCACAATGACGTGTGTAGACACGTAGGATTCAAAATGTTGATTTATGTGACTCTCTAGATGTACTCAACACATGAGATCTAGAGAGGTTTGACTAAGAGAAGAGGTTTAGGATAGTTTTTCAGGTTTAGAGAAAACTATCGCTTTAAAGAGAGTCTATATTTTTAATCTAAAAAAAATAATGAAAGGTTGTTCTGAAAGTCATGTACTATCTGAATTATATAAAAATTATTTAATCTAATTAAATCATCTTTAATTTATTAAAAATAAAATTCAAATTAAAACTGATATGATATTTATATTTAATTATTTATTTAAATCATATTTGAAAATAATAATTAAATAACTGATTAAACAAATTTATTTGAAATTCAAAATTCAAATCAAATGGACAAAAATCCTTGAGTTAGGCGCCACACACTGTGTTGTAGAGTGTGTGTTACCCAACCCTCTAAGGGTTTCCCTCATTTTCTCATTTATTTGTTTAATCAACTTTTAAGACAATATATTTATCCCACCATAAATATCAATTAATTCAAAATTAATTTTATCTTAAAATATCAGCTTTAAATTAAATAAATAAATATCATATTCTAAATAAGATATTTATTATTCTCTCTCTTTATATTAATCCAAACAAGATTAATATTAAATTTAACCTATAGTTCTTCAAAATAAAAACTATATAGTTAAATAATTAATTAATTCACAATTAATCAATTACCCATAATTATCACATAATTATTTCCTTGCCCTGAAAAATTAGTTCTTTTGCAATTTAGTCATTTTCTCTGCAAATCTTTCTTTTGACATCCTTACTCTTGACAATGTAGGACAGAGGTGATCTAGGGACCATGGACCTATAATACGAAGCTCCAATAAACCAGATTATTAATCAAACTCTTTAATCTAATAATCTTATTTATTAATTCCATGATTACTCCACTATAAATATGGAAATTGCACTCTAAGTATATATATAATTATATTTAGAGAGTTTTCTCTTGTAGTCCATTGATATAATCAATATATGTAGTTATGTCCTCCATCATTGGTTCATTAATTAGAGCTGGTCAAAATTATCGTTTTACCATTATAATTACCTCTTGATCCTTAAGTATCATTAATTCACTAGCGAATAATTAGTCTATAATCTAATTATAGATTTGAGCTCAGTAATTATTCAATTCCAGAATTAACCCTTAAGGCAACCAATATTCGATTCGTTATGAAAGCATGGATTCCAATATTGTAATTCATGTTCCCAGCCATCCATGATATTGAATCTCCAAAACAAAAGTCATTAGCCTTATTATTCTAAGAGACCTTAACGAGTGAATCAAAAGATCTGATAAACACAAATAGGAGTTCATGAATACTCAGGATTTAGACTGATCTACAAATGATCATCTATTATGATAAGAATTAAATATTTATGTCAAACGACAAGTTTATAAAGATAATTAATTCTCATTGGTTGTAACGCCCTGGTTACTCCAAGGCTGTTACTGTAAACTTTGAACCGTGCTTAACTCGCTAATCGAGTTCTTTGGTTATAAACGTGCATCTAGGTGTTATTAATAGGTTGAGGTGAAAAACCAATCAAAAAGGAAAGGATATATTATATTTAAAACATAAAACTATTCATGGGCCCATAAAAACATTTACAAGTTATTTACAATACAAAATGGTCATTACAGTGTAAAATTTACAACTCGCCAACCTAAGCGGCAAAAGTAGGGTTAACCCCTAGTCCCTCTGAGAAACTCCTTGGTCGTGGTGGTCAAGCGGCCACATATGTACACATCGCCACCTAAGCTCTCCAATCAAGGCTAGGTGAGCTTTTCTTTTCTTTTACATGCACCACATAACACCCATGAGTCAAAGCCCAGAAGGAAAACTCATTACTGCATGTATATAATATCAAATGATGATCATGATAATTCTTCGCCAATAGGTAATTATACGAATAAATCGGATGGATTAGTGCAAATTGGTAAACCGTAATATGAAAATAATTATATTCTGGATTTGAGAAACTAATAGCATGGGAAGATGGCCACTCCTTTCTTTTTAGGTGGTTCGAGGGTTAAACCAGTCGATATTATTGATATCTCTTGGCTATTTCTTCCATAGTGTTTCTTTACAAAAATATGCCAACCCCTTGCACTACCCAAGGTCTCGGTATTTATAGGAAGATATCTAGGTTGGAAATGGGGTCATCCCGTAATCTCTTTACCCTTCACGTCATCTCTGTGACACTGATGATTAATTCCTAAACTTTGCAGTGAAGTGTGGTCTAATCAATAGGTAAGGAGGGATAATGGGCCGCATGGCCCAAATCAGGCATGGGATGTCTGAACACGCATGTTTATACTGCATGTCTGAGAATTCTGGAATAGAATAGACACGTGATGTCTAATATATGCACATTTATATTGCGTGGTTGACTTTACAAGGATTCAGGTGTCAGATCTCTACCGCATCATGAGCTTAATGTGGCGCCAGCTCGTGACATTCATACTGCTGACACGATGCCTCCGAGTAGCAGTTAACTCTCTAATCAGCTCGGGTTGGACAGATGGAGGCCCGTAACAAAACAGCTCCGGGTGGACGATTTACACGTGGTAGATCAAATTAGGCCCTTTTCTAGCTCGTCAATAGTGCGCGGATATTTAGGGCGTACAATAATTGTAACGACCCAAATTCACTAATAAGGCTTAAGGGCCTTGATTAGTATGCCTGGAGGGCATAACGGAGATTATGTGTGGTTTTAATAATTTAGATGCATGATTATGATTTAAAGCATGTCATATGATTACTTGAGTATTTGAGATGCATGACTATGTGTGTTAGTATGCATATAGGCCCAGATTAGGTTAGAAGGGCATAATCGTAATTCTGGCCATTATGGGCATAACTGCTTTGATATATGTGATAATTGTTGAGACCACATTATTATGTGGATATATCCGCGATCAGTGACTCGAGACGATCCTAGTGAGCAAAGTAGCAGAAAAGTCATAGCGGGGATTTATACCCGGCTCGGGGTGAGCTCAGGGGTATAAATGGGAATTTAGTGGATAAGCTGGAGATTATTATGACATTGAGGAATGCTATTGGTGATTAATTAGGTATCGGGAATTAAGCGGGAAATAATAGAGACACTCGAGGAAGTAGCGGGAATTGGGTAAAATGACTAAAATGACCTTAAGTGGACTAAAGGATTAGAGTTAATAGGGAGGGCATAAAGGTCATTTGACTCTTAAGGATGGGTATTACTGAGGTTTTAAGTTAGTGGAATTTGTAGAATATCAAAGAAGTCTGAAAAAGAAGGGAAAGCAGAGAGAGTTTCTCTAAGTCGGTTTACACTTTCCTTCACCTGTTTCTTGAGAATTTCTAGAGTAAAACTTAGAGGAGAGCTGGGATAACTAAACATCAAGGATCTTGACCTAAGACTAAGGAATTGGTAGAGGTTTAGCAGGGTTTCACTAACACTTGAGGTAAGATTCAAGAGTTCATCCATTTCTGTTTCTGGTTTTTAAGTTGTGGTACTTGAGCTGAATTGAATGGAACTTTGGGGAATTCAGGCTTAAGGCTGAGGAGTAGCAAGCCAAGGGAGCCTAGGGATAGCTTGTGGGCGAAATTCTATCAAAGGTATGAATTCTAAGCTCTAATTCTGATGTTCAGATGGTTTATGTTGGGTTTTAGAGTTTGGAGGTGGCTATGGTGAATTTTGGGTTTGTGATTGCATGTGCTTGGGTTTTAGATGTTTAGGGTGCTTGGGATGAGTGGAGTGTGGTCATGAGGTTGTTTTTGAGTTTGGGTAAGAGTTGGAAGAGGTTTGGTTGAGGTTGGCTCGAGAAAATCGCACAAGGGAAATTTTGGTGTTGGGCTGTCTGTGACTAGCGCTACAGCGCTAGGCCATTTTGCTGGAAGGGTTTTGGCTTCTGTCTGTAGCGCTATAGCGCCCACCCAAGAGCGCTGTAGCGCTACCCTGCCTTCTGAAGGGGATTTTAGGGTAATTTGCAAGGGTTTTTGACCTAAGGTTTGGGGTTTGGTTCCACCACCTTGTTTGGTGGAACTAGGACATCCCGGGGGGCTCGGGGTTGGCCCCGAGGCTAGGTTTTGAACTTGAGGGTTGATGATGACTTTGGCCATGATTGTATTTAGGTGAGCGCTAGGGCTCGAGTGGGATCGTGCTCAAGGTGTCGAGGGATCAAAGCTATTGAATTGAAAGGTAAGAAAACTGCACTTGGTTATATGATTGTGATGGGACTAAGTGCTCCCGAGAATTGTATCATGTCAATGTTGGTATCACGCCATGGGACATGTAAAAGCGGCCTAAGAGTGCCGTACATACTAATAGCGCACAGAGCGTGACTCGGCCACTGGGAGCCATGAACACTGGGATAACAGAGGGAGCAGCCTGTGAGCGCTAGCCCTGGTTATCGTTTATAAACTGTGCATGTTATGTGTTGATATACCTAGTATGTGGAATACTTGACTATATTGAATGGTTATCTGACTGAGGCTGTGTGACGCAACGTGAGATATTGACTTGTCTGATAATTGCTTATGCTTTATTGTTATTGTGTTTTCTTGCTGGGCCTTGGCTCACGGGTGCTACGTGGTGCAGGTAAAGGCAAGGGCAAGTTGGACTAAGCCTGAGGTGGAGAGCTCCGAGGTGAAATGTACATAGCCAGCTGTTCGATCACCACGGTCGAGGAGTGGACCAGGACAGAGATTACCTAACCGCTTGTTTTGCCTTAGTATGGCTGGATATTGTACATGAGTCTTGCAACTTTTGTAAACGATCTTTGAGCTTGTATTTTCGGGATCCCGTATAAACAAATAGTGTTTCTTAATGAAAAAAGTGACTTTTGAGACCAAAATGCTTTTAACCCTAGTTCCTTTGAAACTTCTGCGACACAATTTTAATTAAAAGACTTGATTAGCAAGTCTGGCACTTTATAAACACACAGTGTAACGGTCTTGGCTAACCAGGGCGTTACAATAATCATCCAGGAATTATAGCCCTGAACAGAGGAGTGACAGTTGTAAAGTCACTGATGTGGGTTTCGTACCCTTTACAAATGAGTGATCAAGTCACTAGCTTAAGCAGGATAAGTGACTGATGAGCAAGTCACCAATGTAAACCAATTGAGTGACCATGGAGTCACTAATGTGGGTTCTGTAACCTTAGCCATGTGACGATACGGTCATCTGGGCCTTCTGGCCCTGGCTATGAGTAACTAGTCATGGAACTAGGCAAGCGCTTTTAGTTTTCATCGAACTTGGGGTCAGTCGGCACAAATGCTCAAGATGAGTCATTCAATGCTGATGTCGATTAGATCTAATCTTTATCGGCTCTGCGTTCATGACACTTATGCCGCTCCTGACTCATAGGTCAGTAACATACGACCAGTGCTCAGTACCGATGTCGAACTTGACTAGAAAGTCACAGCTTCACAGACGGATCTGACACCATTGCCGATTCTGACTAGTAAGTCAGTGCCATTCACAAGTAAGCAAGATTTGCTAAGTATTTGATATGTAATCACTGTCCACATTTAAACACTCAACATGCCTCAATTATAACCATGCATGTCACATATAGGGTGCAGTTTTCTTACCTCTGGTTCGAGCGAGAATTAGTAAAAGAACGGCTCTTGAGAACGATCAACCTTTTAGTTCCTTGACGGTCACCTGGTCATAACCAATTATGGCATTCCATCAATAAAATGAATCACAAAAGGTTCCCGGGCCAAAACCTAGCCTCCGAGACATCGAATCCTACTAAACCAGGTAGTATGAACGATCCCGAAGCCTAAGGTTTACTTCCCCAACCCAAAAACTCAATTTTGGCCAAAATGCCACTAAGGGTCGCAGCCCTACACCACCATGTCGCGGCCCGCCTCCTTAAACAGAAGCGGCCACCCTTCCAAACCCCAACACGGGCTGCGACCCTCCTTCACCATGCCGTGGCCCAACGGCCCTGCAGTTCCTCCCTTCTTCTTCAGCAAGCTTGGGTCGCGGCGCTCTAGAACAGAGCCGCGGCCCCACTTGAAACCCAGCCAAAAACCCTTGTTTTTCTCCTTCAAACTCATTTCAAAACCTTATTAAAACACTCCCAATATCACAAAGCAAAGCCACCAACCAATACCATAACTTATCTACCATCTAACCGTCAAAATCTAAAATTTACACCAATCTAAACTTCATCAAATTCCCATTTTCATGATCAAAACTCAAATCTCAAAATTAACATAAAAACAGAGCAAGAAGCCATATAATAGAACTAAAACCTTACCTTAAGCTTAGGTTGAATCATCTTCAATGGCTGAACACTAGCCTAAGACCTCAAGCTTCAATCTCCAAGTTTGAATCCCCAAACTTGCTTAAAAAATTCCAAGGAAGGAGAAGAGAAATGATGATCACGAGGAAGGTAGAAAGGAGTCTCTGTTTTGGTTCTATTTTCTGCAGCCTTCAGCTTATATATAGCCTAGGTCAAATGACCAAAATACCCTCCACGCTCAATTAACAGCCCCCAAGGGCAAAATTGTCATTTTCCACCTATCTCATTAATCATAATTAATGCCCTCCAATTCCCATTATTTTCAAATACTAATAAAATCATATCCCATTACCCTTTAATTCCCGGTAATGCTCTAATCATCAAATCACCCCGAGACTCACCTCGTGTAATGACCCAACTACTCTAGACTTTGGACCATTAACGAAAACTATACATAGACCCTAATCTTTAATAGAACTTACAAGTGAAAAAGATCATACTTTATTAAATACTTGTAAAAACCAATGTTTAAACTTACATAAACTCAAAGCAGGATATGGGATCCCATTGTTTTAAAAAGAAAACATATCTTAATTGAAATGAAAATAGATTACATAAATAGGTGCGGAAAAATACACATAAACCATAAATAAAAGACTACATCCTCGAAATCGAACTCTCGACTCCTTGAATCCATTCATCACCGATACACATTCCCTAAGCATCCACGAATCTTACCCACCACTATAGCTATTTCCCTGCACATATAAACAAAAAGGAATGAGCCTAATGCCCAGCAAGGAAAATCTACCACATAGTTCATATACATAAATTTCATAAAAAACATAAAAACATAACATAACACTTATATCATACACATACTATAATGGCCATTATTACTTGGGGTCCCATAGACTAAACAAGTCATATGCCCATTAGATTAGTGGGGTCCTACTAGCTAAGCAGGTCATATGCCCATAATCCATTTGGGGCTTGTTAGTCATATGGGTCATATGCCCAAGCCTACATACATACATAACATAACACATTTCATAACATAAAAACATAAGATAACATATAAAACATATAACATATAGATTCTATCCTATTTTCCTTACCAAAATTACCGGGATAAGAGGACAGAGTTGGGACTTTGGAACACTCCTAAGAACCATTTGAAAAAGAGTGAGTATAGTGAAGAAGAGAAATGAAAGGAATGGAAGGACTAAATCATTGAGAAAAATACTTACCAAAAACTTATGTGCAAGTTCTTAGATTTCCTAACCAAAATAAGAAACGGTTAGAAGGCTGAGTAGAAGACTATGAGAACTTTTAAAGAAAAAGTACAGAAACGAACTAGAGTTTGGGTTACCTTGAAGACTTGTAAGACCAATCTAAACCTCGAACCGAAATACTATAAATCCTTACTTTCCCAAGTGTTTGATAAGCTTATGATGATCAAGCTTATGATTTCCCCACCCAAGTGTTTAGACTCTCACACTCACCTAGCAACTTGCAGCCTCTGAACTTAGAGCAACAGATGAATAATGGCTGGGTACTAGGTCCTATTTATAGAGTTTAGGAATGAAAGGATCTTAATTTTACTTGAATAAAAATAATGGCTTTTTAGGTGAAAATAATTTGAATTGTTGTTCAGCAGAGGCTGAAGACTCGTTCAAAAAGATGCTGGACTTATCAAGAGGTTGAAGAGTTGAATGGAAAATGATTTCAAAAACATTCAAAATATGCTGAAGGAGGCGATATATCGCCCCCTATAGGCGATATATCGCCTGGACCATTATGCCCGAGGCAAACGTGCATCGTTTCGTGTTTTCCGTATCTACGTGCTGCGATATATCGCCCCCTATAGCTGCGATATATCGGCATACGCTGATTATTTAAACACGAAATTACACATTTTTAGCTTAATTTGAATTGAGTAAACAGCCTTGACTAAGCCCTTAAACGTTTTCAAAGCTGCTGACTGACCTTAGAGCATTCAAATTTTACCGTTATTAAATTAAATCCTCAAAATACTTAATCATTAATAACCCATACATAACATGTGCTAAAATCCCATTGGTTCTTATCTAAACCTTATAATATAATAAATATTATCCTCAATATCAGTCATATTAATCAAACCTTAGGTTAAAATTAATATTCTTAAACTATAGGTTAAACTTAGAAAATCTACAAGTACTACTATGAGTGTCCAAATAAATCCCGGTCTGAACCAAAAATCCACAGTCATAAAGATAATACTATAATACTACTATCTAACTTAGCTAAGTAAAGTTCTTGGACTCTACACCTCGAGCCCCGAATTCAACCCAGTTATGACCAAACCGATAATTTGTATTCAAAGATCGTCTCATGCCGAATAGCTCGAACAAATCCACATTATAATGTAGCCTGAACAATAGTTCACCGACATGCATACAAATATACAATTACGCCCTCAACGGGCCAAATTACCAAAATGCCCTTACGATGAAATGTGGACCCACATGCATGCATTTATCATCATATAATAATATAATTCACATAAACATGCACATAATAGTTTAATGACATAATAAATCAATTATGGCCCTCCCGACCTACTAATTCAACCATTATATTGCCTTAGGGATTTTGGGGCGTTACATTGGTCCTGCATATATAATCTCTATTATATACAACACATTTACTAAGATGTCTATCCACATCAGTAATCCGAATCTAGATTACTCGCATCTCGTATGCTTAGAAAACCGTACAAATAACCGTTCATTAAAGATTTCATACTTTAATATGTTACTGACTATTTTATTCATTGTATATGATCTTAATTCTCTCGTACTAATACAATATCATATTCTTATGAATGAATAGGGAATTTTCTTGATATTATTATATAATTAATTCAAACAATAATTATAACATTCAAATATAATAAAATTGTACTTTTATTTAAAACCAATAAAATATCTTTACATGCTTTTAGGGCATTAATCCTAATAATCACCACTTGCCCTCAAAGTAAGTGAGATATCTCCCTTAATCCCATATTGCGCACGTGACCCATGAACGACTTTGCAGGAAGTGACTTGGTAAACGGATCAGCCAGGTTCTGTTCCAATGCTATCTTCATAACTGTCACATCACCTCGGTGTACAATCTCTCTTACCATATGGTATTTCCTTTCTATATGTTTTCCTCTCTTGTGGCTTCTCGGTTCTTTGGAATTAGCTACTGCTCCACTATTGTCACAGTACAGGATTAGTGGTTTATCCATATCTAAGACTACTTCCACATCAGTGTAGAATTTCCTCAACCAAACCGCCTCCTTAGTTGCTTCACAAGACGCTATGTATTCGGCTTCCATGGTTGAAGCAGTTATGCTGGATTTTTTAATGCTTCTCCAAACAACAGCTTCTCCACCAAGAGTGAACACTGACCCAGATGTTGAATTTCGACTGTCTTTGTCTGATTGGAAATCAGAATCAGTGTATCCAGTGGGGTTCAGCTCACCCCCCGAATATACAAGCATATAATCTCTCGTTCTCCTAAGATACTTGAGAATGTGCTTTACTACAATCCAGTGTTCCAAACTAGGATTTGATTGATAATGACTTACAATCCCAACTGCATAACATATGCCGAGCCTAGTACACAACATAGCATACACCAGACTCCCAACCGCTAAAGAATAGGGATACTTTCTCATATCCTCTTCCTCCTCACGTGTCTTAGGACATTGTTCCTTGGAGAGAGCAATTCCATGTCTGGTCGATAACTGACATGTAGACGTGGTCAAGGTTGTTAGGATTTGTTAAGATATTTTCCTACTTTGTAGGATTATTTGTTATTATTATTTTATCATGTAAATAGTATTTATATACGATATGAGAGATGTAAAAGTATAATATTTAGAAAATATATCAGAGATTATTTTATCTCAATCATACTGTGCTTCTATCTTTCTTCTTCCTGATTTATACTTTTATGACCTTTATTGGAATTCTCCATAGAGAATTTTTCAAGCACCTTATCTATATAATTAGCCTGAGAAAGTGTCAAGAGCTTGTTCTTCCTATCCCTTAGGATTTGGATTCCCAAAACATAGCTCACCTCGCCCAAATCTTTCATTTGGAACTTTTGGGCTAACCACTTTTTCACGTTTGACAATGTCTCTACATTGTTCCCAATGAGCAAAATGTCATCAATGTAAAAAACTAATAAAACCACCATTTTTCCTTTGATGTATTTATACACACATGCTTCGTCGACATTTTGTTCGAAGTCATATGTTTTAATTACTTCATCAAAAGTGATATTCCAATATATAGGTGCTTCATTTAATCCATAAATGGATTTCAGCAACTTTCACACCTTTTGATCTTCCCCATTCTTTATGAACCCTTCTGGTTGTACCATATAGATACTTTTATCAAGATAGCCATTCAGAAAAGCTTTCTTGACGTCCATTTTCCATATCTCATAATCATTGGCAGTCGCTATGGATAAGAGGATGCGAATGTATTTGAGCATGGCCACAGGAGAAAATGTTTCTTCATAATCAACACCTTCTCTATGAGTGTAACTTTTGGCTGCTAGCCTCACTTTGAAAGTCTCTACTTTTCCATCTACACCTCTTTTCTTCTTGTATATCCACTTACACCCCTATGGCCCTGACATCTTCAGGTGGATCTACAAGTTCCCAGGCAGAATTGGAATACATCGATTCCATTTCTTGGTTCATGGATTCTTGCCATTTCTCCTTTTCAGGATCATCCGTTGCTTCTTTAAAGGTTAATGGATCATCCTTGTCTGTATCAGAAACAAGGACATGTGCCTCATGTTTGTAGCGAACATGTTGTCTCACAATCCTCCCACTACGACGTTGCACTAGGGTTTCTCTTTCAGGAATCGTGGTTTCCTTAGTTTGTCGTTTATCATTTAATGATGAAGATGATTGTGATGAGATCTTATCAGCTGTGAGTTCCTCCAATACTACCTTGCTCTGAGGTTTATAGTTATTCATATAGTCATGTTCAAAGAAGGTTGCATTTGTGGAGACAAATACCTTTTGATCCTTGGGATTATAGAAATAACAGCCTTTTGTTTATGGAGCGTAGCCAACAAAAATCCACACTTCAGACCTTGCATCAAGTTTTCCTGATTTAGGTCTAAGAACGTGAGCAAGACAGCCCCAAATGCAAAAATTGTGCAAACTAGGTTTGTTTCTATTCCACAATCCAGTAGCGTTTTGCTAATGGTCTTAGTGTTATATTATTTTATAATATAATGTAATATTATATTATATTATAATATAACGTTTTAGATTAAATAAATGTGACAAAGAGTGTCACATATTGTAACATATAATAGAGAGTTACAATATTTAGATATATGAGATATATCCAAAAAATGTAACATATTTGTTGTTACAAATTTGTAACTTCCAAATATTACCCTTTATTGTGTAAATTTGTTGTTACACAATATTGAGATGAATTTCATAAAGCCATATGTGAAATGGCTGTTAGAGATATGATTTTAACCCCAATAATGTATTTTGGGGGTTACAAAATCATTTGGGAGGGTTTGGAACCGTTTGGTAAAACAACACAATTTTAAGTGCTGAAAATGGTTAGTGGCCACGGCCACTGAATGTTGGTGGCCGCAGCCTGTGGGACAGAGACTAGTGGCCGCGGCCATAGGCCAAATACTGACCATTTTTTCAGTTTTTTCAATCTTTGTTGAACGGCTCAAAAAACCCAAATAACTCCCAAATCTCATTTTTAATTCCATATTAATCCAATTAAACATTGGTAACATCCATGGGGGTTGGTGGAATTTGAAATTCAAAGGGTGTCTCTAAACTCTATAAATAAGAGCCTATAGCTCACTTGTAAGACACAAAATTTTTCTATCCATTAGAGCACTTGGCTAGAAACACCTTGAGGCTTGATAATTCCATAAAGATTTTCCAATATTTGAGAGAGATCCCTTAGTGCTTGAGTTAGGGGGAAATGAGCTTTTGGACAAAGGTTTTAAACCTTGTTCAAGTTGGTGATCCCCAACCCTCTTCACTTAGGTTGTGTAAGTGAGAGTTTTCTTGTATTTCTGTTCTCCATTTTATTGTATTGTTTTTCTTCTTATTCTCTTGTTCTTTTTACTTGTATATTTTGTTTAAGAGTTGTAATCCTTTCTTTTGTTTCAACCACCTTTATTTTACTTGTAATCTTTTGCTTAGAGTTGTATTCTCACCATTCTCTTCTTCTTCATCATCTTCTTCATTTCCTTTGTTTATTTGTAATTTTCAGTTATAGAGTTGTAACTCTTTTTAATCAATCATTATTTATTTGTAATATATTGCATAGAGTTGTAATTTCTTACTATTTCCATTGAGGCAAATACATATTTTCCTAACACTTAGATGGGACCACATTCAAAATGTAAGTCGTCGTTTGAAGTGCATATCCCCAGAATGAGAGAGGAAGTGATGAGTAGCTTAACATAAATCTGACCATGTCCAACAAGGTCTTGTTTCTTCTTTCAGAAACACCATTTTGTTGTGGTGTTCCTGGTG
The DNA here is from genome assembly GCF_963169125.1 of Humulus lupulus. Classification (NCBI taxonomy): domain Eukaryota; kingdom Viridiplantae; phylum Streptophyta; class Magnoliopsida; order Rosales; family Cannabaceae; genus Humulus; species Humulus lupulus. The sequence goes on from NC_084800.1 coordinate 65,055,217, forward strand.
CTGTGAGTTGGGATAGAATACCTTGCTCTAGCAAAAAATCGTTGACTTCTAAATCCAAATATTCTACACCTCGATCAGATCGAAGTGTCTTAGGACTGTTACCTAATTGCTTCTCAACCTCAGCTTTGAATTCTTGAAACTTACCGAAGGTTTCAGATTTCCTAAGCATTAAGTAAGTATGATCATATCCTGAGTAATCGTCAATAAAAGTGACGAAGTACTTATACCCACCTCTTGCTTGTACATTTATTAGACCACAGACATCGCTGTGTACAAGCTCAAAAGGTTCTTTGGCTCTATTGTCTTTCGCTAAGAAATGACGTTTGATCATTTTCCCTTCTAGACAAGATTCACAAACTTGAAGAGTTCCAACTCTTAGTTCTCTCAAAGGTCCATCTTTTGTTAACCGGTTTATCCTATCTAGCCTATATGACTAAGTCTAAGATATCAAAGATATGTGTCATCCTCGTTTAAAACTTTTTGTCTTTTGTCACCTTGTTGTTTTGCTACTTTAAATAATTATGAATTATTAAGCGTTCATTCATTTCAATAAAAGTGTTAAAGTCCAAAATATTCAATTGCATGTCTAAAGAAAAATTAAGAATAATCAAATTAGAAATAAAATATTCTAAAGTCATTACATGCAATAAAATTAAAAAATAACTAAAAACTTTCCTTCCTCCGAAGGAAGACTCAGCACAGGTGCAGAAATAAGCCGTCGCTTCAACTCTTGGAAACTGTTCTCACACTTCTCTGACCAAACAAACTTCTGATTCTTCCTCGTCAACTCTGTCATTGGTGAAGAAATCTTTGAAAACCCCTCTACGAACTGTCTGTAATAACCTACCAATCCAAGGAAACTCCGCACCTCCGAGGCGTTCCTTGGCCTCGGCCAATCTCTTACTGCTTCTACTTTGGACGGATCCACCTTAATCCCTTTTGCTCCAACTATATGCCCAAGAAAGGCCACCTCTGGCAACCAAAACTCACACTTCTTAAACTTGGCATATAACTGATGCTCCCTTAACCTCTGTAAAACCTGTCGAAGATGCTGCTCATGCTCTGCCTCTGAACTGGAGTATACCAAGATGTCGTCGATGAAGACAATGACGAACTGATCCAAGAAGTCCTTGAACACCCTGTTCATCAGATCCATAAAATTTGTCGGGGCATTGGTCAGACCAAAAGACATGACCAAACTCTCATAGTGCCCATACCGCGTTCGGAAGGCCGTCTTCGGTATATCCTCATCTTTGATCCTCAGCTGGTGATAACTAGATCGAAGATCAATCTTTGAGAACACCGTCTTTCCCTGAAGCTGATCGAACAAATCATCAATCCTTGGTAGAGGGTACTTATTCTTGATAGTCAACTTGTTCAATTCTCTGTAGTCTATACACATCCTCAAAGTCCCGTCCTTCTTCTTAACAAACAATACTGGAGTGCTCCATGGAGAATAACTACGCCTGATGAATCCCAAATCCAGAAGTTCTTGCAACTGTATCTTCAATTCCTTCAACTCTGTTGGTGCCATCCTATATGGTACCCGTGATACTGTAACTATCCCCGGTGCTAACTCAATCTCAAACTGAATCTCCCTGCGCGGCGGCAACCCTGGTAGATCCTCAGGAAATACATCTAAGAACTCACACACCAATCTGGTCTCTCCCGGTCCTGCTGGCATAATCCTGGTAGTATCCACTACACTAGCCAGAAAACCTATACATCCACCCTGTAACAAGTCTCTGGCTCTCAATGCTGAAATCATGGGTACACGGGGTTCAGACACCGCACCCACAAAGACAAAAGGATCCTCTCCCTCAGGCTCAAAAGTCGCCATCTTCTTCCTGCAGTCAATAGTAGCCCCATACCTGACCAACCAATCCATCCCTAAGATCATATCAAAATCCTCCATATCTAACTCAATCAGATCCACCGAAAGTTCTCTACTATCAACCATCACTGGCAGTGCCCTAATCCATCTCCTAGAAACTACCAGTTCCCCTATAGGCAATAAAGTCCCAAACCCTGCGTTCCGATATTCACTAGGTCTACACAATCTATCAATCACTTGACTAGAAACAAAGGAATGTGTAGCACCAGAATCAATCAATACAGTAAAAGGAGTGCCAGCGCTAGAAAGCTGACCTGTCACTACCGAGGGACTAGCCTCGGCCTCTGCCTGAGTCAAGGTGAATACTCGAGCTGGAGCCAAGCTATCCACCTTTCCTGCTTCACCTTTCTTCACTGTTGGGCAATCTTTCCTGAGATGCCCCACTGCTCTGCACACAAAGCAAGTCTTGGCCCGACACTCACCCAAATGGCATTTTCTACACCTCGGGCACTCTAAATAGGTCCGCCATGCCTCGCCGCCACCCTGATGGCCACCCTGTCCACCCTGTCCACCCCGACCCCTCCTATCAAGACCAGCAGCAGTCGAAGTGCAGGAGTCTTTCTCTTGAAGTCACTGGGGCCTCCGCCCCTACCTGTCCCTGAATAAGGAGGCACCACTCTGCGGCCCTCGCGTCTCACCGCACTTTCTTTCCAAATCTTGTTCTCCGCTTCCTCAGCAGTAAGAGCCTTCTCAACGGCCTGGGCATAAGTTGTTCCTTCAGGTACCGTTATAATTCTAACATCCCGGGCTATCATAGTATTAAGCCCCCTGATAAATCTATCTTGCCTAGCAACATCAGTAGGCACAAAATCTGGTGAAAATTTTGCAAGCCTATCAAATTTAAGGGCATATTCAGTAGCAGTCATATTGCCCTGCACCAAACCCACGAACTTAACTTTTGCTGCCCTGATGCAACATTGTAGTATTTCTGACTGAACAAGTCTCTGAAACCTTCCCAACTGAAAGCAGTAACATCCCTGGTCTGCGATGTCACTTCCCACCAGATGCGGGCATCCTCCCTCAACATATAAGTGGCACAGGCCACTCTATCATGCCCCTCTACTCTCATGAAATCCAGAATTGCAGTGATCATGGTCAGCCATTGCTCGACTTTCAATGGGTCTGGTCCACCCTCAAAGATTGGGGGTTGCTGCTTCCTGAACCGCTCATATAACGGTTCCCACCTGTTTTCAACCTCTCCTGGCTGTACAACCGGTACCACTGCAGGTGGTACAATAGGGGCAGCACTCCCTGATGGAGCTTGCTGTCGCAGAATACGAATCTGCTCATCTTGACTCTGCAATCGAGCCTGTATATCTGCCATGAGTTGCTGCCAGTTCTCAGGGACTGGCGGAGGAATCTGGCCCTGGTCATCACCCCTGGTCCCAGACCTAGTGCCGGCTACTCCCGTAGATTTTCTTGGACGCATAACTATCCAAGTCAATTTGCAATCAACGACTCGGCAATCAGACCATGATGACAGGGTAAAAGCTTCTCCAAGATCCACCAATGGAACATAACCACACACAAACAATCAACATATAGGCATTTATCCACATGCACCAGCTGCTAATAAGCATGCCCCAATCTCATCACACAATAGCTATGAAACAAGCATTCATCCATACACAATATGCAATTAATCATCCAAATATTCATTTACATGCACGGCGATGCTAATAAACATGCCTCAATATTCTCACACAACAGTCAAGGGCCAGGCCCTATCAGTATCTCACGCTCCTTATTAATCCAACAACTAACAACAATCACAGTTCATTACAGGCATATAAGCATATAAACACATATACACATTACCAAACCCTGAATCGAGCTTGTCTCTAGCAGCGAATGTACATGTCCAGCCGGTCTTCAGGAACCCTTAAACCTAGGACGCTCTGATACCAAGTTGTAACACCCTGGATAGCCAGGACTGCTACACTGTGTACTTATAAAGGTGCAAGACTTGCTAATCAAGTCATTTAGTCAAAACATGTCACTAATCCATAAATGTGCTAGGGTTAAAATGATTTTGGTCTCAAAAGACACATTTCATATATTCAAACAGATTTTCATATGGGATCCCAAAAAAGAACAATGTTTAAAAGTTGTTTTACAAAATTTCCACAATACAGACTACCGTCAGCCACTCTAAGGCAAAACAGACATTTATAGCTCTTCTGTTCCTGCTATCCTCTCAACCGTGGCAGTTGAGCAGCTGGTCATGTACATTATACTCATAGAGCTCTCCAAGTCAGGGCTGATCAAGTTTTCCCTTGCCTTTACCTGCACCACGTAGCACCCGTGAGCCAAGGCCCAACAAGAAAACATAATACACATCTCAACAATCACAACAAGAGTATAATCCTTTAAGCATGATCAAACACTTAACATTCCACATTAATCACATAGCATGTAATCGGAATCAAAGATGCTACCAATCATTAATAACAGTCAAATCACATAATAACTAGGGCCGACAACTTAGGCCGCACCCTCTGTTTACCCTACTGACTCCAGCCCGCTTAAATCGAGCTCAGTGCATAATAAGCTGTCCTCGGCTACCAGTGGCCGAACCGCGCCCTGTGCGCAAGTGTAACCTTTGGCACTCTTAGGCCGTTGGTTTACTATTTACATGGCATAATACCATCCTTTTCAAAGCATACATATTAGGGAACCCTTAGTCCCATTACAAATGTAACGCCCTGGTTACCCCAGAACAGTTACGGTGAACGGTGGACCGGAAATTTGACTCGCTACCCGAGTCCTTTGGTCAAAAATGTGCTCTACGTGTAATTAACAGGTTAAGGTATAAAACCAGTAAAAAGGAAATGGAGATTTTCATTACAAACTGCTCTGCAGAGCTAAATAAAACATTTACAAGTTGTTCTCAGTACAAAATGGTCTCTACTGTTTAAAATTTACAATCCCGCCGACCTAAGCGGCAAAAATAGGGTAAACCCCCTAGTTCCTCTGAGAACTCCTTGGCCGTGGTGGTCAAGCGGCCGCATATGTACACATTACCACATCAGCTATCCACTCAAGGCTAGGTGAGCTTCTCTTTCCCTTTACCTGCACCACATAGCACCCATGAGCCATAGCCCAGCAAGAAAACATAACACTTTGCATAAACATTATCAAATGATTATCATTATAATCACACTGAGCATAAAGCTTTCAAACAAATGAGTGAACATCACATGAGGTTCCGATAAACCATACTGAGTGATTGTCTAGCATGTCACTAATTCAAGTGGGAGAGTGGCTGCTAGGTAAGCCACTAGCCTCCAAGCGCTTATTTCATTCATCGACCCTCGGGGTCGGTCTGGCATTAATGCTCTTTGAGCCATTCAATGCTAATAGTTGATTAGATCCAATCTTTGTTGGCTTGCGTTACACGCTAAGGCCGTTCTGACTAATGAGTCAGCGCAGTGTGACCAGTGCCCAATACCACTGCTGAACCTGACTAATAAGTCACAGCTTCACAGTTGATACTAGCACCTTTGCCAAATCTGACTAATGAGTCAGTACCATGCGTAAGTGAGCAACATATGCTAAACATTCTTTATTCAATCCAAGTCCATATTAACACAACCAACATGCCTCATGAATCTCCATGCATGTCACACTCGGGGTGCATTTTTCTTACCTCTGGTTCAAGCTAGAATGAGTAAAAGAACGACCCTTGAGAACGATCAACCTTTAGATTCCTTAGCGGTTACCTAATCATAACCAATTATAATCCATTAATAAAATAAATTAATAAATGGTTCACAATCTAAAATCACACTCCCGGGATCAATCCCCCACTCTTGGGATGCTTAAAATACTCAAACGGGGCAAAGGAACCAAACCCCGAACCTTAAGGATCATTCCGAGCCCTTAAATGTGCTTGCTGAAAAATGGACTAGCGATGCAGCCCCATCAGAAGGGGCTGCAGCCCTGTGAGTGGCGCTGCAGCCCTAATAAATGGCGCTGCAGCCCTATTTCCAAGTCAGAGAGCCCATCTCTGAGCCCTGAATAGCGCTGCTGCGCCCAGAACAGACTAGAAACTTTCTGGTTCATCTTCTTTGCGATTTTTCTTGAAACCAAACCCTCCAAACCAATCCAAAACCTCACCAAACACCCAATTCAACCCCTAAACCTCATATACATCACACCCTCATCAAAACCCAATCAATCTTACACAAAAACTCCCATTGATTCCAACTATCCACACCAAAACTATAAGCTGAAAACTATAAAGTAAAACAGAGTATGGCTTGTTTTTCATGGATGAATCCTTACCTCAAATGGAATTAAAGTCCTTTTCAATGGGTGAACCGAGTCTACAACTCCCAAGCTTTGATTTCCTAGCTTGTATCTTCAAGTTGGGACCAAAAACTTCAAAGGAAGAAAGAGAGAAATGGATGTACGGGAAGGGTAATGAAGTTGCTCTGTTTTTCTGTTCTGTTTCTACAGCCATCCAAAGCCATATAAATCCAAACCCAAATGACTAAAACACCCCTAGGTCTTTAAAAGCTTCTAAAGCCTTCCCAAGGGCAAAGTTGGTACTTCCGAACCTATATCGTTAATCATAATTAACGCTTCCCAATTCCCGCTATTCTCAAAATTCCCAAACACCAATAATTCATGTCCCGTTACCCTTTTACTCCCGGCAACGTTCTAATCATTAAAACATCCCGAGACTCACCCCGAGCCTCGAACTTATTCCCGTTATGACTAAACCGCTACTTTAACACTTAGAGATCGTCTCATGCCAAATAGCTCGAACAAATCCACATTATAATGTGGTCTCAAATTATATCACCAACATGCGAACAATAATCAATTTACCCTCAACGGGCCAAATTACCATCACACCCCTGTAATTGAAAACATGGACTCTCATGCATGCATTTCACATCATATCATAATATAATCAACATATACATGCATTTTATCAATTAATAACATAATTAAGCAAGTACGGCCCTCCCGGCCTACTGTTCACGCCGTTAAATACATCGGAGAATTTGGGGCATTACAACAAATACACAACCGGGTGCAGTTTTCTTACCTTTGGCTTCCAAGTGTACTAGCTACGAACGATGCTCTTTGAGCGCGATCCGATCCCCGAGCCCTAACTTAGCACCTAGTCACAACCAAGATAAAGGATACCATCAACAATCTTAAAAGAGCTTCTAGACAAAGTTCTAGTCTCCGAAACATTGAACTTCACCAAACATGGTAAAAGATTCAACCCGAGCACTCTAGGTTAAATTCCCAAGCCTAGAATCTCAAAATCCAAAAATCCCTTAAGGGTCGCGGCATTAGCCACCCATGCCGCAGCATGGTGCCAACCAAAGGCTCCCCAATGCACAAAAACAGACATGGGTCGCGGCCCTACCTAGACCATGCCGCGACCTGCCCTCCTTCCTCAACACACACCAGCTTCGAAGGGCCGCGGCTCTCCAAGAACTATGCCGTGGCCTGACCCCTTCGAACCCAGAAAAACCTCCATTTTTGACTCCCAAACCTCACTTAAACTCCTCCAAAACTACTCCAATTTTGCAACTCAATTACCTAAAGACTTCCCACAAGATTCCAGCAACACAACCCAGCTGAAACCTAAACTAGAAACCCATCAAAAACCCATTTCAATCACTGAAACTTTCTAACTCAAGAACACAAAACCCAGCCATGGAAACACTATAACTCAGCCATTAAACCTTAAATTAGAGCTTACCTCAGCTGCAGAACCAATCCTCCAAGATCTTTCTGGGCTAACTTCCAAGGTTCTAGCCTCAATTTAATCTTCAAATTCCAAAACTCAAAAACCACTGAGAACACACTCAAAATCACAGAATTTCAACCACAGAAAGTGGGATTCAATGCTTACCTCAGTCTTGGTTGAGTTCCTTTGATAATCCTTGAGCTAATCCTCTAGATCCCAACTTTAATCCTCTGAATTCCAGCCAAGACCTCTAAATTCCTGTGTTTTTCCTTTGAGAGAGAGAGAAAAGAGAGGGTCGGACTATTTTTATGTTCTACTATTTTCTAAAGCTTCCTAAGTCTATCCTTAGGCAATTAAGCTGATTCCCAAAATTCGGGGTACCGGAAACGTCCCCGAGGGCAAAATAGTAAAATTCCCCAATATTCCCACATAGACTACCTAACCTCAAATATATCTCCAATTATTTATTTTCATAACCTGGTAATCTAAATAACCACCCGATACCTGAAATACCCCTTGACTTATCCAAAGTCAAACATTAGGCCCCGTTGTGACTTTCCCGCTATCTAGCTCCCTAGGATCGCCTCAAGTCGCCCGCTGCAGATTTACCCACATAATAATGTGGTTCTCACAAACATAACATTTAACCACATCTATAATCATATAATCATACAAGCATGCTTATCATGTAATCATGCATTAAATCAATAAATTCACACATAAACCAATTATGCCCTCCTGGCACACTAATCAAGGCCCTTAAGCCATATTAGTGAATTTGGGTCGTTACATTTACTTAGCTAGCTAGATAGTAGTAGTACTAGTAATAGCTAGTAGTGTAGAGGTGATTTCCTACAATTGATTAGATGGCCCCAGCAACCTGTCAAGAACAAAGAGAGAGAGACGAGAGTTCAATTGGGAGCACCGGTGGGGTGTCAGCCAATGGGACTCCGATGCTCAAGTTAGTCGGGTTGTAATGAGAGCTAATTGAAAATAATAAAATTATAATGAAAATAACGATATATTGATGGATGGATGAGTAGTAGGATGGTCAAAGTGACGACAGAGACGACGGCGGAATTCAACGATCGGGTCAAGTCCGATTGGGTCAGACCAGGCTAACTGATTCAACTTGCTCGATTGGATCGCCTAGAGAGAGTAGTACTTCGTTTCAGTAAGAAAGTAAAGTAGAGTAAAATGGTTATCAGATGTCCCCTCCTCAACCCCTGAGGGTCTTATTTATTATTCTTTTTCTCTACCATTGTTCCTCCGTCTTCCCAATTCATCTGACTCGCTCCAAGTGGTTTCTTTCCGAAATTCTCGGCAAATGTGGTGCAAGCCTTGACTGTTTCAAGGTCCCTGGCTGACTGAGCGAATCCAGATTCGGGTCCGAGTTTAGGTATGGTTTTGGGCATTTTGGACGGTTCATTGTATATGCGAACATATTCACATGGGTTTGGGCTTTATTGGCTAGTCAGGCTGGCTTATTGGGCCAAGATGTTAATCTGACTGCTTGTTAGACTTTTTTTTTTAAACAAGTAGACAGATTTTGTCAACTACAGTTTGTCTCTCACTCTTTGGTATATAATTCATTCTTTATCAAAGAGTAGAAAAAAGAAATTAATTTTATCGCAATTTATCCAACTCAATCGGTCCCAAAAGTTAGAGAGACAATTGTCAAAATATGCCTTGACTTTTTTTACCCCTTTCAGCAATTATTCACTTTGGGGGTTCGGGGGCGCAACGCGGCCCCCGAAAGGTATACGTGGTTTAAATTGCTCCCCGGGCCCATGTCCGACTGTCTGAGCATGTGGCCTTATGCGGTCACGTGATGTGCATGTGGCCGAGTGTCTGAGTATGTGGCCTTATGCGGCCGCGTGATGTGCATGTGGTCGAGTGTCCGAGTGGCCTGCGGATGTGTGTGGGCCTAGCTAGCCGAGTGACACGCACTCACGCACATCTAGATGTCCGAGTGGCCAAGGGGTTTGTTGACGTGCGCGGCTGATTGACCGGTTGTCTAAGTGGCCGAGGGGCCTACTGATGCGCGCGGGTCTAATTGGCCGAGTGACATGCATCTGTGAGTTAGGTTGTCCGACTGTCCGGTCAAGATGTTTACTAGCCAGGTATATACACGGCCAGATGGTGGACTGTCCGAATGCCTTGCAGACTAGAGTGCATATCGTCTGGTAGGAACTGTGCGCATGAGAGGAGCCAGGTCCAATTGGAGCTCACAAATTTTATCAAGCTTTGTATGATTTTGCCTGGGTTCATATTTTACTAAGTATGTCCAAACCCAAACATGCTTTTTGGTAAATTTGTTTGTAGGTATACTATTTTTCCCCATTGGATGGTTGACACTTGTCATCCATTCAAGGTCCCTTTGAGCCTATAAAAGTGAGCATTGTTTACAAGCTCTTCACATTTGGTGGGGCTTGTCTTGAAGGCTTTGAGGAAAGCTCTCTAGAGGTTGGTTTCCTTTTCCTTTCTTTCTTTGAATGTTCTTGTGTCGTTCTTCGTTGTAATGCCCCAAATTTCCTAATAAGGTTTAGGACCTTGATTAGGAGGCCGGGAGGGACATAATTGATTTATTATAGTATTTAATGATTATATGCATGTTCACGTGAATTATATTATTATATGATGGTAAATGCATGCATATGGGAGTATTTATTATTATAAGGGTATTTTGGTAATTTGGACACTGTGGGCGTAATTGTATATTTTGGGTGCATGGTTGTGATTAATTAATATAGCCATATTATAAGGTGGATTGGTTCGAGCTATTCGGCATGAGACGATCATGAGATGTAAGTGTTCGGTCTAGTCATAACGGGTTTAAGTCCGGGGCTCGGGGTGAGTCTCGGGGTGAATTTAATGATTAGAGCATTACCGGGAATTAAAGAGTAATGGGATATGATTTATTGGTATTTGGGAATATTGAGAATAGCGGGAATTGGAGAGCGTTAATTATAATTAACGAGATAAGTAGGAAATGACGGTTTTACCCTCGGAAGCCTTTAGAGGGATTTATTTGGCCTAGGGGCAATATGGTCTTTTGACCTTAAGGATTTATATCAGCCTTAAGGAGTTTTAGAAGGTTGTAGAAACAGAACTAAAACAGAGCCTATCCCCATCACTTCTCTTTCTCTCCCGTACAAGTCTTCCTTCATCCTTTCTTTGAATTTTGAGAGCCACCTTGAGGAGTTAAGCTTGGAGATCAAAGGGGGAAGCTAGGGAACTTGTCACAGCCATTAAAGGGGATTCAAAACCGTGTTTGAGGTGAGTTCCAGTTATGAATTTAATGGTGTGCTCTGTTTTTAAGCTTTAGTTTTCAGCTTTTGGTTTCTTGATGGAAGTATGGATTTGAGGAGGTTTTAATTGAAGTTTAGGTTGGGTTTTGATGAGGAGAAGTTATGGGTGATGTTTAGGGGTTTAATTGTGTGTTTGGAGGAGGTTTTGAGTTGGTTTGAAGGGCTGGTTTGAGAGGAAAAATACAGGGGAAAACTGAGTTCGCGTGTGGTCTTTTTGCTGGTCTGGGCTGAGCGCCGCGCCGCGGTTGTGGAGCGCCGTGGCCCTTGGCGTCTGGCGGGGAGGCCCTCTCTGTTTGAGGGCGCGCCGCGGCCCTTAAGGTCATTTTAGCCCAAAATGGTGTTTTTAGCTTGGGGATTCAAGCCTTAGGCCTCGGGGTTGTACCTAGTACCCGGTTAAGTGGGGATTGATGTCCCGGAGGCTAGATATTGGTTTGGGAACTTATGTTGACCATTTTTATTGATGGTATCTTATATTTGGTTATGACTAGGTGACCGCTAAAGGACTAAAAGTTGATCGTTCTCAAGGGTCGTTCTTTAAATCATTCTAGCTCGAATCTGAGGTAAGAAAACTACACCCTGTGTATTATGAATGACATGCATGGCTATTCATGATGCATGTCGGTTGATTATTATGTTTGACATGCATGGCTGTTATTGATGCATGTCGGTTGATTATTAAGTATGACATGCATGGCTATTCTTGATGCATGTTGGTTGATTATTAAACGTGACATGCATGGCTGCTATTGGTGCATGTTGGATTGTTGGATATATTGCATATGATGCATGAGAAACATGTGATTAGGACATGCTTTGTATGTTGGGTATGATGTTGTTCAGAGCTTGAGCCTCTGTGGTTGTGCATGGTCCTAATTGTACTAGTATCTGTTTAGTAAGCATGCTGAACACCTTGTTTATGAGTATTGGACATGTGATATATATAATTGGTGGCATGACTTACTTGAGTATGGCACTGACTAGTCAGGGATCGACTCTAAAGTCGAGAATCATGCATTGAATAGCTCTATGGCATTAATGCTGGACCGACCCTAAAGTCAAAGAACTTATAAGCGCTTGCCTGGTCTAAGACCAGATGATCATTGTAATGCCCCAAATTTCCTAATAAGGTTTAGGACCTTGATTAGGAGGCCGGGAGGGCCATAATTTATTTATTATAGTATTTAATGATTATATGCATGTTTACGTGAATTATATTATTATATGATGGTGAATGCATGCATATGGGCTCATATGTTAATTATGAGGGTAATTTGGTAATTTGGCCACTGTGGGCGTAATTGTATATTTTGGGTGCATGATTGTGATTAATTAATATAGCCACACTATAAGGTGGATTGGTTCGAGCTATCGGCATGAGACGATCATGAGATGTAAGTGTTCGGTCTAGTCATAACAGGTTTAGGTTCGGGGCTCGGGGTGAGTCTCGGGGTGAATTTCATGATTAGAGCATTACCGGGAATTAAAGGGTAATGGGATATGATTTATTGGTATTTGGGAATGTTGAGATTAGCGGGAATTAGAGAGCGTTAATTATGATTAACGGTATAGGTTGAAAAGGACGATTTTACCCTTGGGAGTGCTTGGAAGCCTTTAAATGACCTAGGGGCATTTAGGTCATTTGGCTTGGATATACATGAGGTTTAGTAGGCTGTAGAAACAGAGCAAAACAGAGCCCAACCTCATCCTTACTTCCTTTCTCTCCCGTACAAACTTTCCTTCATCCTTTTCTTTGAATTTTGAGAGCCACCTTGAGGAGTTAAGCTTGGAGATCAAAGGGGGAAGCTAGGGAACTTGTCATGGCCATTAAAGGGGATTCAAAACCGTGTTTGAGGTGAGTTCTAGTTATGAATTTAAGGTGTGCTCTGTTTTTTTGAGTTAAGTTTTGAGTTTCTTAAGTTTTTAAGCTTAGGATTGGACTTTGTGAATTGTTGAGTTTTTGGTTGGTTTGAGCTTCAGGTTTTGGTGGTTTAGGACCATTGGGAAGTTTGGTAACTTTGGTTTGGTGATTTGGAGATGTTTAGATGGGTTTTTGGAAGGTTTTAGAAGTGGAAAAACGAAGAAAAATGGCTGGTGCGAAGTTGGGTCGCGGCCCTGTTCTTGGGCGCCGCGGCCCTAGCTTGAAGAAGGTGGTGGAGGCTCTGTCAGGGGGGCGCACCGCGGCATGGTCCATGTAGGGCCGCGGCCCTTAAGGGAAAAAAAAATACTAAATGGTGGTTTTGTGATGGGAACTTAACTCTAAGGGCCTAGGATCGATCCTACTACCTAGTTGAGTGGGATTTGATATTCCGGAGGCTTGGGTTGGGTTTGGAAGTATTTAATTACTCATTTTGATGAGGTTTTATATTTGGTTATGACTAGGTGGCCGCTAATGGACTAGAAGTTGATCGTTCTCAAGGGTCGTTCTTTTAATCGTTCTAGCTCGACTTTGAGGTAAGAAAACTGCACCCTGTGTATATGTGACATGCATGGCTGTTATTGGTGCGTGTTGGTTGATTATTGAGTATGACATGCATGGCTATTATGATGCATGTTGGTTGATTATTGAGTATGACATGCATGGCTATTCTTGATGCATGTTGGTTGGTTATTAAGCGTGGCATGCATGGCTGGTATTGATGCACGTTGATTGCAGGATATATTGCATATGATGCATGAGAAACATGTGATTAGGACATGCTTTGTATACTGGGTATGATATTGTTCAGAGCTTGAACCTCTGTGTTTATGCATGGTCCTAATTGTACTAATACCTGTTAAGTAAGCATGCTGAATACCTTGTTTATGGATAATAGACATGTGATATATGTTTGGCGGCATGGCTTACCTGTGTATGGCGCTGACTTATTAGTCAGAATCGACAATGGTGTCAGATCCGTCTGTGAAGCTGTGACTTACTAGTTAAGTTCACCACGGGCTGAGCACTGGTCGTGTTTCACCGACCCAAGGGTCAGAAGTGGCAGTGCGTTGTGAACGCCGGGCCAAATAAAGATTGGATCCAATCAAGGTCGGCATTGAATGACTCATATGGGGTATTAATGTTGGACCGACCGGAAGGTCAATGAGAACTATAAGCGCTTGCCTGGTCTATGATCAGATGACTATAGCCAAGGTATATGACCCTGGTGACCGTTTGTCACATGGCTAAGGGACGTTGTCCATAGTTTCGACTTTAGAGTCGTGAGGAAGGTTATGTTGGTGACTAATCACCTTGCACCTATCCTAATAAAACTTAAGAAAGAATCACTTATCAGTTAAGCCCTGGTGACCCTATCGTCACATGGCTAGAAGGAGCGATGCTCATTACTGTGACTTTTGGCTATTGTCACCTATTTTCTTGGACTGATAGTCCTGAATGGTTATTATGGTTGTTGTTGATATTATATCATGCTTTATTGTGTTTTCTTGCTGGGCTTTGGCTCACGGGTGCTACGTGGTGCAGGTAAAGGCAAGAGGAAGCTGGACCATCCTTGAGTTGACGAGCTTAGGTGATGATGTGTACATATGCAGCTGCTCGTCCGCCACGGCCGAGGTTTAAAGTGGAACTAGGGTTGAACCCTGTTTTGCCGCTTAGAACGGCCTGTTGTAAATATTTTCTGTAATAATCTCTGAAACTTTATTTTCAGGATCCCAATGTATAAATTAAACGTTCTAGTGAAACGTTACATCTTAACCAAAGTTTTTAATCCCTAAACCGCTAATCATACTTAGTTCACGATTTTGGCCAAATGACTCGATTAGCGAGTTTAGCACTGTTTACAAGGCACACCGTAACGGTCCCTGGGGTTTGGGGCGTTACAATCATGGCCCTGGTGACCCTATCGTCACATGGCCGGGGGACGCTGTCCTTAGTTACGACTCTAGAGTCGGGAGGATGGTTATGTTGGTGACCTATCACCATGCACCTATCCTGATCAAACTTATGAAGAACTACCTATCAATTAAGCCCTGGTGACCCTATCGTCACGTGGCTAGAGGGAGCTGTACCCACTTCTGTGACTTTTGGCTATTGTCACCTACCTGTTTTGGACTGTTGGTCCTGAATGGCTGTTACAATTACTGTTGATATTATATCATGTTACCTGATGATATTACATCATGTTATCTATTGATATTATATCATGTTACCTGATGATATTACATCATGTTAACTATTGATATTATATCGTGTTATATTGTGTTTTCTTGCTGGGCTTCGGCTCACGGGTGCTACGTGGTGCAGGTAAAGACAAGAGGAAGCTAGACCATCCTTGAGTTGAAGAGCTTAGGTGATGATGTGTACATATGCAGCTGCTCGTCCGCCACGGCCGAGGTTTAAAGTGGAACTAGGGTTAAACCCTGTTTTGCCGCTTAGAACGGCCTGTTGTAAATATTTTCTGTAATAGACTCTGAAATTATATTTTCGGGATCCCGATGTATATATTAAACGTTCTAGTGAAACGTTACATCTTAACCAAAGTTTTTAATCCCTAAACCGCTAATCATACTTAGTTCACGATTTTGGCCAAATGACTCGGTTAGCGAGTTTAGCACTGTTTACAAGGCACACCGTAACGGTCCCTGGAGTTTGGGGCGTTACATTCGTGTTCTTGTTTGATCTTGAAGTCGTTTTGTATACGTTGTAGTTGTAACTTTGGTTTGATTCACTTTTTATTGTCGTTTGCATTTGATCTTTGTTGATAGTAGGAACATGTATTTTTACTGTTTTCCATGTATTATGATAATTTTGCCTTAGTGAATACGTAGTGTCTGACTGAGTATGTAGCTTTAGTTCATTCCTTTTAGGATGTTTTACCTTATGTCCGACCGTCTGGATGGTTAGATGAGAACTAGTTGTCTGTTTGTCTGTAACTTTTTGATCTATATTGTCTTGCTGTCTGGTAGGCCAATAATGTTTATAGTTATTTGTACGTCCACTCGAACTTAGATAGTGCATTTGTTCTAGGTGGTCTTTTGAGCATGTTTTCCAGTAATCGAGGCAGTCTTGCTGGGTCTTCTGGTAGGATGACCTGTTCATCTAGTGATGGTGGTAGCTGCACCAATCCCAATATTCCTATTGGCGTGGATAGTGATGAGCCTATAGTTGGAGGTCTGTCTGGTCGCATGCTTCTAGGTTGTAACCCGAAGTCAAAGATTACTTTAGAGGATTTGCCTCGGCTTCGTCAGGCTTATGATATACCTAGTTACGCTAGTCTGCATGCCTCGTCTGGTGGGGAGCGGGCTAATTGGAATTTACCTGGCTGGGTATGCATGTATGAGCTTCCTTTCAAGGAAGGGTTCAGATTTCCTCTTCCTAGGTTAGTGAAAGAAGTGTGTGAGTATCACCTTGTATCACCCAGCCAGCTGATGCCGAATGTCTGGCGTGCTCTGATGGCCATGGAAGTTTTTAGTGAGAAACATGGCATTGAGTTTACTGTTGAAGAGGCGTTACTTGCATACTCTTTGAAGGAGCATCATACGGACAAGGGTATATACCAACTCTTGTCTAAGTCAAAGAGTTCCTTTATTGTATATCTGAAAGATTGTGACAAACGTTGGAAGGATCGATACTTTTTTGTTTCTCATAATGTGTTGGGGTTGCCGGCTGATTGTAAGATTCCTCATGCATGGTCTTCAGCCAGTGAGTGCTTGCGTGCGATGAAATTATTAATTTCTTTCTATAGTTTTTGCTGACATTCTTCTGACTGGTTGTTTTGTTTAATTTGCAGGCAGAGTGAACTTACCGTTTGCCTGGGTGTGTCGAGGAGCTCAAGGAAGGGTTGATCGGTTTGCTGAGTTTCGGGAAGAAGATTGTAGGTGGCAAGCGATCTTTTCTGATTCGAATCTTCGTGGTAGCTCTTTGTGGAGTCAGGTTCCTCGTCATCCTGGAGGTATTACCCTTCCTACGAGTCGTATTCAATCTCGCATTATACTTATCACACGAAGTCTTGAGATTTTGGGGTATGAATCGTCTTTGCTGACTGAATTGATGCCAGGCGAACGAAATTTTGCAGATCTTCTTATGGCTGGAGAAACGTTTCATCTAAATCTGACAGGCTCTGGGGCTATGGAACGCCTACGAGCACGTAGGAAGCAGTCAATTGCAACTTCAAGTGCCAAGAAGGATAATTTATTTAAATAAAATAAAATACATAATAATGCGGTTGATAAAAATACACAGCAATTACAACTTCAGGATATTATTCTTAATATAAGTACACAAGTTTTCATGATCTTTCTTTTGTTCAAGAGTCATATGCGACGTGTCCATGATAAGATAATCCATGTATTTTATCATCCTATTATCTTCTGCCTCTTTCTCCTTTATCGCCACCAATTTCTCCAATGCAGATGCTTTCCGTTCACTAATCTCTATAAATCTAGTATGTGTGTCTTTTTTTCGTTCCCTTTTTTCTTTGCTGCCTTTTGGCCAGTAGGGCATACTTCACGTACTTCATCATCACTGATGTCTGCATTGGAAGAAGAAGTAAATGCCCCTGATTCTGACACCTTTGTTCTCTTACCACCTTTTGGTTGGTACATTGTATTCCATTTCGGCTCATCCTTTAGCCCAACAGTCCACAAGCAGAAAATTTGAGTTGTTATTTTCAGATTTGTACAATTGATGTGCATTC
Source organism: Humulus lupulus (assembly GCF_963169125.1). NCBI lineage: Eukaryota > Viridiplantae > Streptophyta > Magnoliopsida > Rosales > Cannabaceae > Humulus > Humulus lupulus. Next base: position 65,072,770 of record NC_084800.1, read on the forward strand.
TCAAGAATTTGCTCATCAGACCAACCACTGTGATGTGCTTGTTGTACTTGTTTATAACACCCATTGAAACGTGCCACCTTTTGAGGCATCTTGTTCCAATGATCTTTGCATTGCCTTCCAGTTCTTGCTTGCTCGCCTTTTTGGTTGGTGTTGTAGTATTCTGCGATCCGAGCCCAGAAATGTGTAGAAGTTTGGTCATTCCCCACAATGGCATCCTTAGATGTATTAAGTCATCCACTTATCAGAAGTATAGTGGCTTCCTTGCTCCATTTGACTTTACATTTATGCCTTGATTCATCTTCATTGTGTAGGACTACATTTTCCAACCCTTCAACACCATATTCAGGTTGGGTTTCAGAGACAAATGCCGATGATGTTTCACGATTCAAATCAATACTAGACTTTTCCATACTTGGCCTATAATTTCTTAAAACCATTTCGGGTTGGTGTAGGGAAGGCATATGAAAGGCATATGGTAGTGAATTTGTTGGTGTGAAGAATGGAGCTTGTTGGGGCGTCTCAAAAGAACCAAAATTTTGGTAAGGGTAAGAAGACATGAGATAATTTTGAAAATTTGGAAAACTTTGGTTAAATTGAGAATATTGAAAATTTGGATTTTGAGGATTAGTAGAGAGAGTATTTTGAAATTTTTGATTGAAATGAGAATATTGAAAATTTGAATTTTGGGGATTGGTATGTGAAGAAAATGATGAATTCTGAAAAACTTGAGAATATTGAAAATTTAGATTTTGGGAATCCATTGGTAAGAAAAGAAATTTTGCGATATTGATAATTTGGAAAAAGATATATGTAATGTTGTGAAAATTGAATAAAATAAATGAGTATTTATAAAAAGAATAATAATAAATAAATTATGTCACCAACGATTAAAAACAACAATAATAAAAAAAACAGTAACAAAATGTTATATATGTAAAATGTTACATTTATATAAATATATGTACAATTAAAAAAAAAAAAATACCGTTGCCTCTGTCACGCAATGGTGCCTTAATTTTCTTCAAGCAACCAATGACTGAAAGGTATTGTCTCTTAGAATCTTAGTCAACTACCACTCATCTAAGCAACTACCACTCATCTAAGCAACAACGTTGTAGTTACCCTTAGGAACTAAATTTATATATATAGATTATTATTTATTTTTCAAACTGTTTTTAATATGTCTCTCATTTTTTTTTATCTTGCTCATTATTTTATATTTGAAATGAATAAAAAAAATTAAAAAAGTAAATGTAATACCCAATTTTTAGTCTTGATCATTAAACACTGGACTAATTACTAGCCTCAAGCAAGCACGAAAATGGAAGATACACTAATCTAGCTCTGAGTTTGGAAGTAGCTCGATGGACTATTTTTAATCAATTTACAAAATACAAAGTTGAAAAAATATTTTTCATAATAAAAAGTCCAAATGAGTATTTGACAAAAATAGAAAGTTCAAATGATACTATTTCTTTATAATATTATTGAATTCTAAGTTTCAATAGGCGCGGATAGTAAAGTAAGTATTAAATTTGGGTTCTTTTGCTAATAATGAAAACTCGGGGAGTTGATCGCAACGTTTTTGTTTTCTCTCATTTAAATTTGAGGAAAAAATAAAGTAAAATTTAATTTTATTTATTTATATATTTTTCCAAATTATCAGGCTCTCTCTGTCTCTGTCTCTGCCTCTAGCTTTGGTGCTTCTGTGTTTGATACAGAACGGAACCAATAAGAAGGAGAGGAGGAAGGAACTGACAACACTTCTGAAATTGGAAAATGGGAATGGGAATGGCGGTGACCAAACCCTAAAAAGGGTTAGGCTTAGCAGCAACAAACAATTGTGAAATTCCAGTGTAATGGGTATTGAGTCGGACTCGGGCGGAGGATGGGGGGTGGCGAGAGGATTGGTAGTGAAGACACTCGTACTCATAGGAGGCGCCCTCTTGCTCAAACGACTCACTAAGTCCACCACCCGCTGGGACCATGCACGTCTCGTCGCTCGCTCTCTCTCGGGGGAGAAGTTCTCCAAAGACCAAGCCTCCAGAGATCCCGATCATTACTTCAATTTCAGGTTTTTTTAATTTTTCCTTTTCTGGGTTACTTTAATTGCGTTCTGATTTTGATGTTTGGTTATCTATTTTTCGAGTCTGATTGTTGGTTCTCGTTCTAAACTCTGATAACTGAAAAAGAATGGTCTATTGTTGTTTTGAAGCTTTGTTACATTTTTGTTTACGTGTAATATTGTAATATATTATTAAGACGAGCCTTAGCTCGTATGCTTTATGTATTAAATTTAGTGTAATAATCAACAACGTTATGGTATAACTTCATCGTTTAACATCTGCAGAATGCTTACTTGTCCTGCAGCTGAGATGGTAGATGGCTCTAATGTTTTGTATTTCGAACAAGTGAGTGCAATTGGATTCTATTTTTCGATAAAACTTTCCAGTTCAAGTTTTTTATGTTGCTCAAAATTTAACTTTACAAAGAGTTTATCTTTTGTAGGCATTCTGGAGGACTCCTCAAAAGCCATTTCGGCAGGTATAAGATTTATTCTAATTTTTTCAAATTGCAGCCTTTCTTTGTTTTGTTTTAGTGCATTTCAACATTAATATTAGCTGTTTTTCATTTGCAGAGATTTTACATGGTGAAGCCATGCCCAAAAGAGTTGAAATGTGATGTTGAGGTGACTATTAAGTTAATTTTGATTATGTTCATTTTATTTAATGAGAAGCTAGTGCTGCACTTGTTAGCAGCAGGTAGTTTGAGAGCTGATGGTGGGGTGTAACTGTTATTATAAAATTTAAATTGTTTGGGATGTTTGTTTTACTTTCATCTTTTAACCATGTCTTGTGAAGAATATATTCAGTCAAATATGGGTGACCTATACTGTTTCTGGACTCAAATTCAAACAATAATATCACTTATTTTTACTGTACAGCTAAGCTCGTATGCCATTAGAGATGCAGAGGAGTACAAGAACTTCTGTGATCGCCCAAACGACCAACGTCCATTGCCTGAAGAAGTTGTTGGGGTAAGCATCTATCCTTTTCTAGGTCACGGTCCCAGCTTATGAAATGCATATCCTAGCCTCTCTAAGCTCTGTGCTGGATTCCATGTGAGTGATACTATGATTCAATTCTTTATAAGAAGAGAGTGAAGCCTAAGCACACAATAGGTACATGAGTACAAGCTGTGGTGGAGCTATGCTTGAGCTTGAACAGGTTTATAAATTTGATAGGAAATGAAATATGATTAAATAGGCAACAATTTAACCCGGTTGCGATAGCTTCACTCTTTGTGAGTACTGAGTAGAGATGGCTGATCCTATAGAAAATTGACTCTGGCAGTGGGAGTTGGATAGATTTGTCAGTTGTCACTTGCTAAATACTATTTTAGTTTTATGGGCTTCTTTCTTGTCATATAATATACTGTTTTGTCTTCTAACTCAAATCATACATGGTAAAACGAGACATTTTACTTTTTTTTCCATGCTCTGATTCTAAGCCAGTTCATTCACTCTGAATGACCTAACCCCAACTTGTTGAGTTTTTTTTTTGGAAACAAAACTACTTGTATTATTAATCAAATGCATAGTAATACAAGAAAAGGTAGAATTCAACCTACTATTTTTGAATTCAAGTCCATAAGACACTTGATTGCTTTTTTCAGGAAAATGCTTAGTTTGGATTTGGATAGGATGTTGGTATTACATGATTACCATGTCAGCATTCTGGTTTCCTATATTGTGCCTTGAAAGTCTTTTCATAATGTGTTTGTGTTTGTTGAAATGTAATTGGAACCAATTAGATTCAACAATGTTATAAATTGAATTGGTAGTTTACGTGTAAAAGAAAGGAAAATAAATATATACTCCTTAATTAAATGCAGGACATTGCAGAACACTTGACAACAATACATCTTAAGCGTTGTGATCGTGGGAAACGCTGCTTATATGAAGGATCAACTCCACCTGAAGGGTTTCCTAATTCATGGGTAACTGCTACTGAGCTCACTTGCTGATTTCTTAATTATTTTTCCTTTCCTCTTAATATGGGCTTGTGCTGGTGCAGCAGTTGAGAATATGGAATTGCATTTGGTCAGTTTCTTACATTCATATATATATTTAATTGCAGAATGGGGCAGCCTACTGTTCATCAGAACTTTCAATTCTGAAAAATAATGAGATACATGTCTGGGATAGGGGCTATGACAATGATGGGAACCAAGTAAGTTAGTTTATCTCCTGTAATTCTAGTAGCAACAAGTCCGTGGCTTTCTGTTGATGCTAGATATTGAGGAATTCTGGTGTGTTATAATTTTTTTTTCATTCCTGTTAGTTACATAGAGGACATTTTGTCATCTAGTTTTGTTCTTATGCGTGTCACTAGATTGATTTTCTTAATGAAATGTAGTTTCATGCTAAATGATTGCATAATACTTAGATTAGTAGTGGTACATATGCATGGTAGGTAATTACCTCTTGTCTATTTTTACAGGTTTGGGGACCAAAGGAAGGCCCTTATGAATTCAAGCCAGCGCCTGCCTCTAGTACTGGGGACATGTTCTCTCCTTTAAATTTCCCTCTTCAGCAGTCCATAGAGAAAAGAATAGAGGGTTCATTTGTTTTGCGAGAATGATGATTAGTTACATGTAATCATGATATGTAAATTTTTCTCCTCAACCTTATCAATTTTAGTTCGTTGATAATATCTAATTTTAACATGATAACTAATAAGCATTATTTTATTAATGGGAAGCAATGGCATAAGGTTTTCAGCATTTGGGAATTGCAGCATGTTTAATTAACTGACCTATGTATAATAAGGGTTTGTTTGTGGTGAAATTTAAATATATATCTTGACTCTTACACAAAAGGTCAACCTTATGACTAACTATAGATGAAAATTTAAATCAACAAATATGGTGAAGGATTTGATGAAATCAATTTCCTCTTACATTGTATGTTTGAAAGATTTTTGTAACTTTTCCATACATGAATATAATGCAGCTGCCTTTTAGTTCAGCTCCCTTTGTAGTTTTTTAGCAGCTTTAACCAAATGAGATGAATTGTAATTGTAGTTGCAGGGATTAGACAAGGGAGTGACGACAGTTTGAAGAACTATGAATTACTCAAAATGGTTTTGGAGCTTCAAACCATGGTACAACAACATATGCTTACAACCATCCCAAGCCTAAAAGGTGTTGTTTAAGTAAAAGTACAATGCAGCAAGTGCAGCAACTCCAACTGCAACAGCAATAGGCAGTGCCTTCCTGTGTCATTCAGAATTAGACGCAGTCAGGGTAATTGTTTCTGTACAAACATTCTTATTGCTAAACATCAACGGCACTTGTGATTATTACTAGTACTTTTCAACAAAAGTTGGAAAATGAGCTTAGCAAAGTAATTTTCTTATAAAGTGAAATATGTAAAATCATATTCAGATAAAACTAAGTCATTTTGCTAACACATGTTATGTGTCTGACATTTTCTATAATAGTGGCAACTGAGACTAAAGGTTCTCAAAATGAAAAGAGTGACATGTAAGTATTATTACCCGATTGCTTCATCTTTCTTAAGCTGTTCTTTCCGGGCTTTCCTAACATCTTTGTCATTAGCATTTTTGGTGACTGGAGGCTGGTATGCTCTAAATCTCCGCTTGGGAGCACCGCAAACTGCATACCACAGAAAAACAAAACCAAATCTATCATCTCAGCAATTGCAGACACAAACTTTATATGCATCAATGTAGGGTTAGCCCATTTTCTGACTCATTCCACACACCAATTTCTTTCATCAGTTTTTCCCAACCGACTGATATAGAACTTTCTCTGTAACATGTTATTCGAAAGTTGGTGGGTAAAAATTGGTGGAACATTTGGTGCCACCACTAATGTTTTATATATTGGATTTGGTTGGCTGAGGCTCTCATATATAAATGAATGGAAAAACAGTAAAAACCACCCCAAAGGCCAAAAGCCTAGCTAAAAGGAAGCAGCATTAGCTTTAAGACTCTCATAGTTTCATATGATGCTGATGATGATGAACCCTAATTTGCAAAATATTTAGTTAACTATGAGATGAAAGATGAAAGAGAACTAATAACAAGTACTGAACTAATTAGTATGGTAAAAGCTAAAACACCATGGAAGAAGGAAATGAGGCCTTAAGTTCAGTTTAGTATTTTACCAGGGCAGAAGTAACTGTCAGCTAATTTCTCAAAGGGAGTTCTGTCATTGTATATGTACCTGTATTGTACATATGCCACATGTAAACATTTTTCCATTGATCAAATTCATCCATTTTAACATCGAATTTAGACAAAACAAACTAATCAAAGAAAAGGGTACCCGCAATCTCGGCAGATATAGGCCTGTTTGGAGGCCACACGCATGGAGAACCTTGGGGCTGAAGAAACCAGAGACTGACATTGATTCTGAGGAGAAACTAGGAGAAGCTGCCTAAGCGACGAGGAGGAGAAGAAGGACGATTTGAGAGCAAAACGGTCGGAGGGTAGCCGGAGACCGGCATTTCCAGTGGGAGCTATGAGGGAAGATTTAGCTGGCATGGCTGCCTGAACCTGCAAGGCCATGATGATCCTTAATTACTATAGTAAAATGTAGAAGATACGAGAAGATAAGAAGAAAAGGTGAACGAAAATGGAAGAGAAAACTCTAGTCTTATTAAGTACAAGGGTAGTTAAACTCGAAGCATACGTGGAAGCGTGGCTTTCACACTCCACACCCCACAATTGAACTAATACTAGTCCCACATAAAAGGCAGAAAGCTCCTCCTCTCCTTGGTTTTTTCTTATCTTCTCCGACAAATTATTATTTGAAGAGTTTTTTTTTTTCTTCTAACTTTATTAAATTATGATGCTGTTGGTAACCCTTAAAAAAATAATTTAATAAGTAAACATAAAATATATTTAATAACTTTATTTTTATTTATTATTTATTTAAATTTTATTAAATTTTAAAAATAAATTTTTTTTACTTTTTAAATTTTTTTAAACCGTTTTTTTTTATTTCTTCTATTCCTCAAATCAATGTCTGTATTGTTAAACAAAAAATAAAAATAAAAATTATTAAATACATTTATTATTTTTTTGTTTTTAAAAATAAAAAAGAAAATTAGTTACCAAACATATTTTTATTTTTTAAAAACAAAGAAACAAAAATAAAATTATAGTTCTATTTTTGTGTTTAAAAAATTCAAAAACAAGATTTTTACCAAACACAATTTATATTTTTGGTTATTTTAATTATTAAAATATTTAATTTTAACTAAATACTCAATTTGATCATGTTTTTTTAATAAAGCTATTTGATCATATTTATTATAGGCATAATTTTGGGTTTTTTTTTGTTGTTGAAAAAAGCTATTTCAATATTGTTTTATTTGCATCAATAAAATTTAATTAATATATAATTTTTTTAAACTGACTAAAATAATAATATAAAAAATATTGAATAAAGCTTAATGGGATTTTTAAAAAACATATTTAAATTTTGTCTAAAAAATAAAAAAAACGCAATAAATTAATTATAATTATATTAATTGTAATAAAACAAAAGTCAAAATGTCTTATTAAAAAATTAACCAAAAAACAAACGATCAAGTCTTGTATTTAACTAAAAAAAATAAATTAAAATAGTAATTTTTTTCTCTTTTTATTTAAAATTATATATATATATATATATTGTAGAGAAACTTAGACAGCAGATACGTAATTAGATTGCTTTACATGCACTACATGATAGCTTAATATCTAATTCATATGTTTACATAAACTGTACTTGCCTCCTTTATCTTGTAAGAGAGGCATGTTTTTTGGGCTCATGAATGGTTTTTTTAAGGCTTGCAGTCAAACGCATTGATTAAAAACCGATTTCAAAGACTGCATAATGCTACAAAGTATATTACAAACACCTAATTTCTTGTGTACATTATCGAGAGGAGAGCCGTATATTTGCATCAAACAAATTATGTCAAGTTATATCTAATGCTTCGGTGGCATGGTTAGGACAGATCAGATACCGTGTTTCAAAGTCTGGAGTCATGGTATAGATTCTTTGTTTACAACCAATCTCTCCAATTCATAAAATATCAATGGCATAATCTTCTTTTAACAAATCATATAATAAAGAACAGAATGGAAAGGTCAACAACAAAGTTTGTTGGCACATTATATATTCACTTTTATGTGTAACCTTTTGAAATCAGAATTTTCATTGATATGATTGACCAACAAACAATGGAACAATCATACTATGCTTTTAGGTAAAACTATCAACAACCAGAGTCCACAAAGAAAAAGAAAAAAAAAACTGAAATAAAAATATATCATATAAGAATAAAAAAGACACACCTCAGGGCCAGGCTGCAAAGGGAGAATATATAATCTGTTAATCTGAAGAAATTCAAAATTTACACTTCAATGACCACGACCAGTTATTATACAACTCTTCTAAACTTTTGGGGGCTGGGACAAAGGGACAGAATGAGTTCCTATGATCCCAAAGAATAATACTAGGAAAAAAAAGGGATAACAAGACTGTGCTACCATGGTTTCAGGTCACCAACAGGTCCTGCTGTCCAATTCAGAACTTTCTCACCTGGCTTCAGGAAAATGCTTCGGTCATGTGGCAACTTCCTTGCCAGTCCATTCAGAACTTGATGGAAGGCATCACCTGATTGAACAGGTTGTGGGAATAACATAGCTTGTTTCATTGAAGGGTTGGCAAGCAATCTTTGCTTCCTTAATATAATATCCAGTGGGATTGAAGTGAGTATGGTGTCCAAGTTGGGCACGTCTTTCTCATCTACAAACACCCCAATTTCTTCCCAGGGGATTGCATCAGCAAACGGCAGAACAATATCATCAGCTATGATGACAGGAATGCAACCAAAAATCACAGCTTCGACCAATCTTGGACTCCAAGGAGCCCAGCCAAGTGGGCACAAACAAAAGACTGCTCGTTGCATATCCTCGTAGTATGTGGTTGGATGCTCTGTAGAGATGTCAAAAAGTGGATTATCCTTGAAGTTCTCCCATACTGCTGCTCGTGCACCTCTACAAAGTTATAAAATATAGAACTTAGTATATCATTGAAAAATTTGCTCAATCTTAAGAATAATTATTTGGCAAACAATGAAAGACATAAATCATTTGCGCTGTAAGTAGCATAATGAATACATATAAGCCTGACAAGGGAAATTTCTCAACCAAATTTCATCTGATCATCTAATTTATAGCATAAACATAAGTTTCATGTAAAATTCTCAACCCAAATTACCCTCTACTCTTCTCTAACTTGTGGTTTTAAATTTGGTAGCAAGAATTACCTGGCATAGTACCCGCCTTCCGGATCATTTCCAACATCATAGAACAAGCCTCTGAAGTAAACAAAAATGGACCTAGGAGTTTTCTCAGGGATGAGGTGGGCTTGCATCTTCTGTGGTGGTGCATAAGGAGGAATAGTAATCGAGCCCTCTTTCAAGCAAACATGATTCCGTTGCCCAAAAGTCTGAACCAAGGTAGCCCGTTGAAGCAAGGGAAGAATTCCTCTTTCAATTGCCTTCTCCTCCTGCAATAGTATCAATGAATAAGCGACATCAATACAACAATTCTTCACACATACACCAAAGTAAACTACAAACCAGACTACCACACCTCAGCACTGCATTGCCCACTTACACATTACATCATACAGCTCTCCAGAGATGTGCGCAGCCAACAGACAGACACGTAATAACCAAAAGAATGATGATACTTACTTGATAATGGAAGCATGGTCCAAAATCATGAGGCACTACAAAAAAGTGATCAGCTCCTTCGGTCCTATTCCAGTAAGGCCAGTTTGAAGAAATAAGTTGTATAGCACTTCTCATCATTCGTGGTGACTTAAAAGGCAATGGGAGGCCATTTGGTGTCAGGTCACAAGTCGTGTACACAGGGGTATAAAACCAATCTGCTTCTTCGGGATTTAGGGTTCGAACAGGACTGGATAAGAGAAACCGATGCATAAAAATTTCAGCAGCGAACATGTGCGTAAGGCATCTTGGATCTTTCTGCAGAATCTTCTTGTTGTATTTGCTAGGAAGCTCATACACAAAAACTTTCAACCTCCCAACTGGATTGTCTTCCAAGACATCACCGGCACTACCTACATTAAGTGTAACCTCACAGAGTTAACTAGTTTCTAAAAAAAAAAAAATTCAACAATGTAATAGTGAGCAAAGGGAAACACCAGCAGGCCGAAGATGTAAAAGAACAACAATATTTAATATCTTCCTTTAGAAACATATTACCAAACCCTAATCGAACATGACGGGAAAGAGATAATAAAATTATTTCCATTTTAATGAGCTGAGGAGATAAATTTATGTGTGTTTTAAAGAAAATTTAAAAATGAAACACAACATAACTTTATTTCTCGTCAAATTGAAATACTGTAACTTAAAATTTACTTGAACATAATTTATAAAATTGTTCTGGAAAATAAATGTTTATTATATAGTAATTGTTTGGTCTGACAAACAAGTGATTTTTTTTTTGACAAAACAAACAAGTGATTTACATATAAGAACACTTAAGTAATTGAAATAGTTTTGATTACTAATCAAATTAAGGTACGTATATGACCACTTAAGTAATTGAAATAGTTTATTAAGACAAAAAAAGTAATTGAAATAGTTCTTCAGCAAAAAAAAAAGGAATTGAAATAGTTTTGATTACTAATCAAGTTAAAGTACGTAAACGCTAGGACATAAATTAGGTCAAGGATTAGATGAAATCAATATTTCAATTCCAACTTTTAATAGATAAGAAAACACAAGCAATTAATCATATTACATTTGCATCTCTCATTGCTTCCCAAAAGCTTTCCGATTATAATTCTTTCTATAATGGATTAATAAGCCTCTAATCCTGGTTGCTAGACTCTACAACGAGTTGGACAAATCTATTTATAGAAATTCCACATAAGTATAACAAAACAAATGACTTATTCAATAGTTATAATATCAGGAAAAAGCAAGGCATCGGATTTCCAGGAGAAAATTCAGGAACAAGCAATATCACCCAAATGGAACATTTTCTACTACTCAACATAATTCAACCGCCGTTAATTTGTTAATCTAGGATAGCTAGTGTGACTTTAAGTGCATAAAAACAAAGTAAAAAGACCATATTCAGAGATAACCGATTGAATGTCTTCATATCTCACACCAAAATTCACTTTTCGATCTTGAAAGCTACAGATCCATATAAATAAAGCCCATGCATTTCAACTAAACAAATCCCCAATTCAAATTATGGAACCAAAAACAATAAGAGAGATGGAAAAGGCAAGTAAGAAAGATAATTGAAACGAAAAACTGAAAGACCAAAAAACGAAGAAAATCAGCTAAATCAAGAAAGAAGAAAGTTAAAAGTGAAGCAAACCGAAATCGTACCTGAAATTCGCTCAGTGGGTTGAGTTCGTCCTCGCCTGACAGCACCAATCTCCAAGACAAATGAAGAACAAAGAATCCCAACAAAAACCCACTTGAAAAAATCCATTTTCTTGAACTCTAAACTCACCAGTAAGGTACAAGACACATAAAAGAAACAAAAAAGTAAATGGGTACTTAAGGATTTGACTTATGAATCCCAAAACCCAGAAATGAGAAAAGCTCCACAACTCAAAAGGGGGGAAATGGGTACTTCAGGATCTTTGTGTTTGAGCATGATGAAGATGAAGTAGGTGTCGGTCCGAGAATGCAAACAGTTTGTTTTAAAGGACTCTATTATGTTGTTTTAACGATGGGCAGATCGAAGTCGAAAGCATTATAAGGTAAAGCTTCGTTTTCGCTATTAGGTTTTGAGCCTTCCAGGCAAGGCAACTCAGCTCCCAAGTCCCAACCCAACAAAGGGCGGTGGTTGTGTTGCGTTGAGTTGAGAGAGACTTGAAAAAAACAAGTCTTGAGGCAAAACTGGTCAACCTTATTGGTGGACCTACTCACCTGCTCAACAATTCTATATATTTTTTAAAATTATATAATTGAGTAAATATTTTGAGAATCTTTTTTTTTTCTTATATATTATATATATACTAATATACTGCCAACTCAAAAAAAAAAAAATACTGCCAACTCTTCAAATAAACTGGTTAACCATGGAAAACAAGCATGATTTTTCCATTTTCAGTTCTATCAATTAACAAGTATATCTTGGGTTTAGTTACACATTTAACTCAATAATTCAAGGCATCTCCTCCAAATTAACTAATTAAGTATGTATCATTAGAGCAAAATATTTATTTATTTGGTAATTTGAGTTTCTAACTCTACAGACTGTTTTTGTCTGTTTTATTTACCAATCGTTGTCCTTAAATTAACAACACTTTATTTATAAAAAATAAAAAAATAATTAAGACATGGAAAATTTACGCATTCATAGATGATTATAAATGATAATAAATAAAATTACTCAATTTAAAAACTCCGGCACCTAAGGCAGGCACGCCCAAATTTACTAAATGAACCATTAATGTACTCAATCAATTTGATAAAAAAAACCCAAAATCAGACTCATCAATCAAATTTATAAGTTTTCACTAATTTGAATATGTGTGTGTTATAAGTTTATGTTGGCATGTTTTTCATGAAAAAGTGTATCATCCAAGTCACTTGCATTCGAAGAAATACAAAAATTAAAGTGAATATGGTTCAAGAGAGATCAAGCATTTCAAAATTCCATGGGAGTAAAATATTGGGTTACCTATTATTAGTCTTGTTTGTAAGCTCCTAAAGCCTCCTATCCTATCAACTTTAAATCTTTAATGAAATGAAAGAAAAATTTGTTTGAATTATTTTTGTTAATCTCACACGTACTCGTTATGAATAGTGTGTGAACAATTAAATATGTTCGTTTCATTTATGTTGTTTGTTTTGCTTGTTAAAATTGTGAATGTGTAATCAATATTTATAAATACTAATGTTTTATGGTTTTGGTTGGCTAGGCTTTTAAAAGTTACTTTTGAATTTTTAAAATTTAAACATTCTTTAAATTTTGATACGTAGCTTTTTGAGGAAAAACTTATAGCCCAAAGTAAAAAATTTGGCCAACCAAGCCCTATATGTCTTTCTTGTTGATTTTTATCCAATTGAATTCTTCTAATTTTTTTTTACTCCATGTTTTACCATCCAAATTAGTCACATCATTAAAAATCAAAATTTATATATTTATTAGAAATTAGTTAATTTTATATTATTTTAAATGAGATGGTAGGGCCCTCAACTAATGGAATCCTAAAACTTTTAAATGAATAAATAAAAATTTTGCCCCTCGAACTATCATATAGAGTTTTGCCCCTTGATTTTTTTTTAACAAAATTTCCCATAAATTATAACAATTATTGCAAATGTGCCCCTTCAGTTGCAATCTGTTTATTTTTTAAATGGTTTGTGTAATGTCCCAAATTATCTAATAAGGCTTAGAGCCTTGATTAGGGGATCAAGATAACAAATTATGAAATTATGTGATATATATATGTGTATCAATATGTGATTATGTGAGTTATATTATAATATGACTTCATATGCATGTGGGCCCATTTCTTATTAAAAGGATAATTTTCGTAATTTGGCCCGTTATGGGTATATTTGACATATATGTGATATATGTGTGAGACCACATTATTATGTGAATGTATATGGGTTACTCTGCACGAGACGATTTTAGGGAGCAAGCTGGTGGGAAAGTCACAACGGGACCCATACTTGACTCGGTGTGAGTCAAGGGGTATTTTGGGCATTTAGTACATTACCGAGATATTGGGTAATAAGAATGATTATTTGATTATTTATAAAGAGTTAGTGAGATCAGGAGAAAATTCTGAGAATTTTGACTATTTTATCCTCCGGGGCGTTTTTGGGACCCCGAGCATTGGGATTTATTTGAGGTTACTTAAGCTCGAAGTAACCTATCACAAATAAAAAAGTACATTTACTACTCTCTCTCTCTCTCTCCCGTTTGTTCATTTGACATCCGTTAGCGTTTTTGAAGGAAACTCGAGTTTTAGGACTCAGATTCAAGCAAGGTTAGAGTCATAATGATTCTAGGAAAGATTAGAAGCATATTAGCCGAAGGATTTAGCGAGAAACGATATAATCAGAGGTAATTTAAGCTTTGAATTTCCGAGTTTCTGTTTCCTAAAGTTTCTTAAGTTGTGAATTTGGATTTTACGTTTTGAGGAGTTTTTGAATGATTTGAAGCTTTGGTTTTGAGGATTTTGTGCCATTGAGATGATTGTGAACTTTGTTTTTGAGATTTGGGTGTGTTTGGATAGGTTTTTGGAATGATTTAAAATGGGAAAATAGAGTTTTCTTGGCTGTGTTCGTGGTTGGGCCGCGACCCTTTTCTTGTGTGCCGCGGCCCAGGCTTGAAGAAGTAGATGGATTTGGCTGTTGGGGCACCTTGGGCCGCAACACCTTTTAGGTAGGCACGGCGCAGCCAGAGAAGGGGTTAGCCCCTGTTCTTGAGCAGGTCGCGACCCAAAAGGGGAAAACTGGCCAAAATGGGTTTTTAGTGATGGGAACTTAAACCTAAGGGCTTGAGATCAATCCTACTACCCAGTTTAGTAGAGTTCGATGTCCCGGAGGCTAGGACTCGGTCCGGAAGCCTTTATTTGCTCATTATTGATGAGATTCTATATTATGGTTGTGACTAAGTTATCGCTAGGGGCTCAGAATCAGGATGGTGCTCGAGGGTCGTTTATTGGTAACTTGTGCTTGGACTAAATGTAAGAAAACTGCACCTAGTATGTGATACATGTGATTATGACATGGCCTAAATGTTGAATATAGAATTGATCAGAGCTTGCGTCTCTGTAAATGTGCATGATTATTATTATGCTTGTGATTCTTGAATTTTTGAACAGGAACATGAATAGGGTATGAGCGCCTCAGTATGCGCATAATTATGATTATGCTTGTGATTATTGATTAAACATGTTGAATGCTTTATATCTGGATATTTAACATATGATATATCCCTGCTTGCATTATCTTATTGAGAAAGGCTTGACTTATCAGTCAAGGACGACAATAGCGCTGAGCGCTGATCGTAAAGCATTGACTTATTAATCAAGGACGACAATAGCGTTGAGCGTTAGTCGTAAAGCATGACTTATTAGTCAAGGTCGGCAATAGCGCTGAGCGCTGGTCGAAAAGCATTGACTTATTAGTCAAGGACGACAATAGCGCGCTGAGCGCTGGTCGTTTTGGTTAGGCTAACCAGAAGCGCTTATTACACTTAAACAAAGGATAAGACTAAGGGACCCGAGGTGACTTATTAGTCCCATATCCTAGCATTGACTTATTAGTTAAGAACGACCTTAGCACGTTGAGTGCTGGTCAGCGCCAAGTACGCTTATACAGAGGATAGAGCTAAGGGCCCTGATGTGACTTATTAGTCCCATATCCTAGCATTGACTTATTAGTTAATGACGACATTAGCACGGTGAGGTCAGAGATAACTAAAGCGCTAGGTACACTGGGCCAGTTCCAAGACTGGTTATACGGAGGACAGGGCAAAAGGCCCCAGGGTGACTCATTAGTCCCATGTCCTAGGGCGTTGAGCATAATCATGTATTTTGGCATTGGGCTCCGATATGATTCATTAATCATTTATCTAGGGTAATTGGTCTCATATGACAATGTAGTCATTTATATGAATGTTATGCATGCATGAGTATGGTTATTATTGCTAGGCATGCTTATTATGATATGGTAATATGTTATAACTGCTTATGAGCATGTTTAAGTTTTTTTGCTGAGCCTTGGCTCATGGGTGCTATGTGGTGCAGGTAAAGGGAAAAGAAAGCCGGACCATCCTTGAGTTGGAGAGCTTAGGTGACAATGTGTACATATGCGGCTGCTTGACCACCATGTCCGAAGGTTTAAAAAGGAACTAGGGTCAAACCCTATTTTGCCGCTTAGGTCGGCAGGTTATAACTCTTTTATTGTAATTAACCTTTTAATGTAATTTGGGATCCCATGTATAACAATAAACGTTTTAGTAAAATGTTTGTATCTTTGACAAAAAAATTTAACCTTAAACCGTTAATCACGTTTAGCTACACAATTATGGTCAAATGACTAGTTTAACGAGTTTAGCACTATTTAAAATACACAGTGTAACAATCCCTGGGCAGTAGGGCGTTACAATTTTCTAGTCTGACCATTAGCTACAAATATAGTTGCAGTATGAAAGTCTATTTAACTAACTTAAGCTAGCCGAAACTAAATTTATTGACATTGAACATACAAACATTAACTCTAAGAATGCCGAAATATATTCCCAAAATTTATCATTAGACTCTATCTATGCATATATTTCATGTCTGGACTGTTGAATTGTATTAAATTAGCATTATATCAGTGCTACATCAGTAATCTATTTTAAAAAAATGAATGAAATACAACTGAAGAGAAACATTTGCAACGATTGTTATAGTTTATAGGGCAAAACTCTACAAGAGTCATAGTTTGGGGTAAAATATCATGTTTATTTTTTTTTAAATATACAATTTTTTCCTACAGGAAAGACTCTAAAATTTAAAAAATTATCATTATACATAATAATTAGACAAATATTATATTTTGTATTGAGTATCAACCATTTCAAGATTGAATTTAATCTTTTGTATTCTTTAGATTTTTATCTTGAGCATCTCGTTTAGAATATTGTTTGTACTACACGTGTTAAAAAAATAGTTTTCTTTGTAATTCTTGACATTCAATTTATTATTACTCGATTCTCATTAATTAGACAAGGTCATATAAAAGTAGAATAAAAAAATATCATCTAAATAGTATAATAGTAGTTATGCATTTTTCTTGATTTACTTTATGTTGATGAGAATTGTCTTTAATTAAAATTCAACATTAATATTGAAACTTGACAAATCACAAAAATAGTAAACCATCATTTATCATAATTGTTTGTAATAGGCTGCGTCTTTAGCTGTACTTTTCACTTTCATAAGCAAAACCAACATTTTAGTAATTGCCACTTTTCTTATGGAAGTTTTGTTCGGCAAAATTTGGTCCTAGTTTGAGCGAATCTTCCTTAAATAAACACATTTCACTTTAAGGTGACTACCATTGGGGTTTGGTGACTAGTTATTTTCAAAAATATATATTTTTTAATTTTTATTTTAAGAATACTAAATGTATTAAACATACATTAATCATATTCTAAATATATACTTATATATAATTATAAAAAATACATTTTTTTCACAAAACCATAAAAAGATATATAAAAAAAATACAAATTCCTCAATATAATATGAGAATTTTCGCTAAATATAATTTTTCAATAATTTTATTATAAATCATAGGGTTTTCAATTATTTATAAAAATATTATAGAAAATATATGTTCGTGGTGCAGGACAATGGCGCTGACCAACTCTGACGATTGTGAAAGTGTTTTGAAGCCCATGTCGTAAAAAGTCTCAAGGTGGTGATAATATGATTCGTTATTGTTTGGAAGAGCCATATTGAGTCGAAGAAGTTTCAAATTCAAAATCTTCCAACAACCACGTTTTGTCCTCTTCGACAATGTTTGACAGTTGTAGAAGTGAAGCATTAGGATTTGAAGTCTATGCTATGGTGGATTTGAAGTCTATGCATTAGGATCATCA
The DNA here is from genome assembly GCF_963169125.1 of Humulus lupulus. NCBI lineage: Eukaryota > Viridiplantae > Streptophyta > Magnoliopsida > Rosales > Cannabaceae > Humulus > Humulus lupulus. The sequence continues at coordinate 65,090,472 of NC_084800.1, forward strand.
AACAACGAAGACAATGTTCGATGTACCATCTTTGTATATCAGTCCACCACATACTTATACTAATACCATGACGAGATGATTAACCTCCATTTAAACTCTTGGAATCCCACTTCAAATCTATCAGTTTAGACAAACCTCAGATCCTTTCGTTACTTCAATCAAGGGTATTGCAGTCCTCGAAGATTCTTCAAGTAAATACTGCCAGTATTCTGCCAGCCCCTCAATACTTTTAACTTTTAAAGCATTCCTTTTGCCAATTCTTTATCGCTTCTATCTTAACTATATCAAGCACGATCTCACCATTACTCATAATGTGACTCCAAACATGACTCAAAGAAATCTGAACACATCCTTTCTGGAACCTTACCTGTAATCCATGCTTCCTTAACTTCAGTAATATAAAATGAAGATGTTGCTCGTATTCTGTCTATAACCGGAAATAGGCCGATACCTTACCGATAAGCTCAAATACTGATTGTCTAGATAATCCTCGAACCATTTATTCATCAAATCTGCGCAGGCCGCTCAAGCATTGGTCAGTTCAAAAACCTTCACTGAAAATCCATGATGTGCATACTTAGCGTGGACGATTCTATACGGTGCCTTGAATACCGATTCTATCCCTGGTGTTAGTTCAGTAACAGAATCATTCTCCCAATGCAACGACAATCCCGATAAGTTCCAAATTTTGTAATTTTTCAGCGACCACATTTTGCCCTTTGCTAGCATTGTGTCGAAGTTGATCTAATAAATGGTAAGAACTCATCAATGTTCTTAATCTTGGTAAAATACGTCATTGCCGCTGACAAGTGGATGAAAAAGGTTGGCCAAAAGACAGAAGCACCACATGTGACCATGACAGAGTTTCAACTTTATGTGATTAAAAGGGTTAGACTCACATGGACAAGAGTACCATGATGGTTGAGCATGTGTTGCCAGCGGTGGTTGTTCAGTGATTCTGCCATTGTTGGCCATGAGGGAGATAGAAAGAAGAATAGCCGCGAAGAAGAACGGTGATAAAATACCAAATATTTGTAAATAATTTGTTGTCTATGTTTTCTCCAGTCGACACGTGGCATAAATGAATTGTTGGTTAAGACTCCTTGGAGCTTAACCCCGATTAGTCATTATCAATATCACCACTGGAGGAACATTTCCTTCAAAGACACATTCCTCGAGGACCTGGTTGGGAGGTAATTCTCCAACAATCCTCCAAACCACGATCATCTCCTCTGAGCGTATGAGAACCCTCTTCCGGAGGAGAAGAATAATTGCCCGATGTCAAGTAGAGAGGTGCCCTGGACCACCGACAGCTTTCTGACATCCAACTGCCTCAGAGATTGTGTTGTCGATCCTGTACACACGACAAAGAGGATGTCTCACGCCGTCGCCTAACATGGGAAAATGTACAGCCACCACCCTGACATTGTCAGAGATGTTTACCCCTATAAGGTAGTGGGCTTAGTTTCCTCAAACTGGGCCCACTGAGATACGCAGGGGCCCACCAACTGATTAATTAAAGAATGCATTTACTTTGTAATAACAACCCCCATTAAGTAGGGAATAACTATAATCAAATCCCATTAATGAGCTTAATTTGCCCAGTTGCCTAGGACTATGACACACATGGTAAAGGATCCTTGAATTTATTTTCTACTTTTAGAGCTAGCCAAAACGCTGCCTGAAAATCTAGAGAACTTGAGTTTTGCAAGTTCTTCATCCTAGTATTAGTGACTCATTGACAAATGTTAACTAATAACTTGAACTACGTAAAAATCTGATCATCTGCTTCTTTAATCTTTTCTTTTTATTTAGTTGTTGGTGAAAAAGCTGGTCAACATAATTCAATTTTTTGTATTTTGTATTTCTTTATATCGATTAAAATGGTGAAAATTACACTACTTATGGATTTTTTTGCCACTTAACTATTTATATAGAAATTTCCATTTGTTAACATTTATTTAGCTTTTTATTAAGTTTTTATATATCTATGGCTATTAGATTCCCATATAAATATATAAGTTAAGAAATAAGCCATAGTTTTATACATAATTAAATTGCATTTTAAAAAAATTAATAAATTTGAAAGACCATATTAATTATGACTTTTAATAGTTAACTTTAAAACTTAGACATGTGAAATCATATTTTTATATATTCACTATTAAAATCCCATATTTTAAAAACCTCCCATTTTCTTGAAAAAAGCCCATATAATATCACTAAATTGCTCCACCACCATCAAAGCTCATTACGCTTAGTGCCGTAGCCCATTGGATCTGCCTACCAAGTTTTTATGGTTTTTTTGGCTTTTATTACAAAAATTTCGACTCAAAATTGATAGTTTTTGTGTTATATTGATTACTCAAATTAGCTATCTATTGTAATTTTATTTATAGGAAGAAGGAGGACAGAGTTGCAGAGACCACTGAGACAGTGCCTTCTGCTACTGGGCCTGCTGGTGCAGGATCTGGGAATGAGGTTTCGGAGGCACCTTCTAGGAGTCAATTGGAAGTGGACAAGACTATGGATAACTCAAAATCTGTCCCTGATCTGCCTGTTGTAAACCAGACTCGGACACCAGTTGAGGGAGGCAGTTCGGACTGGGTTACCCCGAAACGATTTGGTGGGAATAAGAGGGCCATCAATAAGACCAAGAACACTTTGAAGAATTCCTATAGTGCTTTGCAATATAAGGTAGTGGAGGTAGCAAATTTGGGATTAAAATCAACAAGTTTGTTACATGGAGAACCACAACATTCTTAGTTGGAATGTTAAAGGTATCAATATGTAACGACCTCCTTTCTTAACATACATATATATAGTGTAAAAATAAAGTTTAACCTAAATATAACAATACTGAAATTCTGAAATCACAAAAACTTTATTAAATAATACATAAACTAATGTTCATAACTTCAAACCGTACAATACTTACAACTAAATAAAAACTTTATCTTACATACAAATCTTAATACTTTTATAAATAATTTTTGTGGCGTTACTACACCTTAACGTAGAAATGAAGATGTATCCAACCGATAAATTGAAAGCTTTATGTAAATTACAACGTTCATGAAATACTTTTAAAGCTTTAAGTAAATTATAAAGTTCACAAAATACTTTTAATGAAATATAGTTATAAAGTCAAGTTTCTCGTTTATTTATAAAATAGCATAGCAGAACTCCACTCCCTTCAGGTCAGCCCCATATGTACAGTCATGTTGGCTCCACGTATACTCATCAACAATTTATATTTGGGGCCTCTTACCTACAATACAAAACATTATCTGATGAGCTAAGGCTCAGTAAGTAGAATAACTGCCTCATATGCATTAAAATAAACATGCAACATGCTATGTATTTTCTTTCTTTCTTTCACTTTCCTTTCGTTTGGGCCCTAGAGGATGCTGCTGCCGGCATTACATAGGGAATCACATTCCCACCTGAACATAAACATGATAATAGGGAATTTCTCCCTCATAAACATTCATTATATAGGGACGTACATCTCCCTCCTTACTTATTTGGGACTTAGGTCTCCCAAGCAGCACCTCTACTTTAACGCTTTCAGTAACTTGTCTGTGAACATTAAGCGTGCTTATGCATAATAAATATAACATTCTTGAAAATAACTTATGCATAAGAACATGGCAGGATAACATATAAAGCATATAAATGCACATAAGACACATAAAAGACATGTATTGTAGATGAGGATTCTACTTACCTTGCGTCTTGATAAAACAACCGAAATTATTAGCTTCCTGATAAAAACACAAACTATTAACTTACATAAAATCTACATGATGTAATTTTAGTTTATAATTGTTGTTATTCTATTTTTCTTTTCTTCTTATTGTTTATTTTATGTCCAGGCGTAAGGTCATACTATATTTGTCCATGGGATAGTCCTGGTCTAAAAGTCGTGGTCATGGTCATATGGAAATGTCCAGGTCATAGTATCAGTCCATAATAATAGAGAATAATGTCATATAATAAAAGTCCAAATAGTCCAAAGTGTGACCATAGCCTATATAAGTTTAGTATTATAACGATACATAAAAAAATAGTTTATATTTCAATTTTTGGCATTGTAAATTACGGCGACCTGGTAAAATAATATAAATATATATAAATTTTAGCATTTTAATGGCATAGTAAAGTAATCTATATAACTTTTGGTATTATAATGGCATGGTGACATAATCCATATATAAATTTTGGCATTATAACGGCATAGTAAAATAATCTATATATAACTTTTGACATTATAACGACATATTAAATTAATCTATATATAAATTTTGGCATTATAACGGCATAGTAAAATAATCTATATATAACTTTTGGCATTATAACGACATAGTAAAATAATCTGTGTATATATAATAACTAAATAACTTAAATGAAAGGCTCGGAAAGAGCTTACCTAAAAGGTTTTCGTAGGCTAGCGTTACGGACAGAACTTCGCCTAGATCTTCAAGGTTTAGAACTTTAGAAGGGTGTTAAGAATATTTTTGGGTAGAGTAAGAGAAAGGAAATGAGGTTTTTTGTGATTTCAAGATGAGTTTTGGAAGGGCTATTTATAGGAAAAACTTGGGATACTATTCTAATAAAATATTAAAAATAATAAGCATAGTGGAATAATAACATATTCAAAATATCAAGCATAGTAATTTGCTTAAGTCATCACTGTCTCACTGCTGCATCAACATGTGGGACCCATGGGGTGGACCCCGCTGTGGGACCCTTGCGGACCCCACTGTGGGACCCACTATGAATAGTACCCTGTGAATAGTAAAAAAATGAAAATTTCCCAATCTTCTTATATTACTTAGTCCAGCATTTTTGACTCACAAAATTTTCTGAAAAAGTTTCTCTAACACCCATAAATGAATTATTCCCACCTGTTGGTTACTTCAACTACTTAGAATTGTTAAAATCTCATAATAGAAAACAACTATACCCCCAACGGTCATGAACACTATTCACCAATGGTCATAAACGGCTAATTTTTGTCCTATAAATACTTGTTCCTTCAACCAATTACTTGCACAACTTCTTCATCTCTTAACCTTCCAGATAAAATTCATCATCAAAACATGAATTTCTCTTTATTTTTCATAACTTTAGTGATTGTTTGCTTGTATTTAGCATCATTCTATGGGTATTATACTAATGAAATGCCCATGAATGTTATAGTTGCATATTCATTAGTTATTCTTCCACTTTACTTAATAGCTCTAGCATTCGGTTAGCATTGTAATGCACTCAAAAGTATGAATAAAAAATATCTTATCTTATTTTTCATAATTGTTTATAATGTAAATGGGAGTTACACAATAAGGGGGAGAAGCAGAAATTTCTGAGCTCCTTTTGTTTTGTTAATAAAGTTGGTTTAGGTGCCTTATTGGAGACCAAACTTCGGGGGTGATAAGATTAAGAAGATGATGCAGTCTTTTTTTAGTGGTTGGGAATTTTCTTCTGGTTCAGCTTCTGAAGGCAGATTACTGCTTATTTGGCAGCCTAATTTGGTGTCTGTTGATGTTCTGAAAGAAACAGACCAATTACTTCATGTTTTTGTCAGGAGCTTGAAAACTAATAAATCGTTTTGTGTGACATTTGTTTATGGAAGGAATTCTATTAAGGAAAGAGTGGCCCTTTGGAAAGATTTGTCTAATCTTAGTTTTCCAGTTGCTGCATGGCTCATAGCTAGAGACTTTAATGCTGCTTTTGAGAGCGAGGACAGAGTGGGTGTTCGTGCGATATCTTCCCTTGAGTTGGCTGATGCTCAAAATTGGAGGGCTTTGGGGTTAGTTGATGAGTTGCGTGCTAGAGGGTCTCATTTTACTTGGACGAATAAACAGATGAATGAAGGCAGAATTTTCTCAAGATTGGATAGAGTTTTCAAGAATGAAGATTGGTTGGACATTTTCCCTCATTCTGAGGCTGTCTTCAACTGGGAGCTTCACTCTGACCACTGCTACTGTATTATTAAACCAGATATTGCTGTTAATTGTGGTGTTAAGCTCTTTAGGTTCTTCAATATGTGAACTAAACATGATCAATTTAAATCCACTGTTATGCAGAGTTGGTGTAGGCCTATGCGAGGGACTGGTCTAGTTCGCCTTTGTAATAAGATGCGTAGACTTCAGCTGGTGCTTCGGCGGTTCAACAGGCATATAATGGGTGATGTTGCCCAGAATTTTTCTGAGGCTAAAGAGAAGTATCAAGCTGCCCAGGTCTCTCTGCAGGGTGATCCGCATTCGCTAAGTCTTCAAAAAATCGAAGCTGATGCTGGTGAATCTCTAGCTTATCATGCTAAAATTTATGAGAGTTTCTTGAGACAGAAAAGTAAAGTGGACTGGTTGCGGTTTGGGGACGACAACTCGGCGTATTTTCACGCTTGTTTAAAGCAAAGGAGAGCATCTAATTGTATCACTTCTGTAGTTAATGAATCCGGACAGAGTATAGAGAATTTTGATGCTGTAGTTGATCATTTTGTGAATCATTTCAAGAGAATTATGGGAAGCAAGAGCATGGCCTCTAGCACTATTCAGAAGTCCTGTTTTGAGCTTGGTCACCAGCTGACCTTGGATCAGCAAGTTAGCTTAGTTAAGCCTTTTTCTACTAAGGAAGCTAAAGAAGCTTTTTTCGGCATTAACTCGATTAAAAGTCAGGGGCCGGATGGGTTTGGCTCGGGCTTTTTTAAAGCCCTTTGGAGCGAGTTAGAGGCTGAACTCTTAGCAGCTGTTCTGGACTTCTTTGAGTATGGTGTGTTGCGAGAGGAAATCAACAAAGCTACTATCTCCTTAGTCCCTAAAATTGAGACTCCCTCCCGCGCAGCGGATTATCGTCCTATTGCTTGCTGTAATTCTATTTACAAGTGCATTTCTAAGATGCTTTGTAGTAGATTGGCTTTGGTGCTTCCTAGTCTAGTTAACCAAAACCAAGGAGCCTTTGTTCAAAACAGATTATTGGCTCATAATATCCTTATTCTTCAGGATATTATAAAAGGCTATAAGAGGAAAAACATTTCCCCTAGGTGTGTTTTGAAGATTGATTTGAGCAAAGCCTATGATATGTTAGATTGGAACTTCTTAGAGGATATTCTCAATGAGTTTCGGTTTCCGGCTAAATTCATCAAATGGGTCATGGCTTGCTTGAAAGATCCAACCTATCTTCTCCTTATGAATGGAAAGGTTCAAGGGGAATTTAGAGGTCGGAAGGGGCTTAGACAAGGGGACCCTATCTCTCCGTTATTATTTGTCTTAGCCATGGAGTACTGTACCCGCTTATTTCAGCAAGCATCAATGAACAAGGGGTACCGGTTTCATCCTAAGTGCAAGCACCTCAAGATCGTCAATCTTTGCTTCGCAGATGACTTGGTTATTTTTTGCAAGGGAGTTCACAATTCTGTTCAGATTATTAAGGAAAGTTTCAGTGATTTCTGTTGTGCTTCTGGTTTGACTGCTAACAAGGATAAATCCCAGGTTTACTTTGGTGGTGTGGCTGAAGATGAGGCTCAAAAATTGCTTAAGGGGCTCCATTTCACTGAAGGTCATTTTCCCCTAAAATACTTGGGAGTGCCTCTTCGAACAACAAGGTGGAAGGCTGGTGACTGTTCTCTTATTATCAAAAAGATTCAGTCCAAATTACATACTTGGGCGAGTCGGCACCTTTCTTTTGCGGGGAGGGCGCAACTGATCAATTCAGTGCTTCTGAGTATAAGAACTTTTTGGATGAGCATTTTTATCCTTCCTAAGAGTGTAACTAAGGAGGTTGATCGGTTATGTAGGAACTTCCTTTGGGGAGTTAAGGATAGTAATTTTCAGCAGAGTAAATTGCACTTTACTGCCTGGGATCAGGTTTGTTTGCCTAAGTGTATGGGTGGTCTTGGCTTCAAGGATAGTAATACTTGGAACTTAGTGCTTCTAGCCAAATACGTTTGGGCAGTTTCTTCTAAGCATGATATTTTGTGGGTCAAGTGGGTGGATTCTATCTACTTAAAGGGGCAGAATTTCTGGCATTATAGAGTCCCTCAAGATGTGAGCTGGTATTGGAAGAGATTATTAAAGCTTAGAGATATTTTTCCTGGTTGCAGACTTGATGAGGCAGTACATCTCGGCAAGCTTAACCTGAAATTTCTGTACCACAGGCTCATCAACAAAGACAGAGTTGCCTATGCGAATGTAGTGTGGAACTCCTTGACGGTGCCTAAGCACAGGTTCATTTTATGGCAGGCTACACTGGGCCATCTGTTGACTCGAGACAATCTCAGTCGTTGTCACTTGGAGCTTTCTTCTATGCTTTGCCCGGTCTGTGAAGTGGAGCAAGAGTCTCACGCTCATCTGTTTTTTGAATGTCATTTTTCCTGGCAGGTCCGAGCTCTTGTGGAGAAGTGGTTGAAATGGGGTTTGTGGCCACTTCAGCTGGATGGGTGGCATGCTTGGATGGCTGGTAAACCGAAGGGCCTGGAGCATTCTGTTTTGGCTACTGCTTTGGTAGCTTCAGTGTACTTTATTTGGAAAAACAGAAATAATTGCATCTTTAAACTTAGCTCCTTTTCTGTGGTCTATGTCGTTAAGTTGATCAAATACTGGGTTAGGGGTAGACTTCTTTATCATTCTAAGAGGCTTATTAGGACAAAGGATCTAGCCTTCTTTAATAGAGTGATTCAGATGTAAGGCTTGTTGTTTGTAATTTGTTTGGATTGTTTGTAATCGGTTTGGTTTGTTTTCAATATATTTCCTTTTCATCAAAAAAAAAAAGAATTGGAAACCTGAGTAAGTATTTTACTGAGTATTCTAGAATAGGGGTGACCAAGTTTGCAATGTCATAGATTAATGTCATCATTTAAGATAGAAACACAAGCTTTGGGATCAAATTCAATAAAATAATCTAACTCTTTATTTTTATTGATTGAAAAATCATTACAAGAGAAATCTGCAATAGCAGAAGTACAAGCTGTAGTACAAGAATTAGTAAAAAATGAATTTTGAAAGACAAGACTCAAATGTGATGAAGACAAGGTGGCAAGATGGCATTGCAGAGATGTTGGTAGAGAGCTGGGGCTATCCTCTCCTAGCAAGTAGAGACCATTTTTAACCTCCCCTTTGAGCAAAACATTCCTCGATTGTTTGTTCTTAACAAAACAACAAGACTTGTGAATTCATGATAAACATCATTATCTTTAGTGAGTTTAGAAACACAAACCAAATTCTTAGTAATGGTAGACACTTTTAACACAGAGTTTAGATGCAAGTGATTAGATGAAGAGGAAGGTAAATTGGTTGTACCAATATGAAAGATGTGTAATTTCTTACCATTTCCTACAGCAAGAGTTTAAGTTCCAGTGTATGGAAGAGCAGAATGTAACGGTTCCATTCCAAAGGCGACATGGTTGGTTGCCTCAGTATTAGCATACCACCTTTGATCATCAACAGAATCAGAACTGTTTGAGGCAATATAGGCTTGAGGGTCAGCTTCAATCTTATGCTCTGTCAGATAAGCCTTAGGGTTAATTTTGTGGTGCTTTAGGAGTGACAAAAGCTTTGTCAAACTTGTAATAACAAATCGTAGCAGTATGGCCATACTTCAAGCATACTTGACATAAAGGCCAAGAATTAGAAATTGGACTTCTAGAGTAAGTATGACTAGGATTTCTTGAAGAGGGCTCATGAGATTGACCACGGGCAGAGTAATAAGGAGGCATATACGAAGCAGGAGAACTAGTTCTTGATGAGCCAAATGTGAGGTTAGCATGCATCTTGGAGGAAATATTTGACAATTGATGATGTTGTTCAAGTCTACTCTTGTGGGCCATCAATAACACTTGAATTTCTTCAAGAGATTTCGTCTCACTGGTTGAGGTAATCCTAGACACCATGGGTTCATACACAGGTCCAAGACTATTGAGGAGTTGAAGCTCAATATCATTGTCATTAACCACATCCAGCTATGGCCAAACTGTCACAAAAATTTTTAATCTTGTCAACATAATCAGAAATGGAAAGAACTTAGCAATGAATTAGAGTGTGTAAGCTTTATTTATAGAACTTAAGAGTCAAAGATTCCAACTAAAAAGAGTAATAACTTTAACTAATTACATCATTAACCAATCTAACAACTTCCACGTAATCAAACTTGCAACAAAAAAATAACTAAGCAAACAATTTAACTAAGTCTTATGGTTATCATAATAAAATATTGCTCACTAACTTGTTTGAGATTGAGACTAGAAAAAAATCTTCTCCCTCATCCAAATTCGGATAGGTTAGTATTGAAAAATTCCTCTTCAAGTGCCTATTGGGAAATATCAAGAAACAGATTCCAAGGGAAATATCAGTTATTAAAACAAGCATGGAATTCAAAGGTCCATACCAAATTGAGTATGATGTTGAAGAACAATGTCAGAGATACTCCTCACCCAGGATAAACTTAAATTTTTGCAAGATAATACTTGTGTGTTCTGTTTGGATATTTATAAACTCCATATACAATTCTATATCAAAATTCGTAATACTGTATGAAGAAGAACAATGTGTGAAATCCCATCATCTTTGTCCATTTTGAGCTATTCCAATTCTTTCAATAGTACGTATCAGTCTTCTCCAATCCTTTCAATAGTACATATCAGTCTTCTCCTACAGATATGGTATTTTTGCTTTCAAAGAACACTCCAAAAACTCATAATAAGTTTTTCAGTCTTAAAAAGATTATAGAGAAACACTCACCACTACTCATATTCTGTGATAAAAAGGTAATAAAGAAGACAAATTTCACAGTCATTCGAGAAAGAGTCAAATACTGAAGTTAAAATTCTGAATATTAGAAAATAGAAACGTGTCCACGTAACAAAATCCGATTAGCACACATCATAGAAAGGTACAATCTTTTCTTTTCTAATGTTCATTTCAGGATGTGACAACAAATGAAACAAGTCAGCTTATAATTAAAGAGAGATTCCAAAAGCAAATTTTATTCTCTAATTACTCGACAGCATGAAATAGATTATTAAAAAATCATTCCACAATTTATGTTTAAAAGGAAACTAATTAATCACGTGCCTATTCATTAAAAAATGAATAAAATCTATCTTGCTTTTACTTTTATTAGAAAAAAATATTTGATACTTGAATATACCTACTAGTCTTTTTCTTTGAAGTGGAAGGAAATATTCATCAATAATAAGTGGATCGGACACATTTTATTACAAGAAGATAATGTTCATAGACCAAAATCAATCAATATAGTCTTACCATGTTGTTTACAATAATCATTAGAAAGAAACCCTTAAAAGAATCTTCAACCATGGGTCTAATGAGACACAAGCAATTAATCAAGCTTTCAACGAGTGCAAAATAAACTAGGTTTCTTCTCTATATAGGCAAATGATAGACACCAACTCCACCAATGGTTATCAGCCAATGAACTTTGAAAAGAAAGCGATAAATAACAACTCCATTATTCAAACAAGAAATAAATGACATAAAACAACGACCAATCATGCATAAGAGCCTCGATGCTAGAGCTTGGGATGCCACATAACACGAGATCAATAAAAAAATGAACAAACCCCCGAGCCAGATCTGAAGAAGATCTAGTCGAATGTTGTCTAACTTAGACTTGATGTTTAGATCTATTAAACAAGTGCAACAAAGTATCGTCAAACAAGCCACATACCCTAATAGTGAGTCTGTGAAATGGTAAGTGCAAAGCACCATTATTATGAAAATTAAAGACACTGAAACATGAACAATAAAACAATATAAAACTAGAAAATCATAACACAAACAAAGTAAAATCCTGTCAAATTCGAACAACAACCCATCCCTAAGATCTCCTTCTCTTCCGGTCACAACCACAAACCCTAGACTCTCTTCTCCCGTGACCCTCGAGCCCCCACCCCCACCCATGCAGGCCCGAACCAAGCGATCGCCATCTCAGACGAGAAAAATGCAACACAGCCACTAGTTGTGAGAGTGAACACACAGATATGAACCAGTCGGATACGAACCCCACGCGAAGAAGCTCGGATGCACAGAACGGAGAGAATATTAATAACATGCAGGCCACCATGATCCAAAATAACGGGAGATGCAAACCATCAGAAGAGGGAAGGAGAGCATGGCAGAGAGGAAATATGCTAGCCATGAAACTACTTATTGTGCAAATATCAACGCCTCCCCGACTAGAGTCACACCCATACCCTAAAAAGGGTCGGCGATCCCTGGCAGGAAGAAGCTCATAAAGGCTGGCGGCGGAGGCCTATGAAGATGAGAGGGGTTTTCTAAAAAATATTTTCATAAATTATTATTGGATTATATCTATTACTTTCTTTAGATACCAATAATATGATAATTTCAAATTACATCCTTATCACCACAACAAGAAAATTCAGTAAAAGTTGATTAGTAGTGGGTTTAAGTAATGAACTCAATTATAATGGCAAGTACAAACGACAAGAAAAAGAATGTGGATATGTACATATTGAGACTCAAGAGCAATGATACCCATTATGTTTGGCATGAGAGATTTTTGGAAGGATCGAGAAGGTAAAAGAGAGAAGGATGGAGAATAAAAATCATTTATTTAGTAGGAGCGAAAACTGTAACGCCCTGGTTACTCCAAGATAGTTACTGTGATCTTTGAACCATGCTTAACTCGCTAATCGAGTTCTTTGGTTAAAAAATGTGCATCTAGGTGTCATTAATAGGTTAAGGTGAAAAATCAATTAAAAGAAAATGATATATTTTATTTAAAACATAAAACTGGTCTTAGGCCTATAAAAACATTTACAAGTTATTTACAATCCAAAACGATCATTACAGTGTAAAATTTACAACCCGCCGACCTAAGTGACAAAAATAGGGTTAACACCTAGTCCCTCTGAGAAACTCCTTGGCCGTGGTGGTCAAGCGGCTGCATATGTACACATCACTACCTAAGCTCTCCACTCAAGGCTGGATGAGCTTTTCTTTCCCTTTACCTGCACCACATAGCACCCATGAGCCAAAGCCCAACAAGAAAACTCAATACTGCAAGAATATAGCATCAACCGATGACCATAATTGTAACGCCCTGGTTACCCCAGAATAGTTACGGTGAATGGTGGACCGGAAATTTGACTCGCTACCCGAGTCCTTTGGTCAAAAATGTGCTCTACGTGTAATTAACAGGTTAAGGTATAAAACCAGTAAAAAGGAAATGGAGATTTTCATTACAAACTGCTCTGCAGAGCTAAATAAAACATTTACAAGTTGTTCTCAGTACAAAATGGTCACTACTGTTTAAAATTTACAATCCTGCCGACCTAAGCGGCAAAAATAGGGTAAACCCCCTAGTTCCTCTGAGAACTCCTTGGCCGTGGTGGTCAAGCGGCCGCATATGTACACATCACCACATCAGCTCTCCACTCAAGGCTAGGTGAGCTTCTCTTTCCCTTTACCTGCACCACATAGCACCCATGAGCCATAGCCCAGCAAGAAAACATAACACTTTGCATAAACATTATCAAATGGTTATCATTATAATCACACTGAGCATAAAGCTTTCAAACAAATGAGTGAACATCACATGAGGTTCCGATAAACCATACTGAGTGATTGTCTAGCATGTCACTAATTCAAGTGGAAGAGTGGCTGTTGGGTAAGCCTCTAGCCTTCAACAGGTTCTGGTAAACCATACTGAGTGATTGTCAAGCATGTCACTATTTCAAATGGGAGAGTGGCTGCTAGGTAAGCCACTAGCCTCCAAGCGCTTATTTCATTCATCGACCCTCGGGGTCGGTCTGGCATTAATGCTCTTTGAGCCATTCAATGCTAATAGTTGATTAGATCCAATCTTTGTTGGCTTGCGTTACACGCTAAGGCCGTCCTGACTAATGAGTCAGCGCAGTGTGACCAATGCCCAATACCACTGCTGAACCTGACTAATAAGTCACAGCTTCACAGTTGATACTAGCACCTTTGCCAAATCTGACTAATGAGTCAGTACCATGCGTAAGTGAGCAACATATGCTAAACATTCTTTATTCAATCCAAGTCCATATTAACACAACCAACATGCCTCATGAATCTCCATGCATGTCACACTTGGGGTGCATTTTTCTTACCTCTGGTTCAAGCTAGAATGAGTAAAAGAATGACCCTTGAGAACGATCAACCTTTAGATTCCTTAGCGGTTACCTAATCATAACCAATTATAATCCATTAATAAAATAAATTAATAAATGGTTCACAATCTAAAATCACACTCCAGGGATCAATCCCCCACTCTTGGGATGCTTAAAATACTCAAACGGGGCAAATGAATCAAACCCCGAACCTTAAGGATCATTCCGAGCCCTTAAATGTGCTTGCTGAAAAATGGACTAGCGATGCAGCCCCATCAGAAGGGGCTGCAGCCCTGTGAGTGGCGCTGCAGCCCTAATAAATGGCGCTGCAGCCCTGAATAGCGCTGCTGCGCCCCAAGTGGCGCTGCTGCGCCCAGAACAGACCAGAAACTTTCTGGTTCATCTTCTTTGCGATTTTTCTTGAAACCAAACCCTCCAAACCAATCCAAAACCTCACCAAACACCCAATTCAACCCCTAAACCTCATCTACATCACACCCTCATCAAAACCCAATCAATCTTACATAAAAACTCCCATTGATTCCAACTATCCACACCAAAACTATAAGCTGAAAACTATAAAGTAAAACAGAGTATGGCTTGTTTTTCATGGATGAATCCTTACCTCAAATGGAATTAAAGTCCTTTTCAATGGGTGAACCGAGTCTACAACTCCCAAGCTTTGATTTCCTGGCTTGTATCTTCAAATTGAGACCAAAAACTTCAAAGGAAGAAAGAGAGAAATGGATGTACGGGAAGGGTAATGAAGTTGCTCTGTTTTTCCTCTGTTTCTATAGCCATCCAAAGCCATATAAATCCAAACCCAAATGACTAAAATACCCCTAGGTCTTTAAAAGTTTCTAAAGCCTTCCCAAGGGCAAAGTTGGTACTTTCGAACCTATACCGTTAATCATAATTAACGCTTCCCGATTCCCGCTACTCTCAAAATTCCCAAACACCAATAATTCATGTCCCGTTACCCTTTTTACTCCCGGCAACGTTCTAATCATTAAAACATCCCGAGACTCACCCCGAGCCTCGAACTTATTCCCGTTATGACTAAACCGCTACTTAAACATTTAAAGATCGTCTCATGCCGAATAGCTCGAACAAATCCACATTATAATGTGGCCTTAAAACATATCACCAACATGCGAACAAATAATCAATTTACCCTCAACGGGCCAAATTACCATCACACCCCTGTAATTAAAAACATGGACTCTCATGCATGCATTTCACATCATATCATAATATAATCAACATATACATGCATTTCATCAATTAATAACATAATTAAGCAAGTACGGCCCTCCCGGCCTACTGTTCACGCCGTTAAATACATCGGAGAATTTGGGGCATTACAATAATAATCATCCAGGGCTTTTAGCCCTAAATAAAAGAGTGACAGGTGTAAAAGTCACTAAGGTGAGTTCCGTTCCCTTTACAAATAAGTGATCACGTCAGCAGCTTAAATAGAATAAGTGATTGATAAGCAAGTCACCAATGCAAACCAATCGAGTGACCATAGAGTCACTACTGTGGGTTTCGTATCCTCTAGCCATGTGACAATACGGTCACCTGGGCCTTCTGGCCCCGACTCTAAGTAATTAGTCATAGAACTAGGCAAGCGCTTTTAGCTTTCATAAAACTTAGGGTCGGTCCGGCATTAATGCTCATATCGAGTCATTCAATGCAGATGTCGATTAGATCTAATCTTTCATTGGCTCTGCGTTCTTGACGCTTATGCCATTCCTGACTCTTAAGTCAGTAACATACAAGTAGTGTTCAAAACTAATGTTGAACTTGACTAGTAAGTCACAGCTTCACAGCTGGTTCCGACACCGTTGCCGATTCTGACTAGTAAGTCAGTGCCACGCACAAGTAAGCAAGATTTTCTAAGCATTTAGTATGCAATCAATGTCCACATTTAAACACTCAACATGCCTCAATAATAACCACGCATGTCATATATATAAGGTGCAGTTTTCTTACCTCTAGTTCGAGCGAGAATTAGTAAAAGAACAACCCTTGAGAATGATCAGCCTTTTAGTTCCTTGGTGGTCACCTGGTCATAACCAATTATGGGATTCCATTAATAAAATGACTAACAAAGGTTCCCGAACCAAAACCTAGCCTCCGAGACATCGAATCCTACTAAATCGGATAGTAGGATCGATCCCGAGGCCTAAGGTTTGAATCTCCAAGCCAAAAACCTACTTTTGGCCAAAATGCCACTAAGGGCCACGACCCTCCCTCACCATGCCACGACCCGCCTCCTCAACCAGAAGCGGCCGTACAACTCTTCCCGAGAAAGGGCCGCGGCCCAACGACCCAGCTGCTTCTCCCTTCCTCTTCCTCATGCTTGGGTTGCGACGCTCTAGAACAGAGCCGCGACCCCACCTAAAACTCAGCCAAAAACCCATGTTTTTCCCATTCGAACTCATTTCAAAACCTCACAAAATCTCTCCCAATACCACCAAGCAACACCACCAACTATTACCACAACTTGTCCACCATACAAGCATCAAAACCTAAGCCTTACACCAATCAAAACTTCACCAAATTCCCCATTCAATGATCAAAACTCCAAACCTTAAAACCAGCACAAAAACAAGGCAAGGCACTATAAAATGGAACTAGAATCTTACCTTAAGCTTGATTCAAATCATCTTCAATGGCTGAACACTAGTTTAAGACCTCAAGCTTCAAACTCCAAGCTTGAATCCCCAAACTTACTTCAAGATTCAAAGGAGAAAGGAGGAGAAGAGATGAACGGGAGGAAAGAAACCAAATGCTTTTTTTAAGGTTATTTTTCTACATCCTTTATCTTATATAACCTAGGTTAAAAGACCATAATAACCTCCAAGTTTAATTCCTCTCTTAACAATCCCCAAGGGCAAAACCGTCATTTTCCACCTATCTCGTTAATTATAACTAATACTCTCCTATTCCCGCTATTCTCAAATACCAATAAAATTATATCCCATTACATTTTTATTCTTGGTAATGCTCTAATCATCAAACCACTCCGAGACTCACCCAGAGCCCCGAGCTTAAACCTTTTATGACCAAACCGATAGTTTGAATTCAAAGATTGTCTCATGCCGAATAACTCGAACAAATCCACATTTAAATGTGGTCTCAACAACAGTTTGCCAACATGCATACAAATATACAATTATGCCCTCAACGGGCCAAATTACCAAAATACCCCTGAAATGAAATGTGGGCCCACATGCATGCATTTAACATCATATTATAATATAATTCACATAAACATGCATGTAATAGTTTAATGGCATAATAGAGCAACTATGGCTCTCCCGAGCTACTAATCCAACCCTTAAACCTCATTAGGGATTTTGGTGCATTACAAAAACAGGGATAAAACAAAAAAAAATTAAATAATAAAATAAATGATATTTTAAATATTAAAATAAAATAATTTTTTATTTAAGTTTTATGGAGACCACTTCGGTGCAGTCAGTTTTGTTTTTTTTGTTAGTTTTGGTACTTAAATAATTATAATTGTATTTTTTTATTTGACAGTGTACATTGTAGTCATTTAAGATATCCTACGAATTTTCAAGTAATTCTGAATAATTTAGAGTGCCGAAAATAAGGTTCTAACAGTTTGTTGCACGCGTGCTTATTTTTTTGTATACGCATAGAAAATAATTTGTTTGAACATTGTTTTCAGCACTGCAAATTATTCCAAATTTCTTAAATTTTTTTCATGATGTCTTAAATGACTACAATATACACTGTCATATAAAAACAATTGAAATTATAATTGTCTAGGTGTAGAAAATTGCACTGCAGCTAAAAAAGTGGTTGTACCAAAGTGGCTCCATAAGTTTTATATCCATTATTTTATCTCTCATTTTAGTACCAAATAATATATTGGAGAGTTACTATCCTTTCCATCCATCATAATTTTTTTTTTGGCTATATTTGGTAGGAATGATGAAGAGTTTAAGAAGAATTGAGAAATTAATGGATGAATATGATGATATCTTTATTTTAAGTTGTTTGGTATTGAGATAAGAGTAGAAATGATGGATACAAAAATTATTTGAAGAGTATTTATATAATTTTCTTTATATTTTTGGGGAGGGACTCATTTTTGAGAATTTGGAGGGAGAGCTCATCCTTCTATCTTTCTCACTTGCCAAACAATTAATTTTTGGAGAGACTCATTTTTTGAGAATTAGGAAGGAGAGCTCATTTCCTCTTGCCAAACAATTAATTTTTGTTCTTCTTCCACTCCTTTGCTTCCTACCCTTTTTATCCATCTAGAAATCTCTCATACCACTCTCCATCTTTCTAATTCTCTTTCTGTCCAACCAAATATAGCCTTAGTGATATTTTAGTAGATTTTTCCCAAATATAATATAGCTATTTTGAAATGGATAAATTATACAATTAAAATAGAATTAGATAATGCACTTTTTTTTTTAGGGTAGTGAGGCACATTTCATTTTAGTTTTCCTGTCTACCATACAAAACTCAACAAAAGGATATTCTTGGTCCGGTCGTGTCGAACACTTACCAAACCAAAAGAAGAATCCTTTATCAAAACAAGAAAACTAAACAGCACAATTAGTTGAAGCACTAATCACCGAGGCAGTAAGAGAATAAATGGGTAACAGTCTCCCCAAAATTGCCTGACAAACATCATTAATATACATATATATTATTTATTTATTTTATTTTTAAGCAAAATTTGTTGCAATAATTCAAATAAGGACAAAAGATAGAAAGAAAAAATAAAAATAAAAATAAAAAATAGAATGAGAGAGAGAGAGAAAGAGGAAGACAAAGTAAAAGGAATACTACTGTTTAAAACGACTTAATGCAAAGGGGGCAGTACCCCCGGTTGGTTCAGTCTGTCTATAAATCTGGCCCTGCCCACTGAGGACTGAGCTCATCTACTGAGGACTCAGAACTACTCAGTTTCAAAAGGAAAAGAAAGAAAGAGGTGGAATTGCATTGATAAAGAGGCATGACGTGTCACTTTGTCATTTGTCTAAATCCCACGTAGTACATCTAGTTGACTAAAGATTTTACTGTTCTGAAAAGAAGATCAAACTCTAATTAAAGAAGATTTCCTTTCCTCCACTTTTTCTCTCCACCCTATGAATCACCTCACACATATTGCTTCCTCTCATATCTAACGACTCCAAAACGCGTTTCAGTGCACATGAATATATATATGGGAAGGGAGTTCACTTTAAGTGTTAAGTCTTATATGAGAGGCTTTTATCAGTATTCTCGATTCGTAAATAAATTTTAATGCGATTTTTTTTATAATAATGTATGTTGTAGTTATTTAGAGTATTTTGCAAATTTTCAGAAAATTCTGAATAATTTACAATATTGAAAATTAAGTTCAAACATGTTGCACGTGTGATTAATTTTTTTTTATGCGCTTGAAAAACAACATGTTTGAACCTAGTTTTCGATATTGTAAACTATTCGAAATTTGCAGAATATTCTAAATAATTATAATATATGTAGTTATAAAAAAAATCGCACCAAAAATTATTTATAGGTCGAAAAATACTGAAAACTCCACCAATAAAACTTAAAAGTGAAGTCCTATACAAAAAATTATCATTTATATATGTACAAATTTTACCAGAGTAAAGATATGTGTAGTGTAGTTAGACAAAATATGCGCTGAAACTTTTTTGCTGAAACTTTTTTTTTAATGTTTAAACAAAAACTATATATAGTATAATATTTTGGTGTATAAATTTCATTCCTCGGCATTTATCATTCCTTGATTAAATTAACAAGAACTGGCAAATCCAAATATTTTATTCTAATTGATATCCAATAATATGGAAAAAAATGTTACAAGTATATACATTGGTATTAGTATCACTCTAGTGAAATCATTTGTATTAGACTTTTTAGTACTGCTGTTGGCATGGATTGAGCTTATTTTTAGACTATGCTACACATATATAATTTAAAGAATAATGTTTGTCTCTCTATTACAATTTATGCAAAAATAAAAAAATTATATCAATATAAACTTTAGCCTATGTTTTGGTGAAGAAAATAAGAGAGGAAATAATAAAAAAATTTAGAGAAAAAGGGCGGAAAGAAAAAATGAGTAAAAAAATAATTAAATATTTTAATGAGTGGGATTTCTTTTTAATTTTAAAATAACAATTTTTGAGTATGAAAATAATTATAAAATAATATAATATTTTTTCTTTACTCCCTACCCAAACAACTAAAATAAAAATAATTTTTTCCATCCTAAACATAATATTAAACTCTAACAAAACATAAACTATTTAACACCATTCCTAACAATTTTAATCAAACATAAAAAAGAAAAAACACAATCAACCAAACTTTCAACCACTAAACTATTCAAACTTTCCACAGCAAAACTAAAGTTTATAACTCGATATAAAAATTATTCCATACATATAATTTTTGGAGAAATCTAGGATAAGGCACCACTTTTGCTTTTATTGGTAAGGGCGATTCTGGACATATAGAAATTATAATTCAATTTGTTTATATGACGGTGTACATTGTAATTATAGCAAACATCCTACTAGTTTTTGAGAAATTTTCTAAAAACATAATTCAAACAGTCAGTAACACGCATTATTATTTTTTTTATCCGCGTGCAACTTACTATTTTGAACTTTATTTTTTAAGATGGTAAATTATTCAGAATTTTTAAAATATTATTAAGATAACTACTATAATTATAAAGTATATTTTGAAATCCCAAAAATAGTTCTGATAGGAACAAAAGTGGCTCCCATACTATAAAATTTCCTCATAAGTTTCGATCAAACAAATTTCTTTTAATATGGTTAAGTCAGGTTCAGGCTTAGTGCGACACTGCAAAAAAAATTAAAATTGGGTGTCAGTGTGAACGGTTTTGCTTCAAAAGAAAATTGAGGTAGTTTGGGTGGGGGAGCTTTTAGGGTTGTAAATGAGAGGTGCGGTTGCAAAAGGAAGGACATCGAATTTATCAGTGCCACGTATTGGTGTAAGAAGGGAAGCATGGAGGGAGAAGCTGGGGATTACGACGCCGAAATATCAGATTCATTTGGATTTGGATTTTCTAATTTTATTTATTAGAATGGTATTATTATTAGGAGTTTGTTGCAAAATGATTTGGTGCGATAAGTAAATGTTTATATTTTTAATTTTGTAGTAAAATAATTTAATTATATTTTTAATATTATATATTATCAAATATATTTTTTAATAAATTACTATTTTATTATGAATATTTTAATATTATGATATATGTATATTAATTTTTATTTTAAAGCTATTTTGATTTTTTAAAATTTTTTTTTTATAGATTGTTAAATAATATATCATTTTACAAAATATGTATACTGAGTTAAAAACTAATATACTAACAAAACTTACAAAATTATTACTAAAATATATATATCATGCTACCAAAATTATATACTATCATTATGTATAATAAGATAAAAACTAAATTTCATAAAAAAAAAGAATAATATTCCATACCACAAAAAATATATACACTAATTAAAAAATAATATACCTACCAACAACTTATAAAAACTTAAAAATCAATATAACTTTAAAATAAAAATTAATTTAACAAAACTAATATACATATACCACTATATTAAAATTATATGCTCCTAAATAAATAATTTTTTTTTATAAAAGATGATAATTTTAATAATAAAAAAAGTAAAATAATTATTTCTCTGTAATTTTAAATATAAGAACATTAACTGTTATTGTTTTTGGTATATTTATTATTTTAGTTCATTTACTATAATTTATTATTATTATTATTATTATTATTACAATTTTGGATTGAGTTGGTTTGGGTAGTGATGTTTCTCTTCTCAAAGTACAAATTTAATCAGCCTTTCAGGTAACCATCTGCCTCCACTACTCTACTACTACGTACTCTTCTTCTTCTCTGTACTCAAAACTCCTTATTTTAATATATTTTTTTTTAATATTTAACTATTCTCGCTCTTTTACCAAATTATCCTTTTCCACTTTCTTTGAAACAGATTAAAAAACAACAAAGAAGATTGTCAACATATAACTCGAATCTCACATTGTTCATCTCCAAATATAATCTTGAATTATTAATAGAATTTTATAAACAAATATATAAATAAAAATCTATTAACAAACAATTTGAAGAAATTATCTCTCTTCAGTAAGCGCATGATTGGTATGTATCATTCTTTCAAACCCTCTTATTCCTTGAATATTCATAGTTGACCCTTCTGATTAATCAAGACTAGTAAATATGTCAAATACATTTGGATGCTGTCGAATGTGAAATTAAAGAAAAAGTCACTTACACCATAGCTGAATATGTTCGAATATAATTGAACTGTCGTTTTCTAGTTTCTACTTCAAGTTTTGTTTACATATTTGATTAGGTTATTTTAGTATCATATATATAGAAACCCAAAATTGAAAAAAAGGAAATTCCCTAATATTATTAGTGCAATCTAAAATATCTATATAATTTGAATTTATAATAAATATAGAGTATGGCTAATTAATTATGAAAAGTCACTTTATATAATATAAGCATACCAAATAATAATGTCGTAACTTTTATTATTAAATAGCATGCCTAACACTTACCTGGGTCTATTTTCTTCTAAATTTTGACAAATTTGGAAATAATAGAAACATTTGGTAGTATCAATTCACCATGAAAAGATTTGAAGTGAAAGTCACTTGTTGCTATTTAATATGTATAGCTTGCTGTGCTATCTATTGTGTAGACTAGTCTATACGTCAACTAAGTTTAACGTCGGATTGGGAAGCACCGAGTTGACATTCCCAAATTCCAATATAATTATTATAATTTTTCAACTGTCAACGTCTATATATTTCTCTCTTCTATTTTTTTCATTTTTTTTTTGTTGGGTCAAATTACCTCATTTTGAGTCTTACCATTTTTCTAAGTGACTTCCTTCACGATATTAGCATTACTCCATTTCCTAAAACCATTAATCAAAGTTACTTTAATTATATTATTCTCTCTTTCACCAAATAGATACATGTTAGTAACGAATATATAGTAAGGTCAAACCCAATTACAATGGAATATAATTGATGACGACGTGGCTTAAAAGTTCGTGGGTAATGACCCGACCCGACCCGACCCGACTGACAATGATGGTCAGTTATTATTTTTAGTTGGAGCCTTGGAGGTTTCCACCACTGTCAAGCAACATCAGCAGCTGCTAAAAGCTCAATCCTTTCTCCAGAACTTTATAATAATAATAATAATAATATTTTTTTTTTGTTTTTAGTGCTAAGACTGAAAATATTAAAAATGAGACCATCCCAAAAGTAAGGGTATTTTCGGAACCAAAAAATATCGTTAGGTACTTGATTTTATATAAGAACGTTCCCAATAGTGAAAAAAGAAGAGAGAACCAGCTCAAAATAGCAGTAGTAAGGAAGAGTACTGAGAATGGATCCCGATACCTTCACGGCGAGCTTGTTCAAGTGGGACCCGCGGGGGCTAGTGTCTCCGTCATCGGTGGGAGTCCCGCAGTTGGTACCGTCGGCGGCGTACGCAGCGGCGGCAGTGAGGCCTGCGAGGGAGCTGGGTGGCTTAGAGGAGCTTTTCCATGCGTACGGGATCAGGTACTACACGGTGGCTAAGATAGCGGAGCTAGGGTTCACAGTAAGGACTCTAGCCAACATGAGGGACGAGGAGCTCGACGACATGATGAATAGCCTCTCACATATCTTTCGGTGGGAACTACTTGTTGGAGAACGGTACGGCATCAAAGCCGCTGTACGAGCAGAACGACGCCGTTTGGAAGAAGACTACGACTTATCTCGCCGCCGCTCCGCTGACACCCCAACCAACGTCATCGACTCTCTCTCCCAAGAAGGTATAATAATACGAATACGAATCAAATTCTTTTCATTTTTGCTGTATTTTTCCCTATGTTCCATATTACAACCCTAATCTTAAAGTTACTCGAGTTCCCATAAGATATTTACAGCTTATCTATGTATACATAGTGCAGTAGCTAGCATATCTGTATAGGTCTTCTCTCCACCCCCGCGCGCGTATCATTATTTTCTAAGGGCATCTCCAATAAATCCACTTTTTGCTTCAAACCTCACAAAATCTCTCACTAATGTTTGCTTCAAGCATTTCTTCAAAATGAAGATGTGAATAATTGGGTTCAAATATGAACGTGTACTGTTCATTTGTTTCAAATGGTGATTTGGTATAATAGGTATACCAAAATGAAGTTAATGTAGCTTTATAATGGAAAAAATAGGCTAAGTTAGAATGCATTATATTTGTTTTTACTATAATGAACAGAAAGCCTTGGGCTTGGCCTCCTAGGCGCTCAATTTTAGAACGAAAAAACACTGTTTTATTTAGTAACTTTTTATTCTTCGAAGTGCATATATATAAACATATATTCATTTTATAACTTATTTACCCGTGTGTACATATCTTATGTGTGGTGATATAATCCCAGGGCTGTCGGAGGAGCCAGTGCAGCAAGAGAAGGAGATGGTGGGGAGTGGCGGAGGTGGGGGAAGGTGGGACCAGGCAGTGATGACTGTTGAGAGGAGGAGCAAGAAGCAAAGACGGCGGAGCTCAAAGGGGGCCCAACGAAGAGTGATGGCGGTGGATAGCAACATTCACGAATTCGTCAACGACATGAACGACGCTGCGGAGGACGAGGATGATGATGACGACGACGACGACGATGAGGACAATGTCGTTTTTGGGAAGGTAAGCGGTCGAGGTAGTAGTAGCACGGATCACAGGATTAGCTGCGAGAGACAGCGGGAGCACCCCTTCATTGTGACGGAGCCTGGGGAGGTTGCGCGTGGCAAGAAGAACGGTCTGGATTACCTCTTCCATCTCTACGAGCAGTGCCGTGATTTCTTGATCCAAGTCCAGAGCATCGCCAAGGAGCGCGGTGACAAATGCCCTACCAAGGTAATTGCATGTTTTTTTTTAATATATAAATGAATGATATGTATACATAAAAGGGATGCTGCTGGTTTCCCATGAGATTTTCACCTGGATGGAGTTCAATAGGGGAAGGGAAATTGGGGTCTTGTGTCATTTTGGTGACTGATGGGTTTGGTTTAGGCTTCATCTCTGAGTGGTACTTTACGAGATGTTGAGCAGGTGTTCCAAACAGAACATGACAACTCAAAAAGGCTAGTTGGTCCAAGTCTAACCAGATAAATCAGAAGGAGTGAAAAACAAATAATAAATTGAATTAATTAACGAGTGTAAATGGTATGTGTTTGTACGTTGTGGCTGAATTAATACTGCTTCTGCCCATGCTGGGGCTGAATTGCAGTGTTGGGCAGTGGTCTACTTTCGTGAAGACTACTTCAGTGTCCTTGTCTTTCCTTTTTATCAACAGTATTCGACATCACGTGGAAGCACCCGCTTTTGACAGCTGGCTTAAACACCTAATCATACGACGAATCGCTATGATTGACTTGTCGGTTTTTGACATATTGTATTAGTTTGGTCACAACTCACAATTCTCAATGTGTGGTCATTATTTTTTAACAATATCACTTATAACACGCTATAGTACATTCGAAATATGTGCCGGGTTTTATTTCGTCAAATATAATCCTTCTTAATCCTGTTATAGCTCAGTAATGGTTACTAGGAAAAATACTATTGCTTTTGTTATTTATTTATTTATTGAATCTTGTACAAGGGCAGGTGACAAACGAGGTGTTTAGGTTTGCGAAGAAGGCTGGGGCGAGCCACATTAACAAGCCGAAGATGAGGCACTACGTGCACTGTTACGCGCTGCATTGCCTAGATGAGGAGGGGTCCAATGCGCTGCGGCGGGCGTACAAGGAGAGGGGCGAGAACGTTGGGGCGTGGCGGCAGGCATGCTACAAGCCCCTCGTCGCCATCGCCGCTCGCCAGGCTGCCTGGGACATCGACTCCATCTTCAGCACCCATCCGCGCCTCTCCATTTGGTACGTCCCCACTAAGCTCCGTCAGCTCTGCCACGCGGAGCGCAATGCAGCGGCCGCCACTGCCTCAACGCCTTCCGCGCCGTCTACGGCCACTGCGTGCTCCGCCTCAGCTGCTGCTCATCTCCTTCCCTTCTAATCAATTGATATATATATATATATATTCTGCTGTAAACTGTAATTTAAGTTTATTTTTCTAGTGTGTTTACGTGATATTTCATGGATGGTGTGTGACATTTGACTTAATTTTGATCCATACATATTTGACTTAATTTTGATCCATACATATTTGTCCTAACTCCTATATGTATATAGGTATGATACGTATGCAGTGTGCTATATGGCTATAGGATTTATGTATATACGACATACGCTCTCACATAGTCACATTCGAATGCATGCCTAGATCTCGAGTTCACAAGTTCATGCATAACCCGATTCTTCTTGTCGTTGCACCGTGTTAATCCTTAATTTTCTTCTTCAAATCGTTTTCATCTTTATTTTTAGTATAATTTTTTTTGATGAGATGTGTAAAGATAAAAAAAAAAGAAGACAGAATTTGGTATATACCAGAACTTTGCAATGCGGATATTTTGGCACCCTCTCATTGCTAGTGGGCTCTGGCCTATTTGCCTTCTTTTGTGGGGAATGAGAGCTTTTATGGCTGGCCTTTTTATTATATAATCAGTAAGGAATGTACCTATTATTATTATTATTATTAGCGTTAAAAATACTTGTTATTCAAAATATTACACTTAAGTTACATTAATTTATTTTTTTTATAACAAAAGTACCAACGTTTTACTTTTGCTTGCATTATTAGTATCCATTGGTACTATCTAGCAGCAAACTTAGCAGCGTGTACTAAGAATGTAAGTAAAAATGAATTTGAGTATTTTTGCTGTAAAAAATATAAAAAAATTGAATATTTAAGTGTGAATCCAAATAACTTAATATTTTCACTGCAAATATCTTTTTTTTTTCCATTAACTTTTATTATAAACATATAAATTTATAATCTAAAATAGAATAATAAACCATTAAAATCAAAAGAAAGATATCTAATTTTTTATTTTATTTTAAAATATATGATAAAAATGTATTTTTTATTTTGATTGTATTAAATTAAAATTTTTGTGTAAAAATCAATATGTCAAAATTATAAATTTGTTTAAAAAAATTGGTGAAAATGAATCAATTTTTTGGGATAAATAAAATTAAAATTTAACTTTGTTTTAAATAAAAAATAGATATTTTCTTTTGATTTTAATGATTTGTTATTTTATTTGAGATTATGAATTTATTAGTTTATTATAAAAGTTAATGAAAAAAATTGATATTTGTGGTGAAAGTTCCAAAGTTGTCTAGATTTACACTTAAGTATGCAAGTTTTTTTTTTTTTTTTTTTGCAGCAAAAGTACCAAAGTTCTTTTTTTACTTACACAGTTAGTACCCACCGTTAACTTGCTGTTAGATGGTAACATCAGATACTAACTGTTATCCCCATTTCTTGCATGGGCTCAGGACCTTCGTCTTGGCCCATTTTCGGGGGCCGGTTCTGCACGCGGGCCTGGCCCAAGGTACCTTGATATGGAGAAGCCCTAAGGGGAAGGGCGCGAGCCAGGAACTCTTGACCGGGCCCATGGGTGGTGTCCAGGGTGTCCCTCCGGGTCCATACTCGGCAAGGATCGTCCGGGAGGCGAGCAGATGCTCAACATTACAGTTAAAATGTAATCATAAAATGTAACTACAATATTCATAATTATATAATAATAAAATGTATCCATTACAGTTAAAGTACAATAACATACTACTCATCCTCTCCTAAATCAATAGCATCGTTCGTACCGTTACCCCGTGGTGAATGTGGCGGCTGGGGTGGCTGTGGCAGCTGTGGCCATGGATACTATTTAGTAGTAATAATTAATATAAATTACTGACCTTAACATTTTTTTGACTAAATCTTTAAATTCCTTAGGCACTCCTTCCCATGTATCAAAATATCCAAGAATTTTCTGTGAGACTTGGGTGCCGACGAGGCGGACAAAAGCTACATGGTCGGTCCCCACAACCTTGTACGAGCGTGGATCAAATGTTAGCTCCAATGAATGACCAACTTTTCTACATTTGGCCTCGAGATCTTTTCCAGTGTTCGTGCCACAACCCTTTTTCTTTGGTGGGGCTACTGTATTTGTTTGACTAACGAAAAATAAATTAAAAATATTATGATTTTAACAAATAAACAACATTAGCATATTAGACAAACAAAAAAATTACCTGACTCGCATGAAGTGGGGATCCTACTAGGATCTGGGGGAGGATCACTGCCCGCATGTCCCCCGTGCACTTGCACCAAATCTAATGATATTTTATACTAAGTACAACAAATTTTTTGGTTAGTTTAAACATGTAGACTTATATTTAAATTATTGGAATCAATATACTAAAAAACATGTATAATATTTCTTAATATAAAGTTTTACAAACAAAGATACAAATATCTAAGTAAAATAATCACTATCATTGTTGATTAAATTTACATTTAATGGGGACAAATGCTCAACATTATCATCACTAAGGTCCATAAATAATTCATCCTCCTCATCTGCTACTTCTAAGTCTTCCTTCATATCATCTTCGTCGTCATTAATAAAAGAGAAATTGGTGGAAATAGACCCATTTTATAGTGCATTTTGCACAATAACCTACTTTCAAAATATTTTAGCTAAATGGCCTCTTTTATTAATGAATTTTTTGTATTACCCATCTTACCCTTAAAATAAAATAATAATAAATTAAAATTAAAAACTCTAATAACTATCATCTTCCTCCTCTCACCCATCCACCCACACCCATCCACAACCACCCGCTATCATCCCCCACCACCACCACCACCGGCGACCACTGCCCCCTACCGCCGGCGAACACTGCTCATCACCGGCTGCCACCATTTCTCCACAAATCCGACCACCACTCATTCAAAAGGTTGGTTTATAAAGCTTTTTTTTATTTTTATAAAATATGAGATTTTTTATATTGTTTTTGTAGATTTAAAATGAAAAATGATTGTTTTAGTATGTTGAAAGTATAAATAAGAATTTAGGTTTATTTCTGGAGTTTTATGGAGGTTAAAGCTTGAAAATCTGAAAAAATTAATGGTGGTTTCGATTATTTTCAAGATAGAAAAATCAAGAATTTTTTGACAGCTTGTCTAATTTTTCGACAAGAGGTCTAAATTTTAGACCAGTAGTCGTATTTTTTCGACCACCTGTCTAAAATTTAGACAGATAGTCTAATTTTTAGACGGGTTGTCGAATTATCAGACATGATATTTAATTTTCAGACAGATTGTCTAATTTTCAGACAGGTTGTCGAATTTCTAGATTTTTCAACTTTATTTTCATTATTTTATATAACTTTTTAATCAAAGTAATACCAATAATTTATATTTGTTTATTGTATTATTTTTTTCAGATGTCTTTAAAAATTATTGTAGTATTATGTGATGGAATGTGGAAAAAGAATGAGGACTCGTGGAAATGGATTTCAAATGGTTCACGATCAAGATCAAGTTTGGTACAAACTAACCTAACTTATGATGAGTTAGTTGAACATATTTATGAAGTTACAGAAATCGATCGCAACTTCTTCGATATAGAATTAACTTACAAGATAACGACAATGGTGGAGATTGAACCAATTGCAATAAAAAAAATAGTAGAGACATTGTTAGTTTCTTTACATGGCAAGAACGTGATTTGGTTCCATTATGTGTGGGTTTGATCAAGAAGATGGAAAATGTGCTCATTAAGGATAAACTTGTTACTAATATTGATTCTACTACAAATGTTAATTAAGATCCAATAACCTACTTTCAAAATTGTTCTACCCAACATCCATCTTCTCCTTGTAGTATGACAATGTTCATGTATCAAACTCTTATAGTATGACTTGTATTGGATATTTATTAGTAAAGGCAATGGAATGGTATTTTATTTATGTATCAAACTCTTATAGTATGACTTGTATTGGATATTTATTAGCAAATGTAATGGAATGGTATTTTGTTTATGTATAAAACTGTCCTGGTATACCACAAACTGTTACAGACTACATGTGTTGGATGTTTCTATTTCAAACCTCTTTGTGTTATATTTCGACAGCCTGTCTAAAACTTTCGACAGCTAGTCTCAAATTTTGACGGCCTGTATAAAACTTTCGACAACTAGTCTAAAATTTCGACTGCCTGTCTAAAACTTTCGACAGCTAGTTTGAAATTTCGACTGCTTGTCTAAATATTTCGACAGCTAGTCTCAAATTTTGACGGCCTGTCTAAAACTTTTGATAGCTAGTCTAAATTTCGATAGCTAGTCTGAAATTTCGACTGCTTGTCTAAAAATTTTAACAGCTAGTCTAAAATTTTGACTGACTGTCTAAAACTTTCGATAGCTAGTCTCAAATTTCGACAGGTTGTCTAAAATGTTTGAAATATCTAAAAATGCTCTAATAACACAATAACAGAACATATATCTCAATTAACATTTTATAAAGTTAAATAAAACTTAATCTTTATGAGATTATGATGATTACAGATTGAGTGGTACATATTTCAATCAAACTAATATGATGATCAAAGATTGAGTGGTAGATAATCTATTGAGGTACTATTATGATGATTATGTTTATAGTATAAGAACAACACTTTATCATGTAGAATTGGATCGTAATTAATTATACCTTTTTGACAACTAGTCGTGAGTTTCGACAACTTGTCTAAAAATTTATAAAGTTAAACAAAACTTAATCTTTATGAGATTATGATGATTACAGATTGAGTGATACATATTTCAATCAAACTACTATGATGATCAAGGATTGAGTGGTAGATAATCTATTGAGGTACTATTATGATGATTATGTTTATAGTATAAGAACAGCACTTTCTCATGTAGGTTATTGGATCTTCATTAACATTTGTAGTAGAATCAATATTAGTAACAAGTTTATCCTTAATGAGCATATTTTCCATCTTCTTGATCAAACCCACACATAATGGAACCAAATCACACTCTTGCTATGTAAAGAAACTAACAATGTCTCTACTATTTTTTATTGCAATTGGTTCAATCTCCACCATTGTCGTTATCTTGTAAGTTAATTCTATATCGAAGAGGTTGCGATCGATTTCTGTAACTTCATAAATATGTTCAACTAACTCATAAGTTAGGTTAGTTTGTACCAAACTTGATCTTGATCGTGAGCCATTTGAAATCCATTTCCACGAGTCCTCATTCTTTTTCCACATTCCATCACATAATATTACAATATTTTTTAAAGACATCTGAAAAAAAAATAATACAATAAACAAATATAAATTATTGGTATTACTTTGATTAAAAAGTTATATAAAATAATGAAAATCAAGTTGAAAAATCTAGAAATTTGACAACCTGTCTAAAAATTAAATATCATGTCTGATAATTCGATAACCCGTCTAAAAATTAGACTACCTGTCCAAATTTTAGACAGGTGGTCGAAAAAATACTACTACTGGTCTAAAATTTAGACTCCTTGTCGAAAAATTAGACAAGTTGTCAAAAAATTCTGGATTTTTCTATCTCGAAAATAACCGAAACCACCATTAATTTTTTTTTCAGGTTTTCAAGCTTTAACCTCCATAAAACTCCAGAAATAAACCTAAATTCTTACTTATTCTTTCAACATACTAAAACAATCATTTTGCATTTTAAATCTACAAAAACAATATAAAATATCTCATATTTTATAAAAATAAAAAAAGCTTTATAAATCAACCTTTTGAATGAGTGGTGGCCAGATTTGTGGAGAAATGGTGGCAGCCGGTGATGAGCAGTGCTCGCCGGCAGTAGGGGGCGGTGGTCGCCGGTGGTGGTGGCGGCGGGGGATGATAGTGGGTAGTTGTGGATGGGTGTGGGTGGACGGGTGAGAGGAAGAAGATGATAGTTATTATTAGGGTTTTTGTTTTAATTTATTATTATTTTATTTTAAGGGTAAAATGGGTAATATAAAAAATTCATTAATAAAATAGGCCATTTAGCTAAAAACTATTGAAACTAGGCCATAGTGCAAATTGCACTATAAAAAGAGACCATTTTGCCAAGGACCCCTTAATAAAATCGTCATCAGCCTGGATATTTGAGGAAGGCCACCGAGGGGTTTCAACATGTGTTGCTGGTTGATTAGATTGTTGAACAACCAATTCACCAAGATCGATCCTCAATACAAAATTAGATGAATTAGTATTGTATGCAGACTATCCTAAACTATCCATGCAGACACATATCGTCCTGAATAATTCGGAGAAGCGTATTTAAGACTTCTTGGAACGGGTTTAAGACTTTTCGTGATTAAAGATAATAAAGAAAACATTATCACTAGGTGATAATTTATAACCCTTCTATCCTATCTTTGGTAATAAAATTTTATGACCAAAGAGAAAAATAACAAAAATAAAATATTTTGTCAAAATATTTTATGATGTCTTATGAAGTCTTATGATTAGCTCAATCATGTGATGTCACACATTTTAAAAAGTTTAAAATTAAATGTTAATATACAATTACCTATGTATTTATGAAGTACAACACAATCGAGTTTAGTTTTATTCAATTCATATTGTAATAATTATTATTTAATTGTCTTTAAATTATTTAATTATCAAATTAATAATTATATTATCTACTTATCTTATTAATTATTAAATCAATACTTTATTATTTAATTATCTTATTCCAAACTCCAACACCCGATCCCGGTCGCCGACCCTGACCTCAACCCCGCCCCCACCCTCTCCCCGACCCCTCACACCTGACCTCGACCTTGACCCCGAAACTGACCTCGACCTCCGCCCTGACCCCGACCCCGGCCCTACCCCGACCCCAAACCCCGAATTGCAAACCCTACCCCGACTCCCGACCCAGAAACTACGACGCCTCAATGTTTTTGTATCATTTTTTTAAAATAATTATTTTGAATCAATTAGTATTATAATTATTTATCCTAACTCTACCGAAATTTTAGCAGTATAACTACTATATTTTAACCTATCCCAAAATTTTAAACCCTGCAATTAACACTCAGAAATTCCCAGAACAGTTCACAATATACATATTAATAACAATAAATTTTTCATATACACCACACGCACACATATATACACCTTACAGCCATTTATACATACACACACATCATATATATATTTATATACTTGTACATATACACACATACATATATATACACATATTCATATATATATATACATGACAAATAAAAAAATAAAAATTAAAACAAATACAAAAACAATAAAAACTGAAAATAAAAAAAATAAAATCTGAAATAAATTAAAAAAACAGAAAAAATACAAAAAAGTTTTTCAAATAATATATATATATATACATACACATACAAATACATATTAATATATATATATACACATATACAATATATATAAACATAACCAAATATATATATTTATACATATATATATATACACGTACATGCACACTGATTTATATATATAAACAAAAAATTAAATAAATAAAGTAGAAAAATATACGTATATTAAATAAACATATATTTAAATTTAAAAAACATATACATATATATACATTTAAATTAAAAACCCATACTGGCGTGGGGTAGGGTGGCGGCTCCGGAGCATCGTCGGGTAGATCTCGATAGAGAGGGAGAGAGGGGATTTAAGGGTGGAGGGACGACGTGAGAGGGAGAGGTGGGGGCATGGCTTCAGGGGCTTGGGGTGGCGGCTAGAGAGTTGGAGAAGTCGAAATGAAGAAGAAGGGTTCTGAGGGGAAGTTATCGTGGTGACACTGTCGCCGCTAATAATTTTGTAAATTCAAAAAAAAAAAATTGTGAAATCAGCCGCAAATATGCTTTGTCGCCACTAATATTGGCAGTCGCCGCTAATACTATTGCCACTAAATGACGTTTTTCTTATAGTGTACTATTAATCTAGTATCTTAAAATGACAGAATCAGTATAAAATGTTACTCGACTCAATTTTGATTATCAAAATTTTTAATATGACTAAATTATCCTCTAATAAAATAATTTACAACAAAAAAAATATATTTGAACAAACTCTTATATCAAAGTGCCAAAATTGACAAATTTTTTTACGTTTTTACTGTTTGAGTTTAACTTTTATACAATATTATAATTTTATATATTACACATATAATATCTTCCCAATCACATCATTCTTTCTCTTTCTTCTTCTTCCCTCATCAATTTTTCTCTCTTCTTCTTCTTCTTCCTTCATCACCTCCCTGCCCAAGTTTGTCCTCCGCAATTCCGATCACCACGTCACCAGTGTGACAACAACGATGCTATCATATTTTCGTTTTGTTGGTTTTTTGTTAATTTGATTTTTTTTATTCCTTTAGTTGTTAGTGTATTTTGTCGTCTTGCTGCTTTTTATGTTTATGTTACCTTTTTTTGTTTGTTTGTTTATTCTATTTTTGTATATATTAGTGCTATTTTTATTTTGCATGCAATATGTATGTAATGCTTGAATGACTGAGATATGTTGTTTAGCATTAGTTTTTATAATTATTTTGGTATGTTTATTTTTTAATTTTATTAACTGTTATTTTAGGGTTTATGTTGGGCTCTTTCAGTGTTTAGGTTGTGCTGGAGTGTTGTTTTAGGGTTTGTCTAAGCAAGAAGATAAGCAAGTATCTATTAAATTTTTTTTATGTTTCAAGTTTTATTCTGTTTTGTTGATTTTTCATTTTTTATTAGTTATATATGTTGTTCTGTAGTGATTGTGGTGTTTTTCTATCGTTCTTTGCCAAGTACTTTTGTCGAAGAAACAAGTAGTAAATGTTGACAGTGATTGTGGTGTTTTTATTAATTAGTTGTTTTGATGTTGCAGTCAGGTTGCAATGGGTATTGATGTTCTTTATAGATAGATGTTGTCGAATTAGTACCTAAGATTAAAGATACTCATGATATTCGAAAGAGGAGAGCCAAGCCTGGAATAGCTTTGAAGTCTCCTTTCAGGAATGACTGTAGATCTACAAATGCTGGAGTTATTTTTGTAGTTTCTCTATTGTTGTAGTGTAGTTGTTGTTATTATATTTCTTGAGTTTTGTTTTGTTGAGTGTGTGTGTGTGTGTTTTTTTTTTAATTTTGTTTATCTTTGATGTGCATCATATGAATGCATTTTTTGTTTTTGTTTTTTAAATTCTGGATCATATAAGAATAATTTTTTAATCTTTTAGTTAGGTAATGCATATGTGATTGTAGGCTTGTTTTAGTATCAGTGTTAAGTTGTTTTTCAAAATTTTTTATTTATGTTTTTCTTAAAAAAATAAAAACAATGCCAAAGCACCTTGACAACTGAATAAAACGAACTGTAAGTGATGTTTATAAGTCACCGAAACAGTGCAACAACATGGCATAAGCTGTATGACAAATTACTTAAAAATTTAAAAACTATCTGTTAGTCTCAATGAGCACTTGCAAAAAACTGTAAAGGATTGTATAATAATAATAATAATAATATAAAATTGATGAAATTGACGTGCATGATGCAAGGAGAAAGATAGAGAAAAAGGTCTTTTTAAAAAATAAAGAAAAAGGGAGATAGGTGGAACATGTAAAAAGTATTATTTATATTTTTTATTTTAATAAAAATAAAAGCTGCATAAAGCTTTGTCAGCATTTATGAGTATTTGACAACCTGTGATCTTTTTTTTTTACTTCATTATTTCATATCTTTCCTTTTTCTTTTTCGATGCTTAATACTCATTATCTTTCTTTTTTTCTTTTCTTGTGCCCATCATCTCTCTCTCCATATCCTTCTTTCATTCTTTTCAGGAATGGTTGATGTTGTTGATTGTATTCACACATAATGGATATTTTGTGAAGTATGTTTCCTTGATTTTTAGTTGCATTTAAAAAATGAGACTGCCATCATCCATTTTTTTTTCAGGGGTGGGTAGCCTTCTTTAACTTGATACTATAGTTGAATGTGTGTTGTTTCAGGGTTGCAATGTAGTTTATGCAACAATTTTTGTACCATGTCTGTATACTTGCAATCTATCATTATTAATTCCCCACTGGCTTCAAATCAATATAATTCTTATTTTCATTCCATTGACAATTGCTTTGTATCAAGATTGATATTGACTTCACTGAAAGACAGACAAAATAGTTTTTGGTAATGGTTATATCCCAGTTTTGAAACATCACAACAGTGTGACATCAACATTATCGCAACGCCAGAGTAATAGTAAGTATATTACAGATTGTAAACACAATTGTTATTGTTATAACACTATCTAGAATGTCAATTTAGTGTGTAATATTTCCATCTTTGCAATAATAATCAGAAAGTAAGCTACGTTTATATGCAAATATCATTAAAATTTGAAAATCAACGACACAACAACATTAATTTGATGAATAAATTATAAAATATATATAAAAAACCATAGACCTGACAATTTTGTTTCATTTGGATTAGAAATGGTGGGGCAATTCCTGATCGACAACATTCTTGCTTATTTCGAGTTGTTCTACAACATAAAAATATCGATTGTAATTTGTTTAGAAGGTTTATTGATTCAATTTTGTGAAATTTTAATTTTGAGTTTCAGTTGCTTACCCATTTTTGTACGACTATTTTTTTAGAGATTAAATGTTATTTTTCAGTTTTTTGCATTCAGATCTTGTTGTTGTTGCTGTTAGATCGAGATCGCCGACAGCTATGGTGTTTTGCCGTTGGTGTGTGATCGACGTCGTGGGTTGCAGGAGAAAGAGAAGAGCATTCCGCCTACGAGAGAATGGTGAGGAACTTCAATGAACAAGTTGTATTTTTGTTATTAAAACTTTTGTACCGTATAAAAGTTATTTTCTCCGTGTGATAGTAAATTTGTTATTTTTAATAGTTTTTCGTTATACCAGAAAAAATCCCATTTAATATTCCATAAATTAAATGAAATACATGAAGAACAATACTTATTAATTAATATCGAGTGATAATATTTTCAATCTAAATAACAAGAGAACAACTCTTTAATTAAACGAGGAAAATAAAATTTTGACAATAATATAAGGGGGTGTTTGGTATGGGGGCTTGTGTTTCACAGTAAGTGGTATTTTTTAGCTTGATTTGAGGGTAATCTTAACCTCTTTAAATACTTGAGATTCACATTCCCTTAATCTAAACTCCTAACTCTACTCTCACAATCTCAAAACTCATACCAAGCATCCCCTAAGTATTAGAGCATGAATGGAAAGAGAAAGAGGCAGAATGAATTTGAATCATAAATGGGTTAGTAGTGGATTGTTTTGTTGGGGTTTTATGCCCTAATTAAAACTCAAATTCTTTGTAATCTCATTTTATTATCAATAAAAGAATAGAAATTATTTTTTGACTTGGTCAATCACTTTGCTCACATGTTTTATTTTCATGATTATTTGTTTAATATAAACTTCTATTAAATCCCGAGCATATAGCTAATCTTATTTATAGTGACGTAATCACAATGGAATATAAATATGATTATATGTTCAAAATAAGTTAGTCCTAAGATTAGTCAGTGCACTGGATTTACACTGACTTGCCAATCTACGATATGATCTACTTACACATTACAGTGTTATGTTCTTTCCAGAACATTAGCAAAGTAGATAAGATCGGATGTATTTGTTACATCGGACAGGACCGATATTGACAGTTGATAAGATAAGTAAACATACCGTTGTTATCTATTCTAGTCATATCATATAGTTGACCATAGGTCAATTCAATCTCAATTCTGAGTGGTTAGTATTCTAACTGATTGTATTATTTGAGTTCTTTGACTTGTTCGTTACCAGCTTACCCTACGGACTAGCCCATACTTACATCTTGGGAACTCGGTAGTATAATTGAGTGGGAGTGTTAATCATAGATTTGAACATCTATAGCTTTTGATGAAGAAGTGAAACGATGGTTTCCTTTTAGTTTGGTTCAAGGTGTTAAATGATAGAGATCTTATTTCAGTAATTAAATTAGTTTACTGAAATATCATTTACAAGGAACTAAGTGTTTTAAGGATAAAATACAATGAGGGGTAAAACGGTATTTTAGTCCTATCTCATTGTAGACCGTCTATAGAGGATTGAGTGACAATTATGGTTGTAACAATGGATAATTAATAGCGTATCTATATTTGTTATAAAGCGTTCTATGAATTCAAGAGTGCAATTCCAAGTCTAGTGGAGTCACGAGGAATTAATAAGTTAGTAAATTTATTTGTTAAATTTATGATAACTTATTGGAGCTTGATTTCATAGGCCCATGGTCCCCATTGTACCTTAGATAAAATCATCTAGATAGTCTCAATTAATTGATTTAATCATCAATTAGAATTATCAAAGTTGACGAGGTCAATTTTGGATAGTTTCACATAGTTGTGTAATTTTGAGAAGAAAAGAGAAATTATGGCAGCTTTATTAATTAAGATAAATTGGTATCTAAATTAATAAATAAGTTTAAATCAAGGTTCAAATTATAAATAATTAATTTGATAAATGATTTAAATAATTATTTAATTAATTAAATCAATAGAAAATAATACATGCCTTGATTTTAAGTCCAATGGACTTATAATCAAATGGGAAATTTCACGGGCCTATAGCCTATGATAATTTCGACCTAGGGCTTCAAAATGGCTGTTATTTTATTGATTTTTTAATTAAATTAAATGACCTAATTGAGTCTATAAAAGGAGTGCTTAGAGAGAAGTCAAAACATAAGTTTGATAAGTCACAAGTCAGATTTTCTGATAGTTTTAGATTCTCTCTAAACACAAGTCCTTTTCTAAACCTCTTTGTTATTTTCTCTTCTTCTCTCTATATCTATCTCATGTGTTGAGAATTGCCCACACTAGTCTAGGTGGTTCTAAGGATACATTGGAAGATTGTGAAGAAAATAGAAGATCGGTTCAGTTTCTTGATAATACTTTGCGACAGAAATGATACAAGGGTTAGAGAAACTGAAGGAATGATTCTTTAATTCCGCTGCGTATACTGTAAGTATTATATTATTTGTTTCTCTTTGAGTTCAATTTAGAAACATGTTTTAGGCTATCTCGTATTAATTTGTTTAATATTAGATATACATGAAAATAAATAAAGATCTTGTATAAGCTTTTTCCAACAACTGGCCTCAGAGCCTTTGATAATCTTTATTTTCATGCATGAACATGTTTAAAATTGGATAATATGATATGTTTGAATAATTGTATGGTTTTTCATGTTTTTATGAACATATTGATTTTATGTGAATTTTAGCAATTTTTAGGTTATTTTGTTGTGTTTTCTATGCTATTAATTTTTATATATGCTTTATTTTGTGTAAAACATGTTAAAAATTAATTAGAAAATGGTTTTGGTTTGAAAAATTGCTAAAAAAAAAATTTTGAAAAAAAAATTGCACTGGCTCCCATGCGCGCGCACGCACCGCACACCAGCGCGCACCCCACCCCCGCGCGCGCGCCACCAGCAGCCAGAGCACACTCGGTGAATAGTACCGTCGGGTACTGTTCATCCATAATTTTTTTTTTGAAAAATAAATAAAATTAATTTTGTGGAAATAAATTATTTATAAACAAAACCAAAAATATCTTTTTTTTTGTTTTATCATTTAATTTTTTTTTAAAATAAGATATTTTAGTTAGTTGAGATTTAAATAATTAGATATTTTCTACAAATATTCAAATTCAAATTTAAAATTAAACTAACAACTTAATTTTAAATATTTTAATATATTAAAATATTAGAATTATGATATGAGATATTTAAGATATTTTCATTTAAATTCTTGAAATTTTTATTAAATCTTTATTTGAAAATATAAATATCTTTTTATTCTATAGTTTTTAATATTTAAATTATTTGAAATTTGAATTTTGTTAGTTAGATATTTTTATGGATATTTGAATTTGTTTAACTATTTGAGATATTTTAGGGTTGTTATAACTACTTGTATTTTATTATTTTTAAATGGTTAAAATATTAGATAATAGTTGTAACAACACAAGATATTTTGGAAAATAGTTAAGATATTGATTTTAAAATTTAAAATTGGTTAAATTTTGAAAAATATCATTTTTTTCAGCCAATTAATAAAATATTTTTTTTAATAAATGAGATTTAAATTAACTCTGGTTAATTGTTGATAAATTCTATTTAAATTAAATTAATATTTTTTTTCAAATTAACCTAAAACCAAGTTGATTGTTGATAAATTTCATTTAAATTGACTTATTTTTTGTAAAAATTTAATTAATTTGAATTTTTTTGATAAATTCTAGATAATTAATTGTGGTATTTTTGCAAATGAAATAAATTGTGGTATTTTTGCATAAATTCATAGAATTGCTCATATAGTAACATGATTAGGCCCATCCAATTATAACATGTCTGTTTGCACTATATGTGAGATTTTTGCAATTGGGCTTAGATGCATATAGTGGCCCATATGTTTGTTAGATATTTAGTATTTTGCCAAATAAAATATTCATAAAATGATAGGTTTTATTTGGACCCATTAGAAAATGTAAAATTTAAATTCCTCTCTTGTGGGTGATTCCACTTGTGAAGACCCATTTGCTTTGCATGACTATAGTGGACCTAATCAATTAATAACAATTAATAAAACGAAGGTTTAAATTCCTGTCTTTTGGACCTTGTATGGAAGATAGGGGGCCTTTATAGTGGGAACGACATACTGGACCCAGCCCTCCTCCATACAAGCCCAATTGTTAAGGCCCATTTACCTGAGTTGGACTTAATTGTATAGGTTCATTATATTAGTTAAACCTAAATATTGATTAGCAACAAATTAATTCTAAATTAATTGAATTTGTTTCAATGTGACACTTTAGAATTAATAAGAAATTATAGGACTTTGGTTTTAAAAATTTTAATCTGTTTAATTTTTTTTGGAAAACCATAGTCATTAATTTTCTAAAAATAAATAATAAAAATACTAATTTTAATTTTATAATGAGCTTATTTTAAGAATTTTATTCGATCTCCACCGTTGGTTTAACATAGTCAATAGCTTAATGGGGCCTCGAGGCGCTTT
This sequence comes from Humulus lupulus, assembly GCF_963169125.1. Taxonomy (NCBI): domain Eukaryota; kingdom Viridiplantae; phylum Streptophyta; class Magnoliopsida; order Rosales; family Cannabaceae; genus Humulus; species Humulus lupulus. Next base: position 65,131,745 of record NC_084800.1, read on the forward strand.
GATTCGTCCCCCTACGGAAGGTGTTCATTAGTTATTTTGACAAGGTTAGATTTCGAAAGATAGATAATTATAGGTCAAATTCTACTAGACTCACCCCTACGGTGACTACTAGAACTAAATCTATGATTATTGAAACCGTGGGTCTAGCTCATAAAATAAGAGATTTTGTTTTCTTATTTTGATCGAATAGTAGGTTGTTAATAATGGTGTCCATTATTAAATGAGTTTACAACTCTATTTAACTAGTGGTATTTTTGACTCTCGCCAACTGGGACAAGGATATTATAGATTAGTTAAAAACCTAAAGAAATAGAGATATGATTGTTTTGGTATTTTTTTCTCATATCTTACATATTTTGGTATATGTTGTGCTATTTCTTGAAATTTGTGTGAATAGAAGTTTTATTGAGCAAATGTGATTGATTTCTATTTTATTGATAATTTGTAGTTTTAAGCTAAGTAGTGTTTGTGTCTACTCCCATCCCTTCTCAACAATGGAGAAACTCACTAGAAAAAATTTCCTTAATTGGAAGCAGAATATCAACATAAAGTTGATTGGTGACAACTCTGAATTCATCATGATTGAGGAATCCCCAGAACGAGCACCGTGTCCGCACGTTAGTGATGGCACCGTCAATGCTCGTGATGGTACCGTAAATGCTTGGATAGCACCGTCTCTGCACGTTCGTGATGGAACTGTAAATTCTCAGATGGCACTGTGTCTGCAAGTTCGTGCTCAACTCAACTATGGTCTGACGCAGCTCATGAACGAGCTTCAGATTATTGAACCTGTCATGGGTGGACCTAGTAAAGGAGGTGAAAATAAGACTACTGATGTTGCTGCTGATCAAGCTAAGGTTGAAGCTCAACCAGCTTCGTCTTCGAAAGCTAAAAACAAGAGGAAAGGTGGACGAAGCAACAACCCCAAGCCTGCAAAGGCTGCAAAGACGAGTGCACAACCACGTGCACAGACGCCTAAGGGGAAGAACATGAAAAACAAAGCTTCTTGAATCGTGGGAGGAAGTGAACGAAGGCAGATTAAAGCTTAGAGTTGGGAATGGAGCGTTCGTTGCGGTCCAAGCTAGAGGAAGAGCTCGTCTGAAGTTCGGAAATAAATTTTTAATTTTAGAAGATGTATTTTTTATTCCGGATTTTAGTAGAAATTTAATTTCAGTTTCCATGTTGCAATTAGAACGATTTGTTATGACTTTCACAAGTTTTAATATATCTATTTCTTTCAATGGATCACAATTGTGTATTGCATGTTTGGAAAACGGGCTTTATATTCTGCGACCTAATGAACCCCTCGCTCTTAACAATGATTTATTCAAAGTAGCTAAACCTAGGACCAATAAACGTCAAAAGACCGATAACAAGAATATGACGTATTTATGGCACTTGAGACTAGGTCACATTGGCTATGATAGGATTCAAAGACTTACAAAGGACGGACCTTTGAGGGAACTCACCTTAGGTGAATTACCTGTCTGTGAATCTTGTCTAGAAGGCAAGCTGACCAAGCGTCCATTCTCTGCAAAGGGTGATAGGGCCAAAGAACCACTTGGTCTTGTGCATTCAGATGTTTGTGGACCTTTGAATATACAAGCCAGGGGTGGTTTTGAGTATTTCGTCACTTTCATTGACGATTACTCTAGATACTCATGTCTTTACCTAATGCATAGGAAATCAGAAACATTTTCAAAGTTTCAGGAATTCCTAGCAATGGCTCAGAACCAATTAGGTAAAAGGTTAAAGATCTTGCGATCTGATAGGGGTGGAGAATATTTGGATATGCAGTTCCAAGATCATTTAATTGAACTTGGGATTTTATCACAACTTACTGCCCCAGGTACCCCGCAACAAAATGGTGTAGCGGAACGCCGAAACAGAACTTTATTGGAAATGGTTAGATGCATGCTTAGTTACTCAACTCTACCAACTTCGTTCTGGGGACATGCAATTGAAACCGCAAATGACATTCTCAATGTCGTGCCGTCAAAATCAATCCCCAAAACACCTTTAGAACGCTGGAATGGTCGTGAACCTAGTATACGCCATTATAGAATCTGGGGGTGTCCCGCTCACGTCCTGAGGAAAAAGGAGGGAAAGCTAGAACCACGAACTGAAGTTTGCATGTTTGTTGGCTATCCTAAAGGTACTCGGGGTGGAATTTTCTATAGTCATTCAGAAAAGAAATTGTTTACTTCTACAAATGCTACTTTTCTGGAAAATGACTATGTCCAGAACTTTAAACCTCGCAGCAAAGTAGTTTTAGAGGAGATGGTTAAAGAATTGAGTCCAACCAATGTTCCATTGTCATCAACGCGAGTTGATGATGAAATTCCCACTCTTCATGTACAACCGACGCAAGTCGATTTAAATGAAGAAAGTACCACTGTTCCTGAGCAAACAGTCACGAAGCCTCGTCGTAGTGGGAGGGTTTCGAAGAACCCAGTTCGCTATGGTTTGGATGGTGAAACCAATATGGTTGTTGGTGACACTAGTGATGATGATCCGTTGTCTTTCAAACAGGAAATGGCAAGCCCTGAAAAGGAACTATGGCTCGAAGCCATGAAACAGGAAATGGAGTCCATGTACTCAAATTCCGTCTAGGATCTTGTGGAAGCACCTAGTGACTTTAGGGCCATTGGGTGCAAGTGGATCTACAAGAAGAAACGAGGTATTGATGGAAATATCGAGACTTATAAAGCTTGATTAGTGGCAAAGGGTTATACCCAAAGAAAAGGCGTGGACTATGAGGAAACTTTTAGTCCGGTAGCCATACTTAAATCCATTCGCATCCTCCTATCCATAGCAGCCGCTCTCGACTATGAGATTTGGCAAATGGACGTCGAGACAACTTTTCTTAATGGAAAGCTTGATGAGTTCATTTATATGGATAAGCCAGAAGGATTTAAAGTATCTGGAAAAGAAGGAAAAGTTTGTAAGTTAAATAGGTCCATCTATGGACTTAAGCAAGCTTCTCGTTCTTGGAATCTTAGGTTTGATGAAATAATCAAAACCTATGGCTTTGAACAAAATATTGATGAGCCCTGTGTTTACCAACTGAAGGCAAATCAAATAGTGGTATTCCTGGTTCTTTATGTAGATGATATCTTACTCATTGGAAACAATGTTAAGAAATTATCAGATGCGAAGAATTGGCTAAGCACTCAATTCCAGATGAAGGATTTGGGTGAAGCAAGTTATGTTCTAGGTATCCAGATCATCAGGGATAGAAAGAACAAACTTTTAGCTCCATCTCAAGCAGCTTACATTGATAAAGTGCTTGAACGTTTCTCAATGAAAAATTCCAAGAAAGGGTGTCTACCATCCCGCCATGGAATTCATCTTTCAAAGAAGCAGTCTCCCCAGACTCCTGAAGAGGAAGATGCAATGAGAAAAGTTCCTTACGCATCTGCAGTTGGGACTCTGATGTATGCCATGTTGTGTACTAGACTAGATATTTGCTATGCAGTGGGAGTAGTGAGCAGGTATCAATCAAACCCAGGATCGGAACATTGGACAGCAGTTAAGCATATCCTGAAGTATTTGATACGGACTAGGGATTATATGTTAGTCTACAAGGGTGGTGTTCTGAACCCTGTAGGCTACACCGATTCAGATTTTCAGACTGATGTCGATGACAGAAAGTCTACCTCTGGAATGGTGTTTACTCTTGGGGGTGGAGCTGTGATTTGGAGAAGTGTAAAGTAGTCTGCAATCTCAGATTCCACCATGGAGGCTGAGTACATAGCCACGCCAGAAGCAGCTAAGGAAATAGTCTAGTTAAAGAAGTTCTATTAAGATCTTGGTGTTATTCCAGAAATGGATAAACTGCTTGTGTTGTTTTGTGACAATACATGAGCGATAGCCAACTCGAAAGAACCTCGAAGTCACAAGAGGAGTAAGCATATAGAAAGGAAGTATCACATTATTCGAGAATATGTGGCCAGGGGAGATGTGAAGGTTATGAAGATTGCAACTGAAGACAATCTTGCGGATCCGTTTACAAAGACATTACCAGAAGCTACATTTGATAAGCATATAAAGGAAATGGGATTAGTAGAATTAAGGAATTAGTTTCAATTAGTGCAAGTGAGAGTTTGTTGGGGTTTTATGCCCTAATTAAAACTCAAATTCTTGGTAATCTCATTTTATTATCAATAAAAGAATAGAAATTATTTTTTGACTTGGTCAATCACTTTGCTCACATGTTTTATTTTCATGATTATTTATTTAATATAAACTTCTATTAAATCCCGAGCATATAGCTAATCTTATTTATAGTGACGTAATCACAATGGAATATAAATATGATTATATGTTCAAAATAAGTTAGTCCTAAGATTAGTCAGTGCACCGGATTTACACTGACTTGCCAATCTACGATATGATCTACTTACACATTACAGTGTTATATTCTTTCCAGAACATTAGCAAAGTAGATAAGATCGGATGTATTTGTTACATCGGACAGGACCGATATTGACAGTTGATAAGATAAGTAAACATACCGTTGTTATCTATTCTAGTCATATCATATAGTTGACCATAGGTCAATTCAATCTCAATTCTGAGTGGTTAGTATTCTAACTGATTGTATTATTTGAGTTCTTTGACTTGTTTGTTACCAGCTTACCCTACGGACTAGCCCATACTTACATCTTGGGAACTCGGTAGTATAATTGAGTGGGAGTGTTAATCATAGATATGAACATCTATAGCTTCTGATGAAGAAGTGAAACGATGGTTTCCTTTTAGTTTGGTTCAAGGTGTTAAATGATAGAGATCTCATTTCAGTAATTAAATTAGTTTACTGCTCTGCCTTGCCCTTGCTCTTACCTACAACATGAAACAACTAGGTAAGCGAAAATGCTTAGTAAGTTCAACCTCAAAACAAAGCATGCAGAGAACTAGGGTTCCGGATCCATCCGGACCCTACACAATCAATTTCAAGAACGCAAAAGCGTCCTGGCAAACTTATGGTCATGCTTGATAACCAATGATAAATTAATTCCTAAAAACAGATTAATTCCTGCACTCAGAAAATCCCAGAACAAGCAGATATATTATATCACAACTATATCTTATCAACAAATATATCCCTGCACTCAAAAAATCCCAGAGCAAGCAGATATATTATATCACAACTATATCTTATCAACAAATATATCCCTGCACTTAGAAAATCCCAGAGCAAGCATATATATTATATCACCACTATAATTCGAGACCAACGCTCGACAGTTTCCAACAATTCAGGCGTAATGCGCCCTCCAACATAATTGCTAATCTGTAAGAGAGAACCGAGTCTCAACACTAAGATCTAGCCAATAAATATCTCCATCAAGGGTAACTATCGCGTTGCCTAGGGCATCATTACTTATCCAAGAGTGAAATCGAATTTACACGGTTTTACAGAGACTTCTATGCTAATTAGTGGTACTGGTGAGCAGTTGCCCCTAGGGTGTTCAGCCTCACTCAATCTGGCAGCCCCTAGTATCTCTGGGCACTCTCATTAAATGGCCAATATTCACGGCTCCTATCCAGGAATAACTTATTAGATTACTTGCTCGGGTTCTAATCGTTCACTGATTAAGTAAGCATGAGGGCCCCTAGGTCCCATTTATTTTGGCACCCCTAGGTTTAACCAGCTAATCCTCACCTCTTGGCCACTTGTCGCGGTAATGAACCGGACATAATAAAATCTAGCAGTGTGACGGGGATCAGCCATTTAGGATATGACAGATATCTACCGTTCATATTTTTCTAAATCAGCATTCACTAGACTAACGTCTCTAAGCAAATTTCTACGACAGTGTATATATGTGCATGTATCCCTATACTAACATACAATACAATAATCGTTTCATGTTGCAGCCATACAATATAAGTTGACTTACTTAAAGTCCTTAGCACTCGGCATGATTTCACCCTCCAACGTTCAATCCAGTTACACTTAGCCAATACTGTAGTTATCCATACAGTATACTCAGATTAATTATGGCACTCATAATTTATTATTATTATTTTGGGTAGTTTGATCATTTTAATAAAAATCATTTGTAAGGATTTATGATCCTTATTTGGTTTTTAAACCCATTAAGGAAATTCATACAAAAATATTTGAGACTACACTCTAAGTCTCGGGGAGGCCTATCCTAAGGTCTCGATACCTAGGCTCGGGTATCACAATAGTATTTTCCCACAATCCGCTAAAAATCTTATTCTTTCAAGGTATCGCTATTAACCCGCACTTTCAACAAGTTGGTTAAAATATATAAGATTTTAGTCGGTATTATATCCAAAAAATACTAATAAATTCCTTAATTATTTTTAAAGAAAATAAACTCTTAATTTTCCTTTAATTTTTTCTTAAGGCTTTAATCTCTAAAAACCGTTTTAAGAAAATTGCCTAATTTGTCTTAATTAAGAAAACCGTTAAAAATTTCCCATCTTGACTAGTTAATTGTCCAAAATCAATTAATCAATTTTTACTTACTAGAAAAATAATTCACTTAATTTTTTTTATCAAAATATAGGGTTTTAAACCCTCTTTTAATTTATTAACTATTAATAAATTAAATATCTTATTTTTAAAAAGAATAAAAATTCTTTAATAAAAATAATTCACACTAAACTCAAAGTGGTAATTTTAGTGAAAATATGTTTTCAAGACTTACCTAGTTTATATATTGAAATAAGCAAAATTTTACTTTTTACCTTAAGTTCCAAAATCTCATTTTTACACTAAGTGTTAAAAACATAATTTTCACATTTTTAACTACATACTTTGTTAGTCCATAACTTCAAATTTACTTACCCAATTGTTACCAAAATTTCTCAATTCCATTTTTGGTATGAAATTTAGGTCTTTGTAAAATCTTAGGTCAAAATGAGCAATTTTGATTGGTGAAACCATTTTCCAACAATGAGGTAAAAATGACCTTATTTTCAAGTCCTTATTTTTTTTCTTCCAAACTTTGATACTTAATAACTTTCAAACTCTTCAGTATTTTCTTACCAAATTTTACAATGGAATACTAGGTTATGCCAACAATATGTCCACCAATTTTTAGAAAAAACTGGGTTCATTTTCCCTATACAGTGGCTGTCCAAACTTGGTTCCGAAAATAAGAATACAAAAAAATAGTTTTTTATCTAAACTTTGAAATAACATAACTTACTCATTTTTAAATATTTTTGAGTGTTTCAAAAGCTCAATATTATGTACTCAATCTCAAAAACATCACAGTACAATTAAATTTTACAAAATCAATATACAGTGGATGCTAGACCCCTTGGAAGTCACACCTCAAAACATGTATTTTGTTTTAAGGTTTCCTACAAAACCCTTGGGGGTTTTGGTTCCTATTTTCAAAAATCAATACACAAGCATCATAAAAATTATAAAAAAACTACCATAACCTTATTACATCACCAATAAGAAACTTTAAGCATTAACTATACAAAATAATGCTTAAAACTAAAAATCATACAATAACAACCATAAAAGTAAACTTTTTACCTCTTTGGTGTTCTTGCTTAAGGTGTGGATCTTCCTACTAGCTTTGGCTCCTTAAAAACCTTTTAAAAACCCTAACCAATTCCCCCCAACAACATAGATAATTATCTATTTGAAACTCTATGAATAAAACTTTACAAAGGTCTAGATTATTGAAACTTTACCTTAGGGAAAACCCTTCCTAGACCAAGCTTAGCTTCCAAGTCTCCTTAGTGTTCTTGAGGTTGAATATTGAAAGAAAACTAGAGAGAGTTTTCAAAAAAAAAAAAAAGATGAGAGTGAAATGGGAGAAAGGGTGGTTGGTTTTGAGGTTAGAAGTGTTGGGGTTTTATGCCCTAATTAAAACTCAAATTCTTTGTAATCTCATTTTATTATCAATAAAAGAATAGAAATCATTTTTTGACTTGGTCAATCACTTTGCTCACATGTTTTATTTTTATGATTATTTATTTAATATAAACTTCTATTAAATCCCGAGCATATAGCTAATCTTATTTATAGTGATGTAATCACAGTGGAATGTAAATATGATTATATGTTCAAAATAAGTTAGTCCTATGATTAGTCAGCTTACTAGATTTATGCTGACTTGCCAATCTACGATATGATCTACTTACACATTACAGTGTTATGTTCTTTCCAGAACATTAGCAAAGTAGATAAGATCAGATGTATTTGTTACATCGGACATGACCGATATTGACAGTTGATAAGATAAGTAAACATACTGTTATTATCTATTTTCGTCATATCATATAGTTGACCATAGGTCAATTCTATCTCAATTCTAAGTGGTTAGTTTTCTAACTGATTGTATTACTTGAGTTCTTTGACTTGTTCGTTACCAGCTTACCCTACGGATTAGTCCATACTTACATCTTGGGAACTCGGTAGTATAATTGAGTGGAAGTGTTAATCATAGATATGAACATCTATAACTTTTGATGAAGAAGTGAAACGATGGTTTCCTTTTAGTTTGGTTAAAGGTGTTAAATGATAGAGATCTCATTTCAGTAATTAAATTAGTTTACTGAAATATCATTTACAAGGAACTAAGTGTTTTAAGGATAAAATACAATGAGGGGTAAAACGGTATTTTAGTCCTATCTCATTGTAGACCGTCTATAGAGGATTGAGTGACAAATATGGTTGTAACAATGGATAATTAATAGCGCATCTATATTTGTTATAGAGCGTTCTATGAATTCAAGAGTGCAATTCCGAGTCTATAGTGGAGTTACGAGGAATTAATAAGTTAGTAAATTTATTTGTTAGATTTATGATAACTTATTGGAGCTTGATTTCATAGGCCCATGGTCCCCATTGTACCTTGGATAAAATCATCTAGATAGTCTCAATTAATTGATTTAATGATCAATAAAATTATCAAAGTTGACCAGGTCAATTTTAGATAGTTTCACAGAGTTGTGTAATTTTGAGAGAAAAAAGAAATTATAGTAGATTTATTAATTAAGATAAATTGGTATCTAAATTAATAAATAAGTTTAAATCAAGGTTCAAATTATAAATAATTAATTTGATAAATGATTTAAATAATTATTTAATTAATTAAATAAATAGAAAATAATACAAGCCTCGATTTTAAGTCCAATGGGCTTATAATCAAATGGAAAATTTCACGGGCCTAAAGCCCATGATAATTTCGACCTAGGGCTTTAAAATGACTATTATTTTATTGATATTTTAATTAAATTAAATGGCCTAATTGAGTCTATAAAAGGAGTGCTTAGAGAGAAGTCAAAAGATAAATCACAAGTCAGATTTTATGATAGTTTTAGATTCTCTCTAAACACAAGTCATTTTCTAAGCATCTTTGTTATTTTCTCTTCTTCATCTCTGTATCTATCTCATGTGTTGAGAATTGCCCACACTAGTCTAGATGATTCTAAGGATACATTGGAAGGCTGTGAAGAAAATAGAAGATCGGTTCAATTTCTTGATAATACTCTGCGACAGAGAGGAAACAAGAGTTAGAGAAACTAAAGGAAGGACTCTTTAATTCCGCTGCGTATACTGTAAGTATTATATTCTTTGTTTCTCTTTGAATTCAATTTTAGAAACATGTTTTAGGCTATCTCGTATTAATTTGTTTAATATTAGATATACATGAAAATAAATAAAGATCATGTATAAGCTAATCCAACAAGAAGAGCCCACACAACTTTAAAAAATATCACTTAGCCACTTGAGTGTTTTACCACCACTTGCCTAGTTACCCCAACACTTAAATAAATGGGATTAAACTAATTAAAATTTTTGATCAAACCATTTTAAATCCTCACACATGGCCGGCCACCATATATATTATATATGTGATCAATTTTTTTTATAAAGGTTAATAATTATTTCCTAAGAAGAAAAACCCATTTTGACTTTCTACACCTTTTTCACTCTTATTAAGTTTTAAATCACAAAACTTAACATTAAATAATTAAATTAAATTAAATGTCTCTCACATTTAATTTAATTAATCATAATATAAAATTTAACCTAAGGTCCATTCAATAAAAAAAAAATTCCTCATTTCGGTAAAATTAGGCATTTAACACAAAATGCCCTAAAATTTCCATTTTTCCTTAGGTTTATTATTTTTGACCAAACTTTAATTTTTATGAATGTATTTTATGCCCAAAATATATTTTCCATAGTATTTCATTTTATTTTCTGAGATTTTTACCCGATCAGGGTTTTTGTGTCAGTCTAGGACCAAAAGTCTTATATTGACCTTTAAATCACAAAATTCATAATTTGGCTAGCAATAAATAATGGAATAATTTCCAAACAAATATAATATTATTTAACATAATATTCTTAAGTCGGGGAAAAAACCCGACCCGAGTCGTTTAAAAGTACCCGAAAACGCAGGACATTAGATGTTCCTTCATGTTTTATTGTAATTTTTCACTGTCGGAGTGGATTTTCGTTCATTTCTTGGTTTTTTTTTTCTGGGTTTTCTGTCTGCCACGATGAGACTCGATGGACCTCGATAAAACCCTCACACAGTTAGGGAAAATGGCTACCTCGATGGACCTCGATAAAACCCTTAAACATTTATGGAAAATGGCTACCTCGATGAGACTCGATGGTCCTCGATGGACCTCGATAGAGGCATATAACTTAATGTATGTCGGCCTCGATGGGCCTCTGCGGGTTCATAAGATATTTTTTGGGCAGTCTGCCTCGATGTACCTCGATTGTACTCGATAAACCTTGATAGGCCTTGACATATCTCGACAGAAATCAATTTTTTGATGTTTTATGTTATAGTTTTAATTTTTGACCTTTTTTTTTTGTTTTTTGATACAAATTCGACTGTTTCCATATTTTTTGCAGTCAATGGTGTTTGGGAACTGGAAAAAAGGGATTGGATTTTCAGGGATGCTGAAAATCAAGTTTTTCCTTTGGAGAAGGGTGTGACGTATGAGCAACTGCTTGACATTCTGTATGATGAGCTTGAAGTGGATAAATGTGTGCATGGCTTAAAAATTGAGGTCCCATACACATGCCTATCACAGTCTGTCAAACCTACCATTATAAAAATGATAGGCACGTGCATGCATTCATTAGGTTAGCATCGAAATCTGTAGAGAAGTTGATTCCTCTATGTGTGACATTGGTTAAAAAGGGAGGTATAAGAAATTCACCGGCCTCTCTCAGCGTTAATAAAGAAGTTTGATTTGAAGAGAACATTTCTCCCCCATGCCATGGTTTCAAAGGAACTCAAAGTGAGGTTGGGACATTTGTTCCCTAGACAAATCCAGACATTATAGTCCATGATGAAATCCCTGTTAGAGATCCGCCATATTTTCATGACATAGTGGAGTACGATCCCTATGGCTACGATCCTTATGTCAACGATGATCCTGTTGCTGATGCAAAAGATCTTGGTGGGCCAGATATTAGGGCAGATTTGCCAACACAGAGTTCAGATGTTATGGTAGTTGAGGAACGCAGAATAGAAGATCGGCAAACACCTGCACTACAAGAAAAAATGCTTTTAATAACACCAAAAATGTGTTTTCAAAACATACCATAACACTTTTTGATGTGTTAAGACCGACTATGTTATCGTAGGTCAGGGTACTTTACATAACACTTTATCATTGTTATACAGATGTGTTATTATACTGTCAACGATAACACACTTTCTATGTTATTTATAGTCGATTATATAACACATTTCAATACTTATAAATTTGTGTTATACTACACTTTAGTATAACACTTTTTTTTGTGTTATACTACACTTTAGTATAACACATTATTTGTGTTATATAATGAAGTTTGCATAACACAATTCTTTGCATAAAAAGTGTTATTGTAATATATATTATAACACAATTTTCGTATTATTTTAATATTTAGATAAGTTTAAATTCTCATTATATATTTTATTTATATAACACTAATTTATTCTATTTTATTTTATTTTATATAATTAAAATTAGTTTTTTAATATATACTAGCATCATCAAATGAACTTGATTTTCAAATTACAAAAAGTAAGAACATTCAACATTGTATTAACAATCCACAAATTAGTTTAAAACATTCAACACTGTCATCAAATTATATTATAGCTCTCAGGAGACAAAGACCCGAAAACTTAAACCAATAAATCTTAAATCACATGGTAAAACTAACATGCTATACAATTTCCAACCAACATACAAGACAATGAGTATCTATCCTAATAACCACCAATCTAGTGCCAAATATTCGATACTGTCGACTTCCCCAAATGAAAAAGGTTGAATCTTTCTTCACCTTCACCTTCACGCAGGGAAGAAGAAGGCTGGATGGAGCTAGCTGGTCTCACGCAGGGAAGCGCAAGCAGAGATTTTGGTATGAATTCATCCTTATTGAAGGTAGGAGCATGTAATGCATGCACTGCCCGACAAAATAGAAACCTGTAGAGAAGAAAATACACAACTCAGTAACTGCTCTATAATTTTTTCAATGCACAACTCAACAATGCTGAGTTATATATGTCAATGTTCTGGATTTAACTTTTACCAAAACAAAACAAAGACAGACATTATATTTTACCAGCAAGTAGGACACTGATGAACAAAAACATATTTCAGAGCAGCAATGTGTACTACTTGGAAGGATGAAGCAATGTGTTAAAGAAAATACAAGTCATTCAGGAATTTAATTAAACAGATTCTATGCACACATTATCACATCAAGAGAATCAGAAAAAACTTCATAGATTATTATGCAAACATGTGTTTATGAAAAAACACACATACTTGTGTTCACTGGAATTTATCAACACTAAAGTAATAATTTAAGCAAGCACCAACTTACGTCAGCTAAAGAATTGATTATTAACACTTTCCATTAACATAAACACCCCCACCAGTGGAAAGAATATATCAGGAGTTAACTAATAACTGTAAGACAAAAACAGAAAATATAATTTGAACTCAAAAAGTATATATTGCAAACACATCACACAAAAAACCCCACTTATGGACTAGATTGATGGCTATAACAAACCTTGATATCAATTAAATAGTAGCGGATTGCAACATCAAAGTAGCCCTTCTCCTGCAGCAGAAACATAATAATTGTCTATTAGATGCTTGCAGGCTAAATACTTGACAGTGGAACCATAAAAGATACTAAAGATTACCTTCCAAGCATTTGCCATGTTTCCATAACACTCAGCAAAGCGAGGAACAATTTGAATAACTTCTTCATTTTTTGTAATGCACGTATCAAAATCATGTAGCTAAAACAGAATAAAATAAAATTTAAGAATCAGGTGCAAGTAAATTCACTTACGAGCCAGAAACACTGAAGAGCGTACATATATTGAGAAAATACATGAATGCTAATAAGCTTCATTGAGAACCTGAAATGTAAAATATGGCAAGATAATTGTGTGACTTGGCAATATCAACATAATGGCTGGCCAAAAATAGCTATTATATATGCTTCAAGTACAGCCCATCAACACTTGCTCAAACCAAAAGCAGGGTGATTCGGAAACTGTACAGAAGAAGAAGAAGAAGAAAAATCATTATTTTTAAACAATTCATTAACCAGAAAACAGAAGGTTGTAATCTCTTTACAGAAGTTAAAAGGAAAGGAAAACACAGATCACTTATAGCAGTTGACCAAAAGGAAGGAATAGACTTTGCTGTAACTAAAATTAAAATTCCTGAAGGATTATTGCTTCATTAAAATTCCAATAACTAACATATATTTTATAGGATATGTCTAACAAAACAGGAAACACAACTTCTCTATATATCATTAGTAAAAAGTAATGCATATAAACACATAAAATTCAAGCATGGTGATTGTAAACTACCATAAACAAAACCAATAAATACCCTGAACTATTAAAAAAGAAAGTAATCACTATAGATTACTTGGACAAAAGAAAGATGAAACAATTAAAAAATTATCTATTATTAAAAATAGTCAACAATATTCATAAGAACTCATTAGCCTAAAAAATTATAGAGGTATGTTGACTTACAAGACCAGGGAATTTGACCTTGAGAAACCGGATTGGGGGCACTAAACCATTCTTATTGAAACTTCATCTCCTATTGGAGACTGTTAAAGACAAACCAATTATATTATGTCATAATATAGAACAATATATTAAGATACAAAATCAAAGAAAGAACCTTTAAACCATTTGGAAATTTGGGGAAAAGCACAAACTTTTAACACCAACAACTTGGCTAATTGATGTAAAAGATTCTTAGAAGGATGGATGGAAAATTGGCAACCATACGAACAGAGGAAATGATCTACATAGAATTTTTATGAACTTAGAAGGTAATGTTCTAGATTCTTTGTATCCACAACACCTTACTTTAATGAAGGTTTTGGTAGGCTATTCTAAACACCACATAAATCACAGCTACAATAGACTCTAAACACTGAATAATGCAGGAGGTTGTTAAAATATAAAAACAGAACATCTAACAGTGAAACATTCTAGAAGAAGTCTGAACCGAGTGAGGAGCAAAACTAACCTTATCGATAAAGGATGAAGGGTAACATCGATATGTCTGCTCAAATGAGGTTCCATGATACCCATATCCGTCGAAATACTGCAAAGTCAATGAAGCAAGTTACATATTAACATCATATACAAGTGCCCTCCCTAAAGTCCAACCCTAATGCACTGCCCCAGAAATCGGATAACATAGTAGTTTGAAACCAATTGTTGGTAGAGAATTGTAAAATATAATAGGACAGAAATAATACATCAATAATAGAAATTATTGTAGATTCTCATCTTCCTGTGCTGAAATATGGTGACTAAATCAACCCTCATATTCAATAGAAAAGTTAGGATAACCACCTCATGATTATGTAGTAAAGCTTTAGCTTACCATCTTAATACTGTGTCTAAGGTTTTTGCTGGCTCTCTGATGCGGATCGTTCGCCTTCCAAAGCTCCCTATATATAGAAAATTTACAGTTACAGAGCACAAGTATTCAAAATAAAGGTTGAAAATTTTAATGAAAGCCCAAGAGCCTAATTAGTCTCACTAGGAGTCCTAATCCTGATGCTAACTAATTAGACTCCTTAACTACATATAAAACTATCTTGAGTGGTCTTATGAAGTAATGCATTGACTATGCAGTCAGTAGACACAATTTAACCATGTAAGAGAATTTACTAAAAACTATCAGAAACAATATGAATAAAAGCAGTATAAACTCCAGCTAAAAAATTGATTTTTATCGGATTAAATTATGAAAATTCATTAACATGATATGAGTCAAAATGCTGCATTAATAAATGGAAATTCACATAAATATAAGTTCAGAGGCAATAAAATTAACTTCAATTACATAAGAGATCAATAACCCAGAAAAAAAAACCATATTAAGCAATTATGGTGACTGAGTGCCACGGCGCTAAAAGAGCACTTGACAATGGTCCCTTCATCTCCTTCAGCAGCAGCTGCTACAACACTTGATTCCTCACTAATATCAATAACAGTGTCAATAAGACGCTGATTTATTTCCCTAATTTCGTCTTTAAGAGCATGAATTTCATGCAACAAGATCACCATAGTCACTTCACAGGTATAAGTTTCTGAATGGATATGATAAAATGAACTCTCAGCACAGCACACTCATAATAAGCATATCTTTATGTGTCTCAGTATATGCTATCAGAAAGTCACCAAAATCACTTCCACTATCAGTCAAGTGACTAAATCAGATCTAAGATTGAGCTGAATGTCAAACATGGATCTTTGAAGCTAGAACCATGTTTAAAATAGGTCATATTCATACAAACATCCATTTCAGCAAAAGACAAATACCTCTAACTTACACCTCTTGATACCAGATGTTGCAGTTGACTCTAGGTCTGATATTTCCGAATCATTAATACTACTGGTTGATGATACGACATTTAAGGGAATGGCACTAGTGTAACGCTTCATTTTCCTTGTTCTGTTAGTTCTGTCGTGGCTCATGAAATTTCTTACTTGTAAACGACAGTTTGTCATAGCAACTAAATCCTCACCATCTGCAGCTCTAGATCCATTACCGGGAGCTGATCCTGCAAACCTATCAACCATGCTGACAACAGAGCCAATGTCCCTGACAGAAGCACTCAATGCCTTAGGAGACATAGATTTTACCTGGAAACCAAAGATTATTATAAATCATTAACCAACAACAAATGAGGAACCACCAAAAATGAATACAGTATCAAGTGAAAGGAAAAAGCAATGACTAACTGCTTTCATTAAACGATCGAGTAAGCTGGCAAAAGAAAAAACAGACTCAAGTAAGCTTACAGTATAAGAAAAGGTTCACTTAAGCTAAAAAGTTTCAATTTCTTTCCCTTTTCTACTTTTAATACTATGGGTTTTCATTAATTTGTTTATTTTAATTAAATTTCATATATTTTTGAACAGATCCTTGTAAGTAAAAATGAGAACGTACCTGCTGTAATTTGCCAGCAATTTTCTGATACAATTCATGAAGTTCAGGTAAGTACAGTTCCTTCATTGTTTTGATCTGCTGACAAATGAAAAAACAAACAGTTAACTTTAACTTTTTCAGGTGCCGATAACTTAAATTAACATGCATCAGTCAGCTACATAGTACATGCTTTTATGAAATATAATAACAACCATAATTTCTGTCATTCACATAATGTCTTCATCGTTTTTTTATCCTCCCAATCAGATATTTATAGTTTATTATTGCATGTATGTTTCACATTCTTGGTCATCCACAATTATCTTAATTACTTCCATAACAGCTACAAAATCCTAGCTTGATAGGTGGAATTAGTTTGATGAACAAGTCATATTACCTTCTGGTAAACCTCTTCTTGCCAATCAACTCCACTCGCATGTCCAGTTGCAGCTGAATCGACAGATGCTACAAAAGGATGTTCACATAATATCATATGAGAAATGCAAAATTGTTATAGAAACCTTTAAAACAATGCAAAACTATACAAGGCAACAACATACTTGATGATGTCTCTAGAAGAGGTCTCTGTGGTTGATATAACTGCTTTTGCTGATCAATTACATTTTGACCTGATGGTTGAAGCCTCATTTCACGTTGTAGTGGATTTGGCTGTTGTTGCAAACCCAACTGTTGCTGCATCTGCGGCTGTGAGTGAATCAGTGACACAATTTGCTGTTGTGGTTGTTGTGCCTAAGATGGAAGCAAATTAGATCCACTATGTTGCCATTGTTGCTGCATTGGAACTTTGGATTGTTAGGAACTGTGCAGTTGAAGTTCATAGCTATATACCTGTACAATAAAGCATAGACCACATATAAATATATATGCCCATCTGATCTCCTCTGTTTTTTATGACACAACCAGTCGTAATACATTAAGCTTTAAACCAAAAACACCCACATTTGCAAGTGCTATAAGCAAATAAAGAATATGTATACACTTTCATGCTAAGATCTGATGAAAATTACCTTTTACTCACAACCTTAATCTGCTTCCCATTGATTTCTATGGTTGAATCATCTACAACCATAATGCTTCCTTTGAATAATCCATGAGTAGAGTCATATTTAAACATGTAGGCCTGGATAAAGAATATAAAATATCATAACCATTTTCACATAATGGGATGACCTTAGAAGACAATTAGGAGTAACCGTTACTTAAGTTGAACTATTAGCAAAGGACATCAATTTAATAAAATACTCTGAAAATACTCATTTCATTCAGATACATATAATTTCATGTAATATAAAGGTCATTCAAGGTAGCATCATAAGCCTATTAATGACCATGGTTCATCACTACAGCCACTACTCACCTCAGACCATAATCCAAAAAATGTGAGAAATTTTAAAGTGCCAAGTTAACAAGCTGCCATGCTCTCAACTTGACATAAAAATAAGCTCACAAAAAATCACAATAAAATCCAAACTGCAAGCATTGCACACAACAAGCATAAGCATGATTCAAGTTAGATCTGAAAGAATAGAATCATTTTTTGAGCAATAGATAATTGAGATAATTATATGCAACTAAATACTTGGTAACATTTATAGAGGGTTTAAGGTGATAAAAATAATTTCAAAGCAATTAATGATCTGGATTTAAGACATCTCTCACATTTAATAGCAGTGAGAATAGAAATTATTTAGTCAAAACTATGAAGAGAAGATAGCGTAAAAGTGAATTACAAGTCCAGGAGACTAGATGATTTCTTAAGAGAACACACAATGAGCACCTCCATTCCTATGAGGTGTTTATCAAAATTAATAGCTACTGAAATAAAATGCAATTTAAACGTTCTTCCACATACTTTATAACATAGTTTGCCTTGACCATATTAAAGTAGAGCAGAATCATTTTAGCCACTTTAGACAAAAAAAATCACCACATTCAACAACATATTATTAACACAACAAGAAATCAAGCAAGCATGGCACAAAAACTTGACTTAAGTCATATCATTATACATTATGAAGCAAACATCTAACCAGGTTGTAAGCAAAGATATGTCAACCAAATATTATGCTCGATGCAGTCTTACAAACATAAGAAAACTTTTTTGCATCATCTGAGTAGTGCCATTTTAATTTATAAATTATAATGACTATTCATGAGCATAGCAACAACATTCGCAGCTGAAATCCATCAAGTTGCAGCTAGCTTGACATCCTTACCATGTATTTAGCATCAATAAAAGGATCATTCACTGCCACCACGTCGATATCATCCCTGAATATTGCCACTCGTAAAACCAATCTTCCAATCCGACCAAAACCTATATGAGCCAAGCATTGAAAAAGTAAGGAATTAATCAACTTTACCATTCTTCTTTCAAAGAAAATAAACAAGTTTAAACTGTAAAATAGAGGCATAAATTCAAAAGAATATGTAACCGAGACAGGTTTTTGAGGAAAATAAAAGAAAACTACATACAAACTTATATACACACGTGAGTATATATAAACACATTAAGCTCGACTAGACAAAATAATAGCAATAAAATGGTCGATCAAATGGCACAACGAAGATTATTGATTGCTAAAAATGATCAAAGGGTTTACGGGAGAGCTTAGCTAGAGATAGAGAGAAAGTGAAGAAGACCTTGGGAGGAGGATTGGAGGAAGCAAGAGGCGCAAAGATTTCAGGTCTAGACGCTTCAATCAGAGCAGCTCCGTTGGTAGATTTGAGCAGAGAAGAGAACGCCATTGTTGACTGTGTACAGAGCTTTCTCGTACTCTTTCTCTTTTCTCTTCTTCTTTCTCAACAACCCTAAATAACCAAATACCTTCTGGCTTTATGCGCCTCTTGGAAACTGGCACAAGCCGCCGCTACCAGTCCTGTAGAGTCCCAGAATTTACTTAGCTAGTTAGATAGTAGTAGTAGTAGTAGTAATAGCTAGTATTAGTTATAGTATGTTCATTACTGTGGATTTTGGTTCAAGCCGGGACTTAGTTGGAAACTCCTAGCAATAGTTATGGATTTTATAAATTTAACCTATAGTTTAAGAATATTAATTATAACATAAGGTTTGATTAATATTGCTGGTTATTAATATGATGATTATTATAACCTAAGGTTTAGATAGAGTCAATAGGATTATGACACTTGTCATATGCATGATTATTAATGAGTCATTATTTTAATAAGGGAAATATAAGACTTAGTCTTCACCAGAATCTGTTAGGAGCATGATATTTATTTAGATATTTAGACTCACAATTTTATTTATTTGTGATTTAGATATTTTATTTATTTGTGATTTAGATAATTAAATAGATTTTTCGTAACTTTAGGGTATTGTAACTTCCGACCTATTTTTGACCCAGTTATGTTATGAATTTCGAAAAATAGTATTTCTAAAAAATTGTAGATAATTTAATTAGCTTTCTAACGGTATAAATATATTCTAAATTGAAGTCCTACAGCTCCCGATATGTTGATTTTACTTAGTTTAGAGTTACGGGATTTAAAAAGTTAGAAGATTTTTATTCCTTAGGATTCTATTTTAAATTTAAATTTAAATTTGGATTATAATTAGCAGATTTTTATTCCTTAGGATTCTATTTTAAATTTAAATTTAAATTTGGATTATAATTAGAAGTTTTTTATTCCTAGAACTCTATAAATAGGACCTAGCACCAGGCATTTTTCATTCATTCATCAAGCTAAGTTTAGAGGCTGCAAATTGCTAGGTTATTGTGAGAGTGTAAACACTTGGGTTGGGGATTATAAGCTTAATCATTTTTAAGCTTACCAAACACTTGGGAAGTAAGGCTTATAACACATTTCGGTTCAAGGTTTAGATTGGTCATAAAGCATTCAAGGTATTCCAAAACTCTAGTTCATTTGGTATTATTTTCTTCAAGTTCTTATAGTTTTCTACTCAGCCCCTAACTTTATTCTTTATTCTTGGATAGGAAATCTAAGTTCTTGAACATAAGGTTTTTGGTAAGTATATTCTTGATGGTATAGTTCTTCCATTCTTTTCATCTCATTCTCTTTAGTATACTCACCCTTCCATTTATGGTTTTTAGGAGTGTTCCAAAGTCCCAAAACTGTTCTCATATCCCGGTATTTTGGTAAGTTAAATAGGATAGATCTTGTATGTTTGTATGATATGTTATGCTATGTTTATGTTATGATAAGTTTATGCTATAATAAGTATATGTATAATACGTTTTGTAGTCCTTGGGCATATGACTTGTTTAGATAACAAGCCCCAAGATTATGTTTTTAGTCGCTTGGGCATATGACTTGCTTAGATAGCAAGCCCCAAGATTATTTTATCATTTTCATGGTTTAGAGTTATGGTTTACCCTACCTCAGATATTAGACAGGGGACCTAGATGGGTTATCATATACTACCATGTGATCTAACCTACCTCAGATATTAGACAGGGGACCTAGATGGTTTATCACATGCCATGTTAATGAGTTAATGGCCATTAATATTGTAGTCCTATATGATATACGTTTTTATAGTCATATGTTTTTAGTGTATGCTTATGGTTTATTATGTATGTTTTAGATAGTATTATATTTTATAGTATATGATGTAGTTTTATGCTTATGATATATGATGTATGTTTTTAGTAGGTTTTCCTTGCTGGGCACTAGGCTCATTCCTTTATTTTTAGTGTGATGCAGGAAAATGAATATGGAAGGCGGAAGGATTATTGGTAGCTTGGCTTATGTGTTGAGGATGGATGGAATGTGTGGACTGTGTGTCGATCGAGGATGAAGTTATTATTATTATTTTAGTATTTTAAATCATGTTTTTTTTCCGCGTTTAGTTTTGTAAACAATTTTCTTTAGTTTAAAATTGTGTTTTATGTTTTAAACAATGGGTACCCATGCCATATTTTCTATTATTATGTATTTGATACAATATTTCAAGATTTAATAAAGTTAGTTATATTATTTCTTATGTATATTTCCCAAAATAGTAGTTATGTATAGTAGATCCAATGGTCCAAGGTCTTAGAAATAGTTGGGTCATTACAAGTCCTCATCCCTCATCATCAAGTCCCCTAACCTCAAAACCCCTTCCGGGGACCCAAAAGAGTCCAGCTTGGCTTGCTCTGTGGGTAACCGGAACCGACAAACGGGGCAGGAGTTATGGTGAGCGAGCCAGGGCAGAATGCAGTCGGGATGGTAGAGATTCTTAAAGGAAGATTTCAAGCAGGGAGAGGCGCAGATGGGTGCGAAGAAGAAAACGGGAGAGTTATAGGCGGGCTAGGAAAAAAGGGGAAAAAATATAACAAGTTATAGGCGGGCACCAAAATAAATTAGCGCCATTTTTTTATTTTACCACATATATGTATATAATAATACTTTTTCAGTAGTATTATATTCTTGTGTTATGCTAAGGGGTATTTGGTGTAGTGCTGGGACCAGCAGTAGTCCTCCAGGTCCAAGTAGAACCAGTGATAGTTTTAGATGGAGCTCTCCATTGGACTTAGGTGAAGATCGTAGAACATTGAGTGCTCCCATGTTCACCAAAGAGGATACAGAGGCCTCATATCAACATCATTCCTTAATCGGCAAAGCTTCAAGAGAATTACACCTTGGCAAGTTATTTCATAACATGTTTGAATTGAAAACCAAAGCATCCATATTTGCGATGAAGAATAATTTTGAGTTTATGGTGAAGAAATTTGGGACTAATGTGTGGTACATTACCTGCAAGGATCCTGATTGTGGTTGGAGATTGAGGGGCAAGAAAAAAATGCGATCTGAAATGTTCGAGATTACTGTATACAACGAAGTACACACTTGATCACAAGAAATTCGAGATAAGGACCACCGTCAAGCATCACCGTGGGTTGTTGGCCACCTAATCAAGAGGAAATTTGTTGCCGATGGTACTTGGTACATGGAAAACAACATAAGGGAGGACATAAAGCACCATTTTGGGTTCGAAATGAGCTATGAGAAGGCATGTAGATGCAGAGAAAATGCTATTATGTATGTTAGACGGACACCTGAGGAATCATACTCCAAGTTACCTGGATGGTCATTTCAGGTATCTTTTCCCCCGGTGTTTCTAGGCGTGGATTCTAGTATTGTTGTCGTGTCATTTGTATGGACGACACATTCTTGAATAATAAGTATGATGGCCACATGCTCTGTGCTATTGCGTTGGATGAAAACAACCACTTGTTTCCAATTGAGTTTGCATTGGTGGACAGTGAGAACCATAACTCTTGGACTTATTTCATGAGAAAATTGAAGGAAGCCATAGAAGACTGTAACGACCCAAATTTCCTAATAAGGCTTAGGGCTTGATTAGGGGGCCAGGATTGAAAATTATTGAATTATGTGATATTTATGTGTATCATTATGTGAATATGTGAGTTATATCATAATATGACTAAATATGCATGTTTAGGTGTATTCAATATGCATGTGGGCCCATTTTTGTTTAATTGGGCAATTTTCATATTTTGACAATTTCGGACATATTTAGCATATATGTGATATATGTGTGGTGCTTCATTATTATTTGGTTATGCTAGGGTTACACAGCACGAGACGATCCTAGCAGGCAAGCTAGTGGGAAAGTCACAATGGGATTCATACTTGACTCGGAGTGAGTCAAGGGGTAATTTGGGTATTTAGCACATTACTGATATATTGGGTAATGGGAATAAATATTTGATGATAAATTGGGAGTTATTGAGATCAGGGGGAAATTCTGGGAGTTTTTACTATTTTACCCCCGGGGGCGTTTTCGGGACCCTGAGCATTAGGATTTGCTTGAGGTTACTTAAGCTTGAAGTAACCTGTTAGAATTATAAAAGAACGTTTAGAACGTTCTCTTTTCCTCCCGTTCCCTTTTCGTCACCCGATTGCATTTTCGAAGGAAACTTGAGTTTTAAGACTCAGATTCAGGCAAGGATCGAGGCATAGCGATTTTAGGGAAGATTAAGCTTTTTAGCTGGAGGATTTAGTTGGGAAACGACTTAATTGGAGGTAATCCATGTTTTAAGTTTTTGAGATTTTAAGCTTGAATTGGATTTTATGTTTTGATGAGTTTTTTGATGATTTGAAACTTGGGTTTTATTGGTTTTGGATAATTAGGATGTTTGGGAACTTTGATTTTTGGATTTGGAGATGTTTGGATAGGTTTTTGGAAGGTTTTCAAATGGAGAAAACGAGGTTTTTGGCTGGGTTCATGGGTGGGTCGTGGCCCTGTTCTAGGGCACTACGACCTAGGCTTGAAGAAGGAGGAGGCTGGCAGATTTGCAGGTACGGCCGCGACACAAGGTTGGAGTGTTGTGGCGCAAGGTGCATTCAAAGAAGAGGCTCGGCCTCTGTTTGGAGGCGGGCTGTGGCTCAGTGATGGAGGGCTGCAAAACTTAAGGGCAATTTTTCCTAGAGTTGGTTTTTAGTCATGGGAACTTAACTCTAAGGGCCTGGGATCGATTCTACTACCCAGTTGAGTAGGATTTGACGCCCCGGAGGCTAGGTTTGGGTTTGGAAGTATATATTTACTCATTCTGATGAGGTTTTATATTATGTTTGTGACTAGGTTATCACTAGGGGCTTGGAAACAGGATCATGCTAGTGGCTCGTTTATTGGTAACTTGTGCTTGGACCAAAGGTAAGAAAACTGCACCCAGTATGTGACATGCATGGTTATTGATGAGGCGTGTTGAGTGCTCTATATATGGACATTGATTGCATTGTAAATGCATAGCAGTACATGTGATTAGGGCATGGCATGAATATTGAATATGAGATTGATCAGAGCTTGAGTCTCTGTAAATGTGCATGATCATAACTATGCTAGTGAATGTTGAGTAAGCATGCTAAATGCCTTATATTTGGATATTTGACATATGATATACACCTGGGTGCATTGCTTACTTGTGAGTGGAACTGACTCTATAATCAGAAACGACAATGGTCTCAGTATTGATCCTGAAGCTGTGACTTATCAGTTAAGTTCAGTGATGATATGAGCACTAGTCGTATGGAATTGACCTATGAGTCAAGAGCGGCATAAGCGTAATGAACGCAGAGCCGAAATGATTAGATCTAATCAACATAAGCATTGAATGAATCATCATGAGCATTAATGCTTGATTGACCTTAAGTTCGATGAAAACTAAAAGCGCTTGTCCAGTCTAAAGGCTAGTTACTTAGAGCCAGGGCCAAAAGGCTCAGGTGACTGCAACGTCACATGGCTATGGGTGCTGAGCCCAAGTTTGTGACTCACTCATTAGTCACCTATTTGATTAGGGTGTAGAGCCCAAAGTGTGACTCTTTAGTCACCTATTTGATTAGGGTGCAGAGCCCAAAGTGTGACTCACTCATCTGATTAGGGTTACAAGCCCCATCATGATTATTAGAATCATAAAGTGTTATTCACTTATTTGATTAGGGTGTAGAGCCTAAGTGCGTGACTGAATTGTCACTTATTTGAGTCACTTATTTTAGATGGACACATTAGCCATCTATTCTCATTATGACTCGATAGTCATCTATATAAAGGGCAGGGCCCATAAGTTATCTATACAAAGGGCAGGGCCCATAAGTCAGCTATACAAAGGGTAGGGCCCACAATCATTAATTTGACTGATTTGCATGCATGAATAGGGCTATTATTGCTAGGCATGCCTATTATGATTTAGTAACATGTTATTACTTGTTCATGAGCATATTGAGTTCTCTTGCTGAGCTTCGGCTCACGGGTGCTATATGGTGTAGGTAAAGACAAAAGAAAGTTGGACCATCCTTGAGTTGAAGACCTTAGGTGATGATGTGTACATATGCGGCTGCTCGACCACCACGGCCGATGGTTTAAAGAGAAACTAGGGTTAAACCCTATTTTGCCGCATAGGTCGGCTGGTTGTAAATCTTTTATGGTAATTATCCTTAAATTATATTTTTGGGATCCCAATTTATATAGTAAACGTTTTAGTGAAACGTTGTATCTTTGACCAAAATTTTTAACCCTAAACCATCAATCATACTTAGTCGCACGATTATGGCCAAATGACTCGATTAGCGAGTTTAGCACTATTTAAAATGCACACCGTAACGTTCTCTGGGTAGGAGGGCATTACAGGACGTTGAGAACCTAGCTTTTGTATCGGACAAGCATAAAAGCATTAATCATGCTTTGGAGCGTGTGCTCCCAGATGCCTATCACGGTGCATGTTACCACCACATCTGTATGAATGTGGTGACAAAATTCAAAACTGACCACTGTCAAGACATCATCGGGTGTACAACGTATGCGTTTCGAAGAACGGAATTTCACAAGTTCTTTGACAAGATTAAGGTAATTAATCCACCCATTGCTTAATATCTCGAGGGAATTGGTTTTGATAGGTGGAGTAGCGCTTATTTTCCTGGAAACCGATACAATATCATGACGAGTAACTACGCATAAAACTTTAACAATAAAACTAATGAGGCAAAGAGTATTCCAGTTGCCACTTTTCTTGAATTCATAAGATTCACTCTTTAATCTTGATTTGCCGATAGACATGAAATGGCTACAAAAGCAACAACTGTGTGATCACCTGAGATGGAAAAGGATGTGAAGCAAATAGGTGAGAAAGTAATTTTCCTGGATGTCCAAGTCCTTGGTCATCATGAATTTCTTGTGGTCGATGGTAATGGTGATGGTGAGATGAACTTGGCCACAAAATCATGCTCTTGTTGCATGTTCCAAACCATTGGGATACCCTATGTACATGCTTTTGCTGCAGCTAGAAAAAGAAGCATAAACATTTACTCATTGTGTTCCCCTTACTATAGAATCGAGGCATTGAGGGACACTTATAAGGAAACTATTTACCCTATTGGGAACGAGGATAAATGGTTAATCCCTGATCACATCAGAGATATGGTTGTCGGTGTCCCCATTGTGAAAACCCCTATTGGAAGGCCCATGAAGCAGAAAGTGGGTAGGCGAAAGACAAACCGCTATGCTTCACGCGGGGAAAAGATCGTTAAGCCACGTAAGTGTAGCAGATGTGGTGGTAGTGGGCATAATAGGATGTCATGTAAGGCTAGGCTTTAAAAATTTGTGTTCTGTAATAATTCAATTGATTTTGCTGCATTTATTATATTCAAGTACCTCTCCTAATACTTTGTTGGTTTTGATCTAAAAAAATAGCTCTTCACAAAAAAAATTCGGTCTGCCTCAATAGGATTCGATAGGTCTCGACACAGTAGTCAGTCTACCTCGATAGGTCTTAATCTGGACCCATTGAGCCAAATCGAGTCCTATCAAGGCATATCGAGGCAGATATCGTTATGTATTATTATGACCCTATCGAGGTAAATCGAGTCCTATCGAGACAGATATCGTTATGTATTATTATGACTCTATTGAGGCCAATCGAGTCCTATCAAGGAAAATATCATTTTGTATTATTACGACCCTATTGAGGCCAATTGAGTCCTATCTAGGCCTATTGAGGCATATGTCGTGATGTATTATTATGACCCTATCGAGGCAAATCGAGTCCTATCAATGCATATCGAGTCAAATTTGGTCCAGTATTATTCTGGACTTATCGAGGCCAATCGAGTCCTATCGAGACAGATTTGTTTAAGCATTATTTTGCCTACCGAGACCAATCGAGTCCTATCAATGTCTATTGAGGCAGATTTGGGTAAGTATTATTTTTTACCTATCGGGGCTTATCGAGGCAGTTCGTTTGACCCATCGAGTTTTGTCGAGGCAGACACATTATGTGAATTTAGTAGTTTTTATTTAATAACTTTATCAAAAAATAATGTTTGATAAAAACCATATACAAAAACTAATTATATAATATGATATACAAAAGGTGTATCAAGAAAATGTAAAGAGCTTTAAGGTGACAAATTCTGATAAAATAGGTCCACACACCACTTGGTCCTAAAATGCTGCATGTTCTCATTGATAACGGTATCGAGTGGAAGCCTCGAAACCAAATGCTCGATATGTTTGATGGAAAACATACTACAATCCCCACTACATATAATCGATTTTGTGTCAATACAAGAAAAAATAACTTTAATATTCGGATTTCAAAAAACACTAATTAAATAGGGGAATACATTGTCTTATTATAAGGAAACTCCTCAGGATAAATACAACAATACGAAAAAGGCTTTGCTTTCTGCTCAGGATATGTTTGGAGGTCGTCATGGTCGTCTAACAAGCCAGAACACCACAACAACGAAGGCAACAATAAGCACCAAGACTTTATCACTTCCTCCAACAGAGTCAGACTAAGCACGATATGGTTGGAATCATAAATGTTGATGCACCACAATGGAATGGAGACTTTAATGGCGATTCAATGCGCAACTTGTTCAACGTGCAAGGCAAAATATACTTCACTCACATTGTGCCAAGATGCAAGGAACTAATTATCATCACCCTTCAGCATTTTCAACACATTGTTGTCCCGTGTATACTTAGTTATGATCTCTTTGAAATGATTCCAACGACCTACGCACACTTGGGGGAATGTGGTGTTCATGATCGTAGCATGCTGTCGAAATATGGCATGATAAAAGTGGCGTCGGCGACGTAGCATGTGCAAAGCGGCATCAATATGCTATAAAAACATGAAAATTCGTTAGTACCATCAACATATTTTATGATTGAATTGAAAACATAAATGTAATTTACATATCGAATCCCAAAGCCAAGTTTGAACCGTGTGCAACTGCAAGAACCATGCCACACTGTGTGTCCTAGTATGGATGTTCCAATCCCTCTTGTTGTCGATCTTCCCGATCATCCACTTATGGAAGCTCTTATCCTGCTGTGGGTCACACTTCCTCAAAGGTTCAGTAACTAGCCCATGTTTATTTACTCTCATCCTCTTTGTTGGGTCGGTGAAGTCATCAAAACGCTTGGGCCTGCATTTCTTCCTCACGATTTCAAAGTCAGTGACCTCCTCAGGCTGTAGTACTCGTACACTGGGACTATTGGCGTCACTGGAAACAAGAGATGTCTAGGCTTGTGAAGTGGAGGATGAATCACTGGGCTCATAGTCCTCAGGAAAGATATCAGACTCTGTATTTGATTTTAAGTGGGTGGATCGACTTGGGACCACTGAAATCAGCTGCGGCAACTGAGCCATGATCGTAGTCTAATTCTGAACTAAGGTTGCATGGCCCTCCTCAACCCTCTTGAGCCTCTACATCAACTGCTCATAATCAGGCTGGGCAACCTAACTAGAGGAAGGTGCACAGGCTTATGAAGTGCTCTCCTCAACCCTCGGGACATCCTCGTAAAATGGAAGCTTCCTTTACAACCTCTGCCAGCTTTTCTGCCTCCTTCTCATGCACTACTTCCTCTACTGTAGTCCCAGCCTCCACTATAGTTGATTCCAACCCAGGGAATAACTTGGAATCAACGTCTGGGAGGCTATTGTATTAGACTACCTCACCGGGACGTGACTTCAGCATGGAAAATACCACTAACTGCATGGTCGAATAACATGTGTCAGAAAAACTTTAATAAAATAAACCGTTAATCAATTAATTTGTGGCATTTAACAAGATAAAGTGGAACTTACTCGACACTTGGCGAACATAGGAACCAATTCAGCTGTCGAAAGAGTGATATCGGTCTTCGTAGCCCAGGTAAGCATCCTGGGAATCTGGTTCCCACTATTATCACCGTACTTACTCCTGATAGCTGACATGGCCTTGAAAGCCTATTACAGAAGTGTGGGGACATAGCCATAGAAACTATACTTCGACTCCTTCTATTTTTTGCTTGAACCCTCTTTGTTCTTCTCCTCATAATATTTAAATTGTTTTTGTATGTCCTTTTGAACTCCTCTAATAACCTTCTTGAAGGACAGCTTCCCCCACAGATACTTGAAATAGTAGTCAAGATCCTCAACCATCTTCAGGGAATCACCACATATCTTTGTTGTCTTCTCTGGGGCTTTCAGTACCCCTTCTATCATATAGCACAAACCCAGCTTAAATGCATCTACTGGGTTTGTCGAGGCCTTCAAAACATCTTCCAACTGCTCGAAACTAACCTTGGAATCACCATTAAAGTATTCTTGGATGATCCGATCACTTGAAATATGCTCTCTCAACTTATCTGGGGACGGGGTGCTCCCAAAATTCAGCCCGGTGACTAGGGCAAACTCTACAATCCCAAATCTACAAAGAGTGTAGCCCAAGTAGAACTGGCCCTCTTCAGCCTTCTTGCTTTCCACCTTCCGCAACATAAGCTGATGTAGGAGAACCCCAGAAAAACTAAAGGGCTCGGCCTTGACGATTTGTCCCAACGGGCATGCCTTTGCCCATTCAATTAGCTCGTGCCTCTTAAACTGCTCTATAAGGGTTTCTAAGTAAGCACTACCCCTATAGGTGGCACGATCAGGAAAGTGCTTCTCCAATGGTACAATGAAATCAAGCATCTGAACAAAAAAAAAAACAAAAAAGTTTTAAACAATCTGGTAGCTATCGAGGATAATCGAGGCATGTCGAGGCCCATCGAGGTAAAAAAAATTCAAAGGCTACAAAAATCATTGAGGCCAGTCGAGGCATGTCGAGGTTTCACACAATATTAACTCTTGCTACACCCATTGAGTACCATCGAGGCATATCGAGGAACAAACCCAACTAAAATAAAAAATGCAAACATCGAGGCCCATCGAGTACTATCGAGGCCTGTCGATGCCTCACTCAACTCTGTGTTCAATCGAGGCCCATCGAGGCCTCACCCAACTCTATGTTCAATCGATGCCTATCGAGACCCATCGAGGTCTATCGAGGCACATTGAAATTCAATATCTATCTAAACCTATCGAGGCATGTCGAGGCCCTTCAACTCCTACAACCAGTTTCCATCGAGGCCTGTCGATGCCTCAGTAATCGAGGCCTATCGAGGCTTGTCGATTGGTGACTAAAAAAACTAAAAAAAAAACAAGATTTCTTCATTCCCAAGCTTCGATTTATCGTATGAACAAAAAACTAAAAAAAAAAAACTGACCCAGACAATTTATTCAAGAATAAACGCGTAAAGTTCTCACCTTTGACTATTTCAGGGTTTACACGCCTCTCCGTCTACTCCGGTCGTCCCCTCCGTCGATTTTCTGGCCACTGGTGCGCGGTCGTAGTCGTGGAAAACAAGGCCCACCGTTACACGAAGAATGCGATGGGAGGTGAGGGATTTTGGGGGTTTTGGTTGGGATTTTGGCCTGGTTTTGATTTGTTAGAATAGAGAGAGACCGAGAGAGTAGAGAGAGAATGGGTCCAACAAATGCCAAGGGTATTTTGGGAACCGAGGAAAATAATGGAATCAATTTTACATTTAGATAGTAGATAATATATTTTTGTTATGCTACTCTCATTTAATGCATCAATAGTGAAAATTTTCTAGTAATATTGAATATATATTAGTATAATGTTTATTATAATAATAATAAAAAAACTCCCTCTACATAAAATTACGACTCTTTCAAATATATAATGGTGGAATAACTTTTTGGGTCAATTCCTTGTCATAGACTTTATTAAATGCTATTTTTCTCACAAAAAAATAAAATAATAATGATGATAAAAGCAACGACACAAACCAAGAAAATTAG
Source organism: Humulus lupulus (assembly GCF_963169125.1). Classification (NCBI taxonomy): domain Eukaryota; kingdom Viridiplantae; phylum Streptophyta; class Magnoliopsida; order Rosales; family Cannabaceae; genus Humulus; species Humulus lupulus. Next base: position 65,162,857 of record NC_084800.1, read on the forward strand.
CTAAAAGTAGGACAAATTCTCTTGGAAGCTTTATATCAATTTGTTTGTTTTTTTTATTGGTTACAACTTACAAGTTCTAGAAAGAATCATTTAGAGTTTAGACAATGTTAACGTAGAAGAAAAAGGAACGGAAAGTGAAAAAGACAGAAAAGAAAAAGAACAAATTACAAATTGGACGGCCGAAAACTTTGAAACACCCACGCCCGCCCGCCCGCCCACCCAAACCAAAAAGTCAACTTTCATCGAACCATTGGGCCATCGGCCCATTCTATTTTTATGTCCTTTTCATAAACAATAAGTATATTTATTTACGGGAATTTTTTAAAAATATAGCTTTTATGTGATTAATATGCAAAAATATTAGAGTTATATTTTTTTTAATTTGTATCAAAAATTTATTAAAGAAAAAATTAAAGTATGGAAAACACAATTAGTAGCTAACTAAATATGGAAATGTCACATTTTTTTTTATCATAGTTATGTTTTCTTTGATTTTGAAGATAATTTTTTTTTCATCATTTTTTTTCTTTTTTTTCCTTGTTTTTTCTTCCATTTTTTCCTTTTTCTTTTATTTTTTTTCAACCAATTTTTTCCTTCATTTTTTTTCTTTCAATTTTTTCATTATTCTTCTTCCTTTATTTTTTATTCATTTATCTATTTTTCTCTTTCATTTGTATTGTTTTGTTTTTTTTTTCATATTTTTTCAGTTTTTTTTTTTCATTTTATTTTTTCTTCATTTTTGTATTTATTATTTTCTCCTTCTATTTTTTTTTTCTTTTTTCACACATATGAGCTTTTTTTTTCTTCTTTTTTTTCTACTTCCATTTTTTTCTACCAATTTTTTCATTCATGTTTTTTTCTTTTCATTTTTCCATTATTTTTCTTCTTCTTCTTTTCATTCTTATTTATTCATATATTTTTTTTCATCCATCATTTCTTTTTCTTTTTTTCATTTTTGTACTTATTCTTTTCTCATTCTATTTCTTTTATTTTTATTTTTTTACACATATATTTTAACATTACATAATTATTCTACTATTTTATTTATTTATTTTCTTTTATTATTGTAATTTTTTTTATAGTTTTTTCCACTATATGTAAAAAAAATTCACATCAATTTTTTCAACATTTTCTTTTTACTGTAACACTTATAGGAATACCAAAATTTGGAAAGAAAACTAATAAAAATATGAAAACGTGAATGAGTAACTGATTACCTTCACATTCTTTGTGTGTATATTTCTGTTGGTAACTGGTTACTTTCACGTTCTGGTGTGTGTATATTTATAGTTTCTTTATGGGAACTAGTTACTTATGTTACTAAAATCATAGTTACTTCTTCTTCATTTTTTAATGAAGTGTTCTTCTATTTTTTTCCTTCAAATTTGATATTACTTTTCATATTTAATATGAGTAACTCGTCACACCTCTTAGGTAACTGGTTACCCCTTTTATGGCAGAAAGTTACTCATCTCAGGATAACTGGTTACCCCTCCTGGTGCATGTTATTTAACCTAACTCTAGACTTTTTTTTTTAAGATCAATCAAGTAACTGGTTACCCTACCCAGAATTTGAAAAAAAAAATGTACAATCTTAAAAAAACATGTTTATAATAAATAAATAATAATTTTAAAAACAATTCATATTACAAAAAAAGAATTTGCAAAACAACCAAAAAAAAATTAATAATATAAAAGCAATATAAAAAAACAAATAACCTAAAATAATAATAATTAAATTACAAGCACACCCTTCCAAATTTGATTAAGAGTAAAACTATGACATAAACCAACTTTTATATAAAAATATGGGAAAATAAACCCATAAAAGTGAAAATTCTTAAAAAAGACCATAAATTAACTTTTTTTGAAAAAAAATCACATTTTTGCACATTCTATTAAAAATCCCATATAAAATATAATTTCCTCTTTATTTATTTATATCTCAAACACCAACAATATCACCACTTCCTCCACTTTTCTATCTTATTTATATGTCTATATATTTTTAAATTGAATGTTCGCATATTTTTATTACTTTCTTATTCTTGCAAGTAATTTTTATAATAAATGTTTGGTCAATGTATAAATTTAAAAAAATGTGAGTCTAATTTGGTGATATTTGGTTGGGAGTAATATTTTTTTTTTGTTTGAATACTTTCAATGGAATGACTTTTCCTCTAGTTTTGTGAAATAAGTATTTCATCTAAAAGTTTGAGAAAAAACCATTCCAACACACTAATATAAAAATTATTTTTTACTCATAGTAAATTTTTATTCTATTCATATTCTCATTCACATTACCATTATCAACCCAATTCCATTATTTTTATTTTTCCCAACCATACATACCCTAATAATTTTATTCCAAAAAGAGAAGTATTTATATTATTATTATTATTTACTTGTCTTTTTTTTTTTTTGTAACTTTTTATTTGTCTTTCTTTACATAAGCATTATGCAATATGAATTCTTTCGTTCCCTCTCTCTCTTTTGTTTTTATTAAGTGTGAATGAATTTGAAAAGTTACATATAGGTGGGAGATTTAAAAAAAAAATGTTTATTGTCTAGTTTAAATAAATGCAAATTTAATTAATAAGCTACTCAAATTATCATGACCAACATATGAAAAAGAAATCTGAATTATCAAATACACCCATATAAGATATATGATAATTTGAGTCTGCAAAAGTTCTACCAAATAAGCAAGAGCATACTATTTATTGACCATTTACAAATATATAAAATAAAAACCAAACAACTAACTTTGGTTAATAAATAATAATAATTATAAATTAATAATAAATTTATTATTACATAATTTAGTGAAGAGAATAATAATAGATAAAATATTCACCTAATAACTTTTAATACATCATTATAATTATTTAAAAAAATATAAATATTAATAACTACAATTGAATGGCAGTATAAGGAGGTCAGAAGTCAGAATGCATAAAATTTGTGGTGGAAAATGAGTTATAAGTAACCATTAATAATACAAGTTATAAGTTGGTAAATTAAAGATAAAGAAATTACAAATAAAATAAATATAAATTATTTTATACAATGTATATAATGTATATGATGTATATAATTAAAATAAAATAAGTATTCAAAAAAACCTACATAACTTATAATTACATAGAAAATTGTAATAATTATATAATTTATTTTTTGGCAAAATAAAAGATATAGTATTAAATGCAAAGACATCATAAAGATTAAGGAACTTTCACTTTTTAAAAGATAAATTCGTTGTCATATAAAATTAATATAATAATTAAGAAAATCCAAGCTTCTAGAAATTAAAACTCAAACTAATAAAAATAAATTCTCACTTTAATAATTAAGCCACCACGAGCTTGAGTAGGAAAAAAATAATAATAAGACATTTTTTTTGACAAAATAATAATACGACATTTAACATAACAAAATTCTTCTTAAAAACAATAAAAATAAATAATCCACATGTTTGGGATTGCGTTTTAAAACCACACCACATTTTTATATTAAGTCGTTTTCATTAAGAAAAGAGAATTCTAGATTTGAAGTTGAAGCACACGCACGTGGCATTTACTATTAGTAAATCATGCTGAATTTCAACCTATAAATAAATAATGATATTGTCATCATTATACAATGCGACAATGTTTGCAATTTTGAACAATTCCGCGTGAAGTTGTTCATATTTGACAAAAAAAACATTTGAAATTGAGTAGCCATTATATTTTAATATGTGCAACTCCAATATGTTTAAATTAAATTAGATATAGTCAATTAATAATTACACATTCTAATCTTCTTCTTCTTCTTCTTAAGAATTTTTTCCTTCTTTTCAAACTTTTTTTTTTTTTTGAATAAAAATGGATCACAATTCTACAAAGTACTCGAAGAGCTGTACAAATCTCACAATAAAAATAACATAATACAGTATGTCAAATAGATACATTCATAAAGCAAATCAACTCAAGAACTAAGACATCTCAATCGACAAGGACATACGTCGACTTAATTTACAAATGATAGTAAAAAACAAATAGAAATTGTGAATTTTGCTAACAAAATGGTGATTTGAGAAGTTTATCCATCAAAAATAAAAATTAGAATGCTAAATATATAAAAAAAAATATAAAGATTAGAAGGTTTTGTAGCCGATTATTTTTAAAAAAACATAAAAAGAAAATCATACACACAGGAAGTGAATCTCAACTAAGATACATTTTATCTTGGTAAATAATATTTAATTATATTATATAATATATGATGTATTACACTAAATACGACAATTACTGGCAGGGACGGATCTAGATAGACCCAATGGGTGGCTTTGGCCCCCTTTAATTAATTTATTTCATTTTAAAAATTTAGTAATTTTTAAACAAAAATTTATAATTTTGTTAAAAAATTATGTAATTGCCCCCGTAATTTATTTTTTTATGTTTTAGCACCCCTTATTCAACTTTCTGCCTCCGTCCCTGATTACTGACCATTAATTGTGTAAATAGTTGTATTTCATATTCTAATTTTCTTATGAAAAATAGTCCAACTTATTATTCTATTAAAAATACAAAATAAAACAACCGCCGCTTCATGTTGTCTAGTACTTCACTAAGCGATTCACATCAGAATTCACTAGTAACGGAGAAATTATATCCTTCATGATTTTTTTTTCTTCTAATTATATGTCATTATTTTGGATTTTTATGAAATAATTTATTTTTTGAAAAAAAAAAGTAATGGAGCCCTTCCTCAAAAACAAATAATTTCGAGTGTTGTTATTTGACACCTTAATATGCACAATATTACACAATGTGACATTTTATGGTTAGTCTGTTATACATTATAATACTTATTAAATTAAAATGTGCAGGACTTGATATTAAATTGCACCAATAACAGTATATTAGAACATCTCCAATGAAGTGTCAAATTGGCGAGCATTGCTAAAATATGGCTCACTTTATAAAAAAGTTACTCCAATGGTTTGCCAAAAGTTGTGTCAAATTTGACATATGCTAAAAGTTTGGCCAAATTTGACACACAATATAGCATGATGTATATTTTTGTATCACCATAAAATGCTACATTTTTTTATTTACTTTTATGTTATTTTTATTATTTTATTATTATTTTCATCTATCAACATTAAATAACATTAAATGCTAGACTTTTAGCTTTATTATTTTATTATTATCTTTAACTATCAACAATAAAATATAAAGTAAAATTATTATTTTTTGTATATTTTCAACAAATATTAAATGAGCATATATTAATGAAACATTAATTTTGCATTAGCTTTTATAATTGTGCATTTGAGCATAATGCTAAAAATTATGTCAAATATATCACATATTGATTTTTTTTGTCAAATATAGTACAATATTTACAACTCCCATTAGAGATGGTCTTACTTAGGTGTGTTGTTAGACACCATTAGTTCCTAAGAATTGCTAAGGGGCACCGGTGGTGCTCAACACCACAAGGAGGTGACGTATCGCTATTAGTGCAACTCAATATCGGGTCCCACATATTTGAATTTAATAAGTATGATGTGGTATCGCTAACCAATTATGAGGTGCCACTTCGTATGGTGTTGAATACCTTAAGGAGCCAAATAGCAACACTCTTAGTCCCTTAGCAATACTTAATAACTCCTTCATTATTTGGAAAAACTCCAATTAATAATGAGAGTCAATTGTTGATGTCAACAAGTGTAGCCTGCCCTATTGTTCACGATAATTCTGCAGGGAAATTTCACTATTTATGCTTAATAGTCTCTACTATTACCAAAAACTATCACCATTATTCACTCTTTCATTTTGATGCTAAAAATTCTCTATCTACCAAAAATACCCCTATCATTATATCAAGAACACCAAATCCCTCTCCAATTCTTCCTCTCTTTTCTCTCTCTCTCTCTTTCTCTCTCACAAAACTGTAACAACCCAAATTTCCTAATAAGGCATAGAGCCTTGATTAGGGGGTCAGGATGGCAAATTATGGAATTATGTGATATTATGTGCAATTATGTGATTACATGCATGATTATGTGAGTTATATTATTATATGAAGATAATTGCATACATGTTGGCCCACTTCTTATTAGAATGACATTTTTGTAATTTTGGCCATTGAGAGCGTAATTATATATTTATGTGCATGTATGTGATATATGGATAAGACCACATTATTATGTTGATATGGTTGAGCTATTTGGCATGAGACGATCCTAGGATGTAAGTTAGCGGTTTGGTCATAACGGGATTAATTACTGGGCTTGGGGTGAGCCTAGGGGTAAATTGGTGTTTAGTACATTACCGGGAATGAGCGAGTAATGGGATATGATTTATAATTATTTGAGGATATTGAGAATAATGAGAATTGGAGGTCGTTAATTATGATTAACGGAATAGGTGGGAAATGATAGTTTTGCCCTCGCTAGCCTTGAGAGGTTTTATTTGGCCCTAGGGGCATTTTGCTCATTTGACCAATGGATATATTCAGCCAAGGAAGGTTGTAGATGGTTTAAGGCTGAAAAACAAAGTGTTCTCTTTTTCTCTCTGTCTCGATTATTTCTTCTTCTCTCTCAGTTGGGATTTGAAGCAAGCAAGGGGATTTGAGGCTTAAGGATTGAAGCTTTAAAGTTTAGGATTGTGTTCAACAGCTGGAAGGGGTTTCATTCGAAATTGAGGTAAGGTTTTCAGTTTTAAATTTCTGAGTTCTTGCTCTGTTTTGAGGTTATTTGAGAGCTTGAGGTTTTGATCTTAGGATTGGATGTTTGGTGTGGTTTTAAGTGGTATAAAGCTTGGGTTTTGTTGTTTGAATGGTGGTAATGTTGTGGTCATGATTGGTTGTGATTTTGAGATTGTTTGGTTGAGTTTTGGTTGAGGTTTAGATTGAGAAATATACAGGGGAACTAGGTTTGTAGGGTCAAGTCGTGACTTGAAGGTGTTCCAGAGCCTCCCCTGGGCTCTATCAAACAGGTGTGCCGCGACCCACTGGGTCAAGTCGCGGCCCGCCCCTGGCACCCATGCAGAGGGCCTCTCTGACTTAGGGGCGCGCCGCAGCCCTTAGGGGCAAGTCACGACCCGCCTGTCTTTCTTGTGCTAGGTTGGGTTTTAATGGGTTTTAAGTACGGGTTTCCAATTCTCAAGGCTCGGGATTGTATCTACTAATCGTTTTGGTAGGATTCGAGGTCTCGGGAGCAGGGTTTTAGACCATGAATCTTTTATTATTCATTTTATTGATAGGATTTCATATTTGGTTATGATTAGGTGAAAACTAAGGAACCTAAGGATAAGATCATTCTTTATTTATTTTACGCTCAAGCCAAAGGTAAGAAAACTGCACCCAGTATGTGATGCATGCAATATATGTGATTATGGCATGGCATGAAGGTGAAATATGAAATTTGCCAGAGTTTGAGTCTCTGTAATTGTGCATGATTATAATTATGCTTTTGATTATTGATTAAGCATGCTACATGCCTTATATCTTAATATTTGACATATGATATATTTCTGTTTGTATTACCTCATTGAGGAAGCATTGACTTTGGTGTTAGTATTGATTGTGAAGCTATAACTTATCAGTTAAGATCGACAGTAGTATTGAGCACTGGTCGTATGGTATTCACTTATGAGTCAAGAACAGTATTAGCGTGTTTAACACAAGCCAAAATGATTAGATCTAATCAACATAAGCATTAAATGCTTGACCGACTCCAAGGTCGAAGAAAACTAAAGCACTTGTCTAGTCTAAAGGCTAGTTATGTAGAGCCAGGGCCAAGAAGGCTTAGGTGACTGAAACGTCACATGGCTTAGGGAGCGGATCCCCAGAGATAGACTTATTAGTCATCTATTCAGAGATAGAATTATCAGTCATCTATACAGAGATAGACTTATTAGTCATCTATTCAGAGAGTGACTGTAAGGACCGTCGGACACCATCTATTTCTCCATTGGTATGATATTGTCCGCTTTAGGCCTAAGCCCTCACGGATTTGTTTTTGGGCACCTTCCCAAAAGGTCTCATTCCAATGGAGATAGTGTCCATTCTTATATACCCAAGATCCTTCCCATTTCTAGCCAAGGTGGGCCTTTGGTTGTACACCCAACAATCCTCCCCTCAAACAAAGGACCACCTCGCCTCCCCTCAGACGATTACAGATTTAAACCTGAATCCCTCGATTCCAACACTCAAGATCCCCTTGAGTAAGCTAGATGAATCCCTTCACCAGCTAGATTCGAAATCCCTTCGAATACCTGAATTGCTCGATTCCAACACTCAAGATCCCCTTGAGTAAGCTAGATGAATCCCTTCACCAGCTAGATTCGAAATCCCTTCGAATCAGATCTGAACCTCTGATGGCTCTAGCAGCAAGCTTCACCTCCTTTGTTTGGCAATCCGAGGATACATTCACATGGCTAATTTGGGATCCTGCTCTGATACCACTTGTAAGGACCGTCGAACACCATCTATTTCCCATTGGTATGATATTGTCCCTTCCCAAAATGCCTCATTCCAATGGAGATAGTGTCCATCCTTATATACCCAAGATCCTTCCCATTTCTAGCCAATGTGGGTCTTTGTTTGTACACCCAACAGTGACTTATCAGTCATCTATACAGAGATAGACTTATCAGTCGTCTATACTGGGAAAGACTTATTAGTCATCTATTCAGAGGATGACTTATTAGTCATCTACCCAGAGAGACTTATTAGTCTTCTACCTCTAAGAGACTTATTAGTCATCTACCTCAGAGAGAGAGAGAGACTTATTAGTCATCTACTCTGAGCACAGGACTCCACAATCATTTATTTGTACCTGCCTGCATGCATGAATAGGGTTATTACTGCTAGACATGCTTATTGTGATTCAGTGACATGTTATTATTTGCTTATAGGCATATGTTTGAGTTTTCTTGCTGAGCTTCGGCTCACGGGTGCTATGTGGTGTAGGTAAAGGCAAAAGAAAGTTGGACCATCCTTGAGTTGAAGAGCTTAGGTGACGATGTGTACATATGCGGCTGCTCGACCACCACGGCCGAGTGTTTAAAGAGGAACTAGGGTTAAACCCTATTTTTCCGCTTAGGTCGGCTGGTTGTAAATATTTTATTGTAATTAACCTTTAAAATATATTTTGGGATCCTAATGTATACAATAAACGTTTTAGTGAAACGTTGTATCTTTAACAAAAAATTTTAACTATAAACCGTTAATCACATTTAGTTACACGATTATGTCCAAATGAATCGGTTAGCGAGTCTAGCACTATTTAAATTGCACAACGTAACGGTTCATGGGTAGTAGGGCGTTATAAAAACCATCACTAAAACTCACAACTTGTGCCTAAGTTCTTGCTGAAATCGTTATTAGTCATCTCTATTATCTCTGTAAAGATCACAGTATCAAATGCAACATCCATTTTGAGGGATTTTGGAGGAGAAAAACCATTGGTAAGAAGATTTCTCATTTTTTTGTGTTGGGTATTGTTTGTTGGCTATTTCGAAGAAATTTGAGCCCATATTGGTGTGTTTTTTTGGGTTTGTTAGAGAGATTTCGCAATGTGCGATTTTCTGGGTTTTCTGCAACATTTTTGCTCGATAGCTGCTCGATAATATGTAGAAGATGGTTAAGTTGTGAGCTCGATGTTGCTCGATAGTGGCTCGATGATAACTCGATAGGTATTGAATTTATTTCTTGATGGTGCTCGATAAGAACTCGATATAGGTTCGATTGGACCCTAGGCTATTTGGTTTAGTAGTTTCTCGATATGTGCTCGATGGGAGCTCGATATGGGCTCAATAATATGCACACGGTGTAGGTTCTATCAAGCTATCATCGAGCTACAACATAATCCTATCGAGCCATTACCGAGAAACTATTGAGCCTATCGAGAAAATCATAATTTTTCTACATAACGAACCATCAAGCATGTACCGAGCTACAATCGAGCCTATCGAGCAACATCATCCCTAAAACTGTCGAGCCATGGTCGAGCCTATCGAGAAAAGCATAATATTCTATATACATAAAAGAACCATCGAGCATGCATTGAGTTACAATCGAGCCTGTCGAGCAGCATTATCCCTAAAACTATCGAGATATCGATACACTGTCGAGCTCCTATCGAGCAATTTACATTCATCCTATTGAGCTCATATCAAGCATTTATCGAATCATTCATACGACCCTATCGAGCCTACTATCGAACCCGTATCGAACCTATCGTGCAATTTACACTCATCCTATCGAGCATTTATCGAAGCATTCATACTGCTCTATCGAGCCTACTATTGAACCCGTATCAAACCTATCGAGCAATTTATACTCATCTTATCGAGCTCATATCGAGCATTTATCGAACCATTCATACTGCCCTATCGAGCCTACTATCGAACCTATCGAGCCATTGGTTCAAACCTAGAAAAAAATCCCACAATATCGACGAACCCATTCCACAAATCACAGAACCTAACTTGTTTTTCGATTAAATATGGAGTTGGATTCAAGATCTAACCTTTGATTGTTGCCGTGGGAGGAAATCGGCACCGTTGGTCTCGGGTAGGATTAAATATGGAGTTGGATTCAAGATCTAACCTTTGATTGTTGTTGTGGGAGGAAATCGGCGCCGTTGGTCTCGGGTAGATGGAGATGGGTTGCCTAAGATGCTCGACTAGGGTTGGGCTCAACAGAGGTTGGGGCTCGACAGAGGTTGGGGTCGACGGGGGTTGGGGCTCGACAGAGGTTGGGGTTCGACGAGGTTGGGGCTTGATGGGGGTTGGGGATCGACGAGGTTGGGGCTCAACGGGGGTTGGGTTCGATGGGAAGTTGAGGTTTCTTGTGAGAGAGTGATAGGGAGAGAGAGAAACCGAGAATGTAGAGAGAGAAATGAGATGTAAAAAAAATTTGGGTAGAAAAATAAAAGAAGTATTTTGGGTGGATGAAGATTGTTTAGTATCAAAATGAAATAGTTAATTGTGGTGTTATTTTTTTGTAATAACCGAGTCTATTATACACATAGAGTGAAATTTCTCATTGTGCAAGTGTAACGTCACTCTTGGCCCACATCAGATGAGATTCTGAACACCATTCTCCCTAAAACAATCAGATCTTTTGCAATGAAAAATATGCATTATTTTATAACGCGTTTTGTTATATACGTGGCATAGTATCTTAAAACTATACATATATATATTATATTATTTCTTCGTAACACTTTGTGGGCGTTCATTGAAAAAAGATCACATATGAGATTTTGTTTTCAATCACAGTTGACGAATATTATCTTTACATAGTCTTCAACTCTAAGATATTTGTTATTCGTATCAAAGTTCAGTCTTTGAGTACATCTCAAACATTAGATACCTAGCTTCTTAGTTTTTTTTTTCTTATTAATTTTTCCAAAAAGTAACCACCGATCGAATTAAAAATTAAAGGTGGCCTTTTTGAGAAGTGAGGTAAATTCATTTATGTTAGGTGGCTTCCCATTCATAGAGTTACTTTTTGGTACTCTTTAATATTATACCAAATTAATGCATTGAAGTCTCACTTGCACACGTACGTCTGCGTGAATTAATGAAATAAAGTTAAGCTATATGAAACAGCACCTCTCTCCCATGAGTACTATAACTACACGACAACAAGACTATATATTGCCCATTACTGTAAGAAGGTAGCATGATGTCATTGGTGGCTATTTATATGATTATTTATTTAAATTTAATAAGTATAATCGAATATTACTAATTAATTATATGATGTGATCTTATATAGTATTCCACATATTAAAATATCAAATACTAACCCTCCATATATTTATACACGTATATATCAAATATGGGACTATTACATTAGGACTCTATTTTGTACCTTTCATTACTAACTTTTTTTGTTTTTGTTTTGAGCATATAGATAAGTTATAACTTAATTTTTTTTTTATAAGACAGTGTATATTTTAGTTATTGACGAACCCACATAAAAACGAGTGTGGGTGACTGCTGAAAAAAAAAATATTGATTTATATATATATTTTTTGATTGTTTATTTTGTAAAATGATTCAAATAGACTCTTAAACCTGATTTTGATCAAAAAAAATTTGAACTGAAATCACAAATAATTTATCAAACAAAAATACAATCATTCTACATATATGACTGTGTTGTCATACTCATTTTTTTCATCAAAATTGAGTTTATGGGTCTATTATTTAAACTATGTTACAAAACACAGGATCTAAAAGTAATTTTTCAAAATATGAAATCCAAACAGATAATGAAACAAAATATATAGTCCAAAAAAACATAAAACACTAAATATATATTTTAATTAATTAATTTATATTTTTTTAATTGAAACTATCATTTAGCAAAGTAGGTTTTGACATAATGGGCAAACTGGTATAGGTAAGTCACCTTCACAGTTGTTCAAACCCCACCAAATGGTGTTTTTTGTTTATATATACAGTTAATTATTTTAATATTTTTTGGTATTTTATTATATTTTTTTAAAAAAAAATTCACCCCTAAAACTTAAATTCTAGGTTTAGGCACCTTAAATTATTCCAAAAATTTTAAAAATTTATAAAAAATATTCTAGAACTATAATATATATATTTAAATAAAAAAAATAAGATTACAATTTATTGGTGCATTGAAAATAAAAAGCTTCCATTAAATATATATGATTCCAAGAATCTGAACTATTATTGCACTTGACTCAACATTATTAACTATATATAGTACCAGTCAAAAAAGAATTATGAAACATATTTTTTTAATATTATTTGTGTATGAATTGACTCAAATTAATGTTTGAAAATTTTATCAAAAATCAATAATCAAATTTGTAAAAGGTATAATTCTCGTATGTCTTCTAAAGAAAGACTAAGTTCTCGGCGATTATCTTATATATATTCTCAATTAATTGGAATGTTTCCATATCAAGCAATCAATATCTACGGTTTTCGACTTTACATAAAGGTAGAATTTATGAGAGACATTTAAAGAATTCGAACAGTTGAAAAACTAATTAAAGTGAATTGATTTAATATTAAGTCTCATATATTTTAAATTATTAAAAAATATTAAAAAAAAACGTGGACGACGAACATGACTACGTATTAGAGGAGTAATTAATATATATATATATATATATGAAAATTTTATATATATTGGAGTTGAGTGTTTGTAGGTAATGAGAACATTTTCAAGTCATCAGTCAAAAACATAGTAAAAGAAGAAAAGAAAAAAAAATTCGGCGGACACACGTAGCCGACAAATTAATTTAGCTTTACGTGTCATACCCACTGAAATTTCAAACACCATTTCACTTCAACTATACTTCTTTCTTCTTTTTTATAACTTAAATATATAAATATATATATATATATCGATATCGCCCTGTAATTTGCCATCATTCTCACCGCCGATTTCAACGACCATTTATACGCGTTAATATTCTACGCACTTTTATATTCATTCATTTAGTCTATCTTATAACTATTTCAACTTAATTATCTTTTCTTAATGATATTATATCCAATATGAATGTCATTTCTAAGAGTAATATCTGAAAATGACATCATTTCTCAAATTATTTTTCTAGTTTTGATAATGTTTTACCATAATTTCTGTATAAAATTTTAATCAGCTATCTAGCTATCTGTAGTAGTGTCAGATGTTATTTTACAAAAAAAAAAAATTATAAAAAATAGAGCTTAACTTTAAAAAAAAAAAAAAAAAAAAGCAATTTTGCCAATTAGCCACAATCTAAATATGCTTATAATTGTTTGCCTTCAATTGACTTTAATTTTTCCAACTTCTTAACTCTCTCTTTGAACATGTAATAAGAGACGTATCTACCTAGATAGTGGTAGATAAGAACTATATACCCTTCCCATTGTATATATATTAGCTAGTTTAGAGATCACCGTTCAATTAATATTGCTTAGTTTGCTCATCAGTATATATGTGAAGTTCGAACACATAAATATACGTATTCTTATACAAGGAAATTTATTACCATGCGTGGTTGGAGTGCATTATTATTTCGAGGTATTTATTTTCTGTAATTTTTTTCTTTAAGTTTCTATTGCTTCTTCCCTTTTCTTCTGTCTTACTTCTCTCTCTCTGTTTATATTTATATATCTATATATAATTATATCTTTTTGCTAGCTATAGTTATAGCAATCGTATAAATATATATACATATTCTAATTCTAGTACATACTGCTTCCCTCAAAGTATTTATAATTGACATCAACTGAAATGATGAATTTCAAAACATGTTAAAATATATGTCTAGACTTTATATGGAAATAATTAATACTTATTCATTATTATAATTTTATTTGATCTAATAGCGCATTAAACATGACCCATATGCATGAGTAATAGAAGATCGATTTGAGATTTACTGTAAAATCCTCGATTTATTTATACATGTGATTACAAACCGTAAGTTATCTGATGACTTGACAATATATATACACGAGTAGTTGCCAAGAAACCTAAACTGTATAAAAAAAAAAATGGAAACACATACGTAATAGAAACAACATATAACATCAATATGGATATGGTGATATATATGATATTATATCAGTTATCTGCCTTGTAATTAATCTCTACTTTTATAGTCCTATATCGTAAGTTAATTATATGATAAAGAGTGCAAATATATAACACTTTGGATGTAATAAATTTCTTCAAGCTTTGATTGAGATCAACACGCATATTATATTATTGCACACACAACTCATACATAAAAAGAAAAAACAAGGCTTCCATATATCCATATATATAATGGAATGACAAAATTCAAAATAATTAATAAAAAAAAACACAACCCAAAATGATGATACAACAAAAAAGATTTGATGTTATCTCAGGACCCTTCTTATTGAGTAGAATACATATACGTACATACATATATCCGTATGTATATATGTATAGGTTATCCTTTCCAGCGATCAGTAGATGAATCATGATGATCATAGTCTCTCCTATTGAAAGGATCTGACATTGTGGACGAGTTAGAAGATCCGAACTGCATAGTCAATCTCAGAAGCTCATTATGTTGTTGTTCTTGCTCTTGTTGTTGTTGTAGAAGTTCTTGTTGTTGTTGAGATGTATATTGATGAGGAACAACTCCTGCTGATCCATAGAAACTACTACTCTGTGGTGTATAATTATTATGATCATAACTACTACTAATCACGTTACTATTAAAATCAGCAAACTGGCCATATTGTAAGGTAGGCTGAGAAAGTATAACATTATCATTATCATATGGAGTAGTAGTACTCGTCGTCATGGTATGCGAGTAAGGACGATAATTTTGATTAGTAGTAGCGGCATTAATAAGGTTATTATAAGTACCTAATTGGTGATCATGAGTAGAAGAAGTAGTAGTAGTAGTACTATTATTACTAGATGTTCCTCCTGATTGAACTCTTTCGGGGAAGTTAAGCTTAGCTTTGCTTCCTTTGAAGCGGAGAGCAGCCTCGTCATAAGCGAGCGCGGCTGCCTCTGCTGTGTCAAAAGTCCCGAGCCATACCCTCGCCGCCTTCTTGGGATCGCGAATCTCTGCCGCCCATTTGCCCCAAGGCCGTTGTCTCACCCCTCTGTAGTGTCTTCTCCTCACAGTGTTGGTCCCTTCACATGTGGTGTACGTGTTCCAATAATAGCAATATTATATTATACACATTGTAGTTTGAACTCAAAATCAATATCATAAAAGTTCATTGTAAAAGAGAACCTTTCTAAGTATAAACACTAAGATTTGCAAAATTTTGGCCGACTAAATGATAGCCCACAACCTAATGTTCTCTAACCTTGATTTCCCACCTAATTATTAGTGTAAAAAGAAAAAAGAAACCGTGTGTTTCTACAATAGCTCTTCCTCATCATTTAGCATGAATATTGTGATCATTATCATGATGAAGCAATTATTATGTAAGTACTATGTATATTCTTTAGATAAAATCATTTAATCTTTAGCTATATACATAAATATCTTCATATGGAATGACATATATATATAAGAGAGTTCCATGAAATAATCTTTAATTAGTGTGCTAATTCATGTCATTAGTTTAAAACATTTAACTAAAAGAATGATATAGTTGGAAAATTAATTTAGTTATTACCAATTTTAAGTGATTTGTCATCTATTTAGTGGTTTGAATGACACTATAATTTTATTCCAGTTTAATGGACATATATATAGCAAGGAAGAAAACCATATAAAACTAATAATATATTAGCTTTTTAGGGAATTTTTTTATAAATAAATATATATTTATATAGAAAACATATAACATTCTCAACATAATTTCCTTCTTTACAAGTTTGCTAAACACACATCCATGCATAGAAAGAAAAAAAAGGCAAAAGTACTTATTCTCTAATGCAAATAAACCTGGAAACAAGATATCATGCTTTAGATAAATGTAGATCTAGAAAGATACACAGACAGTCAGGAAGATAATTAATAAAATACTTACAAAAGAGGAACTGATCAAATCATAGAAAGAAGCAAAGAATTGGGAAAACAGAAGCTAATATATATAGCTAGATTCCTTGTGGTGGAGATCTTCATATATATCATCACAAACTAATAAAATTATTAATAATTAGTATATGTACATATTATGTTAAAATCATCTTGTGTAGTCATCACATAATATATCATGGTATTAATTAGAACTAATAATAATGATTATGTTGATACTCCCTTATAGCTAGTAGTAGTGAATAAGCTGATGATCAATATAACCACTAATTAATTTATTTATTTATTACCTTGATCATTATCTTGGAGAGTATGATGAGATTGGCCGTGGTCTGCGGTTGTGATAAAGGAAGGGTTTCCGTGAAGTGGCGGAGGGTGAGCTCGGAGTTGATGATGATCGGCATTGATGTCAATATGATCATTGCTCCCAATAACTCGAGCAAGGGCTGAAACCATGGCGGACATATCTTGTCGTGAACGAGCTGAGTAGATTGGGAAGATGGGTTCTTGGTCCTCTTTCTCCTCCGATTCTTGATCGGAAGGAAAGGGCCTCTTCCCATAATGCCCTCTTCGATCCACTTTGTCAGATTATTGTTTATATCTCTCCTCTTTCTAGTACTAGCTAGCACTATACTGCTATCTAATGATGTCGATTTGATTCTCGTTGTGTTTTGATGATGATTATATATGAATATACTAGCTATATATATAAGTTATTGTGAGGAATTTACGTACCTTATTGTAAGGAATGGAGAAGACGAACAGTTATATCATGCATGAGAGTTTTGATCTGGATATATATATATACACAGACACCATAGAAGATCGAGTAGTGAGGAGTAAGATAAAAGAGAGAGAAAAGAGAAGACCAGAAGTAGGGCTTTTTTTGCTACAAATATCTTTTATTTGTTTATATATATATTTTGGCCTAACTAGTACTGAAGTGTGAACACGTATATGCGATCCCAAGAAAATTTTGCTCTCCGCATGTTTCATTCATGTTCTTTTATTAAATAATTGTGTTTTTTTTTATTTATTTACCTTCCTTTATTATTATTTGAGAGGGGGACAAACTAGTATAAAAAAAAATAGTAATTAACATTTATTAGGAAGTCATACTGTTAATAATTAAAGTGTCAAAATTAAGAAAAACAATATTATTATACACATATTATAGAGACTTAATGTTTTTTTAATTAGTCTTCTCTTGATGGTGCTTCAAATTTGTCTTTAAATATGTTCAAATCGATATTAAAGATTGGGATGGCTAGCTTCAATATTATTATTATTATTATTATTACTACATTGAACTTCTTCACATTCATTTCTTCACATTAATTAATAGAAGAAAGAAAATAAAGATGATAGTTTAGAGAGAATTAAGCATAATGCATGATACTCGTGCAATTTGACCATATGATATTATATGAGTATGGTCTAAATATATCTAAATCAAAAATAGGAAAATTAGACTTGAAACCGATCAGGGATTATTAATATGATCATATATTACCCGTTTGAATACATCATCACCAAAGTTTTTATTCATCCCGGTATTTTTTTTTTAAAAATAATTACAATTGTTGTGTTATATACTTGGTAGAATTATATGTATCTCTTCTATCTTCTATATATATATAAAAGAAAAGTATTTAACGGTTTTTGTTGGTTTTAACAGGTGTTTTTTGCTAAATTGAATGAAATATTACAAATATTTAATGGAATATACCTCTAAAACTAATGAAAAACAAATATTTATTAATTATATTAACATAAATTCAAAAATTATAAAAATATCATTATTATAATAATATTTAATACAAAATTAAATATTTAATAATTATATTAATATACATTTAAATGTTATAAAATATCATTATTATAATAATATATAACATAAAACTAGACTTCTAATAATTACATCAATGTTATAAAATATTATTGTAATTACAATAATATATAATCCTAATATTTTAAAATTTTTGCTAGAATAAATATTTAGTTATATTAATATAAATTTAAATATTATAAAATAATATTTATTACAAAACTAAATATTTGATAATTATTTTACACCCAAATTTCGATAATGGAATTTATGGCCTCGAAATGCACGCTTGTAAAGTGTAAGCTCGAAATAAGCAAGTATGTCACGTCATCAGCATATACGTGGATTGGGTTTGGCAGTTTCGCTTGGCATTAAGGTGACGATGATGGAATTGGTGGGCTTGGAGCTACATGTGGTCTCGAAGATGTTTCAAGGTTACAAGTTAAGCTCGAACCCACAGCTGAATAATTGCAAGGATTCAACACTTGTATAAATTTACTGATTTATTCTTATTGGCGATCGAGCACCAGCTAAGAATGTTCGAGCTTAGGCATCAAGCTTGAACCAATGAATCTTCTCCAAAGTCTGAGTGCAATTCGACCCTTCGTTGCAAGCTCGAGGAGGTTAATCTCCGATGGTTGAGCTTGGGAAAGTCACTAGCTAAGGACGAGGTTAACCAGAATGACGAGCTCGTGATGTGGGTCGATCTTGAAAGTGTGTAAATTGTATGTTCGAGGTCAATAATTTAGTTTGAATGCAGTTGATGTTTGAAAATCCCTATTCCTTGGGGATTTGTTGTAATATGATAATAAATCCCGATTATCATGGGATATTATGTAATCAATGCATTAATTTGTATTTATTTCAAATTTGAGTTGTAACTTCCCGAAATAAGTGGGAAAATATTTTGTAAACTAGTCTATAAATGGACTGGAGAAATTCATTTGTAGACAGAGACAATTTGTTACGGGGAAATACTCTACGAAAATTGCTTTCTAAAAGCTTTGAGAGAATTCCACCACTCAATAATATTGACTCGTAGACTAGGCATATTTTAACTACTGAACCACATAAAATCTTGTGTGTTTTTATCAGTTTTCCTAATTCTGTGTTTAGTGCTCTTCTAATCTAAGTTGATGAAAAACGGCGTCAACAAATTACATTAATATAAATTCAAATGTTATCAAATTTCATTATTATAATAATATATAATTTTTATTTTTATTTAAAAATTATCATTTATATTTAAAAAGAAAAACATGTTATTTTTTATTACTTAATCTAAGTTATATAAACATATATTTCATATTAAATAACAACAAACACTATAAATATATTATATATAGGTGTCATGTGTATACAAATAGTATGACTGCGTAACTACATAAGAAATTATAATAACATTTATATTCTATCAAGAATAAATAAGCTTATTCTCGAGAGGTGTGCTTTGAATAAAATTATTAATATTTTGCACCTTACATAGGGTAGTTTGTGATCTAAAATGTTATCATATTATTATTCTTTTAATATATTATTATTTTGATCCATTTTGGACCCTGTGTCACTACAACAAAATAGAAGTTTAATGACTATATGTGGGAGACATTGTACATATTCAATGTCTCCCCCTATGGGAGACGTTGTTGGAGGCGCCATCATAAGTGGCCCTACGATGACTCCCACGGGGAGAGTTTGTAGACATTCAACGTCTCCCCCTGGGAGTCATCGTTGGGTGTAAAAAAGTACTCTACGATTACTCCCAGTGGGAGACGTTGAATGTCTACAAAGTCTCCCCGTGGGAGTCATCATAGGGTACCTTCAACGTCTCCCATGGAAAGACTTTGAATACATTCAATGTCTGCTTATGTGAGCCATCATTGGTTTTTGTATTTTTTTTAAATAATTATTTTTAAAATATTTGTTGACCGCGTTTTTGGCCAACGACGTGAGAATGTCAAAATCGATAAAGCCTTCAAGAGAAAATAAACGACACAGACGGTTTTGAAAAGAAAGTAAATAACACACGCAATTTTTATAGTGGTTCAGCCCCAATATGTTGGTAATAGCCTAATCCACTTAGAGTTGTGATTATAGATCTGTACTAAAGATCAGATGAACTGAGCCAACTGAGTTTCTTTAGTACAGATTACAAGAATACAAGAATTCTTTCAGATACAAGCACTTTCTCTCTCTAGAAAATTCAGACCCAAAATTTCCAAAAGTAAGTCTCAAAAGAAGACCCTTTTTCTAATCCCATAAGCCATATATTTATAGGCTTAGGATCATACATCTGCTATCCCCTATAATCGGGATATTTTATTATATTTATTACATTTAAATTACAAAAATATTCAAAATGTAACAGAACACCAAATTTGTGGGGAGAATGAGAGATTCCCACGTAAGCTAAGACCAATTCTTGTTGAAGCCGTTTCTGGGAACCTTGACGTTGTCCTCCTCTATCTGGTCGATGAATATCACCCTCTGGTGGCCATACCTCTACTGGGCAATCATGCACTTGGCTGGTAGAACATGGCACATCTCTGGTCTAGCATGACACATCTCTGGTCTAACATGGCACATGACATTTCTCTGGTCTAACATGGCACATCTCTGGTCTAACATGGCACATCTCTGGTCTAACATGGCACATCTATGGTCTATCATGACACTTCTCAAGCCAGTCAAAATTCTTCAATGGCCTACTCGGCTACTCCTAAGCCAGATCACTTTATCACAACTCTAAGGAGTCAATGTATTTATTGACTTATTAATGTGTCTTTTACGGACCATGTACTGCAACTTGTCACCTCTATTGCCACGTCATCGATCTCCAATTTTTGGGGATAACAATATTAATTATTAGAATTAAATGATTTATTATATTATATATTAAAATATATTAATTAAAAGATCTAAATTATATATGCAAATTTAAATTATATGAATTTTCATTAATAAATACTAAAATGTGTCTATAATATGTCTAACCTAGCTAAATATACAAAAATGTAATATTTGTTGTTACACATACAAAATTAACAAATATTACACTAACTAGCTAGACATAGTAAGAAAGAAAAAGTTAAAAACAAAAACCTAATAATTGGGACGATGACTTTGAACTATCAGTAGCATATCGGCCGCCCAATGTTGTCGCTTTTCATCAATCTATGTTGGTGTATATGGTGTAGTATTTAGCTACAAAACATACAAAGTAAAATATATTATTTGATTATATATAATTGAATAATAAATAAATCATAACCTTTTATAAATTTTTAGGATACGACCAAGTATACGAAAAATTGGGCAGCATTTCTCCTATATTAGTAACTTAACCAACTGCAATCTAATCAAATAAGAACAACACAATTAAAATATAATAATAGAATACATAATTCTAGACAAAATCGGACAGCATTTCCCCTATAATAGTAATCTAACCATCTGTGAACAACACATCAAACAACACACAATAAGTTTATTCCTTACAGCTCCACAACACACAAATAAATTTTCTAAAACCTACTTCACTAAAACACAGTTCTCAACCTTCGATTATCATCGCAAGACACAATTTTAATCTCAGAACCTATTTCACCATGAATGAATATTTAAGATATTCAAACTCCTCTAACAAAAGTTTAATAATATTAAAACACGAAATAAGAGAATGTATGTACCTCTTGCAATTAATAATCCTAGCTAGCAAATTTACTTCACTTTGCAATGCACTTTGCTATTAAATTCACAACCTACAAAATTAAATTAGTTAATAAATAAAAGATTGCTAAACAAATATCACTAAATAATTGGATTAATAATAACTTATTGTAATTTTAGAATCTTAAAATCCTCAAATGTGTCTTTAAAATAGAAATTTTGAGGCAAAAATCACCCTAAAAACTCACTCCAATAAAACCATAACCTACAAAATTAAATTAATTAATAAATAAAATATTACTAAACAAATAAAAAAATATATAACTATACATAATCAACCTAGTTAAATGTTAAAAATATTTAAAATGTATATACAATTAAATAATAATATAAATTTAAAAAAAATCATAAACATATATACTTGAATTACTTATATCTATACATGCAATTTGGTATGTAAAATTAAAATTAAATTTTTTTCCATACTTTAGACAAAGTTATTAAATAAATTTTAGCAAAACATATATACATATATATATACTTAATCAACCTAAAAAATTAATAAAAAAATTAAAAAAAATGTATATTTTCATATTAAATAGTAAAAAAAAAAATTTAAATAGTAAACATATGTGTATCTTCTTAAGAGTAAACAATGTGGTATCTCAAATCTACAATAAAATTAATTTTTATACTTTACACAAATATTTCTAATAAACCCACAAATCATATAAAATAATGCACAAAAATGATCTTTTCTATCATTCTAACAATACACACATTGTTTTAATCTTAAAATGTTACCTCAAATATGCTTGAAATTAATTTTATTGAGCCAAGATTCGCCCAAAACCGCAACATATACAAACCTTAAAAATACAATATTAACCCACTAATAATTAAAGAAAATAAACAAATATCATTATCCTAACTATAATGCATTTAAAAAAAACATACCTTTAAAGAGATTTTTAGAGCCAAAAATAGTGAAATGGCACCAGAAAATCGTCAAAAAACGCTGCTGAAATTGCCCTCCGATCTCTCTCTGGTTTGTGTGGCTCAGGGAAGAAGAAAATTGTGTATATATAGTAGGGCAAGACCTTTAAAGTCTCCCCTCGGTAGACGTGGATGACATCTAACGTCTCCCAAATACACGTCGATCCCTTTGTTTTGTTAAATGACAATTCAGAACCTGTGTGTTACAAATGGATCAAAATATTACCCTAGACCCAATTTTGGTCACAATATTTTCAATTATAAGATCAATTATCGGGTCGTTTAGTGATGTGATAGATTTAGAGAAGCAAGGAAAGTGGTCGAGGAGCTGAGAATGAAATATGTGTTACACCCAAATTTCATGAATAGAATAAATAACCTCAAAATGTAGGCTCAAAGAAGTTAGACTCGTATCTACAAATGTTAGCAGTACACTTATACGAATTGTCAAATGGTTCCAGATCTATTATTAGCACTTAAGCATGAGTCGCATTGTTCAAGTCTCAGTTGCAGGCTCGAAGACACCAACCTTCTCCGAGGAACATACTCGACCAACATTACTGGATGAGGAAGAGGTTATAACTAGAACGATGAGCTCGAATATTGGACAGTCTCGAAAGCGCGTCAGCACAACGATCGAGCTCAGTGACGCGTTTGCACGCAAAAATACTGTTAGGAAATCCCTATTTCATAGGGATTTGTTATTATCATATATTAAATCCTTATTGTCATGAGATATTATGTAATTAACACATTTATAGTATTTATTTCAAATTTATTTGATTGATTGTAACTTCCCTGAATCAGAGGAAGATATTCTCACAACCAGATCTATAAATAGCCTGGAGTATTTCATTTGTATTCATGCACAAAATTGTACTGAGAATGCTCTGCTAAATTGCTTTCTTAAAAAGCTTTGAGAGCTTATCAAGATCAATAATACTGACTCGTGGACTAGGCAGATTTTAACTCCTGAACCACGTAAAAAGCTCTTGTGTTCATCAATTTTTTCTAAAATATTGTTTAGTGCTCTTCATAATTAAGTTGACGAAAAACGGCGTCAACAATTTGGCGCTTTCATTGAGAGCATTAAGAAAATCTCTGTATTGTTTAATCAGAAACCTTGTGCATAGCATCAATGGTTGCCACGAACAATCCAGGAACTGATGGACGACCATTGCCACAAATCCCTGAGGAACGAACTCCTCAGATTGAGAACTATCCGCGAAGGCTTGGGAAGCAACCTATATCAAATCAGGGCCTGGATGAAGGAAGCGCATCATCTGACTCCAATTAATGGGCCACCTGCTCCAACCCCCAGGCCCGATGAGGATCTCTATTATAACCCCGAGAGGTACGTGCCCATTGTGGAATTGGAGAATCGCCAACTGCGCCAGCAGTTGGCTGAAGCCATACGGCGTAATGAAGAATTGGCCATGTAATGCCTCGAAATCTCTAATGCAGTTTAATGGCTGAATTAGTAGGCCGGGAGGGCCATAACTGTTTAATTATACCATTAAATGATAATATGCATGTTTATGTGAATTATAATATAATATGATGTTAAATGCATGCATGTGAGTCCACATTTCATTACAGGGGTGTTTTGGTAATTTGGCCTGTTGATGGCGTAATTGTTTATTTGTATGCATGTCGGTGACCTATTATTGAGACCACATTATAATGTGGGTTTGTTCGAGCTATTCGGTACGAGACGATCTTGGAATATTAATTAGCGGTCTAGTCATAACAGGTTTAAGTTCGGGGCTCGGGGTGAGTTTCGGGGTGATTTTAATGATTAGAGCATTGCCGAGAATTAAAGGGTAACGAGATATGAATTATTGATGTTTGAGATTATTGAGAATAGCGAGAATTGGAGAGCGTTAATTATGATTAACGAGATAGGTGGGAAATACAAATTTTGCCCTTGGGAGCCTTTAGAAACCCTTAATTGACCTAGGGGTATTTTGGTCTTTTCACCCCTAGGATAGATATAAGCCATTAAGGCTGTAGAAAGAAGAGGAAAACAGAGTATCATTTGAAGCTTCTCTCGTACCTATTTTCTCCTTCAGTTTTCTTTGTGATTTTTGAGCCATTCTTGAGGATTCAAGCCTGGGAAGTAAGTCTTGAGAGTTTGGGAGTGTGTTCCACCATTGAAGAGCATCATAGTCTGAGCTTGAGGTAAGTTTCTAGCCATTAAAATCCCTGCTTTGCTCTATTTTAGTTCTAGTTTTCAGTTGGGATTTCTAGGTTGAATGATTGGTTTTTTTGGGAGTTTTGGCTAGGGTTCTTGTGGTTTTGATGCTTGGGGTATGTGAGGATGGTTTTAGGGTTCATTTGGCACCAAAAATGAGATTTGGAAGCATTGGAATCGAGTTAGAATTGAAGGAGTCGAAGCATTAGAATGGAAGCATTATAGGCCAAGCAGACTGCTGAAGCCAAGCACCTCCTCGGAGGACCAGAGGGCATCCCCACGGGAATACAACCGCCAGAATGGCCGAACAAAGGGCCCAGCAGACCCAGACAAGGCCCAGGGAAGATCGCCCTAGGAGGAATACTCAAACTACTACTGCTGGTAATCCTACGGTAAGTGTAACTGCGAGAATAGGGAATAACCGAGCTCCCTCAACAGCTCGGAACACTAACCCCGAGCCTGTTAGGAATAATCTGGAGCTAGCCCGAGCCAATTCTGGACCTTTCAGGCCTAACAATGGAAGTCCCCCACCAACGCTTATAAGGCATCCTTCGTCTTTAATAAGGCACCCATCTCCGATTCGAGACGCACCCTAGCCGGCTCCTAATAGGAACTGGGCAGGGGAGCGGGCACCTCAAAGACCTTCTCGGAGTGGCAGTTGAGACAGGAATCGCAGAGCTCAATCTGGACACAAGGGTGAGCGAGAGGCTCCCTGAGGACATAGGGTATCCTAGCCAGCAAGAAGTCACATGTCGAGGTCACAAACAATTGGAACGAGGGGGGCAGTGGAAGATCCACCTCACAACCATCGAGCTACTCAACCAGAGAGAAATGTTAATTTCATGAGTGGAAGTTTGGACCTCAGTAGGTCGACAAGAGCGGCATAAGCATAATGAACGCAGAGCCGAAAATATTAGATCTAATCGACATAAGCATTATCAACATAAGTATGAAATGCTTGACCGACCTAAAGTTCGATGAAATCAAAAAGCACTTGTCTAGTCTAAAGGCTAGTTACTTAGAGCCTGAGCCAAAAGGCTCAGGTGACTATAACATCACATGGCTATGGGTGCTGAGCCCAAGTTTGTGACTCACTCATTAGTCACTTATCTGATTAGGGTGCAGAGCCCAAAGTGTGACTCTTTAGTCACCTATCTGATTAGGGTGCGGAGCCCAAAGTGTGACTCACTCATCTGATTTGGGCTATAAGCCCTAGTATGATTACCAAAATCATAAAGTGATATTCACTCATCTGATTAGGGTACGGACCCTCAGTGCATGACTTAACTGTCACTTATTTGAGTCACTTATTTTAGATGGACACATTGGCAATCTATTTTTCATTATGACTTGATAGTCATCAATACAAAGGGCAAGGCCCATAAATCATATATACAATGGGCATGGCCCATAATTCATCCATACAAAGGCAGGGCCCACAACCATTATTTGGATTTATTTGCATGCATGAATAAGGCTATTATTGCTAGGCATGCCTATTATGATTTAGTAACATGTTATTACCTATTCATGAGCATATTGAGTTTTCTTGCTGAGCTTCGGCTCACGGGTGCTGTGTGATGCAGGTAAAGGCAAAAGAAAGTTGGACCATCCTTGAGTTGGAGAGCTTAGGTGACGATGTGTACATATGTGGCTGCTCGACCACCACGGCCGATGGTTTAAAGAGGAACTAGGGTTAAACCCTATTTTGCCGCTTAGGTTGGCTGGTTGTAAATATTTTATTGTAATTAACCTTTAATTTATTTTTTTGGGATCCCAATGTATACAGTAAACGTTTTAGTGAAACGTTGTATCTTTGGCAAAAAACTTTAACCCTAAATCATTAATCACACTTAGTTACATGATTATTACCAAATGTCTCGGTTAGCGAGTTTAGCACTGTTTAAAATGCACAACGTAACGGTCCCTGGGTAGTAGAGCGTTACACATAGTGAATGCTTGGGGCATAGTGGAAAACCCTGATAAGATTAAGGCATTAATCAATATGCCCTCACCTCGAAAACATAAAGATGTCCAAAGCCTAACTGGACGAATGGCGGCCCTAAGTAGGTTCATCTCGAAATCTACAGATTAGTGCCTCCCATTCTTTAACCTTTTGAGAGGAGGCAAGAAATTTGAATGGTCGGATGAGTGTGAACTCGCGTTTCAAAATCTTAAGAAGCACGTCGCCGAGCCGCCAGTCTTATCCAAGCCAATTACAAGGGAAATATTGTACTTATACCTCGCCGAAACCGAGCATGCCATCAGCGCAGTACTTTTTTTGGAGGATAAGAAAGTGTGAAACCTATGTACTATGTCAGGAAAAGGTTACTGGGGACAGAGTTGAGATATTCGTTGATGGAAAGGTTGGCTTTGTGCCTAATACATGCATCTCGAAAGCTTCGACCCTATTTCCAAGTGCATCCTATACATGTATTAATTGATCAGCGATTGAGGCAAGTATTATCTAAGCTTGAGGCCTCCAGGAGATTGTTAAAATGGGCTATCGAACTCGGACAGTTCGAGATCACCTATCATCGAAGAACGATGATCAAATGGCATGCCTTAGCAGATTTCATTGTGGAATGTACAAGAATCACCAACGAGGAAATCATAACCCCAGGCCATGAGCTACAGAGACTTTACGTCGATGGATCTTCCAATGATAATGGGGCAGGGGTAGGAGTCATTTTGATCACCCCAACGGGAATTCGCTTTCATTCAGCATTACAGTTTGTCTTTGAAGAATCGAACAACGAGTTTGAGTACGAAGCACTATCAACAGGTCTCCGGATAGCCTTTGAGCTCAAAGAAAAGGCCATTCACTGCTATAGTGATTCCCAATTAGTTGTTAACCAGGTCCTAGGTGAATATCTGGCTCGTGGCATTAAAATTCCAGCCTAATTGGAGAAAGTTAAGGCGACGTTCGGGGAGTTTGAATTCTATGCCATAGAACAAGTTCCGTGAAAGAAAAACTCAATGTGGATGTCATGGCAAGGGTCGCCACGACTAAAGAAGTTGACACGCTTAATGTGGTGTCAGTTGAATTCTTACCAGTCCCAATCATAACCGAGCCCGAAGAAGAAGATGTCAACATGATTGTCTCACAACCTACCTGGATGACCTTCTTAATTGATTACCTCAAAACTGGAAGTCTCCCAGCAGACCGGAACAAGACTAGGAAACTTATGTACAAAATACCAAGATACACCATCTTGGAAGGAAGATTGTACAGAAGGGGGTATTCCATGCCACTACTTAAGTGTATAACTCCCCCCGAGGAAAGGAAGATTTTAGAAGAAATCCATGACGGATTTTGCAGAGACCACACTTAGGGGCATAGTCTATTGAAAAAGGTGATTAGGCAAGGATACTATTTAACGCCCCAGGACACTATGGCTTCTTCCTGGAATAACGACTGGCCTTGTAAACCAACACGAGTCTTTCCAGAGTGATTTGTCCTCACTCGCACGCTTCCTAGGAAAACTTCCCAGAAGGTCACCCATCATGAGACTACTCCAGGTCAAGCACGCTTAACTTTGGAGTTCTCAAGTAATGGGCTACCGAAAACAAGATGCATCTTGTAGGTCTACTCGAGGAATTAGCAAGAAATGAGGAAAATGACTGAAATGCCCTTGGGGGCATTAAAGAAAAATCACTTGGGTTAGGGGCATTGGGATCTTTTCACAGCCTTAGATGGACTTAGTTAGGCTAGAAGCTCACAGAATGAACTAAGGAAAGAATCAGCAGTTCTCACTCTTCTCCCTCACGTTTTCTCTCATTTCTCTCCCTTGCCTTGTGAAAAATCATTGAATTTTGGAGGAGCTTGCATTGAATTGAAGCATGTGGCTGGGTTTGGTTGAGGTGCAGCTTAGGGGTCGTGATTATCAGCATAGGTAAGTTTTGAATATGATTTTAATTGGGTTTTATCTGGTTTTAGGGTGTTTGAGAGTTTTACACCCAAGGATTGGGATTTTAAGTTTTTTTTTAGGTTTTAGCTTAGTTATTAATGGTTATATGTTGGTTATGTTGTGTTGTTATGGGATTGGGACTTAATTCTGAGCTTGGTTGAAGTTTGGGAACTGATTTGGGGGTATTGGCTTGGGGAAATCGTAGGGAAAGTGTTGAGTTTCTGGGTTCGCAGGGCCGCGCAACGGCGCAATTCTTGGGTGTCGCGGCCCGCATAAACCCTGAGCTCTAAGGGGATTTGCTGAATCGCCTACGTGCCGCGGCGCTGGGCAGGGCACGCCGCGACGCATGTCTAGAGTTTTTCCCAAGTTTGCTCTCTGACTTGAGGAGGGTCACGACGCCTCTGAGGAGGGTCGGGGCTCAAACAGGAAATATCAGCCAAATAGGGTTTTTAAGCTCAGGAACCCGAACCTAAGTGCTCGGGAAGGATTATACTACCCGGTATAATGGAATTTGAGGTCCCGGAGGCTAGTATACTATTCTAAAGCTTTTAATTGGTTTAGGTTTTAATAGTTACCCATTATTGCTTTGTGACTAGGGTTACCGTTAAGGCTCGGGATTGAGGATCGTGCTCGGGACCGCTCTACATCCTACGCTCGGGACTCAAGGTAAGAAAATTACACCCGGGTCGTGAATATATCTGTATGTGAGAATGTCTGGTTAGGCATACTTGTATAGGTTGCCTTTTATTTCCAAATGTGCAGTGCATATTTGTGATGATATCTAGTTCGAGGGTCGGCCTAAAGGTGTCGGGGGCCCGATAATGAGCATGCAGAACGCAACCCGACCTAAGTGTGTCGGGGTCGGCTTTCAGACCTAAGGGCGCCGAGCCTAACTATTATACAATAAACAGAAGTGCGGCTTGCACTTAACTAATCTATTGATTTATGTGAATGGTTTATGTGGTTGTTTGAACTGAATATTTTTGTTAAGCTTATTGCTTATATTCTGTCGTTGACTGAGCTTGTTGATCTAAGTTTACAATGCATACATTGTTGTTTATTTGTACTTGTTTGTGTTAAGTTTTCTTGCTGAGCCTTGGCTCACGGGTGCTACGTGATGCAGGTAAGGGCAAGGGAAAGTTGGACCAGCCATGAGTTGGAGAGCTTTGGGGGCGGTGTGTACATCGACAGCTGCTCAATCGCCACGACCAAGGGATTGACATGGACTTGAGCCAAAATTGTATTTTTTTCCATTTAGGCTGGCTTCAGTTGTATTTACTAATGAGGGTAGTAACCACCTTGTAAACATTATTTTTGGGATCCCGTGTACCAAACTCTTATTTTAATTAAAGTCAACTATTTTATGATAAAAAATCTTTCAACCCTAACCTGTCAGTTGGCTTTAGAAACACGTTTATGTCCAAACGACTTGATTAGCAAGTCTTGCACTATTTAAAATACACGGTGTAATGGTCTTGGCTATCCAGAGCGTTACACATGTACTGTAGTTGGCGTGTAACAAGGTCCAAGAATGGATCTTGATATTGTTGGGATTAGTGCCTTTTAAAGCATATGTATTGAACAATGCTTTATGAAGTAAACAATTGAAATGGATTTTTGCATAAATTTACTGTTTATTATTATTATTAGAATAATATTATATGAATATTAGAAAATTCTCAAATTCGTTATTGTAACTACAATCTTGTATTGGTACGAAAGGATAAGATTGTAGGGAACAAATTTAAATAGTTCGTTGTAAAACAAAGCTATATGGAATCTTTATATTAAATATTGTAAGTATGGTTCACTAGTATTATGAATAATTGTAATCTAGATCTGGATTACTGATGTAGTAGGACATCTTAGTGGAGGTACTTTGTATAAAGTGGTTATACATGAACGGGACCCGATATGTTATTAATACTTAATAATATTGTTTACTTTATAAGCATTAATTTAACATATCAATAAGATGATCATATACACATTGATATTAATCCTGAAGTTATTATGAACTCCTGTTTATGTCATATGAGTTCTTTGATTCACTCGTTATGGTTTGTCAGAATAATCAGTGTAACGCCCTAAACTCCAAGGACCGTTACGGTGTGCCTTTTAAACAGTGTTAAACTTGCTAATCAAGTCATTTGGCCATAATCGTGTAACTAAGTATGATTAGCGGTTTAGGGATTAAAATTTTGGTTAAGATATAACGTTTCATTATAACGTTTACTGTATATATTGGGATCCCAAAAATATAATTTAAAGGTCTATTACAAGAAAATATTTACAACCAGCCGATCTAAGCGGCAAAACAGGATTTAACCCTAGTTCCTCTTTCAACCCTCGGCCATGGCGGTTGAGCAGCCGCATATGTACACATCGTCACCTAAGCCCTTCAACTCAAGGATGGTCTAGCTTTCTTTTACCTATACCTTCACCACATAGCACCTGTGAGTCGAATCCCAGCAAGAAAACTCGATATGCTCATGATCAATAATATCATGTCAACAAATCATAAAGTGCATGCCTAGCAATAACAACCTTAATCACGCATGCAAATAAGTTCACATAATGATGGGTGTAATACCCCGAATTCTCCGATGTGGTTTAATGGCGGGATTAGTTGGCCGGGAGGGCCATACTTGTTTAATTATGCCATTAAATGATAATATGCATGTATATGTGAATTATATTATAATATGATGTTAAATGCATGCATGTGGGCCCACATTTTAATTACAGGGGTGTGATGGTAATTTGGCCCGTTGAGGGTATAATTGTATATTTGTATGCATGTTGGTGATATATGTTGAGACCGCATTATAATGTGGGTTTGTTTGAGCTATTCGGCATGAGACGATCTTGGAATATTGATTAGCAGTATAGTCATAATAGGTTTAAGTTCGGGGCTCGGGATGAGTCTCGGGGTGATTTTAATGATTAAAGCGTTACCGAGAATTAAAGGGTAACGGGATATAAATTATTGGTGTTTGAGATTATTGAGAATAGCGGGAATTGGATAGCGTTAATTACGATTAACGAGATAGGTGGGGAATACCAATTTTGCCCTTGGGAGCCTTTAGAAACTTTTAATTGACCAAGGGGTATAATGGTCATTTCACCCCTAGGATAGATATAACCATTTTTGAGCTGAGAAAGAGGTAGAAAACAGAGTAACTTAGAGAGCTTTCCCGTACCTTCTTTCTCCTTCACTTTCTTTGTGATTTTTGAACCATTCTTGAGGATTCAAGCCTGGGAAGTAAGCCTTGGGAGTGTGTTCCTCCATTGAAGAGCATCATAAGCTGAGCTTTGGGTAAGTTTCTAACCATTGAAATCTCTGGTTTGCCCTGTTTTAGTTCTGTTTTGCAGTTGTGATTTCTAGGTTGGGATCTTGGTTTTGTTGGGAGTTTAGGCTAGGGTTCTTATGGTTGTGATGTTTGGGGTATGTTAGGATGGTTTTTGGGTTCATTTGGCACCAAAAATGGGATTTGGAAGTATTGGAATCAGGTTAGAATCGAAGGAGATGAAGAAGGAGGTTTCAGGGGGCATCAGATCAGGAGGTAGCGCTATAGCGCCCACCCTAGGGCGCTACAGTGCTACACAGGGGTCTTCTGGGCGTGTTGGGGGTTCTGAGAATAGTGCTGGGGCGCTAGGGATCAGCGCTGTAGCGCTACTCTGTTCCTTCAATGTCCCGTTTTGAGTGTTTTTAAGGGTTTTTGACTTGGGGTTTCAGTCCTTAAGGCCCGGGATCGAATCTACTCACCGTGTGGGCATGTTTCGAGGTCCCGAGAGTGGTGTTTAGGCCAAGACCCTTTCCATGTTGATTTTTCATTAATGGAGGTTATAATTGGTTGTGATTAGGAAACCGTTAAGGAACCAAAAGGTTGATCGTTCTCAGGAGTCGTTCTTATTATATTTCTCGCTCGAACCTGAGGTAAGAAAATTGCACCCTGTGTATGTGACATGCATGATTGTTATTGAGGCATGTTGGTTGATAAATGTGGACATGGATTGCATATTAAATTCTAGCAAATATTTTTTACTTGTATATGGCACTGACTAGTCAGGGACACTGACCTAAGAGTCAGAACTGACATAAGCGTCTTGAACGCAGGGCCGAATTAAGATTAGATCTAATCGATATCAGCATTGAATGGCTCTAAGGCATTAATGCTGGACCGACCCTAAGGTCGATGAAACTTATAAGCACTTGACTAGTCTAAGACTAGTTACTCAGAGCCAGGGCCTAAGGCCCAGGTGACCGTTTGTCACACGGCTAGGGAACGATGTTCCAGGGTTATGACTCTATGGTCATGAGGAAGGTTATGTTGGTGACCAGTCACCATGCACCTATCCTGTTTAAGCTAGTGAAAGGTTCACTTATCTGTTAAGCCCCGGTGACCCTATCGTCACAAGGCTAAAGGGAGCTATACCCAACTTAGTGACTTTTGTGACTGTCACCTATCTGTTTTGGACTGATAGTCCTGAATGATTATTATGATCATTGTTGATATTATATCATGCTATATAGTGTTTTCTTGCTGGGCCTTGGCTCATGGGTGTTATGTGGTGCAGGTAAAGGGAAAGAAAAGCTCACCCAACCTTGAGTGGAGAGCTTAGGTGGTGATGTGTACATATGCGGCCGCTTGACCACCACGACCAAGGAGTTCTCAGAGGAACTAGAGGGTTTACCCTATTTTTGCCGCTTAGGTCAGCGGGGTTGTAAATTTGAAAACAGTAGTGACCATTTTATATTGTAAATAACTTGTAAATGTTTTGATGAGCTCATGAGCAGTTTATATACTTAATAAAATATATCATTTCCTTTTTATTGGTTTTCCTCCTTAGCCTGTTAATAACACCTAGAAGCACGTTTTTAACCAAAGGACTCGGGTAGCGAGTCAAATTTCCGGTTCACCGTTCACCGTAACTGTTCTGGGGTAACCAGGGCATTACAATGGGTAATAATAATAAGGAATCCTACCCTCCTGAGTGGATGACTATCAAGTCAATCCTAATAAGATAAGTGATTTAACACTGGTGGTTCTGATAACCATGCTGGGCTTATTGCCCTAAATAGAAGAGTGACAGTTGTAAAAGTCACTAAGGTGGGTTCTGTTCCCTTTACAAAGGAGTGATCACGTCACTAGCTTAAACATAATAAGTGATTGATAAGCAAGTCACCAATGCAAACCAATCAAGTGACCATAGAGTCACTACTGTGGGTAC
This sequence comes from Humulus lupulus, assembly GCF_963169125.1. NCBI lineage: Eukaryota > Viridiplantae > Streptophyta > Magnoliopsida > Rosales > Cannabaceae > Humulus > Humulus lupulus. Next base: position 65,197,215 of record NC_084800.1, read on the forward strand.
CGCTCCCTTAGCCATGTGACGGTAGGGTCACCTGGGCTTTACAAATAAGTGATCATTTCACTAGCTTAAACAAGGTAGGTATTTGATGAAATAGTCACCAACATAAACCTACCGAGTGACCATATAGTCACTATTGTGGGTACCACTCCCTTAGCCATGTGACAAAACAGTCACCTAGGCCTTTGGCCCTGGCCGTGAGTAATTAGTCATAGACTAGTCAATCGCTTATAATTTTCATCAAACTTAGGGTCAGTCCGGCATTAATGCCCCATATGAGTCATTCAATGCAGATGTCGATTAGATCTAATCTTTTATCGGCTCTGCGTTCATGATGCTTATGCCGTTTCTGACTCTTAGGTCAGTAACACGCGACCAATGCCGATTCTGACTAGTCAGTGCCATACACAAGTAAGCAATGCTACCAGACATATATCATATGTCAAATATCTGAATATAGGGCATTCAGCATGCTTACTTAATAATTGCTAGCATAATTAGGATCATGCACAAATACAGAGACTCAAGCTCTGATCAATCTCCCATTTAACATTCATCGCATGCCCTAACCGCATGTTTCTGGTGCATCACATGCATCACATTTAAACACTCGACATGCCTCAATAATAATCATGCATGTCATATATACAGGGTGCAATTTTCTTACCTCTGGTCCAAGCACAGGTTACCAATAAACAAGCCACAAGCACGATCCTAATTCCAAGCCTCTAGTGATAACCTAGTCACAACCATAATATAAAACCTCATCAAAATGAGTAATAAATACTTCCAAACCCAACTCAAGCCTCCGGGACGTCAAATCCCACTCAACTAGATAGTAGGATCGATCCCAGGCCCTTAGAGTTAAGTTCCCATGACAAAAACACAATTATGAGAAACTTTTTCCCTTAAGTGCCATGACCCTCCATACACCATGTCGCGGCCTGCCCCCCAGACAGAGCCTCCTCCTCCTTCAGCAAGCTTGGGCCACGGCGCCCTAGAACATGGTCGCGACCCAACCATGAACCAGCCTAAAAACCTCGTTTTTAACCTTTTAAAACCTTCCAAAAACCTATCCAAACATCTCCAAACTCAAAAATCAAAGTTCCCAAACATCCCCAAGATCCAAAACCCAAGCTTCAATTCAATCAAAAACTCATCAAAACACAAAGTCCAATTCAAGCTTAAAATCTTTAAAAACTTAGAACTTAAAACTTGAATTACCTCCGATTGAGTAGTTCCCCAACTAAACCCTCCGGTTAATAAGCTTCTAATATTCCCTAGGATCGCTATGCCTCGATCCTCGCTTGAATCCGAGTCCTAGAACTCAAGTTTCCTTCAAAAATGCGATCGGGAGACGAAAATGGAACTTAGAGGGAGAGAGAACTTACTGAACGTTCTTTTTATTTCTTAACAGGTTACTTCAAGCTTAAGTAGCCTTAAACATATCCTAACGCTCAGAGTCCCAAAAACGTCCTCGGGACAAAATAGACAAAACCTCTAGAATTTCCCCCTGATCTTATTAAATCCCAATTTATCATCAAATACTTATTCCCATTACCCAATAACCTGGCAATGCTCTAAATACCCATTAACTCACTCCGAGTAAAAAATAAATCACGTTGTGACTTTCCCACTAGCTTACCTCCTAGGATCCTCTCATGCTGAGTAACCCTAGCATAACCAAATAATAATAAAGCACCATACATGGCCAAAATATGAAAATCACCCAATTAATCAGAAAATGGTTCACATGCATATTTAATACACCTAAACATGCATATAATCATTTAATAGCATAATAAATCAATTATGGCCCTCCTGGCCTCCTAATCAAGGTCCTAAACCTTATTAGGAAATTTGGGGCATTACAATCAGGCTGAAAACTTTTGTTTTTAGAACTCATTGTTGTAGATGGCTGGAGACATAATATACATATATGGAAACTATACTTTTCTGAGAGGAATTAAATAATGGTTCTCTTAAGGGTTGACTTTTGGAACTGAAAGATTATTGAGCTCAAATACGTAAATCAGTTTATGAATTAACTTTCGCTAGTAAAGTTAATGGTACTTAAGGAAACAAGATATAATTAAAGAGGTTAAATGGTAATTAATTCCTACTTTAATTATGAACCATTAATAGATGATTGAATTGTATATAGTGATTAAATCGATGAACACTTTTTATACTTAAAAGTACTCAATAAATAAATGTCTATAATTACAAGAATGCAATATCATATTTTTAGTGGAATAATATTGAGATTAGAAAATTAAGGTTGTTATATTAAAGAGTTTTAATTAATAATCTAAATTTATTGGAGCTTGAAATTATAGGATCATAGGTCCCCGAGATGGCTCTATCAACATTATTCAAGGTAAGAGTTGAAATTGGAAAAAATCAGGGAAATGACATATTTGGAAAAAAATTTGTTCTTCAAGCTCAAATATGTAATTGAGACAAATTATTTAATTAATATAGTAATTTTCAAAACTGGTATTTTAATTGAAAAAAAAAAAGAATTTTTCAAAATTATATTATTAAATTAATTGGCAATTTTGAAAATGACATTTAAATAATTAAGATTATTAATTTTGAATTAATTAGTTTTATTTATTTAAATAATATGAAAAGATATTTCTGATAATTCAAATTGAATTTGAAATTGAAATTATATTTATTTTTTAGTTAATCTGATCTGATAAGTTATTAGGTTTATGAAATTCCATTTTTTATGATTACCAACTTAATTATTCAAATTAAATAATTAATTGTTAAACTGTTACAGAAATTTTTAAACAGATACAAAGACTGTTTGAACAGAAACCAGATATGTTTAAACAGTTTGTGACCATAAGATAAAAACGAACATAAAGTAAAGAACACACGAATTTTTACGTGGTATCAGCAATCTTCCACGAGGCCACGCCCAGAGAATGAAAGTTATTAGAAGAATATCTAAACGATTACAAAATCAAATTGACTTATACAAATAAAGACTCCCTCTTGAATTTGTCGCAATTGTTGTAATCTAAACTCCTAATCAAATTTCTGAAGTGCTAAGATCTTGAACTCCCTTCAAATCATAACAATTGCACTCTTCCTCCCGAAAAGTGACTCACGAACAAGACTTCTCCCGAAGCTTGATGACCAATGTCCAAGTGTGTTCAACCTGCACAGTTAACACAAAGAAAACAATACAGAAGTATACTGTAATAAACCACTAAGAACTTGCTGGACTCAAGTTCTTCACATAATAAAAAGTCTCTCTAAAACTTGAAAAATATTTGGAAAATAATACATGAAGAAAGATGATCAAAAACCAGCGGCCTAAGGATGATTATATACTTTTTAGAATCCCTTTAGGTTGTGGAAAACAAATCAGAAATCAAACAGCCAATAAATGGAAAATCTTCCAAAACAGGAAAGTCAGAATCTGTTCAAACAGACTGGCAATCCGTTCAAACAGATTCATTGAACCTGGGCAGTTTTTCAACCCAGTTTCCTTAAATAAATAAGGAAACAATATATACATTATCACTGCAAACTATACACGATTTCTAGGCAACCAAATCAGATCAACAAATAAAAATAAATACTAATAATTTCCATATAAACTAATTTCAAGAAAAGATATTCTTTTATAGGAAATTATATATTTATTTTATAATCATATATAGAATAATCTGATTATAGAAAACATATCACAACAAAACATGAAACTACCCATTTTCGAAATTTACCACAAAATATTACAAAACAGGAAACTACCAATTTCGAAAATACTTTTTTAATTAATTTTGTCATTATTGTCAAATAAGCCAATAAAGGATTTTATAGTTTAGATATTTTTGAATAAATAATAATTAAAAGAAAGTGATTTAATAATTAAATGAGGGATGTGTTACACGCCAACTACAGTGCAATGGATCTTGATACTTTTTTTTATTTATTTAACAATTGGTTTATAATTTGAATTTTGAATCTAATTAATTCTTTTATAAATCTATCATATAGAAGTTGTTTTAGAATACGCTTAAAAGAGAGAATAGTCTAGAGAGAAAATTGTAAGCTTTTCACTATGAGAAAAATATAATGCAATATTTTTCCTATCCCTGAAAACTATGTCAGACCTAATATTTCAAGATCTCATGAGTTGAGTACATCTTGTGAATTAAAAATTTTCCCACCATTACTCTACGTGCCCACACACGTCTTGAGGTACAGAGATACATCTTGGAAGATCTTGGTATGAGTATTCAAAAGGCTTTGGATTTGATGTTCGTTGGAGTTACTAAAAGATAGCAATAATTCTTGATTTTTCTAGAACTGGTAAATCCTTATCTTTTTCTTTCTCTTTGATTAATGTTTTACATATTAATTGATATGTTATTTAAAGATTGTTTAAATATTTTTTTTTAAAACTCTGGGCCCACCACCCTGTGCTTTCCGCTGCGCACATGGTAAACTAGTTATCTTTTATTAACTCCAACGAACATCCAATTAGTTGTACATCCAATCAGTTCATTAAAATCGGGTTTAAAAGTCTATTTGAACTATTTTACAAGACACAGGGTCCAAAAGTTATTTGTCAAAACAATGTCCAAACAGAAAATTAGACAAAATACAAGGTCCAAAAAAGTATAAACTCAATTTATAATAAGATAACAAAAGTGGACCAATATTAATTCCTGTAATAACCAATGTTATTATTTTCTTATAAGCTCTTTAAATATGATGTTAGGTTAGATTTAAGTTATGATTTTATGACTTAGAAATAATTATAGTTTGGGTAATTATAATTATTTTAGCATATGATTAAATTAGTGTATAGTTTTATTAAGTATTAAATGCACATGTTATTTGATGGATTAAGAAGTGAACATGTGGCAAACTAAGTCCAAGTATTAGAATTAAAATGAAAACCAAAATAGCTTAGTCTTAGGTTTGGCACAAAAATAGGAAGGATTTGACTCTTTTTAAATTTTAAAGATAGGCAAGATTAGATCTATTTGAATTAAGTGACTATGTGTAAAGAATAGTTAGATAAATGGGGATTTAAATTTTTTAATTTAAGTAGTCAAATAACTAAGTAGAGATAGTAGTGTGATGGTTGAACTAAGAGTTAGATAAGTAGGTGAAGTTTTCGTAACTTTAGGGTGATGTAACTTCAGACCTAGTTTTGACTCAGTTATATTATTATTTTAGAAAAATAGTATTTCCCCAAAGTTGTAGATAATTGAAGTAGCTTTCCAACGGTATAAAAGTGGCCTAAATATGACTTCTACAACTCCAGTTAAGTTAATTTTACTACAGGAGGGTCCAGAGTTACGAGATATAGGATAATAGTTTGGACTTTGACTAAAGTTTGAACCAAATGGAGACTATGTGGCATACTTGGAGATGATGTAGCAACAAGAAGGAAGTAAGACTAAGTTTTCCAAAACCATATAGTGGAGGGAAGGTTTGATTTTTGAAATTTAATTTGAATAGTGTGGAGATAATCAAAGAAGAGAGTTGGGGTTTGAAGCCTATAAATAGAAACTTACCCTCACTATTTTTCTCACACTCAAAAGCTCTCAAGAACCTCTCATAATTTTGAAATCCATATTCCCAAAAACTCTCTCCATTTTTCCATAAACACTCTTGATAACTCCATTTTAATGTGTTTTTGTGGTAATCTTGAGTTTTTTTGTTTGTTTGTGGAAGATTACGCTTGTGTTTGTCTTGGTTGTAGGTCAGTGCTATGAATCATGAACTAAATGCGAAAAAAAAAAAAGAAATGATGGAAAAATTGAGCGTTTGATGGTTGTTTGGCATTAAGGAGGAGTTACAAGAAATTTTTGATGAAGTTGATGAAGGATGGATTTCAAATGGTCAAATTCTGAAGAAAAAAAATAGAATTAGAGTCGCGACATGGGCTTAAGGGCCGCGACTCTAGCAAATTCAGAGGCTGCATAACCTACTGAGAGGAATTAGGGCCGCGACTTGGTAAAGAGAGTCATGGGGCTAGAAGAAACAGAGGCAATTCCAGGAGGCGCATGGAGACACGAGTTGCGACCTAGGTGAAGAGGGCTGCGGCACCGAAAGGTCCTGACGAATGCTGAAGTGCCTTAAAAAAGACACGGGTCGCGACCTAAGAAAGGCCAAGTTGTGACCCGCCTTTGAAAACATAGAGGAATTCACTTTTTTTAAATATAAATTCAGACTTTAGGATTTAAAAAGAAGATTAGGTCAAATTTTTTATTATGAATTTTGAGAGCAATTATGATTCTGAGACATTATTTTCTGCAATTTCATATTTTTATTTTTTTCTTAAAGCTTTTGAATTGTACGATTATGGATAATTACTTTATGATTTTAGTCATGTCTGATATGAACTAAATCCTCTATCTAGGGGTTAATGTAGTCACTTGAATTTCGATTTAATTTTATTATGATGTTCTATTGATTCTTCTTCTTTATTCTAATCTATATGATGTTTGCCTAATGCTAGTAAATACTTTGTCAATATTTACTTGATTAATGATTTTGATTCAAAAACTCGAAAGATGCGAATTGAATATGTTATCGTTATATAGATATATGTTACATATTGGACGAGAGTACCTGTATGATTTGTGTAGCAATTAGGTTACCATTCTTAATGCATGCTATATGTTTAAGTTTATCACAAAGATGTAGAAAACTTGCATATATGTTGAAATCTTATTTCTTGAAAAAGAATAGGAATTGATTTTTGTTAACCTACTATTAGAATAGGAAGAAAAGATTTAGAACTGATTAGTAAAATTAATAGAATGAAAAGTTGATGAAATTAATTCCCTAGGCTTTTTGTTATTGATTTTTATCCTTTGATTCATTGTTCTGTTTACAGTTATTTAAATTGTGTTCATAGCTTAGAATTATTCATCTTAATTTTAATCACCAAATAGAAATTGAAAAGCAATTATTGGTAATTGGTTAATAGTCTCTATGGGACGATCTCCGTTCATACGAAATTTATTACTTGACACGACCACGTATACTTGTGTGCATATTTTACCGATCAAGTTTTTGGCGCCGTTGTCGGGGACTAATATCAAATATCAAAATTAATTATTTTTTGTTCTACTTTGGTTTTTACTTTTAGTACTCATTCGGATTGTGACTGTATTGTGTTTCAAGAATTATTGGTATATGCGACGAAGTAGACAAAAGAAACTCATACCGATATATCTTGAAATTGAAAGAACGTGCAGACAAAACCAAAAGATAAAGAAAATATTGGATTTTGCCATGGCTGAGAATCAAGGAAATGCAGCAGCAACTAATGCTGCTAATGTTAATAATATCCCAAATATTGCAGAGGTCTCAGTGGAACGAGGACCAAGGATACTTAGAGACTATGTACTTTCTACTGTCACAGGAGTGCATTCATGCATAAAACACCCCACTATTGCTACAAATAATTTTAAGATTAAGCCATCAATATTACAAATGGTGCAGTCTACTATTCAGTTTGGGGGGTTGCCCACGGAAGATCCTAATTTGCGATTAGACTTAGATTATTCCAATTCTCTCAATGAGATCGGGCGAAGAGTTGGCTAATTTCATTGCAAACTAATTCTATCACAACGTGGGAGGAGTTAACCCAGAAGTTCTTAGCAAAGTTTTTCCCTCTAGAAAAAGTTGCAAAGTTGAGAGGGGAAATTAATAATTTCTACCAGACAAAAGGGGAATCGTTGTATGATGCATGGGAAATATTTAAAGAGTTGTTAAGGAAGTGCCCACATCATGGTATAGAGAAGTGGATGCTAGTCCATAACTTTTATAATGGGTTGAATGGTACTATTCGTACCATAATAGATGTTGCAGCAGGAAGTGCGTTCATGAGCAAGAGTGCTAATGAGGCGTATGAATTGCTAGAGGAAATGGAAATGAATAACTACTAGTGGCCAACTAAAAGAGGACAAACAAAAAAGGTGGCTGGTATGATTGAATTGGATGTTATTTCCATGCTTACAGCGCAAGTGGTAGCTCTAACGAAGAAGTTACAACAGAGCAACCTGTCAGCTCAAACTGTAACGCCCTGGCTACCCCAGAACAGTTACGGTGAACGGTGGACCGGAAATTTGACTCACTACCTAAGTCCTTTGGTCAAAAACATGCTCTAAATGTAATTAACAGGTTAAGGCATAAAACCAATAAAAAGGAAATGGAGATTTTTATTACAAACTGCTCTGCAGAGCTAAACAAAACGTTTACAAGCTGTTCTCAGTACAAAAAGTCACTACTGTTGTAAAGTTACAAACCCGCCGACCTAAGCGGCAAAAATATGGTAAACCCCCTAGTTCCTCTGAGAACACCTTGACCGTGGTGGTCAAGCGGCTGCATATGTACACACCACCACATCAGCTCTCCACTCAAGGCTAGGTGAGCTTTTCTTTCCCTTTACCTGCATCACATAGCACCCATGAGCCAAGGCCCAGCAAGAAAACATAACACTTTATATAAACATTATCAAATGATTATCATTATAATCACACTGAGCATAAAGCTTTCAAACAAATGAGTGAACACCACATGAGGTCCTGATAAACCACACTGAGTGACTGACAAGCGAGTCACTAATTCATATGGAAGAGTGGCTGATGGGTAAGCCACTAGCCTTCAACGGGTTCTGGTAAACCGCACTGAGTGACTGCCATGCATGTCACTAATTCAAGTGGGAGAGTGGCTGCTGAGTAAGCCACTAGCCTCCAAGCGCTTATTTCATTCATCGACCCTTGGGGTCGGTCTGGCATTAATGCTCTTTGAGTCATTCAATGCTAATAATCGATTAGATCCAATCTTACTGGCCTGCGTGACACACGCCAAGACCGTCCTGACTAATAAGTCAGTTCATCGTGATCAATGCCCAATACCACTGCCGACCCTGACTAATAAGTCACAGCTTCACAGTGATACTAGCACCCTTGCCAAACCTGACTAATAAGTCAGTGCCATGCACACATGAGCAACATATGCTAAGCATTCTATGTTCAATCCATGTCCATATTCTCACATTCAACATGCCTCAGGAATATCCATGCATGTTACACTTGGGGTGCAGTTTTCTTACCTCTGGTTCGAGCAAGAACGAACAAAAGAACAACCCTGAGAACGATCGACTTTTTGATCCTTTAGCGGTTACCTAATCACAACCAATTATAACCTCCATTAATGAGAATCCACAATAATAGGGTCTTAACCTAAGCACCACCCTCGGGACCTCGAGACATGCCCACACGGTGAGTAGAATCGATCCCGGGCCTTAAGGATTGAAACCCCAAGTCAAAAACCCTTAAAAACACTCAAAACGGGGTTTGGAAGGAACAGGGTAGCGCTACAACGCTCAACCCCTAGCGCTACGGCGCTAAACTCAGAACCACCCAAGTGCCAGAAACCCTCCTGAGGAGCGCTATAGCGCCCTAGGGTGGGCGATGTAGCGCTACCTCCAGCCCATAACACCCCTGAACCGACCTTCTTCATCTCCTTCGATTCTAACTCGATTCCCAAGCTTCCAAAGCCTATTCTTGATGCCAAATGAACCCAAAAACCATCCCAACACATCCCAAACATCACAAGCATGGGAACCCTAGCCAAAACTCCCAAAAAAACCATGAATTCACCCTAAACATTTCAGCTGCAAAACAAAACCAAAACAGAGCAAACCAGAGAAACTATGGTTAGAAACTTACCCAAAGCTCGGCTTATGATGGCCTTCACTAGTGGAACACACTCCCAAACTCCCAAGGCTTGCTTCCCAAGCTAGAATCCTCAAAGTTGGCTCAAAAACCACAAAGAACAGTGAGAGAAAGGAGGTACGGGAGAACTCTAAAACATACTCTGTTTTTTTTCCATCACCTTTTTCAGCTAAATAAGGTTATATCTATCCTAGGGGTGAAATGACCATTTTACCCCTAGGTCAATTAATGGTTTCTAAAGACTCCCAAGGGTATTTTTGGTACTTTCCTCCTAACTCGTTAATCATAATTAACGCTCTCCAATTCCCGTTATTCTCAATAATCTCAAACACCAATAATTCACATCCTGTTACCCTTTATCTCCCGGTAACGCTCTTACCATCAAAATCACCCCGAGACTCAAACCAAGTCCCGACACTTAAACCTGTTGTGACTAAGCCGCTAATTAATAATCTACGATCGTCTCATGTCGAACAGCTCGAGCAAACCCACATCATAATGTGGTCTCAAATTATATCACCGACATGCAAACAAATAATCAATTTACCCTCAACGGGCCAAATTACCATCACACCCCTGTATAAAGAAGTATGGACTCACATGCATGCATTTCACATCATATCATAATATAATCAACATATACATGCATTTAATCAATTAATAATACAATTAAGCAAGTATGGCCCTCCCGGCCTACTGTTCACACCGTTAAATGCATCGGAGAATTTGGGGCTTTACACAAACCATGCAAGTATAGAGTTTATGCGGGGCATATGGGAGTGCTCATCCATTAAATCAGTGCCCTGCCATGGATATGAATAATATACCTATGGAATAAGTCCAAGCTGTAGTAAATTTTCAAAGACCCACCAATAACCCATTTTCGATGCCATATAACCAAGGGTGGAGGAATCACCCTAATTTCTCATGGACAATAATCAAGTTGCACAACAACCTTTCCCTCAAAATCAGCAACAATATTCACCTCCACAATCACAACCACATCATCCAACACATATGAAACAACCTGATGCACAATCCAATGTACTGAACCAGTTCATGACCGAAACCAGGGCATTTATCAAGAGTTTGGAGACTCAAATAGGGCAGTTGGCTACTTTGATGACAAACCGTGTTCAAAGGAACTTACCAAGAACTACTGAGGTAAACCCAAAAGAGCAGTGCAATGCAATATCCTTGAAGAGTGGCAAGGATTTAAAAGAGCCAAAAGTGGTTGATAAGGAAAATGAAGTGAGTGGGTCAAATGTTACTGAGAACTTAGAGAAGCAGTCAAAAATAAGCATAGATCACCATATAAAGACCCCATATCCTTAGAGGCTTCAAAAGAATAAGCTTGACAAGTAGTTTTCTAAATTTTTGGATATCTTTCGAAAGCTACACATCAATATCTCATTTGCTGAGGCACTTGAACAAATGCTACGTTATGTGAAGTTTAAAAAAGAAATCTTGTCAAAGAAAAGGAAACTGGGGGATTATGAGACAGTGGCACTTACTGAGGAGTGCAGTTCGATAATTCAAAAGAAACTACCTCCCAAGCATAAAGATCCTGGTAGTTTCAATATCACATGCTCTATAGGGGGATCAGTGGTGACAAAGGCTTTATGTGATTTAGGGGCCAATCTAAATCTAATGCCTCTATCAATCTTTCGCAAGTTGAAATTGGGAGAAGCTCGGCCTACTACCGTGTCTTTGCAAATGGCAGATTGCTCAGTCAAACATCCTCGTGGAGTGATTGAGGATGTATTGGTGAAAGTGGTCAAATTCATCTTGCATGCGAACTTTATTATTCTTCATATGGAGGAAGATGAAAATGTTCCAATAATTCTTGGAAGGCTGTTGATCCCAAAAGAGGGTGTTTTAATAATTAAACTCGCAAGTGCACGAATCGTTTCGGAATATAATGTTCATGTAAGTACGAGGTCGAACCCATGGGAGTTGACTAACATCAAAAGAAACTATTTCAAACAAAGCAAGAATATTCTAACCTAGTTCCAAATATTTGATGAGATTTTGTTTTAGAAAAATAAAAAACAAGTAATAAAAAGATTTAAGATTAAATAGAAAAATGGTTTTCAAATGAGATATGTAAAATAAGATTATTAAGATATTAGAATCCACAAAATGTAAGTTCAATAGTATTTATAAGTATATTGATTCCCAAGTTTAGATATAGTTGAAATAAATCACACAATATTTTTTCAAAATACATTTTCTATTCAAGCACAAGTTACTTTAAAAAAGGTAGGATTTTTCTTCACTTATATAATATATAATTTCTAAGCATTAGTTGTGTTACAACCTAATGAAACTACAAAAAATCAAAGAGATTATGTTTAGGCAATATATGATACTTATGCTCTAAGAATTAGATGTGAACAATTTAATGAAAAACATTTAATCAAAGAATATCATATTTTTGCATAATGAAGAACTAAGTGTAATATGCTTTAACAATCAATAATAGATGAAAAATGCATATCTTTGATAGAAAAATCCATAAACAATGTTGTACAAATGGGAAATCAACATACAACAAAAAAATACTATCTAGTTACATTTTGCTTCATCATCATCTTAATAACCTTTGAAAAAGATTAGAAGCTCATAACTAGATTGAAATAAAAATTACAAAATAACATACTTGACATGCTCTTCAAAAGATGAAAATGGTAGAGAGAAAATAGTGAAAAATATGAAGTGTAGAAGATGTTGAAAAAAGATGAAGAAGAGCTCCTCAAATGGTCTTACAAGACTCTATTTATAGGCAAAATATGGAGATTAAATTAATCAAATTAAAATAAATAAATTGATTAATTTAATTGTGTTGGGAAGTGGTAGGATAAATAGAGTAAGTGTAAGAGTATTGGAAAGATGAAATGTTTGGTTGGGTAAAAGATTAGTGAAAAGCTAGGGTAAAAAATGAATTAGGAATGTTTATTTAGGTAAGAAAAATAGGGAAGAGTGAATTGATATTTTAGTGAAAAATATTGGAAATAAAAATGTGAGTTTTGGCCTTTTTGGTGGCTGTGTGTTCAGTGAATTCGGTGGTGGGCCATGGAGCTGAATTGGGCCAGACGGGCTGGGCCGAGGCTGAAGGAGTGCTGGGTCGTGGGCTGCTGAATCCGGGCCCGTGTGCTGGAGAAGGTGGCTGCTTTGGGGAGCTTCAGGTTGGCAATTGGACAGCTGGTCGAAGGTGACTTGCTGAAGGAGTGGGGCAGCTTGATTTCATTGGAGCTGGAAAGAAGTGCTCGGCTGGGGGAAGGTCTTCACACGGCTGGAGTATATGCTTGATGTGTTGGGCCTAGGCAGGTGCTGAAGGAGCTGAACGTGAGGAATCAGGCGTTGGGCCTGGGCTGGGCCGAAATGGGCTGAAGGCATGGCATTTTTAACAATGCCATTTTCTTCAAAACTAACACTTTTTTCTCTTTATTTCTTTTTTCCTTTTTTGTTCACTCTTTCTTGGCTCTTCAAGAACCAAAAATAAAACACTTTCCTACAAAATAAATATAAATTAAGTCATGATAAAATATTTTCAATTATAAATAATTCATATAAATTCTTTGAAAATATTAATTATAACTTAATTTAACATTTAAGTTCAACAATACCCATTTATTTATTTATATAAAAAAATATATAAAATTTTACAACAAAATACTTATAACAATACATAAAAATCTATAAAATTAAGATAAAGCTAATAAATTCAAAAAGTAATTAAAACTTAATAATTTAATTAAAAACTTAAGAACAAAATCATTTTTATCTTTAAAAATGTGGTAAAATAACTCTAATTTCTAGAGTTATCAAAGGCCATTCTTGGCCACTGGTAGGGCTTTAATTGATGTACAAAAAGGTGAGTTGAAGCTGGGAGTGCAAAAAGAGGAGGTAATGTAGTGCCCCGGATTCCCTATTATGGTTTAATGGCTGGATTAGTAGGCCAGGAGGGCCATAACTGTTTAATTATGCTATTAAATGTGTTTGTGCATGTTTATGAGAATTATATTATAATATAATGTTAAATGCATGCATGTGAGTCCACATTTGTTTACAGGGATGTTTTGGTAATTTGGCCCGTTGAGGGTATAATTGAATATCTGTTAGCATGTTAATGATATATTGTGAGACCACATTATAATGTGGATTGGTTCGAGTATTTCGACATGAGACGATCTTTAAACATGATTTATCGGTTTGGTCATAACAGGTTTGAGCTCGGGGATCGGGGTGAGTCTCGGGGTGATATTTATGGTTATGGCGTTACCGGGGATTTTAGGGTAACGGGATATGAATTATTGGTGTTTGAAGATATTGAGATTAGCGGGAATTGGGAAGCGTTAATTATGATTAACGGGATAAGTGGAATGTGCCAAAATTACCCTTGGAGTGGCTTTAGAAGCTTTAAAAGACCTAGGGGTATTTTAGTCTTTTGGCTTGGATATATGTGACTTAGGTGGCTGTAGAAGGTGGTAGATTAAAACAGAACAAAACAGAGACTTGTATCTTCTCCCTTCCCGTACACAACTTCCTCCATTGCCTTCTTTGGTGTTTTGAGCTCTAGATGTGGATTCAACCAAGGGAAACTTAAAGGCTGGGTTGGAGCACTTGTTTTAGCTTGTGTGGGAGGTTCAAAGCAGGTTTCAAGGTGAGTTTTGGACATTTATCACAGCTGGTGCTCTGTTTTACTTTTGGTTTTCAGTTCATGATTTTGATGTGGGAAGTGAGAATCAAAGGGAGTTTTTGTGTTGGTTTGATTGGGATTTGATGAGGGTGAGCTATGGGTGTTATTTGGGGGTTTAATTGTATGTTTGGAGGAGGATTAGAGATGGTTTGAGGGGCTGGTTTGAGAGGAAAGTGCACAGGGGAAAAACTGGTTCGTTAAGGGCGTTTTTGCTGATCTGGGCTGGGCGCAGCAGGGGTGCGCCGCGGCCCTGGGCGTTTGTCAGGAGGGAGCCCTTTCTGTTTGAGGGCGCGCCGCGGCGCAACAGGGGAGGGCCGCGGCCCTTAAGGTCAATTTTGCCAAAATGTGGTTTTTAGCTTGGGGATTCAAACCTTAGGCCTCGGGGTTGGACCCAGTACCCGGTTGGGTAGTATTTGATGTCTCGGGGGCTAGGATTTTGTTGGGAACCCTCAGTTATCATTTTTATTAATGAATCCTATAATTTGGTTATGACCAGGTGACCGTCAAGGAATTTAAAGGTTGATCGTTCTCAGGGGTCGTTCGTATAATAACTCTCACTCGAACCAGAGGTGAGAAAACAGTGTATGAATACAGTTGCACCCTGTATAGGTATATGACATGCATGGTGTGATATTGGAGCATGTTGGTTGATATATGTGGACATGGAATGCATATTAAATGCTGATGTACGCTGATTACCTGTTTAAGACACTGACTAGTCAGGGACCGACTCTAACGTCGAGAATCATGCATTGAATGGCTCTATGGCATTACTGCTAGACCGACCCTAAGGTCGAAGAACTTATAAGCGCTTGCCTGGTCTACGACCAGATGTCTATAGCCAAGGTATATGACCCCGGTGACCGTTAGTCACGTGGCTAAGGGACGTTGTCCATAGCTTCGACTCTAGAGTCGTGAGGAAGGTTATGTTGGTGACTAATCATCATGCACCTGTCCTGAACAAACTTATGAAAGAATCACTTACCCGTTAAGCCCTGGTGACCCTATCATCACATGGCTAGAGGAAGCGATGCTCATTATTGTGACTTTTGGCTATTGTCACCTATTTGTTTGGAATGATAGTCCTGAATGGTTATTATGATCGTTGTTGATATTATATCATGTCTTATTGTGTTTTCTTGCTGGGCCTTGGCTCATGGGTGCTTTGTGGTGCAGGTAAACGGAAGGAAAAGCTTAACCAACCCTGAGTGGAGAGCTTGGGCGATGTGATGTACATACTAGGCCACTAGACTGCCACGGTCAAGGAGTTCTCAGAGGGACTAGGGGTTTACCCTACTTTTACCGCTTAGGCCGGCAGGGATTGTAAATTTGAAAACTGTAGCGACCCTTTTGTACTATGGACATCTTGTAAACATTTTAAAAGGCTCATGAGCAGTTTATTTACTTAATGAAATGTACCCTTTCCTTTTTACTGGTTTTTCACCTTAACCTGATAATAGCACTTAGATCACGTCTTTAACCAAAGGACTCGGGTAGCGAGTCAAATTTCCGGTTCACTGCTCACTGTAACTGTTCTGGGGTAACCAGGGCGTTACAGGTAACATTTAATGTTTTCGCAGCAACGAAAATTCCAACTTGTTGTAGAGTTGAATTGGTAAAAAGAGGAGATTCAAGTTGGAAGTCTCTAAGCAAAGATCCATGGTTAAAAATAGAATGCGAAAAGTGTGTCATCGTTTAAAAAGGTTCTTTAGTGAGAGAATTCGAATGTTACATGAGTAGGGTAAAGTTCCACCAATCTATAATAACAAGAAATGAGGGCCAACTCATGACACTATGACTCTCAAGGATGTGAGGGGTGGACTTGATCCAAGTTGAAATATGAAAGAAAACAAGTGTCCGGCTAAATGACGTTAATGACAACGCTGTAAAAGGCATTCCTATAATTTTTTTTGTTTTAATTCTTAATTAGTTGAACAATTATATTTAATTTCATTTTGGATTTGTACGAATTCATTTTTTTTTATTTAGTTTTCAAGTAAGATGTATGTAGAAACTGTGCAATTCGTGAAAAGGTAGTTTTAAAATTTGTCAAGAGGTCAAGTCGCGACCTTAAACGAAGTCAGAGAGCTCAGAAATTAAAGGTAGAAGCGCGCCGCAACTTGCTCTTATAAGTAACAACGCGCTAGGAAGTTAGAGAGCATGAGAGTTTTGATGGAAGAGGCGAGTCGCGACTTGCTACAACTGAGTCGCGGCGCCTGCACAACAAAAATTCGAGAAAAGACGAGGCGGGCCGCGACTTGCTATTGCTGGGTCATGGCACGCCTCCATTATGAAGGGAAATCTCATTATAAGCCCACTTTCTCTGAAGCCATAACCCACATTCTGAATATTTTCTCCTTAAAACCCTATTTTTTTTTTTTTTAAAAATTCTCCCATTCTCCCATATCTTCATCTTCCTTAAAACCATCATAACGCCAAACCCACAACTTCATAGATTCATATTCCCTTCCTTCCTTCTTCTAATCCAAATCCTAAATAGTTTTATATGTGGCATTGAATATAGGAGGAGTATTTGAAGAGTGGGAAATATCAACAAATCAAAGGCAAGTAAGTCTCTAATTTTCTATGTTCTTCAAGTTCTGGGTTTGAAGTAGTTTTGTGCTAGATAGACAAGAGATTTCATTGGAATTGTGGGGCAAATTGTTAGTATATATTGTGTTCTTTGAGTTAGTATTGTGATTTGCCTATTGTTGGGGTGTTATTCAGTTGAGGGAAGTAAGAAAATTTAGATGAAGTGCTGCAGAATTTTTGTAATAGCATTTGGTGAATTGTGTTATTATGGGACCAAGAAAAAATCTCGTTAGGGCTGCTTCATCTAAAAATGTAAATCGCCCATCCACATCCCGCAACCAACCACCATAACCACAGCCAACCCCACCACCACCACCACCCTCTCCTCAGGAGTTTGACCCTGCTAGATTCATTAGTAGAGATGTCTTTGACCATTATCAAAGGTTGCCTCAACGACAAGTCATTCAAGAATGGGGGATGGAATATCAAGACCAACCATATCCTTAGGAAACATATGAAATCATTCAAGCCGAAATTAATGGTAAAAAAAAATTGGCAGAGTTTTGTGGACCTTCAAATGACCAAGGCCAATTTCTCCATGGTTTATGAATTCTATGCTAATTTTCCAGGAGAGGTAAATAGGAAGGACTTTGTGAGAGGGGTATGGGTGAAGTGTCATATTGATAATATCGATGATGTATATGGATTACCAATGTTGTCCCGGGAGGATGATGAACATTATTAGATGGCCTATTATAATGAGTTTAATTGGAATGATGTGGCTGAAACATTGGACATTCCCGGAGTTAGTTTTGTAATGCAAGATGGGAAACCGAAGAATTTTAGACGGTTTCAAATGAACAGAGTGGCTAATGCTTGGACTCTTTTTGTGAGTGTGAGGCTTATGCCAAATACTCACCTATTTGAAGTTGTTATTGATCGGTGTCTGCTTGTCTATGCCATTATGAATGGACTCTCTTTGGATATTGGACGAGTCTTAGCACTAGTATCTGCGACTTGTGCCGACTGAGTACCACAGCTGGTTTGGGGCATGGTTCCATGATTACAGATTTGTGTGAGGTGTGGGAGGTGTCTAAATACCCAAGTGATATTTATAGGAAAGCAGTGGGGCCTGTTTCTTGAGCTTTTGTGTTTAAGTTCAACGCACCATCTTTGGAGCTTCCTACACCACAACCCCGTGAAGAAATAGTTGAAGAAGAGGGAGATCACGCTAATGAACCCGCCAATGCCAATGCTACACAAGAAGAACAAGGTGTTGGAAATGTGCCTTGAAAGCATATGTAGTAGACATTGTTTTTATGAAATAAATAAATGAATTGAATTTGTTACTCATATAGTTTATGGACTATATTATTCTGTGATAATATTAAGTAAATATCAGGAAAATTCTTAAGTTCATATATGTGATCTCAAACATGTGTTGGTACGGGAGGATTGTGTTTGAGATAAATGAACTTGAATAGTTCGCAGTAAAATAAAGTTATGGAATCTTTAGATTAATTACTGCAAGTACGGTCCACTAGTATTATGAATACATGTGATCTAGATCTGGATCACTAGTGTGGTAGGACACTTTAGTACAGGTGCTTTATATATTAGAGAATATATAGAACTGGACTAGATATGTTTATTAATACTTAGTTAAATACCGTTTCGAATTATTAATTAAATATATCAACTGATGATCATATACAAATAGATCTTAATCCTGAAGTTACTATGAACTCCTGTTTATGTTATATGAGTTCTTTGATTCACTTGTTAGGGTCTGTCAGAATGATCAGGCTAGAAACTTTTGTTTTGGGAACTTATTAATGTAGATGGCTGGGGATATAGTATACAGATATGAAATCTATGCCTTCTCGCAAGAGATTGAATGATGGTTCTCTTAAGGGTTGACTTTTGGAACTGAAAGGTTATTGAGCTCAAATTCATAATTTAGTTATGAATTAACCTTCACTAGTAGAGTCAATGGTACTTAAGGAAACAAGAGATAATTAAAAGGGTAAAATGGTAATTTTATTCCCGATTAATTATGAACCATTATTAGAGGGTCAAGTTGTATGCAATGATTATACCAATGGATGCTTTATGATTATAAAGTACTCAGTAAATGAAATGTTTATAATTACAAGAGTGCAGTTTCATATTTATAGTGGAATAATCATGAGAATAATAAATTAAGATTATTTAATTAAAGAGTTTAATTAATAATCTCAAATTTATTGGAGCTTGGAATTATAGGTCCATAGCGGCTCTATCAACACTATTCAAGGTAAGAGTTGATATGAAGGGAAAAAGTTTAAAGACATATTTAAGAAGAAATTTGTTCTTCAGGCCAAATATGCAATTACATGATAATAGTGATTGATTAATTAATTACAAATTAGTTGTAGTTAACAAAATTAATTAATATTTAATTATTGTATAATTTTTTAAATTATAATTAAAAAAATTAAAGTAATTTCGAAATTTAATTAAATAATTAATTAATTATAATTTTTTCGAAATTATAATAAATTAAATATTTATTTTCGAAAATTTTGGATTTAATTAATTGGTAGAATTAATTAAATATCTTTATTTGAGTGGGAGATAATAATCTGATAAGTTCAAATTGGATTTGAATTTAAAAGATTAATATTTATTCAAATAATTAATTATATTTGATAATTAATTAAAAAGATAATTAATTTAAATTTGAATTAGTTATCAGGTTGTTAGATCTTATCTAACAAAATAGTTTGAATAAATAATTAAATAAAAATTGAAAAAACAACATCCCTAAAATTAGGGAGGCTACACGTGCGTGTGGGGAAATTTTCAGGGATGAGATTTTTATTTTTATTTAATTAATTAATTAATTAATGGATAATTCAAAAATTGGTTTTTGGATTTTTTCATTAATAGAATAATTAATTAATTAAAAAGTAAATTGTAAAATGGTTACAGATTTATTTTTTAAAATTTGAATATTTTCTTTTAAGTATGACTAATCAAAAAAAATACTCAGGTATGTGTGAGACAACTCTGAACATTCGCTCTGTGAAAAATAGAACGATAGTTTTCTCTCCCTGAAAATAAATAACCAATTCTCAGGCCTATTCTCTTGATCTCATGTGTTAAGTACATCAAGTAGAATCACAAATAAACTATCATTCATTCTCTAAGTGCCCGCACATTTTTTGAGGTGTAGAGAATGCTTTGGAAGATCTTGGTGTGAGTACGTGGGAGCGGCTTGGATAGGAAGATCGTTCTAAATACGAAAAGATAGCAAGGATACTTGATAGGCTTCAAGAGGTATAAATTCTATCCTTATCTTGTTTATGATTAATGTATGTATATTAATGGATCTGCATATTTAAAGGTAGTTTAAATATGTTACAAAATTTTTGTTGTACACTGGGCCAACCACACCACCATTCCGCTACGTATTAGGAAACTCGTTCCTAACACAAGGACAAGTAAAGGAGGAGATGAGAGGTCCTTATCCTCAATTTCTGGCAATTGAGGCACCACCTGATCCGCACTTGGCAAGATTGGATTACATTATCCAGCAAAACCAACATACCCGTAATTATTTGGGGGAACTTCACGATTATCATCGAGCCCAAGCAGACCGACAAAATGAGTTGGTTTACCAGTGGTCTAACCAAGAGGAGGACAATCACTATTTTCCTTGTCCACCACCATGGCATTCTTTCCAAGTCCCACCACCATTTTGAGATGATTCGTAGCAAGTAAGTTTTCTTTTCTTAACTTTTATAAAACATTGGGGACAATGTTTAGTTTAAATTTGGGGAAGGGACTTAAAAATTTATGTTTGTTGTGTTGTGTCTTGTTTAGTGTTGTTTTTGTCAGTTGAGTCCTTTGTTCGAGGGCAAACAAAGAGTAAGTTTGGAGGAGTTTGATAAGTTCATTTTAGTGTCATTTTAGGATGTGTTTTTGTGATAATCTTGAGTCTTTTGTTTATTTTGTGCAAGATTACACTTGTGTTTGTCTTTGTTGTAGGTCGGTGCTATGAATCATGAGCTAAACGCAAAAAGAAGAAGAAATGGTGGAAAATGGAGCATTTGGTGGTTGTTCGAGTCAAATTGGCATTAAGGAGTTACAAGAAGTTTTTGATGAAGTTGATGAAGGAAGGATTTCAAATGGTCAAATTCTGAACAAACAAAAAAATAAAATTAGATTCGCGGCATCGGCTTAAGGGTCGCGACTCTAGCAAAGTCAAAGGATGCATAACCTGCTGAGAGGAATTAGGGCCGCAACTTGGTAAAGAGAGTCACGTCGCTAGAAGAAACAGAGGCAATTCCAGGAGGCGCATGGAGACACGGGTCGCGACCTGGGAGAAGAGGGTCGTGGCGCTTGAAGGTTTTGATGAATGCTAAAGTGCCTTAAAAAAGACACGGGCCGCTACCTAAGAAAGGCCAAGTCGCGGCCCGCCTTTTCCAACATAGAGGAATTCGTTTATATATATATATTTATATAAATTCAAACTTTAGGTTTTAAAAAGAGGACTAGGTCAGATTTTTTATTACGAATTTTGAGAGCACTTCTAATTCTGAGACATTATTTTTCTGCAATTTAGTATTTTTATTTTTTTCTTAAAGCTTTTGAATTGTATGAGTATGGATAATTATTTTATGATTTTAGTCATGTCTGATATGAACTAAATCCTCTATCTATGGGTTAATGTAGTCACTTGAATTTTGATTTAATTTTATTATGATTTTCTATAGATTCTTCTTCTTTATTCTAATCTATATGATGTTTGCCTAATGCTAGTAAATACTTGATCAATATTTGCTTGATTAATGATTTTGATTCAAAAACTCGAAAGATGCAAATTGAATATGTTATCGTTATATAGACATAGGTTACATATTGGACAAGAGTACATGTATGATTTGTGTAGCAATTAGGTTACCATTCTTAATGCATGCTATATGTTTAAGTTTATCACAAAGATGTAGAAAACTTGCATATATGTTGAGATCTTATATCTTGAAAAAGAATAGGAATCGATTTTCGTTAACCTGCTATTAGAATAGGAAGAAGAGATTTAAAACTGATTAGTAAAATTAATAGAATGAAAAGTTGATGAAATTAATTCCTTAGGCTTTTTGTTATTGATTTTTATCATTTGATTCATTGTTCTGTTTACATTTATTTAAATTGTGTTCATAGTTTAGAATTATTCATCTTAATTTTAATCACCAAATAGAAATTGAAAAGCGATTATTGGTAATTGGTTAATAGTCTTTGTGGGGCAATATCCATTCTTACTGAATTTATTACTTGACAAGACCACGTACACTTGCGTGCATATTTTACTGATCTACATAGCCATAGCCGAAACACTAGTCCTTATAGTGCTCGGGGTCTTTTTCTTTTATTTTCTTTATTTTTCCTTAAGCATTATTGCTTTTCTAAACCCTATTATAGTCAAAATATTGAACCCCATCAAGCCAATATATAGCCAAAATATACCCAAGTATCCAAACTCTTAGTGTTATTGTTAGAGATAGACATTAGAGAGAAGACTCAGGATTTCGTCATTTTGGTTCTAGGTTGAAGGCATGACTTTATGAGGTTTAGAAAACTCTCAAAAGTATAGTTTTATTATAAGGCTCTAATATAAATATTGTATGTTGTTTTTAAGGTTGGTTGGACGTTTTCTATAGCAAGCAATCTCTTCTCTTTCTTTTTCTCTCCACACTCAAGGTGAGGAAAATTAGGTAGTTTAGTTTATGACCTAGTTTATGTTTTGTATGACCTAACATTTCAGGTACAATAAATGGGTAAGTGTGGCTCTAATGTGTCCAATGATGTATTACAAAATTATGTCTGGTAGGCTCAGTTGCCAAACTTGTATGATGAACCTAAGTTGATGTCCGGTAGACTCGGTTGCCAAACTTGTATGACAGACTTATGTCCGAGGCTTAATTGCCACCCCTGTATAAGCACTTATCCTTTTATTATATTTGTCTTGTTATTATGACCTATGACATATTATTATGACTTATGATTTATGACCTATGATTAAGATCTATGACCTATGGTTATGATTATGACCTATGACTTATGACTATGAACTATGATTTAGATTTTGATTTATGATTATGACTTAGGCTATGTTATGACCTAGGGTTTTATGATGTTGTATGATTAGTATAAATAAGTTATGTTATGACTTGTGAAATTTATGATATGTTTGATTATATGATTATATGACTGACTCTTGTTTGTATTTTCCTTACTAGGCTTAGAAGCTCATCCCTTATGATGTTGTTGATTCATGCAATTAAAGATAGAAAGGTCGGTGGCGAGTGGGACCTAGGAGTTTCGTGATGTACTCGTGGGGACCATATAGTCGAGGAAGATCAAGCAGGCCTATTTTTATTAAAGCATGTTTCTTTTAAAGTTTTATTTAATGTGGTTCATTTTAGTATGTTAAAGACAATTATTTTATGTTTGTAAAACCATGGAACCATTTACTTATTTTAATTTTCATTTAATAAAATAGCAATATTTATATTTATGATCTAACGTTGTGTTCTCGATAATTTATGAGAAATTAAGACGTTACAATTCCATAACATGTTATACTCATTTTTGACGTACTTCATTTGTCTCATTCTTTATATAAGTTTTCTTCCTACTACGCAAAAATTAAAGTCATCGCATAAATTAGTAATAATTAATAAAAAATTTTTTTTTTTTTTTGGTAAGTAAGTCAATTTTATTTCACAAACCAAACAATACAAACAGCAACTCCTCAAGAGGAGCCAAAACAGTAAAAGACAAAACCATCCTATAACACCTATACACTTAATTGATCACTTAATTGATCAAACCAATCTCTATCTAATGAAGTAAATCTATCAGTATCAGTGAGAAAACTACTCACTCTCCTAATAATATCTTGTTTTATACACAAAACTGTACTATCAATAAGTCTCACTTTGGATTCTCATAACACCTCATTACGCATGCTCCAAATGTGATAAGTTGCAGCAGCTAAGGCAGTGGCGAACACACCACGCCTGAACCTGGAAAGCCTATGCCCACGAGCCAACCATCTTAACAATCTCTGAAGATTACAAGTCAAAACCT
Source organism: Humulus lupulus (assembly GCF_963169125.1). Taxonomy (NCBI): domain Eukaryota; kingdom Viridiplantae; phylum Streptophyta; class Magnoliopsida; order Rosales; family Cannabaceae; genus Humulus; species Humulus lupulus. The sequence goes on from NC_084800.1 coordinate 65,221,314, forward strand.
GCCAACCTAACCAATCTTTGATCAATTGAAGGCAACGCTTACTATAAGAACAGTCAAAAAACAAATGAGAAACATCTTCAAGATTGCTCCCACAAACTAAACAGAGAGGTTCTGAAATCACTCCAAATTGGAATAATCTAGAGCAGGTTTTAAGTCTATTTAGAGTAGCTAACCACAGAATAAAAGAGTGCTTTGGTATGTTCATCTTATTCCACACAATCGGGGCCCAAAAACAAGAAACACAATCAGCTTGCCCAGAAATTTTCTTGTACACTCCAGCAATACTATACTGCTGCCCAAGAAACTCTTGTATCGTGAAGTGATGCTTCAAGATATTCTTGACTTCAATGACTTTCTTCCAGTACCAACTTGAAGAAGGGGGAGCCTCATAGTTCCCCCAATTCTCACCTCTAAGATAGACTTCATGAATCCATTTAACCCATAAATTCTCTTTATGAGTAGCCATGACCCAAGAATACTTCCCTATGGCAGCCACATTCCACAAGTCAACATTACGAATGCCCAAACCACCCTTCTTTTTGCTATTGCAGACCTCATCCCAAGCTACACTACCTGGCCCCTCAAAACCAGCAAGCCCTTTCCAAAGATACGCCCTACAAATACTCTTAATTTGGGCTCAGATTATATTGCTGTAAAACTTTTTTAGGCAGCAACATAATCTGAGCCCAGTAAGTATGAAGAGCAATAAGGATCGAATTAATAAGAGTTAACCGACCAGCAGAGGACAAGAACTTCGAACTCCAGCAACGGATCCTAGCTACCATCTTCTCAATAATCACTTCACAGTCCATCGAGGAAAGCTTTTTAGCACAGATCGGCACTCCCAAATAACGCATCGGAAGAGAAACTCTCTTAAAACCAGAAAATTGAAGGACTCTTTGCACTTCTCTGTCATTCATCCCACAAACAATAACTTCAGATTTGTCTTTATTAGCTTGAAGCCCAGAGGTTTGAGAGAATAGCTCAACACCCTTCATCAAAGTGTATATGGATTTATAATCCCCATAAGAGAAAAGAAGCACATCATCTGCAAAACAAAGGTGATTAAGCTGAAGCTCCGCACATCGCTCATGAAATCTGAAATCATTGGATCTAGCTGTCTTCTTAAGAGTTCTAGATAAGTATTTCATTCCAAGCACAAATAAAAGGGGGGATATCGGATCTCCCTGTCTAAGAACCCTTTGAGCCGCAAAAAAACCATGAAGAGAGCCATTTATCATAAGAGAAAAACGAGGAATCCGGACACAAGTCATCACAAGCTTCTTAAAATGAATAGGAAACCCAAAAGCCTCGAACATCTCCTCTAAGAAATCCCAATCTATAGTATCATAAGCTTTCTTAATATCAATCTTAATCAGACAATTAGGTTTGGCCCCCTTCCTATTATAATGACGAACCAAATCTTGACACACCATTATATTATGAGCAATGTATCTACCATGAATAAAACCACTCTGATTTTCAGCAATAATCTCATCTAAAACATCTCTTAACCGTGAGCTAAGAATCTTAGCCACTATCTTGTAAAGAACATTACAACAAGAGATTGGCCTAAAATCACTAACACTTTCTGGGCAAGTTACCTTAGGGATAAGAGTAATGGTTGTAGTGTTGATCTCCTTCAACAGGGTCCCATGCTCAAGAAAGGACAGAACTGCTGAACTCACTTCGTCTCCCACCAAATTCCAATGATGCTGGCAGAAATAGCTACTAAAACCATCTGGTCCAGGGGCCTTCTCTCCAGGTATAGAAAATAAAGCATCCTTGACTTCAAGCTTCCCAAACGGTCTTTGTAAAATCTGAAGAGCACGCTGAGATAATCTCGACCCTTCTCTCATAACACACCTTTTAACTCTCTTCCTGCCCTCCACTTTAGTGCCAAGTAATTTTTGATAAAAATCTAGAAAAGCTCCCGAAACTCCTTCTACATTAGTTTGCAACCGGCCATGCATATCACGGATTTGAGTCACTGAATTTTGCATCCATCTAGCCCGAATGCTTTGATGAAAAAATATGGTATTCCCATCTCCTTGCACAGTCCAATTCATCTTACTTTTCTGCTTTAAAAGCTCAACATACAGCCCCTGTATATATCCAAAATCCATTCGAGCTGCCTTTTCCTCATTCATAAGAGAGGTATTTCTAGGATCCCCATGAAGTTTCAGCTGGACAGCTTGCAAATCCCGCTCGGCCTGAATATAAGAGACCCCAAGATCTCCCACCTGCTCCCTGTTCAGCTTCTTTAAAGCCTCCTTAACCCTCTTTAATTTGCTCACAATCTGAAACATTTCAGTGCCTAAGATAGGAGTCCTCCACGCCTCTTCTACTTGGTCCTTATAACCATCATAACGCTGCCAAACTTTAAAATAACGAAAAGGTTTCTTACCCATAACCACCGTAGTGCTTAACGAAAGAATTGCTGGGGCATGATCAAAAAGCCCCTCAGGCATAAAAAACACCTCAGCACTATAATACTCATCCATCCATTTCTGGTTGGCAACCACTCTATTAAGTTTAGCCATAATCCTATTGGGAGGATCTTGCTTATTACTCCAAGTATAATAACAGCCTCTATATTTAATGTCCCTTAAACCACAAACCTCCAAACAATCCCTAAAAGCAGCTGAATGGAGAAGCCTAACCCTCTCTCCAATTCTCTCTTCCTGAGTAGTCACTGCATTGAAATCACCAAGAACAATCCACGCCTCTTGACAGTTCAAACCAGCAAGATCTCGCCATAACACCAACCTCCTCACTTCATCGTTAAACGCATAAACAAAGGTACAAAAGAAAGGATGCCCCCCACCATGAGGCTCAACCCAGCAATGAACCATTTGGCTAGAACAATACCGAATATCAACAGAAAACAAAGCAGGATTCCAAGCAACTATAATTCGCCCATTTGAATGCCACGCACCATTACTAGTGAAGCACCAGTTACTAAACATATTGAGGAATAAAGCTCCCAACTTCCGAGCTTTAACCCTCGTCTCTAGGAGACCCACCAACCCGATCTTATTAGCAAAAATAAAGTTCTTCACTTCTTTTTGTTTTCGGCTTTGGTTGAGTCCCCACACGTTCCAAGCTAGAATTTTATCCATTGACCTCAGGAGGAACTCCCCCTCCTTTAGTGATAACAGTAGCCATAGCCTCCCCAATCTCACTAACAAGAACACTCCACAAGACTTCAAAAGAATTCTGTATATTTCCTGGACATGTTTCCTTCCTGACCAAACAGTCCGCGTTCTTAGTGCCTTTCGTAACCAGCTGAAAACCATCATCATCAACAAATCGAGATTTTGATTTTACCACAGTTTCTTTATCTTTAGGCACCCAAACCTTCTTCCCTTCTTGCTTCTTACATGTGACAGCATCATGTCCCAACCCCTTACAAGCAGTACAAATTGTGGGTTTCCATTCATAAGTCACCACCAAATCCACTTCTTTGTCAAGTTCATTGATAAAACTAATAACACTTGGAAATTCCTGCTGGATTGACACCTCAATAAGAATCCTAGCAAAGTTTAATTTCTCTCTGGCCTTCGTAATCGGATCCATTTTCAAAGGTTCTCCCACTTGAGAGACAATCTTACAAAGAGTCTTCTCACCCCAATACTTAAGATCCAAATTCGACAATTGGACCCAAATGGGAACTTTCTTGACATCCTCTTTTTTGAAATCATCCATGGCATTCCATGGTTTCATTATCAAAGGTTTCTTATCAAAAAACATTATACCATTAGCAAGAACCGAGTCCCTCTGCTCCACTGTAGAAAACCGAACAATATAAACTCCATGTGCTAATGTAGCAATCTTATCTATACCCTTATCCTTCCACACCCTCCTACAGAACCCCTCCATTACTGGTAAAGGTGGATTATCCCCTAACACATAGCACACAACTGATGAAATCCAGAAATTAACCTCATCCTCAATATCTATCAGATCAATTTTAACTTTCTTGTAACAAAATGGGCACCCTTGCTTGATTCTACAAACAACTGTGACAAATCTTTAGTAACAGAGTCCTTAGGCCGATTGAAACCAGACCCACTCTCAGAAAACGAAGGTTGATGCAGATGGGACATACCTTCCAAACCCTCAAACGATTCAATCTTTGTTGCCGCAAGATGCTCACCTATCTCAGAGTTCCTCTGCAAATCCCTGCGCTCATCTGGGGGAGAGCCAGCCAAAACCCTATTATCCACTTCCTCATCATCAGAGAACACGATTGCCTCCACTCCCAGCACCTCATCTTCTGATCGCACCTTCCTCGGCGCCTCCGTCACCGAAGGCCCACGCTTGGGTCTTCCTCTTTTCTTCTTCACTTTCGAGCCTCCTGCCATTGCACCAGCACGTAGCTGAGAAGGAATCCAAGAGAAGAGAGAGAAACGAAACCCTATCAGAGCCTTTTTTAGTTTGTATATTAATAATTAATAAATATTGAGATAAAGTTAGAATATTAATAATAAATATTATATTGGCTTATGTTATGTACATACAAAAACATATACAAATTAGACTAAAACTCTCTACACGCAAAATAAAATCTCATTACAAATTCCCAATTATAACATATAAATATAATTACAACTAAGTAATTAATTGAATATTATAAATAGATTATTCAATTAAGTAGTTTTGAATAAGTAGATAGTATAAATAAATTATCTTTTTAACTTAAATTTTGACATAATATACCCCCATAAATTAGACTAAAACCTTCATGCACATAGAAAATTCTCATAACAAATATTCCATAATAAAAATAAATAAAATGACCATTAGTCAGTTAATTATTAGAGTAAAGAGGCATCAGTGGTGCTCAACACCACATGAAGTGTTATATATTGTTGTCGGTGTAATTCAATATCAAGTCCCACATATTTTAATTTAATAAGTACTATTAGAAAGCGCTAACCACTAAGGTGCAACCTCATGTAGTGATGGGTAGCTTAAAGTGCTTGATAGCAACATTCATTAATTTAATAGCATAAACAACTAATTCAATTAACTAGAAACAATAACCTAATAACATTTAATAGACATTTTATTGTTTATTTTAGAACCAACTTAGTACCTATTGCTTAACTAATATCATTCTAATACTTAATAAATTATAAATGAATTCAAAATTATATATTTAATTTCTTTCTAATTTTAGTAAATATTTTTTTTGATAATTTTTTTGTAAATATATTTTAAATTTAAAAGATATTTACAAACTTTTTTGTCCTAGTTTTTTTTATCAAAATAAGTTAAAATATACAATTTTAAATTGATTTATAATATATAAAATATTAAAATGATAATAAAATACTATATTAGTTCCAAGACAATCAACATGTATATACGAAAATGATATAATACCAATTTAAAATTATCACATGAGACCACATATTGATCCATATTCCTATGAGTGGGCATTCGATCCAATCCAACATTTTTGTACTAATCAAATCCAATTAAACTACAAAATCCAATCTAATCCAATCTAATTAGTAATTAGATCAGTTTTTTATTGGATTTTGAGTTGGAACGTGATTTTTAATATTAACTTAAAAACATACAAAAAATCATCTAAAAACTAAACATCACCATTCATTTAGGTCCAATACTACATAAAGTTATCAACCCTATAAGTTAATTAATTCAACTAAAAAACTTGAAGTATTATTGAGCCTAAATGAATTAGTTGGATTAAAGTTATGTAGTATGTGGTACAAGTATCTTTAGTATCTAAAACCTAAAATGAAAATGAGATGGAGGGATGAGAATAGATATGTATCTTTAGTATTTTCTCCTCTAATTCGATGTGTAAAGGTATAGGCATAGATTAACAGTTAGCTAATAATAATGTATTAAAAAAATATAAATACTTTTTAATATATATATAAAGAAATATAAATAATTAAATACTTTTAAACATACTAGTAAGAAGCAACGTGCAATACACGTTTGCTTAGTTTTAAAGTTGTAAACATGTATTTTTTTTTAATTATCATATAAATTTTAAATAAATAAACAATATCATAAAAATAAATAAAAGATGTTTAATATAATGTATGATATAAATTTATTAAAAAAATTAGGGCAAAACATTGTCTATAATTTGAAAAAAAAAAGTTCACTTTTTTTAAAATTATATAAATATATATATATAATAGAATGAATTACAGTTCTATAGTATATATAAATATTTATATCAATAATCTCTACACATATGACATCCAAGCACAACATTGACATATATATATATATATTTATATGGCTACATGATATATATATAAATTACAATAATATTTAAAAATAAAATAATAATAGAATAAAATAAAATAAGAATAGAAAAAGTCATAGTGTAGAGTAGTATACTTGCATCAACTTTTTTTAGTTTCTAATGTATCTCGCAATGTCGTTTGGTGAATTTAAAAATAATATTTAAAAATAACATATGACATCCAAGCACAACATAACATATGACATCCAAGTACAACATTGACATATATATATATTTATATGGCTGCATGATATATATATATATATAAATTACAATAATATTTAAAAATAAAATAATAATAGAATAAAATAAAATAAGAATAGAAAAAGTCATAGTGTAGAGTAGTATACTTGCATCAACTTTTTTTAGTTTCTAATGTATCTCGCAATGTCGTTTGGTGAATTTAATGAAGAAAAAAAGTTCCAGTCACTTGATAAAAACAAACTAGCACACAAATTTATAAGATAAAAAAAATAATGCGTATAGCTTTGTTATTTTTAAATAAATATGATTTAATTATTTAAATTATTATAAAATATCTTTAAAATATTATATTTTAATTTATTTATTTACTTTTGTTTAAGTTTATATTTGTTCTGGTTTTTAAATTTGACAGTGACAATAAGATATTATATATTATATATTTATATAATATTAATATTATACGTGAATTTTAAATTTAAGTTTGTTACTAGTTGATAGTAGATTATATTAAAACCAAGAATTTATGTTATCTACACAATTTTTATATAGAAAAGATATTATATGTAATTAAATTACACTACAACAAAATAGACATTTAATGGCTATATGGAGAAAACATTATAGACATTTAATGTCTCCCCCCAAGGGTGTAACTCCCATTTTCTTTTTACAAATTATAACAGTTATGAAAGATAAGAGAAGATATTTTTATTCATTTTTGAGTGCATTACAATGGGATAATAACAATATTAAGCTAACATTTCATAATGTAGATTTTATGTAATTTAATAGTTTGTGTTTTTATCAGGAAGCTAACAATTTCGATTGTTTTATCAAGACGCAAGGTAAGTAGAATCCTCATCTACAATACAAGTCTTTTATGTGTCTTATGTGCATTTATATGCTTTATATGTTATTCTGCCATGTTCTTATGCATAAGTTATTTTCAAGAATGTTATATTTATTATGCATAAGCACGCTTAATGTTCACAGACAAGTTACTGAAAGCGTTAAAGTAGAGGTGCTGCTTGGGAGACCTAAGTCCCAAATAAGTAAGGAGGGAGATGTACGTCCCTATATAATGAATGTTTATGAGGGAGAAATTCCCTATTATCATGTTTATGTTCAGGTGGGAATGTGATTCCCTATGTAATGCCGGCAGCAGCATCCTCTAGGGCCCAAAAGAAAGGAAAGTGAAAGAAAGAAAATACATAGCATGTTGCATGTTTATTTTAATGCATATGAGGTAGTTATTCTACTTACTGAGCCTTAGCTCATCAGATAATGTTTTGTATTGTAGGTAAGAGACCCCAAATATAAATTGTTGCTGAGTATACGTGGGGCCAACATGACTGTACATATGGGGCTGACCTGAAGGGAGTGGAGTTCTGCTATGCTATTTTATAAATAAACAAGAAACTTGGTTTTATTATATTTCATTAAAAGTATTTTGTGAACTTTATCATTTACTTAAAGCTTTAAAAAGTATTTCATGAACTTTGTAATTTACATAAAACTTTTCAATTTATCAGTTGGATACATTTTCATTTCTACGTTAAGGTGTAGTAACGCCACGAAAATGATTTATAAAAGTATTAAGATTTGTATGTAAGATAAAGTTTTTATCTAGTTGTGAGTATTGTGTGGTTAAGGTTATAAACATTATTTATGTATTGTTTAATAAAGTTTTTGTAAATTCAGAATTTCAGTATTGTCATATTTAGGTTAAAATTTGTTTTTACTCTATATATATGTATGTTAAGAAAGGAGGTCGTTACAAAGGGAGACGTTGTTAGAGGAACCATCTAAAGGTACCCTACGATGACTCCTCATAAAAGACTTTGTATATATTCAATGTCTCTTATCCCGAGTCATCATTGGTTTTTGTATTTTAAAAAATTAATAATTAATTAAATATTTATTTTTAGTATATTAATTAATATAATTAAATATATATTTTTTGAAATGAAATTAAATATATTAATTAAAAAATCTAAATTATATGCAAATTTAAATTATGAATTTTCATTAATAAAACTGAAATGTGTATATAATATGTTTTAGCTAACTAAATATACAAAAAGGTAATATTTGTTGTTACATATACAAAATCAACAAATATTATACTAGCTAACTAGACATATAGTAAGATAGAAAAAGTAAACAACAAAAACCTATTTTTTGGGATGATGACATTAAATTATCGGTAGCATATCGTTCGCCCACTATTGTCGCATTTCATTAATCTGTGCTGGTGTATATGGCGTAGTGTTTAACTACAAAAAATACAAAGTAAAATATATTTTTTGATTATATATACTTAATAATAAATAAACTGTAAACTTTTTTATAAATATATATACGTACGTATTTCTTCAAGTAACGTCTAGGTCGTGGATGTTCAATGTAATCCTTCAACATCCTCATCACATAATATCAAAATGCTACATTGTTTGGTTGGTGTGGACACTAATATTTACATAAAAATATTTAATATAAAGAATATTAGTAAAATTCAACTATAGATTTTCAAAATAATTGAAGTTGTAGTTACTTATTTTAGGTTGCACAATTTCTATATTATTTGGAATCTCGAGAGGTTTTGGTAGACTGGTCAGAAAAATGTTGACCCCATTTTTATATTCTACAGATAATATATTCGCTGGCATCCATTTTCTATCCATATCATCTCCTATGTCTATGAAAAGTTAAACAAAAAAACTAAATAAGCATACAAAAAATTAGGCAGCATTTCTCCTATATTAGTAACATAACCATCTGTCAATCTAATCAAATCCAATCAAATAAGCACAACACAATACAAATATAATAATAGAATACATAATTCTAGACAAAATCGAGCAACATTTCCCCTATAATAGTGATCTAACCATCTGTGAACAACAAGTCAAACAATTCAAAGAACACACAATAAATTTCTTCCTTATAGCTCCGCAACACACAAACAAATTTTCCATAACCTACTTCACTAAAACACACAGTTCTCAACCTTCTGTTATCACCAAAAACACACAATTTTAATCTCAGAACCTACTTCACTATGGATGAATATTTAAGATATTCAAACCCCTCTAACAAAAGTTTAATAATACTAAAACAAGAAATAAGATAATGTATGTACCACTTGCAATTAATAGTCATTGCTAGCAAATTTACTTCACTTTGCAATGCGCGCACTTTGCTATAAAATTCACAACCTACAAAACTAAATTAATTAATAAATAAAAGATTACTAAACAAACTTCACTAAATAACCTACTTAAATGTTAATAAAGCTTACAAAATATATAATTTTGTAATTAAATAATAATATAAATTAAAAAAATTTATAAACATATAAACTTGAATTACTATTTTGTATATAAAATTAAAATTAAATATTTTTTCTTATTTTAGACAAAATTATTAAATACATTTTACCAAAACATATTTAAATATATACTTAACAAACATTAAAAATGAATTAAAAAATGTATAATTTTTGGATTAAATAGTAATAAAAATTTTAAAACAGTAAATAATGTAGTATATCATCTTAAAATTAAACAATATAGTATCTCAAATATACATAAAAATTATTTTTCATACTTTAAACTAATAAAACCCACAAATCATATAAAAAAATGCACAAAAATAATTTTTTCTACTATTCTAACTATAATACATTGTTTAATCTTGAAATCCTATCTCCAATATGCTTTAAATCCACTTTGTTGAGCCAAAAATCACCCAAAACCGCAGCTCATAAACCTTAAAATCTCAATATCAATCCCTTAATAACTAGAGAAAATAAGCATAAAAATTATTCTAACTATTATACAATACTTATAAATAATAAAAACTTACCTCAAATGAGAATTTATAGCCTAAAATCGTCAAAAAAATGGCCATGAAATCGCCCAGAAAATCGTCCTTCTCCGCCTCTGGTTCGTGCGCTTAGGGAAGAAGAATGAAAGGTTGAGTATATATTAGGTTAGGCATCTAATGTCTCCCTTAGGGAGATGTCCTATGTGGCACGTCTTCCCAAGGGAGACGTTAGATGCTCTTACATGTCTGATTATTTTATAAATAAATAATTTTATATTCATATTTTTAAATTAACGTCTCTCACCACTTTTAATGACTTACACTATTAGACTTTAAATATCCCTGAATACTTTTAACGACTTACACATTATAAAGAGTCATTAAAAGTGAAAATTGTTGTAGTGATTGGATCGGTTTTTAATTGGATTTTGACAATGTCATCTGATCCAATCCAATTAAAATCAAATTATTTAAATCCAATCAAATCCAATTATAATTAGATATCTAATATTTTGTAATTGGATTAAATTAGATTGGTTTGATGTAATCATATTAGTTTGGATGTTGTACACCCTACATATTCCTGTCTACACTATGCATTGCATATTCCAATCCATCTAACTTCTACTTTTCTAATTTGCTTCATAAAAGACATATAACGACTCAATTTGTCTTTTTCTTCAATTAATATTTCCAAAACTTAAGTTGTCACCGAAACATTATTGAGTTACACTGATATTTATGGAGTAGCCAGCTCATCTTCTTTTAATTTACTTATTTTTGTTTCTACACAAAATGTTCAAATTTGTGCGTGAATTTGAAAACAACAATAGGATCGTAAATATTCGCTACCCTCTTCTTGTTATAACATGAGATAGATGTCCATTATGATGTAATCTCCGACGTATACGTTTGCAGTCGTGTTTGAAAAATGTATCAACACTTTTCGGACAAACAAACAATAAAACAGTACATATATTAGAAAAGAACAAAATAAAAAAAATACATAAATAAAAACATAAAAAATTATAGAGTGATTCAGATCATAAATACCCAAAACTCAGTATAATAAAAAGTCCCCGACAAAGTTTCTGAAATATTATTTACAATAATATATAGAAGTTTATTTTATTTTATGTTGTGATTTTGAAATAAAGTGTTGAGAGAGAGTTTCTTCTATTTTAAGATTTTTCTCTTTGTTGTTATGCATTTGGCACGAACAATGCATATCCAACCCGCTGCATCAATTTGGTTATGAGTGAAAAATAATATTTTCGATAACAAGTACAAAATATTTTGACTAAAAAAATTTTTTTTTTTTTTTTTGCCCGAGACTTGCGATTCAGTCCTTGCTGTTACACCGTGTTTGTCCAATATTAATGAGATTTGTATGAATGTCTTCCAACTTATTTTTTTCGATGAGATTGAGACATTCTTCTCGCAAATCCCGGTTAAACTAAATGGGGTGTTTTGACATAAAACAAGGATTATTGGTACAATTGACTCCCACACTAATCAAGTCTTTGGTCAGATTGTATAATGTCAAAGCTTATTGTATTGTAATCTACGTGCTTTGACAACCTGCCTGGAAGACTAGAATTATTGGTCAAAATATTTTTTTGCAGTCACTAACTTTGAACCCAGGACAAGTTTGGGCTAATTTTATTAAAAAAAATTAGCTTAGTTAATGGATTTACTTTTGCATATAATAATAGCATATCACTTGAGGTTCTCATTTAATAAAATATCCTGTATGACCTTGTTATTGTCCAGCTATAAATGTAGCTTTTTAGTTCTAGTTAGTTTAAGTTTTACAGCAATTCATATTTCAAACCCCATCTATTATTGTATTCTATCGACTGAAAATCTTTTATGCTAATTGTTTATTATATCTCGATCAATTTCATTAACTTTGTGATAATGTTAGACATTATTTTATTTTCATGGAGAGCTTTCAAATGGTATATCTTTTTTTTTTTAGAGTGAATTGAGAGCTTTCTACTGGCAGCTCAATATTTGTCAAAGCTCATCTTTCCTCTAGGGAGGTGCTTGTCAAAGTTGAATAATCACGCTGATGAAAAAAAGCAAGTCAAAAGGATTTGCTTATATTTGAAAAAGAAAAAAAAAATACTAATTCAAAGGTTCTTAAATTCTTTATACAAACAATTTGAAAGCTATATTATTATTATTATTATTATTATTATTATTATTATTATTATTATTATTATTATTATTATTATAACATGCACACACATAATATGCACTAAAACAACACACTAGTAAGAACACTCCCAATAGATGAGCTAAAATAACTCATTTTCTAAAATATAAAAAAAAATTGTAAAAATGAAGTTATAATGGGTGATTTTACATTTTATTTTACCTTAATAAATAATACTACTCGATATTTTAATGAATAAAAAAATAATATTTAAATGATGTAGAGAAGAAATAAAAGAGCTGGTGTATGATGCAATGTAAATGTTTGATATAAAATAAAATAGAGTTTTAGTGATGTACTTTGAATGATGGAATAGAGTATCCATTGTGAGTGTTCTAATGAGTCGGATTTTTAAAATATATATATATATATAGTGACTCATTTTAAATATATGTATCCATTGTGAATGTTCTATTACTCTAATGCACTCATAATGGGTGAGTTATAATAGATAAAGCTATAAAATTTAGCTCAAAATCATCCAAAAAAAAAAAAATACTTCATTGGATGAGCTTAATCACTCTTTATTTTAGCTCACCATATTTCCATCACCATACATCCTTCAAATATTTTTTATTATTATTTTAGTCATTTTTCATTTTTTTCTGTTTTTAAATTAATTGTTTTTTATTCTTTATCTTCTCTTTTTATTATTTTAATTAATAAAAATATTTAAAAATATAATATTCAAATAATGTAGAGGGAAAATATAAAAAAAGTGATGTATAGTGTAGTGTAAAAATTAGAGGATAAATAGAGTTAAACTTTAAAGGATAGAATAGAATATTGGTCAGGAGTGTATGATTTTGAGAAGGCAGAAAGCAAAGATGGGAGAGATGATACTTTCTACTATGAAGAAGATAGTATAATCAAGTGTTTGGATTGAATTCGATTACTAATGAAGTTCGTGGCTTTTATTCTTCTTTTAAGAACTAAATAATGATAGCATAAACTTGGATTAATACATCAATGAATCTGTTGCAAGGGATTTTGATTACAGAAGATGAGCAAACAGTACACAAGTTTCTCATCTATGTCTTCTTTAATCTTCTTTAATTGGCTAAAACGTAATGGGTAGTTCTCCGGTACACCCCCTAAAAAGGGTACACAGGTGCACCTTTTCTAATTTTTGGCTCAGGAAGTATTTTCGGGGTAAATTTTGTTTATGGCCGTGTTTATTGTAGTTGTTTAAAACATCTTACAAATTTTCGAGAAATTCCAAATAATTTATAATGTAAAAAACAAAATTCAAATAATTTGTAGCACGCATGACTATTTTTTTATACGTGTGAAAAGTAATTTGTTTAAATTTTATTTTCAGTAAATTATTCAGAATTTTCTGAAAATTTACAGAATGCTTTAAATAACTACAATATACTCAATAAAAAAAAATCCACCCAAAATATTTGCCAAAAACACCTAGAGTTGTACCAGTGTGTACTTTTTGGGATGCATTGGAGAATACTCCAAAAGTAATAACAGAACTCTGAAAATTTGCAAAATGCTCTAAATAACTACAATGTACTAGTGTGTACTTTTTGGGGTACATTGGAGAATACTCCAAAAGTAATAACAGAACTCTGAAAATTTGCAAAATATTCTAAATAACTACAATGTACTAGTGTGTACTTTTTGGGGTGCATTGGAGAATACTCCAAAAGTAATAACAGAACAGCCAGTTGTCAATCAATCAAATTCATTAAAAAAGTATGCACACCAAAGTTGTCGTGTACAAGAGAAATAGACGAGGAGAGGAGAGTGCTGCCTCAACTTTGAAGATTTGACTGAGAAAATTCAAGACCTGAATTTCTAATTTTGCACTATTTTTTTTGTTTTTGGATTTTTTTAAGAGAATTAAACATTTTCTCCAACCCCAGCTTCAATTTTCTTTGTCCCAGCAATCCTTTACGTTGTCGTGTGATTTCAGTGCAGAACTTTTGCCCAGTCTTCATAAAGGCCAATGGAAAATTTTACAGCCACCTTTATCTCAGTCCAGTCCAAATGTTTGACCATACGAATTAAAACCATTCTTCACAATAAAACCAGGGATCTTACCATGCAGCATTAAAAAGAAAAGTTCTTCCCCCCCCCCAAATGCATGAAGATCAATATTGGAAAATTGATTTTCATATTTACAATTTAAAGGATTATACATTTGGTTTAATATCTCTGGTTCGCATGTAGGTCAGAAATTGAGAAGGCAATTCTGCTAGTAGAGCTTGAACAACAGAAATTTCTCCACCTGCATAAGGAATGTTACAAACTGATGCCCAAAAACAACTTTTGACACTTCTATTTAGGCCTTTTTTTTAGATGAGAATAGTGCAACTTACTTTGTACATCTCGGAATGGAACGAACTGGACAATATCACGAGAAGCAACACGTCCCGATGAGCTTTCAAGTCTGCCTCCCTTGTCAGCATCTAAAATCTGTACAAAATAGACGATTAGTTAAGCAAAGCAAATCAGTTTCTAGTCAAGTATGCATTTTGCAGTAGAACCATTTAGCATATGTTTGTTTGTGTGCCAACATCTAGACAAGAACCAAGCGAATTGGAGTAGATACCTCCATCTCTTTAAAATCAGCTCCTCCGACTCCGACGATAAGGATTGAAAGTGGTAGATCAGATGCTTTTACAATGGCATCTCGGGTTTCTTGAAGATCCGTTACTACTCCATCCTATAAGAGTTCAATTTTCATAAAACATGAGGACTAAGAAAACAGAGCTCAGGAACAGTTTCTAGAATGGGTATTTTATGAAGTAAAAGTACAATCTAATTCTCCAATAAAATGGCATAATTTTATATTTTATATTCTGGATAGAATAACTGTCATAATGAGAAGGCTAAAATGGGTGAATTTATAATAGCTTAGAATTACCAATTGAGACAATCATTAGAATCTAATAAAAAGATAAGAAACTAAATGAAGAATGTTTCATGCCAAATACTAATTCTTACTGTGATTATTAACAGAACGTAGTATTTCCGTCCACCATTTGCAAGAGACTGGCTGGCAATTGATGCAGCATAACTAATCACAGGCCCAAATAGAGTTGGCCCTGCAAGAGAAACATTACGTAGGGCACCCGCATATGCTGTCATAATTCCTTGAATTCCTTCCACCTGAGATACAGATATGTATGCTGAGTAAGGGGATGCATAAAGCAAAAAATAGATTTAACATCTAGATGAAAGAGCAAATTTAGATCTTGAGTCAATCAACCTCATAGTAATGACTACTTCCATTCAAGTAGAAACAATGAGACACTGGACCATCAATTGGGCGGGCACCGAATCCCCATGCTGGAAAGCGCTTATCTGTATCATAAAACTGTACCACTTCGCCAACCTCAATGATTGCCTGAACAACAAGTAGACATCTTATTACAGGTACTTTAAAAAAAATAGCTTGTGAAAAGTATACAAAGAGGAACCCATTTCTCACTCTCTGGTATGCATTTGGACGTCCTGAAGGGTCTATATAATGCAAGGAATCAGGCAAGCGAGGATTTCCATTTGAAGCTGATAAATACGCAAAAAGATAAGTTGATAGGAATGTACTCAAGAACCTAAAAGCTACAATGGCTTGATATCTCATGTATAGAAGATGTTTCTATTGTGATAAATGAGGTCAAACATATGTTTAACATATATAATTCAGACCTGTGAAATCAATAGCGACCATAAAGTTCAATTCAAATCCCCCTGCTAAGTAATCCAGGAAGGTATGTTGAACACTCTCAGAAAACTTGTCAACAAATAACCGGCTCTTTAATACCTGCATTAAAAGTTAGTGAATTAGTAAACAAGATAAAGATCAGGGTATAAAGATATGGTTTATGTTGTAAAAACCTTGTTCTCATGATGATGTCCAACAGCAGTTGGTAAATATAAATTTTCGCCTTGCTTACTGAACTGAAGTTTTTCCAAGTCTGCTAATGATGTTTCAACTTTTCTGATAAAGCAGGAATAAGCATTTTTAGCATCCGGTCAAAGCAAATCAGGAAATTCAGAAACCATGAAGGACCAAGAAATAAAAAGTTACCCAATCAAGTCATGTTTTCCATTGCTATTGAAATTGAAACACTCTATTATGAGTTGCTGATCCTGATAATTAGGAAAAATAAAATGAAAGCTATCAATAAACAGAAAAGGAAGAATGTAAAGCTCTTCTTTTTAATGCTTTGGAATTTGATAATGCAAAAATAGATTGAAAAGCTATTGAATTAGTATTCTGCAACACTTGAAAAAGTTACTACAAATAAGTAGAATCTCCTATAGGATGTGTCAAAATTGAAAATTGGCAATAATGGTATGCTACAATGTCAAACAAAGAACTAAAGATGCTTCAAGATCCGTGGTCAAATAAAAAAGCAAAAGCACAAAGCACCATTTCAAAACTAATATGCAAAATAAAAGTCATGAACAAAGGCATTTGTTAAATAAGATCTTTGCATAGATTATTAATTGTTCAGTGCATTTCAAAAACAAAAGAAGCTACGCAAGAATAACTAACCAATTGAATCTCTTATTTCATATATTGAAGAAAAAATGGCTTGCTAGAAGCACAAGGAATATTTTATGTGAGAAAAAGTCAGATGTATGGCAATTAACATAAATTCTGTCACATAAACAAAAAAAGCACGCAGGGGATGGACATTCTCCAGTATGAAAGTATTCTTATGACATACATAGCAAAAAGACTGGCTGCTAGAAGAAGTGCAAGGAACAATTATGAGATTGATTATGATTGAAGTATGGCCTTGTAACTCTGTCATTAAAAAAATGAACTGACAGATATATTACATATAGAAAAATGTCCTTTAGACACTTCTGCAATCATGCTCATCAGCCATACTGAAACTGGGACAATCCCTGTTAAGTAAATACGAAGTGGAATATGCTCCAGTTGGAGTGGAAGTATCCAAAGTACATTCATTGCACACCAGATTAACACCTCTAAAAAGATAACTCACCTTGCTTCCAGCTTGTTGAATACTCAAATATATTGGCTTCCATTGTGGTTTAAGCTCATTTTTTAAAACTTCTGTTTTGCATATTGGAATTGTGACATCTCTGTCTACAACCTTCGAGATTACTAAAAAAGGGTCCTAAAATGCAAGAAAAATATAATTATTAATGCCTTTCAAATAGCTAACCAAAAAGGGACAAAAAAGAAAAGAGAGATAAATAAGAACTCAGTAGGCCCTACACTTCTTGAAAAGAGATCCTTGTATTCCAAATCTATACAACTTAGTATCATCTCCACTGTAGTCTTTGAGCTAACAGATTCCTCAGCACGAACAGTAATCTTTCCACAGTGACGAGGACGAGTTGCTCTGGTGGAATCCTCTCTGTGCATAAGATCTATGGTCAATGACCTGTCTTGTGTAATCATTATCTGCATGGATAGAATGGACGTTTATGATAAGAGTACCAGAAAAATGTAATTTTTTTTCTTTAAATTTTAGATAGCTTGAATATCAGGTGAAGTAAATACTAAATAATAAATTTCTGTTACTATAGAGAAAACACAAAGAGGACCATTTCTTCATTTTTTTTCTCTATTATATTATAATTATGTTTTTTTGTTCCTAGATCACAGTATATGTACATATGATTTTATCAGGCAGTCAAACAAGAAAGGACTAGTTTTGAAGTTGATATTTCTGACAGAGAACATATTTTTAACAAACACGGAGTTCCATCTCCTGAAAAATGTGAACTGATTCTCACAGATAACTTATTTCAACCTCTAAACATACAATTTTATCTGCATATAACAAATAAATGAGGTTTTCATGTTATTGATAAAGAGAAGTGTAGTTCTCTCATTATGCAAGAGCCTCTCTGACAGAGGACAGACACAACCAATCTTCCCATAAGCTATAGCTGTTAGGAGAGGCACAATTTTAATAATTTCTATCACCCAAACTAGGTCCAAGAGCACACACTCCAAGCAAGTTACCT
The DNA here is from genome assembly GCF_963169125.1 of Humulus lupulus. NCBI lineage: Eukaryota > Viridiplantae > Streptophyta > Magnoliopsida > Rosales > Cannabaceae > Humulus > Humulus lupulus. The sequence goes on from NC_084800.1 coordinate 65,239,838, forward strand.
TGCTTTTCTTGTACAATTCGATATACCCTATGAGCATTTTCAGGTGTAGAATATCGCGAAAGTTATCCTTATATTTATAATTTGCTCTATAGTATACGAGTTTTCTTAACCGAACTTCAAGGAGGTTCTCATTGTACAATGACTTGTATCACATATTTGAATGTCCCAAAGATATAAAGTTCCTCTCTCTTACTTACTCTCTCTCTCTCCATCTCTATTTATTGTTTGTTTTGATAGACCATTCTGAAGGTTCTTTTGCAGTTAAGGAAAAGAAAACATGAACTCGAACAAAACTATGTAATACCTGAGACAGTGCACAAGTTGCCTCTCCAAGAAATTGCTGCTCATCAAGTTTTAGCATCTGCATTTGTAAAGCAGGTGTTGAGAACAAAAGACATTTTCTGCTTGGATACAATAAGAGCGATTGGGAATTGTGAGCTCTCTGATCAACAAAAGAGATATCTATAGTCCTATGGTATCATGTAAATATATCTGGATAGGCTGTGCATGTTCAGAGGGTAGTTTTTTTGCATGTTCACATATCTGGATAGGCTGTGCATGTCTTCGGAATATTATATTGCAGTATGTAATACAACAACATTCCCTCAACATCATTTGTAAGTAAGAAAGAACATGTTTAGCAGGCTCAGAATCATAAGATCGTACCTTCACATCTACATTATGAAACTGAGTGTCAATGTCATATACTCGAAACCTGTAGATAAAAGATAACACGTTAGCTATGCATCATCTTAAAACCAATAAGATGCAAATTGTATTTTTTTTTTGGAGAAACAGACAAAGCTCCAAAACTTACACCAAATACTGCACAACCTCAAAATGATAAGTGATGGTATGTTTTATGATCCATGTAGGATCTACTGAATTTAAAATTACTTCAGTACGACCAATCTCTATAAGTGTTTCATCCCTCCCTTTAGTATAAATAACCACCATAGGATCACTCTGAAGTTCAAAAAGGTAAAACAAGGAATAAATGTTAAATACTAACATTATATAGTTGAAGCAAAAGATTCAGCCTCCAAAGATATGGCAAAGTTGATCCTGTGGCATTTTATTAATTATCAAAAGCAGTGATAGGAAATAGCTACTAAGTCAGAAACAATAAAAGATGAAACAGAATTATCAATAATGCAACAGGTCTCCAATAATAGTCTGTTCAAGACTGCTTAGTCCACTAACTATTTAATGGTAGGTACACTAAATGCTCCTCTAATGCCTGTTATAGCAAATTTTCTGCTTTCACAAAGAGTAAAGTAAGTTGTTATCACTAATATTAAACTTAAGCAGGAAATTCATATTAAAATTTTCCTGCCACAATATATGAGGCAAGATGCGAGTCTGCGACAAACCTACAGGTGTAATCAGTTCCTATGCTTGTTTATATCCCCATCACCATAATTCTAACTCCCTATCCGTATGGCTTAAGTGTTTCCTTAAAGAGAAAAGAAAAAAAGCAATTGAGATGCCATAGATCAAGTGAGAAATGTCACCGTCTTTGCTTTCCACAATGACCATCCACTGTTTGGACACTTCTATTCTCAAACTTTTTAACTCTAGGTCATTAATAAAGGTACAGATATCCATTTATAATTTTTTTGATAAATACTTGCTTCATAACTTGTAAAATTTCCAGTATACCTTCATGCCCTCAACTCTCTAAATCCCTAAAGATTATAGGAAATTATTATAATATTCTCCAATTTGCTTACACAAAGAATACATAGCTAAATATCAGATTGTAGGCTTTGGGCATAAGATCAGACCTTAAATATTGTACTTGTCTCCTTTATACAGCTAAAACTGCCAAGATGTAAATTATATGTCTAATTAAAGATGTGATAGTATCATAGCACCACTAGAATAGATTAATCAATGAATATGAGGAAAAAATAAATTTGTCAATCAGAGAAGAATCATATTATACCACAAGATCAAATTTAACAGCACAACAGAGTTGTAATTCGAGGACAACGCTATAAAAACTAAAACCAGACAATTCTCGCAATGATTCAGAAGCAGCATTGACATGAATAAACTAGATGAATATTATGATCGTGAACTGCATATAATTGTACCATTAAAATTTATTCTACAGAACAACAAACCTTGGAGAACACATCTCGATCGCGTAAGCTGGAAGCAGATAAAGATAACTGCACGTTGAGCAGAATTCAGAAGATATAGTTAATATTAAAGAAGAATTAAAAAAATGATAAAAAGCTTAACATTGTCGTTAATCAATCAGATGACGAAGAAGTTTTGCACAAACATTACATTAAATTAATTCAAAGAATACCAAAAAAAATCTAATTAGGATGAACAACGCGTTGAAGGCAATTCGTACTAAGTCTTCGTGCACTGGAATTGCTTCTAAAGTCACTTTGCGTAGCACAAAATTTCACACTTAAAGGAAAATAATTACGAAAAGTCACTAAAAAAATCAAAACGATGAATCCACAACATTCGAATAATAATGCCAGAGATCTCTGGAACAAGTTCGTAGCTTCATCCAATTACAATTCGAAAAGAGTTGAACTCGTTTTCGAATCTACAGTGAACCAACAACTAGGAAAAACTTAATAGGAATGTCAATACACGGAGAAAATACAGAATTAGAATCAATGGCAGAGTTTGAGAGATGAGAACCTCGATCTGAGAGAAGCAGCCCTGTAAGCCGCGATACAGAAGGAATCTTTCAACGGCGTCGTTTGGACCTGCGTTCGGATTGGCATGAGAAGCAGCGGTGCCGCCGACTGCCGACCGGCCACCGGCGTCGCCGGAGCAGCAATTGCCCATTTCTAGAGTTCTTCCCAAATTTTCTTTTTCTTTTTTTCCGTTTGAAAACACAAAATAATTAATAAAAATAAAATTAATAAATAAATAAAAACCTATGAGAGATTGAGCTGAGACTCCTCTTCTAGTCGCGCCTTTGCTTATTATCACTATTATTATTATTATTATTATTAAACATTCATAATTAATTACCTTTTACTCTATTTCTTCCTTTTATACTTGAAAAACCTCTCGCGTCTTCTTTCAAAGAATTCGTCTATTTGATAAGCAATAATAAAAATAATTTAAAATTAAACATTTTAGAAACAATAAATTATATAAACAAAAAAAACACACAGATACAACTATAAATGGCTGTCTTGTTCTAACAATAATTACATGGATTAAAATACTAATTTAGTATGATAAAATTACATATTTGTTAAGAATAAATTATGTATCAATTAATATTAATATATTTTCAAACTATAAATTCAAATAAATCTCCAATTCAACCATTATCCCGACTTTTAAGTCTACTTACTACTTGTCTCAGCATGACATTTATCGTATTTTTAATGTTTTTAATTATTAAGATATTTGACTTTATTGTCATTGGTTTCCACTAGATACTTGTTACCAATTTGTCTTTAAAAATTTAATAATTGTATCTACAAATTACTATTTTTTTTACATATAATGCAACACATACGGATTTTTTACACAAAGAACACAATGATATAATCCAAAATATTTATCCAAACCATATTTAGATGACAACAAATGCGGAGTAAGTATTTTTAAAAAAAAAAATAATAATTATGAAATTATTAATATTGACAACTATGTACCAAATCATACAAAAAAAAATCTATTCTAATCCTAAGATAAATTGATCATACATGCACAACTAAGAAGCATTTTCATTATCTTTATAATGTGAATTGGACCCACATTTTTAATAGTGCTGAAAATATGTAATTAAATAACAGTGCTAAAAATAAATAGATATAACGTCGAATCATATCATGACCCGAGACAAAGAGTATGTTTTATTATTATTATTAATTGCTTGAAAAATAAGTTGTAAAAACTTTAAGTAAATAAGATGAAAATCATTGAGTGAAAAAATAAAATAAAGTAAAGTAAATTTTAATTAACTTTAGTATTATATTATATATATATAAAAAGTAAAATAGAAAAGAGCGCGTATAATAAAAATAATAAAGCGCGTTTTTTTTAATGGTTGTGTTTGATGACAGTTGATACCACTTCTTGGCTTAATTGTACTAATTCCTTTCCTTTTTCTCTTTTTGGAAAAAAGTATCTTTCTATTTCTATTTCTACTATTAAGGAGAACAATGTTTTGTTTTCTTTTGTTTGTATCAATATCATTCACTAGTTTAAAACCAAAGATTTTTTTTTTCATATCTACATGGCCCTTTTCCTTATTTAAGTGTTTCTCGCTTTTTCAACACTTTCATATATATCCTATGAATTTTATTTCGCAGAGGAAATTATTCTAGGAGAAGTTCGAATTTATTCCTTTCGGATATTGATTGGTCTTGGTTTGATATAATTTACGCATTACTAGTTCCCGGAAGAGTTAATATCTCCATTAGCTAAACTCTTTCTTACCCTGCCTTTTGACTCGTATTTTGTTGGTACACAATCAACAGAGGCCTCCCAGACATATGTTGCAACGTCTTCAATAGCATGTTTTTATTTCATCTTTCCTTTAATAAGTCATCAAATTTAGTGCTTTTTGATCCCCAGTTGTTATGGAGAACAAATGACGAAATTCAATTAATTCATCTATTTGAGTGGTTCTCTCTTCTCCTTGTTGCTGTTCCTAACTCCTCCACGGGTAGTTTCCAATGTTTAGCACTTTTCATATTTCGTGGGTGCAACATCAATAAATTCGCTCATAATCAAGTTACAACCTAAAATTTATGGCCATATTATGTTAATTGTTCATATTTCGTTCATTCCATCGGTATGCTTTAAAAAAAACCCACATATAGTGAAATAATAAATTATTATTTTTTTAGATAAGGTGTTGATGAAGGAAGGGTCCTCCTCCACTCTTGAATGCTGACCAACATGAAGAGTAGTTGTAGTAAAATGTGATTCCACTTCTGTACGTGTCTTTTCTTGTTTGACTAAAAAGAAAACCATATTACCATTTCGGGTTAAGTTGAACAAAAAAATTTGGAATTCAAATTACAATTTTTTATTTTTGTACTTAAAATTTGATAAACCATTATTTATGTATGAAAGTGTGGATTTAAATATATATATATATATATGTGAGAATTAATTTGAGTAAATATCATATTTGTTAAATTTTGAGTGGTAAAACAAAGATATATAGGGATGAGTCCTCTTTAATCAGTTATGTAAACTACTTGTGCACTTTCAAATTCTACCTAATAATAAACTTTCATAAAAAGTTTGAATTATTACGTTAAAGACATTTTTGTTTTGTTTATGCGGTTTATTCGAAGGCCCTAATTCAAATTTATAGATTAGAATTTAGATCGGGAACTACAAAGTTTTCAATCCTAAACCCAAAAGATACTGTTATTATTTAGAGTTGAGCCAAATTTTGTTGTGAATATATGATTTAGTATAGTTTTTAGAAATAGAATATAATAGAATAAAATGGTGTGGTGTGGTGGGTCAATGGTCAAGGATTTGTCTAACTGATGGCAATTTCTGGGAAGGTCACGAGTAACGCTTTCCAAGGATTACTGTGATTGACTATTGACTATTCACTACTTGCCATGAGGAATGAGGTGAGGGGTTATTTAAAAAAAGGAGGACTTAAATGCTAATTTTTTTATTAAATTTAGAGGTTTTTTTTTTTTTTAAATCATAAAATATATATAAAAAAATTATAAAATTATAAATTGAGGTGAAAAGCCCCAAAATTATTTGCTAGATTTGTCCCAAGTTTAAAGATGGGAAAACTTAATACAATATCCCATTAAAATTTGAATTAGCCATATTTACTCATATCACTAATTTTTTTTTTTTCATTCATATCACTAACCTAAGTAATTTTCTACTCTTTTTTAATATAATTACAAAATTATAATTCTTGCTTTCATCGTAATTCGTCGTATCTTTATATATCATTAATATGTGTTTAATTTCTCTTAAATTTAATTATAACTTATATGGAATTTACTCATTTGATATTTGTGTTTTTGCAAAGTATCGTTTTTGTACCTTCTGTTTTCAATAATGTTCATATGGTACTTTATATTTTAAAATCATACATATTTGGTACCCTAGACTTAGATTTGATAGATAAAATTTTGTCAATATGATCAAACTGTCATGAGTTATATGTGATTAAGTAATTAAATATAAATTTGAAATTTATATAATTGATAGCATTTTGATTAAATTTGTAAAATTTTATTAATTAAATTTGAGTTTAAGGTATTAAATATGTACGATTTTAAAATACAGAATACTAAATAAGCATTATTGTAAACACATGATATCAAAATGATACTTTGTAAAAACACAGGATACCATATATTTATCTACCCTAACTTTTATACCCCTCTATTATTATTTAAAAATTAAATAAGCAATGATATATTAATAATTTAATCTTCTCGTTAGTTTGAAAAAGTTTTCCACTACCCAATTTTTTTCACTGATTTTTCGTTTCCACTCTCTTTTCTCTTATACCAACATCCATTTTTTTCATTCTCTTTTTCTGAAATACCAAACATAGGGTAAATTACTATATCAATTATGGTTATTGAAATTGGTAAATCTTGTTAATCAATATATGATAAGAATAAATTATAGATTGAATTTGTATTGTGCAAATATAGAACAGGTTCATATAATAATAAATTTAAATTACATGATTTCTAAATCAATTTGAATATACAGGTATCCTTAGCAAATCAACATTAGAATCATTTCACTTCATCTCATCAACTTATTTCTAAATAATACAATTATTCAAGAACACTCGTGATCTTTCAAAGATTAAGCATGCCTACTCTTCTATTTGCATAATAAGTCTCCCCTTCCTTTTCCTTTTGGGTCGTTGTTAAAGCTTTAAGTTTTATTATTAAAAAAGAATAATTCATTCATTTATTTACAAAAACCATATATAAATAATTATTTACACATATATATAATCTATACCTTAAAACAAGGTTTTTTTCTTTTTCTTCAAATCTATGCATTACTTTTAGAATCTAGTATTTTTTTATGACGTGTCAAGATATTTTTGTAAATAAAATTTTGTAGGTAATTATTTTTTATTATAAGTACATAATTGTAAAGATCTTTATTAAAAAGTATGCCAATTTACCTGCAAGAAGTCAATACAGATAAAGATGAATTAAGAACAAAAATATTAGTATGTTTATGTTTTTGAATTTGATAAAATATTAATCTTATATTTCTCGTTATACCAATATTTTGTGAGTACATGTTACACCATGATTTTTAAAGAAAATTGTTTTATAAGCCAAATTAAAAAAATTATGAATTTACTGTGCTTCAACCAACTAGTGTATAAATATACATGCTTTTTTCCACCGTACACATATCCTATTAATATATAATTTTTAACTAACATATTATTATTTTTTTGTCAAATTAACCTTTTTTTTAAATATTATATATCAAATCACTTTAATATTTTTAATCAAATCAATACAATTTTGATCTTATATTTTAAACTATTTTAATTATATTAATTCCTATAATACAAATATTACAATTTTCATATTATATATTTAAAAAAAAATCTCAATACTTTAAGTCATTAGTTCATAGAAACTTTTGGCATTTGGTATGATAATAATAATAATAATTACAAATAAATTTATTTTACTTATAAATATTTAAAATATAATCATTAATATTAAATAAATATTTATGCTTACTTAAAATATTATATATTTAATCAATATAATCTATTTCTTTATTAGTTGTTACAATTTAAAAAAAAATATATATATATATATATGTTACTTGTTTAATGCAATTTAACATTTTTGTATCACTAATTATAAAAAAAAAATTAGTTACAAACTTAGTTTTACATATTTTTGTTACAAATATGTTAACTAAATTTACAACTTACTTTTTGAAAATATTAGTCACAAATATAATTTTTTTAGTTATAAATTTAGTTATGTAAACCATTGTTACAAAAATAAAAAAATTTAGCAAGGAATTATTCTATAAATGTTGTCTACAAAAATGTAAAACTTGTTTACAAATGTGTAAAACTTAGTTATATATATGTAAATGTTGTTTACAAAAATATTTTTATGTAACTGGTTTACGCATCTGTAAAAGTATGTTACAGGTTTGTAAGATGTAAATTCATAGTTGTCGTTGTCTGTAAAAGCTTGTTACATGTAAGTTCTTATTTAGCATTTCTCTATCATGTTGTTTAGGGTTGCTCAAGATCCAAACCAATCCTATTACCCCGAATCAATCCAATAATAAAAAATTGGATATTCAATTACAATTGGATTTGATTGGATTTGTAAACTTAGTCTTTCTTTATCATGATGTTTAATGGACTTAATGTTGTAAACTTAATATTTAAAGGACTATAATGTGACAATTGTAAAGACTTAAATTGGTATTATTACTCCATAGTGTCTAGTTTTTTGTATGTTTGTTGTTTTGCTTATTAATTTGTTTAATATCAACATTTAGGTTCAAAGATAAAAAAATAAAAATAAAAATAAATCGATCCAATCCAATTACAATTAGATTTGTAGGCCAAAACGGATTTGATTGGATTGGATGATGGTTTCCAACATCCAACATTTAATTGGATTGGATTGGTTAGTGGTAAAAATGTTGGGTTGGATTGGATGAGCATCCCTAATGTTGTTTGTAAAAAATTGTTACAAATTTATTACTATATTTTAAAATAATTTTATGATTATGACCTTTCAACAATATGATTTTTTCAAGTGTAAACTTTGATTACAATTTTGCAAGTTTACAAATAAGTAATTCAAAACTGAATTGAAGATGTTAATATATATATATATTTATATATATTGTCCATGATAATATTTGTAATGGTTTTATATAAATTTGGAGTGTGATATTTAACATGTAATGGGATGGTAATGTGGATAACTGGATAAATATTGGTAATAGTAGATTGTGGGTTATATAATAGGCATATGTTACCATAATATTGTAATTAGTTTAAAATACCATATTTTTAGAATTTTTTTTCCAAATTTACCGTATATGTGTTAATTGCGCCCTAAAGAAAATGCTAAGTGTGAAAAGAAAATTGTTGGTAGATGTAATTTTATATCTTTAATATATTTTTTTCTTAGCATGCTTCAGAAGTTAAGAATTCCTTTGTTTCGTAAGTGAAATTACTTTCTCTCAGCTTAATACATGCATCAATTAATTTTAATTTCTAATATAGTTCACAATATCTTTTGGTGAATTTGATGAAGAAAAAGAGTTATAATCACTTGATAAAAAAATAAATTATCACACAAATTTATAAAATAAAAAAATGATATGTATGCCTATATTATTTTTTAATAATTATGATTTAATTATTTAAATTATCATAAAATATCTTTAAAATATCATATTTTAATTAATTTATATTAAATTTTATTTAAGTTATAAAATCTATGGTTTTATTATTTTTAAATAATTATCATTGTAAAATATCTTAAAATATCTTATTTTAATTTGTTTAATTATTTATTTATTTATTTTTATTTAAGTTTAAGTCATGTTTACATTCTACTATTAAATATAATAATATTCTGTTAAATATAAAAATATTCCATTAAAGTTAACAAAAAAAAAATAAAAAACGGCTAAAATAAGAATTTTTCGTTGTTTACACACTTATTATATAGAAGAGAGATATGTTTGTTTTACTCTGATATCACACAACTTTCTAACTAAAAAGTTAAAATAATTTTATTACATAAATAAGATGTGATTTTCATCTAGAACGGAATTCACACTATTATTTTATGATGTCAAATTGATATTTTTTTTTAAAAAATTATTGAATTTAGGATGTTACAAAATGTTCATATTATAAAAATACTAAAAGAAAATAAATTGTTACATTTGGTATATTATTGTTTAATTAATAATATTTTTAATAAAAATTTAGAAATATATTTTAAATGTAATACAATTTTTATTAAATAAATTTGAACTATTTTTTCATAATAAAAATGATTTGTACCAAAATATGTAAAGTTTAATTATATTTGTTTGAAGTTAATTTAAATATGATGTTATTTATTTAAAATCATTCAAAATAGAAACAAAATATTTTAAATGAAAAAAAAATGGCAAGGGATGTGCTTTGCCACTAGTACATATATACATTTTATATAATATATGTTATTAATCTCTTTACCTACCACATGTATGTATGGGGAGAAAGGAAAATAGAATAAATAAAATTATGAAAGGAATAATTGTATATTGAGCTCTTAATCTACTTGCCACATGCAAAATATGTTAGATCTCAGTATGTTTATATAAGGGGATTTTTAAGTAGGATAGTTATTTTTGTCTTTATCTGTAGGGATTATATTGTTTATGGTGTATGGAAAAATTATAATCTAATTTTTTTATATGAAGGTATATATTATAGTTATAGCATTTTAAATAGTTTATGGTGTCAAAATCAGGGATTCAAACAATTTATTTTATATGTATATAAAAAAATAAGCACGCGTACAACTAACTGTTTGAATTTGTGTTCAGCATCGTAAATTATTTAAAATTTTGCGAAAACTTGTGAAATATTTGCTAAAACTACAATATACATTTTCATATAAAAAAAATTGGGTTATAATTTCTTTGTGTTCCAAAAACAAATCTGGTCCTACCATGGGGGCAAATTTCCCTATATTTATGTATGTAAATTAATTAGATTTGTTATAATATAAGAGAATATATTATTTTAATACTATATAATTTAATTAATATGAAAATATACCATAAAATAATCACTTTAGTAGAGTTATAACTTATTCAACCATTAGATTTAGATGATGTGACGTGAGAAAAGCAAATGAAACAAGAAGTTGCCTTTGGGTAAATTATAATTTGAGAGTAATGTGAAATACAAAAATAATATTATAGTGTTTAATAAAAAAAATTATTATTATATTGAGTTGTTGATATAAAATTACTAAAATTATATATATATATTCAATAACTATATATTTATTAGTTGAATATTTTCTATAATTTTTTATTTTTATGTTAATTTAATTTAAATATTTTTATTTTCAATAATATATAATAAATAAATACATAAATAAGTATAGATATCTCCCACATATAAACTAAAATCTGAAATTGGGTTGTACTAGCTTTTCATTCTAGTTTTGACTTTTGCATAAATTGTTTAATATACCGTTTTATGTGTGTTTATCAAACATATTTATTGCATAACTTTTTCAAAAATTATTTTAATTTTTCTAAAAATTATACCAAACCAAATGTACTCTACATATAATAAATAACTTTAAAATTTAAAATATATTCATAAATAAATCATTTTCTACACTATCACTAAGAAAAATAAATATAACGTTTCTACTAATCTCACTACAAGAGAGAAGGCTTTTGCCGGCGCAATTCGTAATTGCGCCGGCAAAAACAAGGTCCTTTGCCGGTGTTCATTTGCATCGGCAAAAGTTTATCAAAAATTGGGAATTTAATAGAAGAGACTTTTGCCGCCGGCGCATTTCACCTAACGCGCCGGCAAAAGTTAACATGAATATTAACTTGATGCACGTTTTTAAGGAGGTAGGTGACCAAACTTTTGCCGGCGCGTTTCCTTGCGCCGACAAAAGTCTCAAAATGTGTCGGCAAATATATACTTATTTAAACGGCGTCGTTTTGAATTAGGGTTTTCTGATAGACTTTTGCTGGCGCAACGAAACGCGCCGGCAAAAGTCATAACGATATACCACAGCCGCCCGAGCCTTCTTCCCCATTTTTTTCAATTCATCAATTTTCTCTCATCTTCTTCTCTTCTTCAACGGCGCCACCCCCTCAATTTTCCTCTCAAGGTAAACTATTTTATTTTCTCCATTGTTTGTTTGTTTATTTTGCCCATGAATTTTCCCTCTCATTCCTATTTTATTTTTCTCAGTTGGACACCGGACCACCACGCCGACCGGTATACAAATATATATATTTATATTTATGTTTGTGTTTTCTTTTCTGTTTTGTTTTCTTATTTTTTATTTATTTTTCTTTTATTTTCATTTTTTATTTCTGTTTAATATGTTTTAATTTTTTTCTAGTTTTTTTTATTTTCATTTTCCATTTATATATATTTACTGTTTTTTATATATAGATATATATATACATGTGCCTATATATATATTATTGTAGGCGGGGTGAGTGTTATTAGTTTATGTTATATGTATATATAATGTATTTGCTTATATATAATGTGTATATATATTTTTTATTTATAAAAATATTTTTTTTTATTTTAATTAAAATAAAATACATATACTTTATTTGATTATTAGAAAATAAAAAATTAGATTAGATGGTTGTGAGTTAGTTTTTTGTTTTGTTTTGTTTTGTTTAGATTATATATTTTCTTTTATCATGTTAAATGTAAATTAAGTTTTTTTTTTGTTGCCACAATAGTAAAAATCAAATTGTAGGTTCAATTGGATTTAATTAGTGTTAGTTTTTTGCAAAAATAATTAGTGTTAAATGTTTTAGCAATTAAAAACAAATTTTAAAATATTTTAGAAATTTTAAGTAAATATGCATTTATGTTGTGCATGCTCTGTGAATATTCTGTATATTGCTCTAGTAATATTATGAATATTTTTGTCTGTAGTTTGCAGGTTTTATAAAATTTTGGGATAGTTTAAAATATAGTTGTTATCCTGCCCAAATTTTGTTAGTCTTAGGAAAATTAACATTAATTACAAAAAATATAGCCGTTAACATTAATTTTTATTTTAATGCTTTATATGTATTTGTTTCTCTTAATAACAACTATTTTTAAGTTACTTTTATAATATATATTTTTTGTATTTATTAATTTTTTTTGTAAAATTAAAAAAACAGATTTGAATATGTATTTTTTTTTATTTTAATGTTTTATATGTATTTGTTTATTTTTGCTTGTTAATATTTATTATATTTTATTTTGTGATATATGTATTTTAGTTAAAGTATGAAATTAAAAAAAATCAAATTAATAATGTTTGTTTATATTTTTAAATTGTTTTATATTAAATGTGATATGTTTGTAAATATGTATTTAATAATTTTTTTTTGTATTAATAAAAAAATCTGGTATATGTTTTTTTGTGGTTAAATATTTGTATATATGTAAATTGATGTGTTACACCCAGATTTTGAGCTATGTTAAATATGACCTCGAAATTTGGATTCGCAAACAAGTGGACTCATAAAGTTGGAAGTATGCTCCAGGATTAAATATCGAGCCTACAGGACATAGACGACCTCGAATATGGTGACCTCGGAGTGGTCATGATCTCGAAAGTCAGCTCCAGGGAAGCATTCATCTTCAGGGATGACCTCGGATCAGGGGTCCCGAGCCAGACGCACATACGATCTTGAAAGCTATGTGACCTCGGAAGATGCCTTTAGCTCGACAGATGACGGGAAACCTGGGAAGTTAAAGCCTTGGAGATACCTGATAACCACCTTGAATATATATATAAGTGATGTCTATACGAAATGTAATCCTCATTTATTATTGTAAATCCCCTAGAATCGTGGGATATTATTTGGTCAGCTATACGTCCCCTGGTCTTCAGGGGACGTTTCCTTTTATATCTGATTGTAGGCATTAAAAGCCATTTATTTGATTTGCACAAAAAGAGTAACTACCCAAAATATGTGGGATAGTATTCTTCGATCTCCTCTATAAATAGAGAGGTCATGCACCATTGTAAAGGACCGAAATTCTGAACCTTGAGAGAAAACTCTGAAGAATTCATTCCTTTAGAATTTTCAGAGATAATCTTGAGTTTAATAACAGAGACTCGTGGACTAGGCAGATTTAACTGCTGAACCACGTAAAAATCGTGTGTTTGAGTTGTCTTATTTCAATTGGCCATCTTCAGTTATTGTTTATGTGCTCTTCTTTCACTGTTTGACGAAAAACGACGTCAACATGATGTATTTGTTAATGTATATATATGTTTTGTATGTTCTGAGAATATTCTAGTTATATATGTGTTTAATTTGTAGGTTTTTAAAATTTTGGGATAGTTTGAAATATAGTCGTTATGCTGCCCAAATTTTGTTAGAGTTACTAAAATTAATAAAAGTTTAATAATTAATTAAATAAAAGTTTAGGTTTAAGTTTAGTTTAAAAATTAAATAATTATTAATATAATAAAATCAAAATTTATTAATTATATTAATATATTTAAGATAATATTAGTAATATTATCAAAAAATTTATTTAAAAATACTTTTACCGGTGCAAAATTACGTCGGCAAAAGTCTCAACATTTACTGGCGCAAAAATGTGTCACTACATATATCCACCTGTTTACCGAGTTTTTTTCGGAAACTACAATAGTAAAAGAATAGAGAGACTAAAGAGAAAGGGTTTAGAAGTTGTAAGCCAGATTTTTACATGGTTGGGGCGCTAATGAGCCTTTGTCCACGAGACAATTGTATTAGAGCTTAGAGAATCTATAACAATGGAGTTTTTTATCAGTTTCAACAGAGTAACTGTATACACCCCAAAAAAAGATCATTTTTCCAGTACTCTGTTACATGTATTTATAGGTTCACAAGTGCACTGGGCTTAAGTCGGGCTAGCCTGAGCCCAATATAGGTATAAATACTACTGGCTTCTCTATCGAAAGCCCAATACAAAGGATTAAACACATAAGAGAAATACATTAATTTGAACCCACTGGGCCAGCCCAAACCATATCTATCATGCGACAAATTGGAGCTTTGGTTTGGGCATCTCGAGTTATGAGGCAGATTCAGGGGACAAGATCAGTCACAGTAGTGGCGGCGCAGGTCTGAACCAACGGCGTACAATCCCGAGGTGGCCTTTTATGTAGGTGAAACGTGGGGACAACTCCCACGCTTCATGGGACGAAGTCAGGGTTACGGATGCTTTATCCTGCCAACCTTGGAGAACCGACCCGGGTTCGTTTACCCATGTCCCTCTCCGATCGTCGAGGTCCCGTATCGTTTACCGTGGGCCCAGATCATTTACTAGGAGCCCGGACCGTTTACCAGGCTTTGAGATCATCCTCATCGATCCCGACTGTTATCCGGAAGCCAAACACACCATCTCCCGTATGACCGTCCCGGACAATACTCCCCGAACGCCTTTCGAGCCTCGCCCAGAATTGGGTTGTCGATATCTATTATACTTCTTGCCAAACAGGCCTGGGCTGAGCCCAAACTCATTTGGCTAGCCCGCGGGCTTGAAGCGCAGACCCGGGCTCCTGGCAGGAAACGGGGATAACACCATCTTTCCCGGCGCAAAAATGCGCTACTAAAAGACACATCTTTTGCCGGCGCAATTTTGCGTCGCTAAAAGTGTTTTCCACAATAACACGACAAATTTTTTTCCCGGCGCATCCTTATTTTTCCCGACGCATTTTTTCGTCGCCAAAAGATATAATTGCCAGCGCATTACGTTTTGTGTCGGAAAAAGTGTCATTATCGACGGGGGTACGTCGTGGCGTTTTGCCAATGCAAAATTGCGTCGGTAAAACCCATGGGGCTTTTGCCGGCGCAATACCTAACTTTTTCTAGCGCAAATTTGCCCCGGCAAAAGTCTGGTTTTTTGTAGTGTCTCTTTTATGTAGAGAAAAAAATGATCTAATTTTAAATTTGTAAATAAAATAGAAAGAAAAAAATCCTTGTTTTTAAGATCTTTTTTATCTTCTTTCACACCCACTTAGAAAATCAAGAGGTTGCATTAAATAACGATCCTAAAACACGTTTTTAACCACTCAAACAAAAACTATATAGTTTTATAATAACGACCAAAACAAAACCTTATTATTCTTAGGGTAAATAGGAAATCTTTCTCTTGAACTATAGTCTTTGTAGAGTTTCGTTCCTGAGTTTTTTTTCGTGGTAAAAATCATCCCTGAATTGTAGCAACTATTGTAAATGTGCCCTTAGATTGCATATCATTAGTTTTTTTTTAAACTGTTTGCTCATACAATTCTGGTGTTGCGCTAATGTAGCGAGATTCGACAGTCCTAGCAGACAAATACATACATATATAATGGTATAATGACAAATTTTGAGAATATGTATCTGCATTCTTAGAACTAATTTTTGCACGTTTAACTTTGATAATCTCAATTTCAACTAATTTCAATTAGTTAAATAGCAAACTGTTTAAAAAAATGAACAGAATGTAACAAAAGGGAAATGTTTGTAATGATTTTCATAATTTACGGGGCATTTTTGCCACAAAAAATAGTTCAGAGGGCAAAACTCTACAAGGACTATAATTTAGGGGGGAAATTACTATTTATCATTTTTCTTATTATATTATATAAAGTAGTGTATAGGTGTTGTTGAACAAAAAAGTAAAAAAAAATATGTTTTGGGTGCCTCTCTTTGCAAAAGTTAGGGCAAATTGATTATTTTTCTTTTGAACAAACCAAAAGTAGTTTCTTTCTTCTTTTTGTTCGGGCTGGAAGTGTTCAAACTTTTGAAAAATGAGACATACATATCAAAGAAGTGGGTCATCTCTTTCTTGTTTGTTTGTTTTTTTTTTTAAATAAAACTTTTTTGTCATAGCAATGCATAAAATTATAAATCTAAAAAGAATTTTAATTAAATAAATTGAAGGTATTCATTTCCATCATAAATAAAAATATTTTAACTAAAATTAATGAAATAGTACTATATTAAACTAATTTATTATATATTTTATGGTGTTAATTAAAATAATAAGATGCTAAATTGGTTTAAAGACAAATAATAGAATAATAAAAGGGAATATTCTTTTGTATAATATATTATAATAAATAGGATAAATACTCACTTGGTATCATGTGTTTTATTGAAATACACACTTGATATCATATATTTATAATAATAATCATTTGGTACTCTCTGTTTGCAATTTGTACTAATATGGTACCCTTCGCTAAAATGTGTTTAACTCATATTTCAAATATGACTATATTGCCCTTATTTTTAATGATTTAATTTATTTTCTTTAATTTTTGTTATTTTAAAATGATTCAAAAATATATTTTAAATTAATAAAACAAAAATTGCTTTATAAAATTAATCAATTAAATGTAAATTTTTAAATAAAAAATAATATAAATTAATTTTAAAATAAAAGTATTTAATAAAACTATTGTAATTAATTAAATACACATAAATGTGTTTAATTCCAAATATAGATTAATAAACTAAAACCAATATTTTAAAAATAATTAAAGTAAACTAAAAACCTAATAATTTTTTCAAGTTTTATTTAAATTATTTTTGTTTGAATTTAGTTTAAATTTTGACTTTTAAGTTTAGGGTGTTGATTTTAATTTTTTGATTTAAGTTTAAGGCTTAAATTTAATTTTTAATTTTTGTTTATTTAAATTATTTCAAAGTTTTAATTATACATTTTTTTTGTCTTATTAATTCAAAAAATATTTTAAAACATTTTAAAATAACAAAAAACAAAAAGAAAGTCAAATAAATCATTAACAAGAGAAGGGGTAATATGATCATATTTAAAATATGAGTGGACCGAATTGCGTCAGAAGATACCAAACTGGTATAAATTGTAAATAAGAATACCAAATAATCATTATTATAAATATAAAGTATCAAGTATATATTTCAATAAAATACGAAACAAAGTAGTATTTGTCGGAAAAAATAATTAAAGTAGATCTGGTTACACGATCGATATGTAAATTATTAAACAATGCATGAATGGGGTCTGATGGTCACAATCAATATTAGAATAATCTTTATATAATGACTTTTTACCTTTGCTTTACCTGCTTCTACGGCGCTATATCCATCTTAATTATATACCTAATATACTCTATGTTCACTTTTCTCAAGCTGTATAAATATATATATATGGAATTTTTTTATTTTAATTAATATGGAGATCGATTTTTTTATGATATTTATTAGTATTGATGATATGATTAGCTAAATTAGATTCAAAGAATCAAAATTAACTTTTCTATTGATAAATGATAATGAAAAATCTCCATTGTAATAGTCTCCTTAAAAATACACATTAATATAACTAGTCAAAGATTTCGGATTTTTATTTTTTTTGGTAATAAAAGAACGAATATTGTTTAGAATCATTAGATCATGAATTGTTCCGAAATTGATCAACTATAATTTAAATATATATTTAAAAAATAAAGTAGAATTAATTGATTATTGTACGCCCTGGATTTCCCACGGGCTGTTTAGCAAGACGATCCTCGGACTAAACATGATTTAGCCCGAGGCTCCCACAGGCCAGAGGCTTTATCTTCAGGACGGGCCCTTTCTAGCTCGAGGGGATGGAGTTTCCTGCTCCCTCTTGTTGTTCCAGGAGCTGGGAACAACATCCGGCGACCACTGACGGATCAGCTCGGGTTATGGATTGCTCCGGTAGCGAGCTTCTCAGGAAGCTCTGACCCTATGGGAAGTCAACACGCAAGATAAACGTGCATAATCCTGCCATCACGTGTCCGATATCCCCCTGACTTCTCGGACACGCCGCAGGAACGTGCGTATTCAGACACCCACGGACGGGTTGGGCCGTGCGGCCCATTATCTCCTTCCATACTGATTAGACCACACTTGTGTGTCAGGTTTAGGAAGTAATCATGAATATCACAGACTTGATATGACAAATGGTAAGGTCACGGGATGACCTCCCTACCAATTTCCAGGTGCCTTCTCCTATAAATATGGAGACCCTGGGAATTGATAGGGGTTGGAAAAAATAGTCTTGTAAGAACGATATATTTGGTGAACCAATTACCCAGAAAAGATCAATAATATTGACTAGTGGAGTAGAAGGATTTTTAACCTTCGAACCACTTAAAAACGTGTTTAAGGTCACCTAGTTCTTTTCACAAAGATTTCATATCTGCGGCGGTTCTACTTTTAAGTACTAATCTCTTTCTCTTCTTCTCTTAATTACCTGTTGCCGAAGAACCGCGTCAACAGTTTGGTGCTTTCATTGAGAGTAAGTCCAATTAGTACTACCACAAACATACAACTATGGTGACCACTCGATCCAAACATGGCAACGAGACAGAACAGCATGATGGGCAGGAGGCCCGCCATGTTGCCCTCCCCGAGGAGCAAGTTCCTGAAGTCCAGCAAAGGCCAGGAAAGCAGCCGGCCGGCCAAGACGACACTGGTAGTTCGACGCCCCGGCCGCCTAATCCGAATCCAGGTTATTATACTGCGGTGGAGATGGAGAATGCTCAACTGAGGAGCCAGCTAGCAGCAGCTGGTAAGCAAATCCAGGATATTCTGAGTCGACTACCCCCTCTCACAACCAACGGTAACGTTGGAGAGAGGCAAGGCGAGGCTCCTAAGTCTCGCCGGAGTAATCGATCCAGGCATAGCCGTTCGGGTAGACTCCCTGCAGCCAACTCCACCCCTTCATCACGCCATCAAGAGGCGAACTTCAGGGAAATGCCTCAGACCGAACCGCAGCAGTACAGCCGTTCGGTTAGGACATCAACCCCTAGCTCTCAGCCTTCCTCGAGGACACCCAGAAGAGATAGGGGAAATTCCCAAAGGAGGGCCGAGGAGATCCGGAGACGTCAGCCCGTCCCCGAAGAGCGTCCAGTTCCTCGTCCAGATTGCCCAGCGCGAAACCATCAAGCTGGCAGGGCCGAGAGGCCCCCACCAAACTTAGTCCGTCCAGACGGCACTAGGATCGCCTCTCCGGTCAGGCATCCTCCTTCTCCCATCAGATACCCGTCTCCTCAGCCCGTCCGAGACATCCCGACCTACATAAATAGTAGGAGAGACCCGCCATCGGCCGGGCCTTCCCAGCGCAGCAGGGTGCCGGGGGAAGGATCAGGTCGGAGCCGCCAAAGACGCACATCGAGCCTGTCCAGCAGGAGTCACTGGACCGGTAGTGCACGGAGTGATCTTTCGGGAGGAGACCTGCGACAGCGACTAAGTTCAGCACAAAGTCACCATAATACCCATGGAGGCGACCTTCGAGATCGCCTCAACTCTCACAGAGAGGATCGAGTTAGGGATGGTAGCCAGGCCCGCTCAGTTGGGGTCCGATCCGAAGTACGTAATGGCGGGAATGCCCCAAATGACCTATCTCCAGATAGGAGGGGCAATAACCCGCCTAATATGTACAACGGGTCCGGAGCTGTCGAACAGCCCCGGAATAACCCAGGATCTCAGGACAAAACCCTAGAGCGCTTAACTCAAATGGAGGAGCTGATGAAGAAGCTCCTGTCAGAGAAAGAAAAAGACGAATATGATTCAGGGGATGAGATGGAGCTCTTCGCCCCCAACATAGCAGCAACGGCATACCCTTCTAGCTTTCGTATGCCTCACTTGTCAAAGTTCAACGGGGATGGAGACCCATCTGACCACTTAGGGATGTTCAACACCCTAATGATGGCTCATAACATCGGGCCAGAGCTTCGTTGCTTGATCTTCCCTTCCACCCTAACTGGACCTGCCAGGCAGTGGTTCAAACAAAGTAAAAGGCAGTCAATCAGCTCCTGGAAGACCTTTTCGGCTGACTTCAAG
This sequence comes from Humulus lupulus, assembly GCF_963169125.1. Taxonomy (NCBI): domain Eukaryota; kingdom Viridiplantae; phylum Streptophyta; class Magnoliopsida; order Rosales; family Cannabaceae; genus Humulus; species Humulus lupulus. Next base: position 65,260,424 of record NC_084800.1, read on the forward strand.
AGGGCATTCCGCGCCTCTCAGGCCGCCAGGGTCCAGGCTGACTCCCTAGCTAACGTGAGACAGCAACCTGGAGAAACGCTAAAAGCCTACTTGAGCAGATTTGCAAATGTCGCTGCTCGAGCCAGAGACGCCGACGACAGCTCCAAACTCATGGCTATGAGGACCGGGATCCTAGTAGGCGGAGATCTGTGGAAGGATATTCAAAGGAGGGGGGTCAGCTCAGTTAGTGAATTCCTTAACAGAGCCCAAGAATGGATAAACTTGGAGGAAGCTGAAGCTTCAGCCGCGGGGACCAGCCAGGTCCTCGAGAAGCCCGCTGGGGCGGGAACAGAGATCGTAGTAGCGACTCCCGACGTCACGCAGAGCAACCAGCCCGGTGGCGGCAAAAGAAAAGGAAATGGTGAAAACGTCCAGCACGGTCAAAAGAAGAATAAGTCCGTGGATAAATTCAAGCCCGTGTTCACAGCGTATACCGAGCTCACCCAAACCAGAGAGAATATTTTCCTGGCCAACGCTACGCGAGTCCCCTGGAGAAGACCGGAGCCAATAAAGCACCCTAAGGGAAAGAGAGACGCTTCCAAATTCTGCCGTTTTCATAACGACGTCGGGCACAATACCGACGACTGCAGGCACCTCAAAGATGAAATCGAGACTCTCATCCGAGCAGGTCCGTTGGCGCAATACTCGCGGAACAGGGTCCCCACAGGTCGACCCGCTCCGGAGATCCCAGCCAGTCAACCTGGACCTCGAGTAGATCAGGACGTCCCTCCCCCCGTGGTCGAGGGAGAGATTTCCACCATCTCTGGAGGGCCACACATGGCTGGCACGAGCAGAGGCGCCCAGAAGAGGTACATAAATGAGTTGAAGGCCCACAATGGAGGGGAGTTCGTCCCGGAACAGCGTCAATCAAAACAACAAAGATTAGAGAAACAACCAGTCACTTTCACGGAGGAGGACGCGGGCCATGTCCAATTCCCTCATAACGATCCCTTGGTCGTAGCAGTCCAGCTCGCCAACCGGAGAGTAAGGAGGGTGTTAGTGGACAATGGGAGCTCGGTGAATCTCCTATTCCGTTCAACCTTAGAAAAAATGGGTCTGACCGTCTCCGAGCTAAAGGCAACCTCGATGATGCTATATGGTTTTTCAGGCGAAGGGTCAGCAGCGATAGGAACGATCGAGCTGGTGATCACCCTAGGCGACGAGTCCCGAACAGTGTCCAAACTGCTCGAATTCGTAGTCATTGACTGCTCCGCTGCCTACAATGCAATTTTGGGCCGACCAACGCTCGTTGCTTTCGAAGCTATCACATCCGTCCGGCACCTCGCCATGAAGTTCCCTACTTCGACAGGGGTCTGCACTATCAAGGGCGATCAGCTCGCTGCCAGGGAATGCTACAGCATTTCCATGAAGGAAAAATCTAAACCCGAGCAGGTGGCGATGGCCATTCAGGATGAAGAGGAATCGCAGGGACCCAAGGCGGCCCCTGAGATTGAAAAACCTCGGGTTTCCGAAGACGAAAAGCTCGCCTTAAGCGAGGACATTGACCCCCGAGTAGGCGAGGACAGGTCCGAGCTCCAAGCTATTGAAGATCTCGAGGAGGTAGGCATCGATGAACAAAATCCTTCACGAACGGTGAAGCTTGGAAAGAACCTCTGCGATAGAAGAAAGGCGGATCTGACCGCGTTTCTGAAAAAGAACCTAGACGTATTCGCATGGTCGCACGAGGACATGATAGGGATCAGTCCGAGCGTAATCATGCACACGCTCCACCTAGACAAAAGCGTCCCTGCAAAGTCTCAAAAGCAGAGGCGTTTAGGGACAACCCGAGTCGAGGCCCTTGAAGAAGAAGTGGCCCGGCTCAAAAAATGTGGCTTTATCCGCGAAGCCAGATTTCCCATCTGGGTTGCCAATCCCGTGTTAGTTCCAAAGCCCAATGGCAAGTGGCGGACCTGTATTGATTTTTCCGACCTGAATAAAGCCTGCCCCAAGGATTGCTTCCCGTTGCCGAGGATCGATCAACTGGTGGATGCCACGGCGGGGCACGAGCTCATGTCCTTCATGGACGCGTACTCGGGCTACAATCAGATCGCGATGAATCCAGCAGACCAGGATCATACCAGCTTTATGACCCCGACTAATGTCTATTGTTATAAGGTCATGCCGTTCGGTCTTAAGAATGCTGGGGCAACCTACCAAAGGCTGGTAAATAGAATGTTCGCGGATCAGATCGGGAAGAACATGGAAGTGTACGTCGATGATATGCTTGTCAAATCAAAGACTGCCACCAACCACGTTGCCGACCTGGAAGAATGTTTTAACATACTGCGAGAATACGGCATGAGGCTCAATCCTCAGAAATGCACTTTCGGTGTCGTATCGGGGAAGTTCTTGGGTTTCATAGTCAATACCCGAGGAATCGAGGCAAATCCCGACAAGATCAGGTCACTGCTCGAGCTTCCATCCCCCAGGTCGCGGAAAGATGTCCAAGGCCTCACAGGAAGGGTGGCGGCACTGAACCGGTTCATTTCCAAATCGACCGACAAGTGCCTGCCTTTCTACAACCTGCTCCGCGGAAACAAGAAGTTCGAATGGACAGTAGAGTGCGAGGGCGCATTCCTCGACCTAAAAACGCACCTAGCTGAGCCACCTGTGCTATCAAAGCCCAGGGTAGGAGAACCTCTTTTCCTCTACATGGCCGTGACTGAGGACGCAGCTAGTGCCGTTCTGGTGCGAGAAGAGGACCAGGCTCAGAAACCGGTTTATTACATCAGCAAGAGACTCCTCGGAGCTGAGTCAAGGTACCCGTTGATGGAAAAGCTGGCGTTCTGCCTAATCACGGCCTCGCGAAAACTCAGGCCATACTTCCAGTCCCACTCTGTACACGTCATGACCGATCAGCCTCTAAGGCAGGTTTTGCAAAAGCCTGAAGCCTCGGGACGCTTGCTAAAGTGGGCGGTCGAACTCAGTCAGTTCGAGATTTTCTATACTCCCCGAACTACCATAAAAAGTCAAGCCTTGGCCGACTTCGTGGCAGAATGCGCGGGATTCCGTGAGATCCCATCGGAAGATTCACAGCAGCTCACATCCTCAGGCTCATCGTGGAGGATCTTCGTTGATGGCTCATCTAACGAGAACGGCTCCGGGGCCGGAATCATTCTGATATCCCCAGAAGGACATAGATTCCATTCGGCGCTGAGGTTCGGGTTCAAGGCGTCCAACAACGAGGCAGAGTACGAGGCCTTGTTAGCCTGACTTAGGATAGCTAGCGAGCTAAAGGCAAGCTCTGTCCAATGCTTCAGCGACTCCCAGCTCGTGGTGAATCAGGTCTTAGGCGAGTATCAGGCGCGGGGTCCCAAGATGGCCTCTTATTTGGCTAAGGTAAAATCCGAATTGTCTACGTTTGGGCAAGGGTCGATCGAGCAGATACCTCGGGAGCAGAATGCCAATGTAGATGCTCTCGCCAAGCTCGCCACCTCGGGGGAGGCAGAAACCCTAGGGTTGGTGCCAATTGAGTTCTTGGACAAACCAAGCATAGACGGAGATCGAGCGGATATTGAGATGATTGACATCAGGCCGACCTGGATGACTCCCATTGTTGAGTACCTCGTCGAGGGCAAGTTACCCGAAGGGCGCAACGACGTACGGCGAGTCCTTTATCAAGCTCCGAGATATACGCTAGTCGAGGGGGTGTTGTACCGACGTGGGCATTCATTACCTCTCCTCCGGTGTGTTCTTCCAAGTGAGGCGAAGGCCATCCTGCAGGAAGTTCATGACGGATTCTGCGGAGATCACACTGGGGGGCAAAGCCTGGCCTTGAAGATCCTTCGGCAGGGTTTTTACTGGCCGACTCTGTCCAAAGACTCGATCTCATACGTAAAAAAGTGCGACAAATGTCAGCGGTTCGCCGCGGTTGCACGAGCACCCCCGGCCGAGCTAAAAATGATATCGTCTCCCTGGCCCTTCGCCATTTGGGGCATAGATCTAATAGGCGCCCTGCCCACCGGAAAGGGCGGGGTCCGTTACGCCGTGGTAGCCATTGACTACTTCACAAAGTGGGCCGAAGCAGAGCCGTTGGCGACAATAACATCGAAAAAGGTGCTAGACTTCGTGGTTAAAAGCATCGTTTGTCGATTCGGCCTACCCAAAAAGATCGTTTCCGACAATGGCACTCAATTTGACAGCGACCTGTTCACCGAATTTTGCGAAAAGAACGGAATTGTGAAAAGTTTCTCATCCGTGGCTTATCCCCAGGCGAACGGCCAGGTCGAAGCTGTCAATAAAACTCTGAAGGCAAGCCTCAAGAAGAGGTTAGGTGAGGCAAAGGGGATCTGGCCAGAACAGCTCCCCCAAGTTCTGTGGGCCTATAGGACCTCACATCGGACTCCCACGGGTCACACTCCTTTCTCCCTAACCTTTGGAAGTGAAGCGGTCCTCCCCGTGGAGGTAAAGGTCCTGTCGCACAGGGTCCGGTCCTACGAACAAGACAAGAACCACGAGCTCCTATGCCACTCCTTAGACTTGATGGATGAGAGGCGAGAGGATTCACAACTCCAGCTCGCCCATTATCAATAGAAAATCACTCGCTACTTCAACACTAAGGTCAAAAGACGTGCCTTTAGCGTCGGCGATTTGGTCTTGAGGAGAGTTTTCCTGGCCGGGAAAGATCCCAAAGATGGGGTTTTGGGACCAAGCTGGGAAGGACCATACCAGGTCATCGAAGTCATCAAAGAAGGGACGTATAAATTAGCTCGACTTGGTGGAGGGGCGGTCCCGCGGACTTGGAATGCAATCCACCTAAAGAAATATTATCAATAAACATTTGTAAGACCTAGAAGGTCACCTTCCATGTATAAATAAAAATCAAATGTTTCTCGTTATTTGCAAGGGTAATTTTAAAGTAACAACGAAAGACCCTTTCCCAGTTACTTGGGGGGCATATGGTACCCGAATATATCCAGGTCTCCTTAACGACTTAGGTGTTAATTTTTATCTATGGATAAGAGTTATCACAAACTAAGTCCTATCCTGGTCTTAACCAGGTCATAAAACTTAGAAGTTAGCTAAAATTCGTTGACCGAGGTTCTTCTTTAAAGAGCCCGGGATACGGATAAAAGTTGACGCGAACTAAGTTTTTTCAAAATAAGCTCCTGGTCTTAACCAGGTCATAAAACTTAGAAGTTAGCTAAAATTTGTTGACCGAGGTTCTTCTTTAAAGAGCCCGGGATACGGATAAAAGTTGACGCGAACTAAGTTTTTTCAAAATAAGCTCCTGGTCTTAACCAGGTCATAAAACTTAGAAGTTAGCTAAAATTCGTTGACCGAGGTTCTTCTTTAAAGAGCCCGGGATACGGATAAAAGTTGACGCGAACTAAGTTTTTTCAAAATAAGCTCCTGGTCTTAACCAGGTCATAAAACTTAGAAGTTAGCTAAAATTTGTTGACCGAGGTTCTTCTTTAAAGAGCCCGGGATACGGATAAAAGTTGACGTGAACTAAGTTTTTTCAAAATAAGCTCCTGGTCTTAACCAGGTCATAAAACTTAGAAGTTAGCTAAAATTTGTTGACCGAGGTTCTTCTTTAAAGAGCCCGGGATACTGATAAAAGTTGACGCGAACTAAGTTTTTTCAAAATAAGTTCCTAGTCTTAACCAGGTCAGAAAACTTAGGAGTGAACTAAAAATTTGTTGAACGCGGATCTTATTTAAAGAGCCCGGGATACGGATAAAGTTAACTCGAACTACGTTCATAAAAATAAAGAGATAAATTATGACCAAATGCATAAAAATACATATGTAAAACTGGTTGAGCAAATTGTCTCGAGGCGGAAACGCCTCACATAAAAAAGAGAATTACAATAAAAAAAAAAGTGTTCAAAATACGAAAACAAGAAGCATCCTAAGCCCCATCAGCTGGCCCTTTGGAGGTCGCGGTCTCACCCTGCTCCGCCGCGGCAGAGGCCTCTCCAGTCTCCGATGGAGGAGCCTCCTTATTCAGGCGGGCTTGAAGCCGCGGCAACAGGAATGCCCAGAGGTCCGGCGGCATGAAGGAGAAGTCCGCGTCCGGATTGTGGGACCAGCAGTGATAGAATAGGTCCTGTAAGGACTGCTCCGACACGACCCGCTCGTCTTTCAGGGCGGCCTGGGAGGTCTGGACTTCGGCCTTCGCCACCTCAAGGTCTGCCCGCGATGCGGCCAGGGAGTTTTTAAGCTCTAGGTTCTCGGAGCGAAGCTTCTCTAGCTCGGATGCGGCCAGGGAGCGTTTAAGCTCTTGGTTCTCCGAGAGGACCTTCTCTAACTCGGCTTTTGAGGCCGCCAAGGCGTCTCTCGCCCCCTGAGACTCCTGGAGGGCAGTCTGGCGATCTGCTTCCAAACCCTCGAGCTAGGCCTTGGTCCTAACGATGCCTCTATAGGCGGCAGCCATGCCCTGCAAGAAAAGAGTGATAAATTAGCAAACTGGAAGGAGAAAGGCGGCGTGTGAGTGTCAAAGCCTTAGAAGAAGGGGGCACTTTACCGTTAAAGTCATGTCCATAGCGGACTCTATAACTCGGACCGGGCTCGTTGTTTCGATGGCCCGGAGCTCCTTCTCCCTGATATTGTAATAGTGGCTGACGGCGTAGCTGGCCGACTCGTACACCGTACCCCGGAATGCTTCGGGCATCTTCTCCAGAGCCCGGGGGTCGACCGGGATACGCACGTCCGGGGCTGCCGCGGCCAGATTCCCAACCTCTATTACCCCGTCCTGGCCGGCCAGTGGAGATCGTTGGGGTGGCGGATGCATGAGTCCTGTTCTGGCGACAGGGAGGTTCGCCCCCGCGACCTGGGATGACGGGTCTCTCTCCTTCTCCGTAGCTGGGGATTTGGTGGAGACCCCGGTCGAGCTCTTGGACTCGCGAAGCCTCTTTAACCTCGGCCCCGCTGGGGGATTCCCACCAAACACAACGCCCCGCAGACTATTCCCGGGCTGAGACATCTCTTCTGCCAAAGAGCAAAAAACATGGTTATCAGCAATCATACAGAAATAAAGGCAATAAGAAAGCAAATACTAAGGGAGCCCTACCCCCCGAGCTGGAAGAGCCTAGGACGATTATCTCACGAACTGGCGAAGGTTCTAGGTCCGGTTCTGAATCGGGGCTGGACTCTTCTACGTACTGCCTAATCCCCGGAGCGTAGACGCCCCTCTGGAGCGCAGGCCACGTGCGTAAATTGGTCCCGTACTCCTCAAAAATGGCCGACCTAAAGGCTAGGGTATTATCTACTACTACGGTACCCTTGGGCCGACTCTCTTGGTTGTCCAGCACGAGCTGGTCAACGCAGTGGAGCAGAAGCGTGTCCAGGTTCGGATTCCTTGGGTGACGATGGACGAGCTGCCTAGGGTTGAACCTAACCAGCCGGGGGTCTGCAGTGGCCCTATCTACGTTCTTAAATAAGTAAAAGTTACCTTGACCGGAAGGACCCGCGGCTGCTCCGGATTGGGCCCTCTCCTCGATCATCCCCTGGGCGACCTCCAAGCTCCTCTTCCTGTTCCTCACCAGAGGAACTTCCTCACCTTCTTCCTCGCCTTCGTCATCTGCGACCTCCTCCGCGACGGTCGGCCTGTTGTCGCGGGCTGGGGGAGGACCCCGGGGCCTTTTCAAATTCAAAGTCTGATTTGGGAAAATCAGCTTGCAGAATACCATCGCCTCGTCTGTCACGAGCACGCGGTAGTCTTTCTCACTGGGAGGCAGGTTCGCCAGTGTGTCGTATTGACCCCCGAGGGTCACGGACTTTTCGGTCCTCGAGTAGATGGCTGCAAGGTTGGTTGAAATCAGAATTGGAATAAGGGACGAGCTAAAATAAGATAACCGTTAAAAGGCGAGCTAAATGGAAGATTACTTACGAGGGCGGTTGAAATAATGATGATCGCAGTTTCGGAACCCAGTAGACATAAAAAACTGGTCTTTGAAGTCGTTTGGATGGCTCGGCAGCTCGATCACTGCTGCTGTGTTAGGGAAGCGGGTTAAGTAATAGAACCCGGGCTGGCTTTGAGGCAGAAGAAATATAAGATATCAGCAGGAGTGGGGACCTCCCACTCATGCTTTTGGAACAAATACCTCAGTCCCGCCAGCAGACGGTAGGAATTGGGGGGGAGCTGAAATGGGGCCAACCCCACATAGTTCAGAAAATCAGCAAAATACTGATCCAGGGGGAGGAAGGCCCTTGCCTTGAAGTGTTCCCCGCTCCAGGCCGCGAACGACTCGTCGAGCGGCGTGCAGCTCCTCTCCCCATCCGCAGCAGGTCGGGCGATCACGGAGGTCTTCCCCAGAGGAATGTTGTGGTTAAGGAAGATTTTGGTGATCTTTGCCTGGCTGGTTATCTTCGAGACGATTCTCTCCGCCTCGAAAAACGCGTCAGGAGCCACCTCGGCCTGCTTCTCCACCGCCGGTCCAAAGTGAGGAATTGGCGAGCTGGTCACCACCGCCTTTCCTTTATCCTTCTGGGAGGCCGAACTTCCCACATTCTTCTGTGGCAGATTTCTCTTTGGAGCCATCTGGTCGCCTATCGAACAAAAGAAAACACTTTAGAAAAGGCGACCCAAGCAGGAGAGTGAGGCAAGTATTAAGTACACGAGCTGGGGTAAGCCCAGCCCGTGGAGAGTGGTGCCACGCGTTCCAAGGAACACGCGCCTATGCCCTCAACAGATCCCAGATTACTCGGAATTCGTGTGTCAGATGGCTCAGAGTAAGAAAAAAAAAAAAATTTGCCTTGGGGGGAAAGTTTCAACAGGCAAGGCGTGGCAAAACCGCTCTTAAGGCGTATTCCCTAAGCTACCCGGTTTTTGCACCCAAAGTTCCTACGGATCCTACCCAGAAATTGTTCCTGAGAGAGAATCATGGAACCCATGTTCTAAGGCGATGTCCCATGGCAAGTGTGCCCTAATCAAAGAAGGGCCGTCACCCTCCATATCCGCGCGACCCAGAAAACCTCTGCATGTGGCTACAGTAAAAAATTTTACCTAGGCTACAGTGGCATGCTTTCAAAAATAAACAGGGACAGAAGACTTACAGTATAGGGTTGGATGGTGAGCGAGGTTGCTGCGCTGGTAGGAGCTTCGTTGGCACAGTAGTCTCCAAGGCCTTGAAGGAACTCGCACGCTTAAGCTTCGTGAACGGAGAAGATGAGAGCAATGGAAATGAGGGTTTTGTTCTTCGGAAGGTCAGAGAGAAAAGAAGGAAATTTGAGAGGTTCTGAATGGTAAGGTGGTCCGTGCGTGGGATGACCACCCCCCTTTTTATACAAGGGGGGATCACGTGTAAAAGGCTCCTGGGAGACCCTCCACTCGAAATGTGAAACGACGGCTGGACAGTAGGCTAGGCCATTTAATGCGGTTCTCGTAGAGTGTACCGTCGCCACCCACGGCGTTCCACGTATCAGACGCATGCGAAAAGCATGGAATGCGAAGGGTTGTGGGAGAAGTCTAAAAGCTCCTACTGTGGTCTCCCATGTCTGACGTCATGGACCACGAGCAGGAGCTTGGGGGGCAGATGTACGCCCTGGATTTCCCACGGGCTGTTTAGCAAGACGATCCTCGGACTAAACATGATTTAGCCCGAGGCTCCCACAGGCCAGAGGCTTTATCTTCAGGACGGGCCCTTTCTAGCTCGAGGGGATGGAGTTTCCTGCTCCCTCTTGTTGTTCCAGGAGCTGGGAACAACATCCGGCGACCACTGACGGATCAGCTCGGGTTATGGATTGCTCCGGTAGCGAGCTTCTCAGGAAGCTCTGACCCTATGGGAAGTCAACACGCAAGATAAACGTGCATAATCCTGCCATCACGTGTCCGATATCCCCCTGACTTCTCGGACACGCCGCAGGAACGTGCGTATTCAGACACCCACGGACGGGTTGGGCCGTGCGGCCCATTATCTCCTTCCATACTGATTAGACCACACTTGTGTGTCAGGTTTAGGAAGTAATCATGAATATCACAGACTTGATATGACAAATGGTAAGGTCACGGGATGACCTCCCTACCAATTTCCAGGTGCCTTCTCCTATAAATATGGAGACCCTGGGAATTGATAGGGGTTGGAAAAAATAGTCTTGTAAGAACGATATATTTGGTAAACCAATTACCCAGAAAAGATCAATAATATTGACTAGTGGAGTAGAAGGATTTTTAACCTTCGAACCACTTAAAAACGTGTTTAAGGTCACCTAGTTTTTTTCACAAAGATTTCATATTTGCGGCGGTTCTACTTTTAAGTACTAATCTCTTTCTCTTCTTCTCTTAATTACCTGTTGCCGAAGAACCGCGTCAACAATTATATAAATTTAATTGTCATTATGGAGACGAAATTTATGACTCTAATTAAAGTTAGGAGAAAAAAAGTAATATAAAGTTTAAAGTGAACAATATTATTATCATGGTATCGGCGATATGTATATAATATATAGGTAGGCAATGACAAAATTTTCACTCCCAAAAAGTGTAAAATGATAATTATTACATTGTTTCTTATAATGTACTGTTAGGAGTACAAAATCAAAGCTAATTATTTCTTTGAAATATAATCAATAATTGTGCTTCCCATGCATACTCATCTACTGATTGCCCAACTTTGTTTAAACTATTTGTTGTTGTATATATATAATAACCAAATTTGGTTACTAAGCCTTACTTACTATTATTTGAAAATAAATTTATTATAATGTTGTATTTATTATTTCACATAATAATAAACGTTAAATTTTCTTTAATAAATATGTTATATTATATTTAAGTAAATGATAGATAGAGCTAGGTATATTAATTCGAGATCTAATAATAATATAATTTAGTTTATAAACCAGAAGAACAAGAAACAGTGATCTGAAAATAAAATATTAAACCACGAAACACGAGAGTGCATAAATTAATAGTACAGTTATTATATTACTATATATACATATAATTGAAATAAAATGACAAATATATATATATGCACCAGCATGCATGCATGCCAGGCCATGCTCTTTTTGTAAATTAAAGACAAAAAATATTACTCAAAGCATAAATATATATATATATATATAAATATTTATAGCATGTTAACTAGACACACAAACACTTTAATCAAACCCTAGCTCTCTAATTATATCAAACTTTAACCCCTATATGTAGCCCTATATTACTGCTACTTACTCAAACTGTCTTATTTTAATTTCTCCACAAAATTAAATAACCTACATATAATATAATATATATAAATATAGAAATTTCCATATATTAATATTCATTCATTGGTGTGTGTATTAAACAGAAACAGAAAATAGTCAGATTATTTAAGATAATCGTGTATAGTACGTAATAATATATATATATATATATATATATACATGATAGTGATGAAGAACGTCATGGCTTTCATATAATCCATAATATATAAATACTAGTAATTAAGGCAATGCAAATAATCACAAACACAAATCACCAGAGAGCACTATATATATATATATGTACTGATTTGATGTTCCAAAGGGAGTCAACCATTATATATAGCAATAAACTAAGGTCAATATCAAGTAAACCACTAAGAGACCATGGATTTATGTATATATATATATCACACTCACTCATAAGTACTTGTGGGAGAGACTAAGAGAAATTAAAATGAATAATATTAATCACTTATGTATATCTATATATTAATTAAGTAATTAGTAGTAGTACTATATATATACTATTACTGCATGAGTGCAAAAGGACCCCATTGGCCATCATATCTTTCATTCTAATGGATAAAGATAAAGTTAACAAAGATTTGACACCTCTTTTTCGATCGGGTGTCCCAAACATTCCATTTCCAATATCTAATTCTAACGTATAATATAAGGCAAGCTTTCAACTTAATTATTTTCTAGTAATCCTAGTTGATCTATGTCATATAATATAGTGATGATAGGTATATATATATATATATATATATAGACTCTCTCTATATATATGAGTCATGCACCTTACCCAATATTTAATATATATAGAGAGAGAATAATGAGAGTTTATTATAGCAATGAAATTGCTTTAGCGCGAGCTATCTATAATGATCTTTAGTTATCCTAGTCCTATTCCTAAAATTGAATATGGAGTAAATTTTTTGTAGTATTATTATAACTACCTATATATAGCTTATAGGTTGATCTACATTTTTTTTTATCTTATTTGTGAAATGTCTAGTGGTACGTAATGAATTCTTACTAGTGTTAGTGTTAGATGGCACGATCATTTATATATATATATATATATATAGATGATGGAATTACTTGAACGTATCTCTTTTTGCAATATCGATCGATCTTTTTTTATTTTTGGCATTTGGATATATATAATCCTAAATTTTTTTATATGACAGTGTACATTGTAGGTATTTAGAATATCCTGCAAATTTTCAAGAAATTCTGAATAGTTTACGAAGCCGAAAACAGAGTTCAAACTATCAAATTTTACACGCATATACAAAAAAACAAGCACGAGTGCAACATACAATTTAGACTATATTTCAATATCATAATTTATTCAGAATTTTTTAAAAATTTGTAGGATGTTCTAAATAGTTATAATGTACACCATCATATAAAAAAATCTAGGATTATAACTATTCAGGTGCCGAAATAGAAAAAGAATACACCGATATTACAAAAAAAAGAATACGTTGTAGTCCCTCCCTCTATATATATTTATATATATATCTAAATATTATTACGTGAAGAATTTATATGTCCATGATGATCCATCACATGTCAGTTTCAAAAAGAGATATTATTATAAAGTATCATAATTTTTTTTAAGCAATAATAATAATAATGAAGTATGAGATCCATGGATTATGACGTAAGAATCCATACACATTTTGTATGGTAACTTTCGTGTAGTTAAAAACCCAATGTGGTGGCTATCTTCACTAGTATAGTTGTGGTATATTTATAAATCACTTCACTTTTGGTCATTATTGTTTTTAATTATGAGGAGAAGAAAAAGATACAAGGAGAGAGTTCAAAACTGTAGATAAAAGAAAGGAAAATGCATTTTATAGTTGTTTCCCATTGTGAAGCCAGCCTCTTTGTGTGGGCAAAATAGATAGAGAATAAAATAGTGGTGACAATATAAAAATATTAAAATTAAATTATTTTTTCACAAAAAAAAAAAGAAAGAAGGAAAATACATTTCAAAATTTTAAATAAAAAAAAAAATCAAGTGAGGGTCACCCCCAGCCTACTCACATTCTCTTGCTTTGGTGCCTAGTTGTTGGATAGATAGAGATATAAGAAGGGTTTATACATTTTTGAATCTTGAGTTTGTCCTATTATTTGTTTGGACTCTGTGTTTTGACAAATTATTTTTTAGATCCTATGTTTTATAAAATAATTAAAATAGAACTATAAACTCAATTTTGATGAAGAAAAAATTGAATATAATAACACAGTTTTTAAGCAGAATAATTTTATTTTTGTTCTGAATTATTAGTTTGGTAAATTATTTGTGATTTTAGTTGAGAAAGCATTAAACAAAATTGGATTTATGGTTCTATTTTAACCATTTTACAAAATATAGAGTCCAAAAAATAATTTATCAAAACACAGGGTCCAAACAGATAATGAGACAAAACACAGAGTCTAAAAATGTATAAACCCATATAAGAAAGGAAAAAGGAAAAAAAAAAAGTTGTTTAAGTTGTTTGGTAGATAAAAGAGAAAACAAATTGTTTATTTTAAAATTATTCTAGATTATTAATATAAATTTATTGTGTAAAATTAATTTAATTATTTAAATCTCTTTCTTTATATAATTTTTTTCTCTTCCAGTTTGGAAGAGAAATTTAGTGAACCAGCAATATTTTTAAAATCAATTTTGTAATTCTGAATTCTCTCACCTTTTTTTTTCTACTCTTCATTCTGCTATTTTCTTTCCTATTCGCCTTCGTCTCTACCAAACAACCCATGAGAAAAAAAGTTGAAAAAAAAAAACGAGTATGATGTTTCTTTATATGACTAGTCTTGTTCAACTATGAACAATAATTTTTGTATAGGTAAGACACAAGTTAATATTAATTAATACATAAATAATGTGATTTTATTTTAATGCCTATTGCATATTTATGGAATATCATCTGAAGTCAGATAATAATATCACTTATTAGGATTAATATGGGTCCAATTTGGCTAGATGAATTGTTGAATCCGTCCAACTAAATCTAGAATTGATATTTTGCATTAATTCAACCAATCCAATCTACACTAGTTTGCTTATAATTTATTCCATTTATATTCAATCCAATCCGCATGACAAATCAAATCTAATCAAATTCAATTCGCAACATTGCAAATTGAATCAATTATTTTAGTGTTGATTTTTTTAATATTAAATTATTTAATAATTTTTAATAAAATACGTATATATTTTCATAACAATAATAAATTATGTAAATATTGAAATAAAATATTATTTTTAAACTTAAATGTCCAATGACAAACAAACAAGCAAGCACATATAAAATATTAATATATATTTTTTATTTTTTAGATATTACTTGTTTTATATATATTTATAATATTTTAAAATATATATAAATAGATGCAAATTGGATTGAGTCGGTTACTTTTACAAGTGAAAGTGCATTCAATCCGCACATATAAATTTTAATTTTAATTTTTATGGTAATTATAGGGTAAAATATTTAATTTTTAAATATTGTTATTATTATCATTTAACATGTTTATATTATTATATTTTCATTATTTCACCCTTAAAAGTTTAATACTCATATCACTTTTATTTTTGATATTTTTTGTTAGTTATTTTGTTATCCAAAGAGAGTGTGTGACTAAGGATGCTATTGGCAATACTTGTATTTCACACATAAGTTTTTTCTTCTTTTATACATTATAATTGATAGTTTTATAATTATCGTGGTATTTAGTATCATTGTCTATTAAATTTTTATCATTCATTTAATATTATTAACTAATGTTGTTTTTGTTTGTATGATAATTTTATTTTGTAGGTTGATTCTCAATTATACAAGCAGAAAGTGTAGAGTAGATGGTGGTGTTGGATTAGACTATTTGACTAGATCTACTTTTGCTAAAAGGGCTACATTTTACAATGACATTGGGTCTTTGTTCGATGTTATAACAAATTTGTTATCCATATTTTCAAGAGTGTCTTTATTCTATGATTCTTTGTTTCTTCGAGATATTTAGACTTCCTAAGTTGTACGACATTATGTTATTTATCGATTAAGTTATCACTGCTTCAAAAAACAAATCCGCAAAAGTGTCAATATCCTCATTTTGCATATTTGTGAAGATTGGTTTGGATTGAGTATCTTGTGAACACCAATATTTTGCATCCAATCTTCCACACATTTAGATAAACAAAACAAAACAACCTCAAACTCAACCAGAATGGTTGGACGGATAAACCCATACTTAATTTTTATTTTTTTTTCTTTTGTTGGGAAAGAATTCTAATGCCCATTTTACAATAGATAATTTTAATATAGTTTTAAAACAATTGCAAAATTTCCTTAAAACTCATGCAAGTCAAATTTTTGCTCACCCCTTTTTTCATTTCAAGTTGCCTTCTGGTTCTGTACAAATAACGAACTTCACATAATTTTTGCTATCAACTTTGATGTTTAATTTCAGATTAGTTGACAGCATTTCTATGTTCTTTTGTAAGAAATTCAACGTCCTCTAGCTCAAAAGGTAAAAACCACAGCCCCAAAATGAACCAAAAAGGGGAATATCAAGCAAAATTGACACATGAAGGCTCTGCCAGCCTCTGCCTATCCAAAGATATGAAAATCAAAAGAGAGATTTGTTGTTATGGAGACGAGATGCGTGGCTTTCGTATGAATTCTACGTGACCTTATGCAATCCAATGTTTAGATCCGAAGATATGGAAACGAGAAGTGGAAGGGATTGAAGCCAAACAGCTTTGAATACCCGTTTGTGATGAGCTCTAATGGACTGCGAAGGCTTGCTTGCATTGTACCTAATATCAAAGATATGAATCATGGGATCTGCAGAGCCAGATGTAATGTATAAGCCATCAGGAGACCATGACTGATTTATCAGAGCTGATTGAGATTCACTGCTTTCTTGCTTCCACCCAAAGGCATGGATTTCTGTTTGTCTCAGTCTGATGTCAAACAGACGAAGCTGCCTCTCCAGAGTCCTATCATAAGCCATCATTATGTTAATACCATTGGACCACAAAAGGTTAACTAAGAAAAGGTAAAACAAAGGCTAAAAGACATGAGATTAGTCCACATCACTGAAAGACTCAGCAAAGATTCGTTCCCAGGGTGAAAAAAACCATAACAGGAAGGAACATACACAAATAACACCACTTATTCTTTCTTCTTTCTTTTTTGAAGAGATAACACCACTTATTCCAATCCAGCCAAATATAGCCCAACACGTTGCCAAAACTACATGTGACATTTCCATGAGATATGGCATTTTCTCATTCACCCAAATACCTTTTCAAATAAACCCTGCAACTTCTTGCCACTAATCAGAAACTTTTCTAAGCCCTCATTATTCTTAACACAAAATGATGCACCATTCCAGATGGGTCTTCCTTAAGTGGACATACACATCACATGTGCATTGGTAGATTTTTCATAGTTGGTGCTGTAGCGCATGCAACCATTTTTATGTCAAAGACTATTTATTGATCAACCACATAATATAAATATATACTGTATTGTTTCCTTACGTACTGCAATGTCATCAATAGAATCACAACAAACTTTTAGGTTTTCACAGTAACATGGATCTATACCGGTTAAATTTCTAAATACTAGAGTAGGTCCCCCCTAAAGAGATTCCACTTGTGATATAATCTAGAATTGATCAGGAGCCAAATAATGGCCCGACTCACCAGACTAAAATATAAAGCTTCATCATTGAACAATGGTGATCTTAGTTTAACAAGTAAGACAGCAGCATTTTTTAATTTATTCAACAATCAGAACTTGAAGGGCCAATTTACCACAACGTAGTTTAAAGATTTATGAAAAATCAAATTTTATATGCTGTTTAAGAGAATTTAACAAGCATGGACATATAGAACAACATTATTCATGCATCAACTATTGCATGAAGAGGAATTTATATGACAATAAGCACAAAGCATGCTATAAAGTAATACAGCAAAGCAAGCACACGCTCTTCCCACAAAAGAGAAAGAAAAAAAAAACCAAGATGGTACATATTTTAATAAAAAGATATTATCAATACAAAAATAGATATTCTCACCCGGCATGAACCATGAATAGATTAAAGTCACATGGATTTGGCAACACACTCATGCATTTACTTTCTATTTGATGCTTGAACTCCGCTCTTCCCACATTAGCATCAAAACCAATAATTCTCTTGTCTGCCCCAACAGATAGTACAATATGCTTTTGTTGCATCCCAGCAACTCCCATTACAGCAGAAGAATGAAAATTCCTGTGCAATGCCGTTGATTTCCAGACATTGTCATCTTTCTCTTTCCATAGCATAACAGCATGATCACTGCCACCAGTGACAAACTGAGCATTTTCCCATGGCATGAAAATTATACTATTGATAATACCCTTCACATGAGGCTTATCATCCAAGAATGTAACGCGAGCCCTCTGTCAATATCAAGACATAAAAGACAATATATTTTTTCTTGTTAAATAATAGGAAACACAAATTTGACAAATTTCTATGTTTTTGTATTTATTTTTGGTTTACTTGTCTGAGTGTTAGTTGTTCCATATCTGAAATCAAATAATTAAAGAGGCCTAGCCTAAGGCCCTAAGCCTTACCCCTTGTGTTCTATTCAGATCTAGCACAGATATCTGAGAATCCCCACCATCCGCACTATACGCAGAAAATAAACTATTTCCATCTGGGTGCCAAGCTATATCTTCTGGCCATCTCCTTTGTTTTTGGGATGCACATTCAGTAGTACTAAGCAAAGATGCACCTGAACTGCACTCAGTAAAGAACAGGGACAAACCCATTAAGCAGAAAAGTATATGATCAGCAATTAAAAAAATTAAACAAACCAACAGATTCTGAACAACTGACTTATCAGCTATAATATACATGAAGGGAAACAAGAAATTGAAATTGCACATAAAGTATAAATTCAGTTTAAAAATATATTCCAAACGTGGTCGTCCTTTTTTTTAAAAAAAATAAAAATAATCACTGAGAGAAATAGATGTCCGATAATCAAATCATAAACATTTAAAATGATATTTGCAGCAAAAATAACTAAATTATTACATTTATAGCACTTAAATACCCAAGTTATTTTTTAGCCGGTGAAAGTACCTTCCGTCCATATTTTCTTGCAATTGTTTATTTTGTCGCTAAGTCCACCATGTGACGTCAAATTTAGTTATAACCTAAGTACTTTTGCTGTAAATATCTCATAATTTGAGTACTTTCTCGCACATATCTCTTAAATTAAGCACTTTTACCGCAAATATTCATTTAATTTAATATTTTCGCCAACATGTCACAAACGCACTTAACAATCATAAGAGACGGCTGCAACAAAACATGGACGGAAGGTAATTTTGCCGGCAAAAAAAAACTAACTTGGGTATTTAACTGCTACAAACGCAATAATTTATGTATTTTTGCCACAAATATCCCTTTAAAATATATACCAGTTTATAGACCTACACCCCATCCACATATAGCAACAGGAAGGATATCATATTCCATAGTGACTAAATACTGAGTAGTACTGCTAATATTCCCTTCCATCAAGAGACTACACACAACAAATGGCTAATAAAGAAGCCAAATCTGCATCTAACCATATCAGCCAACATTGTTGCATTCACATACATAGTCTCATCTTATTTACCTCCAGTTTTAAATTATTATAAATAATAACTAAATACAAAGTTAGAAAGAAAAAAGTTCATTGTTGACGGTGAGAACTCGTCAATGATATAAAGTCGGAAAACTCAAAGCTTGTTATAAAAATAACGTACGAAAAACTTGAAGAAGAAAAGTAACAATAGAGAAAAACTCATATATTGCTTAAATGTCTGTGTATACAATGAATTTTCCAACCCCTTTGTCTGAGGGGTGAGGATCTATTTATAGTGGAGTTCTAATGGCTCCTGATACAAGGGACAAGATTGTATATGGGTTCACTGGGTAGTGGTACAGGATGTAGTGATGCACAAGGTTGATGAGTCGATCCTGGTACATGGTCAGAGATGTATGCAGGTAGTGCCTCCACTCTTTGTACTAATTCGTACCACCACAACTTGTCAGATACGGACGTTAGAGTCACGCCTTTGACTTCCTCAGGGTCCTACATCCCGCACTCATACCAGATGGTTCTTCCTACATTTCCAAGATACATCTTTTCTCCAAACCTCCTTGTATTTTGCAAGTGTGGGAAAGCTTACAAGTTATCATGAATGATATACTTAATAACCTCACCAATTCTAGCTTGATACCAAATAACAGTTGGGTCCTTACTAGTTCCCGTCGTATGTACACTCGGGGGAAGTTTTGGACTTCACATTTTATGAGAAGTCGCAGTGAAGATGTGCTTCGCTTGTGGCCTTGCGCTCAAGGGACCATGCGAGACCCCACGCCTTGCCAGCCCGAAGACCCGCGAAAGGCATCTTCTCTCATCATATACGACTTGTGCCTTCCCGAGAAGGCCCTACTTATCCTCCTAGAGTAGGGGCCACAAGCGAAGCATATCTTCACTGCGACTTCTCATAAAATGTAAAGTCCAAAGCTTCACGAGTGTACGTACGAGGGGAACTAGCAAGGACCCAACCATTATTTGGTATCCAGCTAGAATTGGTGAGGCGATTAAGTATATTACTCATGATAACTTGTAAGCTTTCCCACACTTTGCAAAATAAAAGGAGGCTCGGAGAAAAGATGTATCTTGGAAATGTAGGAAGGACCATCCAGTACGACCCTGAGGAAGCCAAACGCGTGACTCTGACGTCCGTATCTGACAAGTAGTGGTGGTACGAATTAGTACAAAACGTGGAGGCACTACCTGCATACCTTTGACTATGCACCAGGACCGACACCACAACCTTCTACACCACTACATCATGTGCCACTACCCTGACAGTGTACCTGTGTACAATCTTGTCATCTGTGACCACTATGTATCAGGAGTCATTAGAGTTCCATTATAAATAGATCCTCACTCCTCAGACAAAGGAGTTGGAAAATTCATTGTATACAAAGGTAGTTAAGCAATATACGAGTTTTTCTCCATTGTTACTGTTCTACCCTTTTCTTCTTCAAGATTTTCCTATGTTCTATCTACATTATTTTCATAACAAGCTTTGAGTTTTCCAACCTTATATCCTTGACGAGTTCTTACCGTCAACATTCATCAAGAATTCATCAAGAAGTTAGAGACTTTACCCCCTGGATTGCACTTGCCAAAAATTGACTGTTCCATCCAAAGCACTGTAAACATTTAAAACACAGCACAAAGTTAGGTTCCTAATTCCCTATTGTAGTTCCCAAAAAAATGTTTAGTATTTATTGAGAGTAAAACTATAATACGAAGAAATAAAGACTTGCAAGAGATTCAAACAGAGGCCAACATGAAAATTTTAAAACATTATATTCTCAAACCAGATGACAGTTGTTGCAATGCAATATAATATAATGATTATAGAAAGTCAATCCAAATGAAGCACATTTGTTATAGTCTCAAACCTATTTGTCAACTCAACAATTAACCAAAAAGGTAAATAGAGCCCCCCAAAAAAATCTTTATTTCCATCATTCTTTTTATCCCAAGGTTACAAGATATTGCCAGTGATTCTCAAATATCGTAGAACATCATGTGATACAATGAGAAAGAATGAAATATAAACAAAGACAAAAGAATTTTTTTTTTTTTGAAAAAGTTGATAGAGACCAAACACTAGGTCAGGCCCCCACTCAAATAAATAAAATACCCTCACTTATGGTGGAGGAAAGAATGAGTAGTGCTAATTTTTCATTGGGGATTTCCTGGAAAACTGTTGAATCTTCCACGAGCTGCTCATTGAACGAAGAAAAACTTCAGAGATGCTTTCTTTACTCCTAAAATTATAATTATTTATTTGTACAACGCTAGAAACTAATTATTAATACTAGTAGATGTTAAAAAAAAAGAAGATAAATTCATGAAGTTACAAGGCAACTTCTTTTCCCTTTTATTTTTGTGCATCGTAACTAATATAGGGTATATACCATAGCCATAGTTTTTACAAAAATCTCTTTTACTAGTTTCACAAGCAACTCCTCACTTTTCTAGCCTTGACATCAAGTAAAAAAAACTGTCAATGACATACTTATTACTCTTAATAGATGTTCAGGTCTTTTATTTGTAGTCATTGCTCAATGCACAGTTGTTAAAATAATTACAAAGCATCCAAGGCTTCAACTAATTTTTAAGCAATTCAGGTAAGAGGCGCATGGAACCCATTAAAGTGAAGCTTTTCATATCCTTCTATGATCCTTATCATCACACATTGTCCCTCACTAGATCTGAAAATATTACATCTTTAAAATCAATTACATTAGTCAGCCAAAGAACAACCAAAAACTTAACTCAATTCCACAAAAAAACTCACTACTTTATTCACAATTAATATTATGAACTGGCCAACATACCTTACCTAAGGAGTCCTGACTTTGTTACACAACAATTTTCAAGATTTTAGAATCATTTCAAAACTTTTCGTATATGTTTGTTGAGGTTGCATTCTCTCATTATACCAAAATGCATTTAGTGGACTTCAAGAACACAAGTGAAGGACAAAAACAACTAAGCATTTACAATGATCTTAAATTAATTTATAATTGGGACATACTCTTTGACTTTAGTTCTAATTTCATATCATTTAGCACTATAAGAGGGGATGATATAAGAATAACAAAACTCCACTGCTTACCTGAGACAATTGACATATATAAGCCAAATTAATAATAGAACTACGATCATCTTCATTTCACTTGCTCTTGCCATCCTCTATTTAATAGTAAAGATTATGTCATTTGCATCTAGATGTGGTACTAATTAATCTGAGATTAGACATCAAATCATGCTCTCAATCACACGATAGTAGACCAAATTCGTACACAATTTTGATCAAACCATAATAACCTGTGACCCAAATTTCTTCAAAAAAGAAACATTCTAATTACCTTGTCACAAAAAGCTGATCATTAACTGGACATAAAGCAAGAGCTCTCAGTTTTCTCTTGTGCTGACTTGAAATGTGATTGCTAGTGTCACACCGTATAATGCATGGTTTTGAGCTATTACGTACCAATGGAATTAATTCTTTATGTTCCTTCTGTTCTGGAATATAGAAAATTGTTAATTAAATTCCAACAAGGTAAATATAACAGGATTAACACAAAATGAAAAGAAGTTGTCAACCATGTAACTCAAGAGGCACACATTCAAGAAACTAAATGGGAGACACTAAATGGGAGACACACTGAGGCAAAACAAAAGGTAAGAGTCTTACCAAACTTTCTTTTAGTCCCTTTCTCCTGGGTTTTTGTAGTTTCCCGTTCGGAATATACTCTAGAAGATTTGTCTCCTCTTGCTTTGACAGCACTGTTGGAGAGATTGGAAACTGAGGAACTGGCTTGCGCAGCGGAACTACGAGAAGTTTTAGAGCCTGATAACATTAAAGGCTCGGAAGTTTTTGGAGTGACAGCAGGAATCAAAAGTTCTGGTTTAGACTGCAATTGTTTTCTAGAAGAATTTTCATTATTCCGAACCGGACTTGATGATCTGCGCTCCACTTTCACACTTTTAATTCCATTATCTACTATTGATTTAGAATGAAGTTGTTTGCTAGAGCTTTCATTTTGATGAACAGGACTAACTGATCGGCGCTCCAACTTAATACTTTTATCTCCATTATCTATATATTTTTTAGATGGCACTGCACCTCGAAGACGAGCCAACTTAGTTTCTGAATCAAGCAACCTTTTCTCTGCTTCTTCAAGCTGTGGAGATTTCCAAGTAAACTATTAGCTTACAGAGCCCTTTGAGAAGGGCCTAACCAATGTAGGGTAAATATTCTACATGGATCACATCCCAAAGAAATTAAGAAAAAGGAAAAATTCCTACTTTTCTTTAAAGTATAATCTGGTAGATAAGCCTGTGGTTTAAATTTTATCCCAAACCAATAATACTAGATACAATCAAATCATGTTTGGAAAGAGTTTCAACAAACATAAATAAAAGTTCAAGACATTTATTGTACAAATAATTCGAAAAAGATACTATATAGCATCATACTTAATGTGTGTATACATACGTAAATACATGCATACATATATATATATATATAAGTAAAAGAACTTTTAGTAATAAATTAAAAAAAAACGAAAAAATTACAAGAAAGAGTAGGATTAAGTTATCCTCAAGAGTAGCAGAATTGCAAACTACAGCTAAACGAGCAAAAAAGATACTAATTACAGTTAAACAGAGTGTTTTTCCAGCCAAGAATATTCAAAGAGCAGATGCCACCTTAGACTTGCCAAAACCAAATGACACATAAAGTTAATATCACCACACAGCTCCACATAACAGATGCCACCTTAGACTTTCCAAAAGCAATAGTCTTCTCAATCATTAACACCCCACATCTTTGAAAAATAAAAAATAAAAAAACCAAGCAAACTCTGCTTCATTTATTAAACCATATTTTTCTGGCCACTTTACAATGCAGAAATAATTATCCAATGTCTCACTACTTCCTTGCACATCACACACCGCAAAGGAAATAGAGTAAGGTGAAGTCTTTTCCTTTGAACCAATTCACAAGTATTAATCTTTCTAAGATAAACCAGGCAACAAAAACCTAAATTTCTTTTAGGAACATGCGATTTCCATTTAGAGGTTCAAAGGATGATAAGGATTTTAGCAAGGAAAGACTCCTGAATTTTCATACCAGGACAAGCAGCGAGAAAGAAATTTTCTAAAATGTTTTAACATAGAAATTAGATCTTCTATAGCTCAATCATTTTAATTCCGCCTTGCACTGAAATTCTATGAGGATGAATACCAACCGAATTCAAGTGAGCAGACAATGGAGGTATTTCTGTGAGTATCGTCCTAGAAACGAACTGAATTCCCAGCCCTATAGTATAAACCATATAGCAAAAAGAGAAAAATTCATTAAACCTTAACTATATCCCAAGCGACCAAGTGATTTCTCCTTTCATTGTCAAAACCATCCGCATGATGTTCTCGCAGACTTTTGTTCAAAAGTTGGAAAATGCTTCTAACATAAGAAAAAAGGGATACTATAAAAAATGATCAACCATGGAAGCAAGTAACAAACTTTTCAGAGGGTGGATTCCTAGTATTTAAAAAAGAAGAAACCTTCATTTCTAAAAGCTCATCAAAATAGAATTCCAAACACAAGCTTGCCGAAAGAGTCATACGCATTCATTACACATATACATATACGATACGTAGTGTAGAGATTGAAGATGAATTAGTTAAGGACCTGAGATTGGTAATAGGAGAGGCGGTGATGGAGATGTTGAACTTCGCGGGTACGATGCTCGATGAGAGCGACCAAGGCCTCCTCCTGCTCTTGACGCTCTTGAAGGCTGTCACTGGTTTCTCCGTTGTCCGCCATTGCTACTTACTTCATTTTCGTTTCTCTCTCTTCTGACTCCCTCTTGCTTCTTCTTCTTCTTTCTCTACTTGGGAATAAGAGACCGCGCAAAGCTAATTATTATGCCAAACCAAATGAAAGAAAAACCCAATTGTAAAAACTGCCCCTTTCCTTTCCCCTCTGTTTTTAAAGAACCCAACATTTTTATTTTCTTTTTTATGACAAAATTTACTCTTTTTTTTCTTTGGGGATTTTTTTGGGGGAATTTGAATATATAAAAATAAAGATGGCTTATTAAATTGCATAGTATGGTCACATTTGTATGTTAGAAATTTTTTTTCATTTTATTCATGCCATAATCATAATTTATTACTACAAATTATTAGAGGGAATGAAAGTATAAGTTCAAATTTTTTGTGGGTCTTTTCTTGGACGTTGTGTGTGAAACTAGAGCCAATGTTCTTAAATTCACTTCTTAAGATCTATCTTAGCAGTAAAAGAAAAATGGCAATATAAAATAAAAGGTAATGATAAATGCACATTTATTTTGCACACTCAAAATGCACTTATTTAACTTTCTCTCCAAAAACATTATTTTTAAAAAACTATTGAAACTAACTTTTTCTCAGTGAGTTTTGTAGAGTATTAAAGTACGTTAGAAACCACCATTGATCTTAGGGTGGACTTCGAGTGGCAAGGGTCTCTTCCTTGTTCCGTTGAAGAGGCCTATTTGGCTGAAAAGCTTTGATGTTTCTGGTTTTTGTTTTCTTTCTGCGTTGTAGAAGTTGTTTCCTTTCAAAAAAAAAAAAAAAAAAGTACGTTAGAAACCAACTAACATTAAAAGTATTTTTCAAAATTTTTAAAAATGGCTACCAAAAATCCAACCAACTAAGTCCTAATTGTACGCACCATTTTTCCGTAATACTTCTTCATAAAATCCTTGAATTTACACAATGAAGTAAACTATTTTTCACCATTGGGCAAATTGAAAAAAAAAAGTTTAATACAGCTATAAAAGTAACCAAATTTAGATAATTTTTCATAATTAAAATTAACCCAATACATATGAGGATCAATCCCCAATCTAATATGACATCCTGTTAAAGGTGTTTTTATATCTCTTCTATATAATAAACGGGTTTAACATGTGTTTTTATATCTCTTCTATATAATAAACGAGTAGATAACATAAATTTGTTGTTTTAATATTTTTTATTTTTTTTTTTAACTTTAACATAATATTCTTATATTGTAAACATAATTTAAACTTAAATCATATTAAATAAATAATTAAACAAATTAAAATATAATATTTTTGATATATTTTATCATGACAATTATTTAAAAATAATAAAATCATATGTTTTATAACTTAAATAAAATTTAATTAAACTTAAACTTCACTTATTATAATAATATCATATTAAATATATAACATAATATAATCTACTATGAACTAGAATCAAACTTCTTTTAAAAAAAAATTAGCAACAAACTTAAATTTAAAATCTATGTATAATATTAAACATATAATATATAATCTCTTGTTGTCATTGCCAAATTAAAAAAATAGAATAAACATAAACTTAAACAAAAATAAATTATTTAATTAATTAAAATATGATATTTTAAAGATATTTTATGATATTTTAAATAACTAAATCATATTTATTTAAAAATAATAAAGTCATACATATCATTTTTGTTATCTTATAAGTTTGTGTGATAGTTTATTTTTTATCAAGTGATTGGGGCTCTTTTTCTTCATCAAAGGACATTGCGAGACACATTAAAAACTAAAAATAGTTGATGCATGTATAATACAATATGACTTTTTCTATTCTTATTTTATTCTATTATTAATTTATTTTTAAATATTATTGTAATTTATATATATATATGTCATGTAGTCATGTAAATATATATCTATGTCAATGTTGTGTTTAAATGTCATATATGTAGATATTATTGATATAAATATTTATATATACTATAGAACTGTAATTCATTCTATTATATATTGAAGAAGAAAAAAAAGTAAACCTGTTTTTATTAAAATTATAGACAATATTTTGCCCTAATTTTTAATACATTTATGTCATACATTATATTAAACATATTTTATTTGTTTTTATGATATTTGTTATCCCCGAAATTTCAGTTCGATGACGTGGCAATCAAAAGTGACAGGTGGCAGTGCATGATCGTCAAGCGGATCATCAAGCGACACATTAATGGTCAATAAATGAGTTGACCAAGGGAAGTGCAAAGGTTAGAAAATGACCTACAGAGTTGTGATATCACTGGTTGGAAGATGGTTTTACCTGGACAGGAAATAATTCACCCGACCGGATAGGAATTTAACTGGTCAGGAGGGAGTCTTACCCGACCAGACACATCAGAATGGGTTTTTGTCCGACTAGGAAAGGGTTTAACTAGTCGGGAAAAGATTTACCCGACCGGATAAGAATTTTTTCTGGTCAGGAGGGAGTCTTACCCGACCAGACATATCAGAAGGGGTGTTTGTCCGACCAGGAAAGAGTTTAACTGGTCAAGAAACGATTTACTCGACCGGATAAGAATTTTGTCTGGTCAGGAGGGAGTCTTACCTGATAGACACATCAGAAAGGCAGTTTATCCGACCAGGTAAGGACTTAACTAATCAGGGAGGGTTTCACTCAACCAGTTACCTCAGAAAGGGGTTTCACCCGACCAGTTAACTTAGAAGGGGGTTTTACCTGACCAGTTACATCATAAAGGGGTTGCACCTGACCAGTTACATCATAAAGGGGTTTCACCCGACCAGCTATGTCAGATTAAGGAGTGTAGCCGACCGTATGTGTCAGAATCTCAGGAGTTAACTGCCCATTGACTTCTTTACAGAATCTCAGTAACAACTTCAACCCGAATCGCTCGTAACTACCGCGCAAATCTCCCAGATATCCCGAAGTAATATATATTGTTGTAATTTGATTTTTTTATTACTTTATTAATTAAAGTTGGTTGAAACAACCAAAGACCCCGTCAAAACAAGATATTTTTCATGTACGATCCATGAGCCTATAAATAAAGGGCTCATGGCATCATTTTAGGGGAGCTGATCTTTTTGAGACCTGGAGACTTTCTAATTTTGAGACTTTGGGATTGTTACTTGGGGCATTCTTGGGGCATTTTAGAGGAGAGCTTAGAGAGAGAAATCTTGTATTCTTTAGAGAGAGAAAATTTGTATTTTTCTACTTACACTTGAGAAACTCAGTTGGCTCAAATCCATCTGATCTAGTGTAGGCTTCATATATCACAACTCCAGGTGGATTAGGCTATTACCAACAAATTGGGGCTAAACCACTATAAAATTATTTGTGTCGTTATTTTCTATTCAAGGCTTATTGTCATTTTGACGTCTACTCGTCGTTTGGCAAAATCGTGGTCAACAATATTGTTTATTTATTTAAAATTTATATGATAATTAAAAATAAATACATATTTAAATAAATATGTTTATAACTTTGAAACTAAGCAAATCTTCATTCCACGTTATTTTTAACTAGTATTAATAAAAATCTACACCTAGCAATGAATTATATTATTTTAATACTTTATCATTTGTTTTAGTACAATCTTTTACTTTTCTAATTCAATCAATACTAAAATATTGTTTTTTGTTTTTCTTCTAACACAATTTTAATCAAATTTATTTTTATTATTATAAAAATATTTTAATTTTAATTTTAAATATATGTAATATATTATCGTTATTTGAAATTTTACATCATTAACTTTCTTTATATTATAGAAAATCATTATTTTATTCAAAATATACACTTTACATACTATAATTTAAGGTCAAATTTGGATAGTGAAATTGGATTTGACTAAAAAAATATAAGAGAAAAATATAGAAGAATGAATAGTTGATCATTTGCCAACACTAAATTTGAAGAAAATAGCAATTTTTTTTACCAAGGAAGTATATGGAGATAGGGATTGGATAGGATAATATTATCCCAAATTTTTCAATAGGATTAAGTTATCCTAAACTAGTGAGATTGCTTAGGTTGTTAAATTAATTTTTGTAACATCTTCTAGAATTTGATTACAAAATTACATTATAAAAATTATCAAATCCAATCTAATCACACTAACCAAACAAGTCCTAAAAACGGATGCGTATCCTAAAAGTTTGAATTTTTTTTAACAAAAGTTCATGGACTTTTTAGGACACTCATTGAGAGTTCTTAAAGAATTTCTTTTAGGACACGCAAAGCGAACCCTAGAAACTTATGTGTGTCCTAAAAGTTTGAATAATTTTTTTTAACTAAAATTTTATTATATATATTAAATCACAAAGAAAAAAAAACAACAACCCATTCTCTCTCTCTCTTTGCTTTCTTCCCCCATTTCTCTCTCTCTCTCTCTCACGAAACCCCACAGCCCAGCCATGAACAACGGTGCTCCGGCCACCACCCACCACCTACATGCGCCGACCCACGATGTTCCCCGGCCCCCGAAACCCCCAGCCCCGAGAGCCCATGGCCTCACGCGCCCCCTAGCCTAGTCGACGAAGCCTCCAAAGTTCGGCGACCATGTGGATTTCCGAAACGTTTTGGGCATTTTCCGACCACCCCGAGCCAAATGACTACCACCACTGCATTTGCTGTGCTTTGGGCTTCAAAACCCCCTAAATGATCGAACCGAATCACCACTGTGGGGTGGTGGCGCTGTCGTCATCGTCGGAGCTCTGGCGGGAGCTTTGACTACCATTTAATTTTTTTAAAATTAAAAATAAAACTTTTTAGGACTCGCAATGCAAGCCCTAAAAACATTCTTTTAGGACTCGGGTCCTAAAAAATCTCAATTTTAAGGCTCTCAAATAGAGGACTCGTGCCCCGCGAGTCCTAAAAACTTTTTTGCGAGCCCTAAAAAGCCTTTTTTGTAGTAGTGCTTCAAGCCCACGAAGGCATGACTTCAACGACAATCCATCTTCATTGTCCTCTCAATGGCGGCTCTCCATTTCTAGAGATATCTTTATTAATGTGGGACATTGTTGACAACAACTAATAGATGAGTTGTGCACTTTATTTGCATTATAATGGCGATGATTCAATAAAATGTTGAGTGTAGCGTCCCAAATTTGCTAATAAGGCTTAGGGCCTTGATTAGCGTGCCTGGAGGGAAATAATTGATTTAATTATGTTATTAAATGAATTTGATGAGTATGTGATTAGAAATGCATCTTTAGGTGAATTAAATATGCATGTGGGCTCCATTTGGTTATTATGGACATGTTTGTAATTTTAGCCCGTTGAGGGCATAAATGTTATATTTGTGTTTATTGTGATTGATACCACGTATGAGTGATGATATATTTGTGATGCACGATCCGAGACAATCCTAGGGAGCAGTTTTTCTAGAAAGTCACAACAGGGTCGAATACTCGGCTTGAGAGGAGCCTAAGGGTATTTTGGGGATATTATATGTGCTTGGAATTTATTAAGTAACGGGTTGTAGTTTTGTAATTATTTGGATATTTCGGGATTAACAGGATTTATAGGAATATTTGAGGATTTAACGGGATTTGGCAATTAACGAAATTGCCCTGATGATATTTGAGGACTTAGATAACTTAAGGGGCATTTTAGACTTTTTGCTAAGATTGAATATACATTCACGTGATTTGAGAAACCACTAGAATTAAGTAAAGGATAAGTAGCAACACTCAGCCTTTTTCTCTCTCTATGCTCACCTCTTCCCTCATTGAAGTTTGGAAGTTTTGAAGAAAATTAGCAACAGATTAAGGACTCAAGGCTGGAACTTGGGAGGCTAGAAGCTTGGAACTCAGGGGATTAGTTCAAAGGCTTAGTTAAGTTCAAAGGTGAGCTCTTAAACCTGACAATCAAGTTGAATTCTGCTGGTTTTGTTGTTAGAACTTAGGCTTGCATGGATTTGGTTTCCAAGGTGGGTTAAGGTTGATTATTGGGTATATGGGGTTATTGTGTTGGTTAGGGTATATGGATAAGGAATTCAAGATCAATTATGGATTTAATTGAAGTTTGAATTATGAGAATTGGGATTTATGCTCGAAGAAAACACAGGAAAAATGGTGGTTTTCAGGGTTTAGAGGCTCGAGTTGTGGCCCTGTTCTTCAGGCGTCGCGACCCATGTGTGTCGAAGAGGCTGGAAGCCTCTGTCTGCCAGGTGCGCCGCAGCCCAAGGATGGGAGTGCTGCAGCCCATGTCTCTCATCAGGGAGGCTTTATGCCTCTGACTTGGGGTGCGCCGCGACCCATAAGGGGCTGGGCCACGACCTAAGCTCTAAATGTTGGCTGTTTGAAGGTTTTTGGCTCGGGAACCTAATTGTTAAGGCTCGGGAAGGATTTTACCACTCGGTTTGGTAGAATCCAAGGTCTTGGAGACTAGAATTTTATCCCGAAGTTATTTATTGGATTAAAGCTTGATGGATGGCTATTGTTAATGTGTTGTGACTAGGTTTTCAGCGAGGCTCGGGTTAGAGGACTGTGCTCGGGATTGCAGTGCTCAAGAAGGTTGGGATACAGGTAAGAAAACTGTTGTACTTATAGAGCAGGGCGTAGCCCTACTGTTTGTATTGCAGGGCATTATAACGCCCCAACTCCTGGGAGCGTTACGGTGTGCCTCGTAAACAGTGTTAAACTCGCTAATCGAGTCATTTGGCCAAAATCGTGAACTAAGTATGATTAGCGGTTTAGGGATTAAACATTTTGGTTAGGGTGTAACGTTTCACTAAAACGTTTAATATATACATTGGGATCCCGAAAATATTATTTCAGAGTTTATTACAGAAAGTATTTACAGCAGGCCGTTCTAAGCGGCAAAACAGGGTTCAACCCTAGTTCCACTTTAAACCTCTGCCGTAGCGGACGAGCAGCCGCATATGTACACATCATCACCTAAGCTCTCCAACTCAAGGATGGTACAGCTTCCTCTTGCCTTTACATGCACCACGTAGCACCCGTGAGCCGAAGCCCAGCAAGAAAACACAATTCAACATGATATAATATCAACAGATAACATGGTATAATACCAACAGATAACATGATATAATATCAACATCGATCATGATAACCATTCAGGACTATCAGTCCAAGCAAATAGGTGACAATAGCCAAAAGTCACAATAATGAGCATCGCTCCTTCTAGCCGTGTGACGATAGGGTCACCAGGGCTTAACTGATAAATGATCCTTTCATAAGTTCGATTAGGACAGGTGCAAGGTGATTAGTCACCAACATAACATTCCTCACGACTCTAGAGTCGAAACTATGGACAGCGTCCCCTAGCCTTGTGACAAACGGTCACCGGGGTCATATACCTTGGCTATAGTCATCTGGTCGTAGACCAGGCAAGCGCTTATAAGTTCTCATTGACCTTCCGGTCGGTCCAGCATTAATACCCCATATGAGTCATTCAATGCCGACCTTGATTAGATCTAATCTTTTTTTGGCCCGCCGTTCACAACGCACTGCCACTTCTGACCCTTGGGTCGGTAAAGCACGACCAGTGCTCAGCCCGCGGTGAACTTAACTAATAAGTCACAGCTTCACAGACGGATCTGGCACCATTGTCGATTCTGACTAATAAGTCAGCGCCATACACAGGTAAGCCATGCCACCAATCCTATATCACATGTTCCATATCCATAAACAAGGCATTTAGCATGCTTACTAAACAGGTATTAGCGCTATTAGGGCCATGTATAAACACAGAGGCTCAAGCTCTGAACAATATCATACTCAGTATATAAAGCATGTCCCAATCACATGTTTCTCATGCATCATATGCAATATATCCAGCAATCCAACATGCACCAATAACGGCCATGCATGTCACGCTTAATAACCAACCAACATGCATCAGTGATAGCCATACATGTCATACTCAATAATTAACCAACATGCATCATAATAGCCATGCATGTCATACCCAATAATCAACCAACATGCATCATAATAGCCATGCATGTCACATATACACAGGGTGCAGTTTTCTTACCTCAAAGTCGAGCTAGAACGATTAAAAGAACGACCCTTGAGAACGATCAACTTTTAGTCCTTTAGCGGTCACCTAGTCATAACCAAATATAAGATACCATCAATAGAAATGGTCAACATAAGTTTCCAAACCAATATCTAGCATCCGGGACATCAATCCCCACTTAACCGGGTACTAGGACCAACCCCGAGGCCTTAAGCTAGCATCCCTAGGCCAAAAACCCACTTTTGGCCAAATCTGCCTTGATGGGCCGCGGCTCACCACAGCCATGCTGCGGCTCATCTCCCTGACAGAGGCATTTCTGCCTCAAAAACCACCTTAGGCCGCGGCACACAAAAGCCAGGTCGCGGCTCATTACCCAGATCAGCCAAAAATCAGCAACGCACCAGCTCGGCCTCCCCTGCATATTCCCCTAGAACCAAGCCTTCAAATCAACTCAAAACCTTCTCCAAACACACAATTAAACCTCTAAACATCACCCATAACTCCCCCTCATCAAAACCCAAACCAAACATCAACCTAACTCCCATTAATTCCACTTAACCACCAAGAATTCACAAGCTGAAATCTTAAACTAAAACAGAGTATAAACTAGAAACTAATGGTTGAAACTTACCTTAAATCCGAGTTTGAACCCCCTTTAATGGCTGAACCAAACTCCTAAGCTTCCACCTTTAATTTCCTAGCTTAACTCCTCAATTGGGCTCTCAAAAACCAAAGGGAAAAGTGAAGGAAACCTTGTACGGGAGAGAAAGGGAGAAGGAAGAAGATAGACTCTGTTTTTGATTCTGTTTTCTACAGCCTACTAAACCTCTTGTATATCCAAGCCAAATAACATAAATGCCCCTAGGTCATTTAAAGGCTTCTAAGCACTCCCAAGGGTAAAATCGTCCTTTTCAACCTATACCGTTAATCATAATTAACGCTCTCCAATTCCCGCTATTCTCAATATTCTCAAATACCATTAAATCATATCCCGTTACCCTAAAATCTCCGGTAACGCTATAATCACTAAATTCACCCCGAGACTCACCCCGAGCCCCGAACTTAAACCCGTTATGACTAGACCGAACACCTACATCCCATGATCGTCTCATGTCGATTAGCTCGAACCAATCCACCTTATAATGTGGCTATATTAATTAATCACAATCACGCACCCAAAATATACCATTACGCCCACAGTGGCCAAATTACCAAATTACCCTCATAATTAACATATGAGCCCATATGCATGCATTCACCATCATATAATAATATCATTTACGTAAACATGCATATAATCATTAAATACTATAATAAATCGATTATGGCCCTCCCGACCTCCTAATCAAGGTCCTAAACCTTATTAGGAAATTTGGGGCATTACAGGCATGGCCCTTTGTGATTAAACTTTAGGGCGTAGCCCTGTTGATTGTGTTTAGTATATGTTTATATATTTGTTGATATTATGCTATGTGTTTCATTTTTGTGAATGAATGGCAAAGGTCGGGAACGATGAAGGCCGAGAACGGCAGGAAGCCCAGTACGGCAAGGGGCCGGGAACGGCGTTAAGCACGTGGAGTGCAAAGCCGAGTACAGCAAGGGTCGGGAACGGTGCTAGCACGCAGAGTGCAAAGCCGAGTACGACAAGGGGTCGGGAGCGGCGTTGAGCACGCGGAGTGCGAGCTGTTAGGGCGAGACCCCTCTCGGATGCTGGAGTCATCCTCACGGTGAAGTCTGCAAACCCAGGGCATGGTAAAGCACCTAGGACGGCATGGCCGCTATGTGTTTAGCCTATTGGTTGTTTTGTTATATGTTGATTGATAGATATACATATGTTAATTGTTTTGTGTTAAGTTTTCTTGCTGGGCTTCGGCTCACGGGTGCTCTATGGTGTAGGTAAGGGCAAAGGAAAGGTCGACCAACCATGAGTATGGAGAGCGTGGAACAATGGTACATGTTCGACCTACCTGGCTGCCATGGCCAGGTGTATTTTTGGGAAATGTTATGTGTTAACTTAAATTTGTCGCCTAGTCGACCCTAAATGTATTTTGAGTTGTAAATATTTTCTAAATAGTTATTTGGGATCCCAAATGTTTAATTTTTGGTATTTTCAATGAATGATCACATTTTTATATACATCATGCCTTTAAACAACCATCAACACGGTTTGGTTACACTTTTAACCTAAAACCTCGATTAGTGAGTGATTAGCATGTTTTAAACTCATTTAGTAACGACTCTAAGGAAGTAGGGTGTTACATTGAGGGTGTTTCATGCTGTCGACATGGGCATAGGCGATGGCCCTCCATTAATGTTTGTTGTGAGGAAGGAAAAAATAGGGAGGATGAGAAAAACAGTGTGAAAAGTGGGAGAGAAAGATGGTGAAGAAAATGGTTTCTTCATATTTCTTAAAATTTATAAATTTTTCAAAATTGTGGTACTGCCCCAAAAAATCAAAATTCTTTTCACACAAGTCCCCTTGTATTAATTCTACATTCAAAAGTCTATTATTGCTAGGCATGCACTTTATGATTTGATGACATGATATTACTGATCATGAGCATATTGAGTTTTCTTGCTGGGCTTCGACTCACGGGTCCTATGTCGTGCAGGTAAAAGAAAAATAAAGCTGGATCATCCTCGAGTTGGAGAGCTTAGGTGACGATGTGTACATATGTGGCTGCTCGACCACCACGACCGAGGGTTGAAAGAGGAACTAGGGTTAAACCCTATTTTGCCGCTTAGATCGGCTGGTTGTAAATATTTTCTTGTAATAGGCCTTTAAATTATATTTTTTTGAGATCCCAATGTATACAGTAAACTTTTTAGTGAAACGTTATATCTTATCCAAAAAATTTAATCCATAAACCGCTAATCATACTTAGTTACACGATTATGGCCAAATGGCTCGATTAGCGAGTTTAGCACTATTTAAAAGGCACACCGTAACGGTCCCTGGATTTTAGGGCGTTACAAGTTAGATCATGCTATTACTTAAAGTTAACTTGAAGCATGAATTCCTGAAGTGATATAAGGTTGAGTTAATAGAAACTATTAATGAGATCTATACTTTGTGTGGAGTGGAGTACCGAGCTACAGGAGTACTCTTGATAGACTCACCTACGTGAATGTGGAAGTGGGGCTGCTTCCTATGAAATTTTGGGCAAATTTCTAGAGCGTTCACTATACTGGTATAGACGTGCATGGCCATTAAAGCACGGGGTTTCGGACTACACCCTATAAAGATTGTGTGTGGTGCAATGTTAGAGATAAAGTTCAAGACTACGTGTCACTCTAGTGTATTCTAAATTGTATTCACTACGCAAAGGTTCAAGTTGAAAGATACATTTGTTTATGCTAAATCTTATTGTTTAGGCTACTGCTCGATGAAAAATATTTTTAAAAATTCAAGTGGGGGATTGTTAGAACTTACACATATATATATATATATGAATTGTTAAAAATAGAAAATGTGATTTATTGACTCCCTAGAGAAAGAGTCTCACATTGCTTTGTAATACTTATTTGTAAGGGTATATATATAGTGGACTTGAGTCTTGGGGTTGTGCCTCAAAGTGTACCCACTTTTGTGGAAGAGGGAGGAGTTACACAAAGGCTCACCTGAACACCACACACACGAGCGCGCGCCACTGTCGCCGTTCGTCCGACCGAGCTGGGCTGGCTGGTTGGTGTGGTGTCCACCTTATTTTTTTGTAGAAAAAAAATTATTTATTAAATTATTATTTTATCTAGTAAAAACGTTTTACAAACGTGATTAATTTTTCTTTTTTTTGTAAACAGAAGACCTTTTCCCTTCAGTTTTTCTAGCGTTCACCTTAGGTCTTTGTTGGTCTTTTCTATGTCTACACTCTCTAGCATAGTGACCCTTTTTCCCACACACGAAGCAAGGACATTTCTCGCCCTTAAACTTGTTTGGGTTGGTTTTTGGACCCAAAGGTTTCTCATTACCCTTTTTCCTTTTATTTTTGGGATGTTTTGGTTGTGACACCGCATTTGCTTTGGAAGTCTCTCCATTAGACCCCTCCATAAGTTTATCTCTACATATCGATTCCTCTTCGATTCGAATATGTTTTTGGATTTCCTCCAAAGAATAATCCTCATTTTTATGAAGGATTTTTTTCCTATAGCTCTTCCAAGTTGGTGGTAATTTAGCCACAATAGCACCAACTTGAAAGGCCTCGGGAAACTCTATCTTTAACACTTTCAATTTATTAACAATAATTTGCAATTCATGTATTTGAGGAAGAATAGGTTTATCACCAAAAAAATTGAAATCAAAGTATTGAGATATCAAAAACTTTTTGGTACCTTCCTCTTCCGCCTTAAAATTTTTCTCAAGTGCATCCCAAATCTCCTTGGCCAATTTGGTCTCGGTGTAGAGGTCATAGAGCCTATCGGATAAGGCATTGAGGATATGACCCCTGCAAAGAAGGTTGTCCTCCTCCCTCTTCCTTCTTTTCTCCACCTCCTCGGGAGTGTCTTTGTCGGATGGCTCGGCTAGAGGAGCCAAGGAAGACTCAAGGATGTAGGTGATTTTGAGAGTGGTTAAAAGATTCCTCACCTTGTCTTGCCACCTAGTAAAATTGGATCCATCAAACCTATCCAATCTCACTAGGTCTTTGTTCATGATCTTGATTGTCTCCCCTTCCATTGAAACAAAAAAGGGTTAAGCTTTTGAATGTTAGGAAAATATTGTTTTGCCTCAATGGAAATGATTATAATATTACAACTCTATGCAATAATATTACAAGTAAATATAGATTTATTAAATAAGGTTACAACTCTATAACTGAAAATACAAATAAACTAAAGAAAGGAAGAAGATGATGATGAAGAAGAGAATAGTGAGAATACAACTCTAAGCAAAAGATTACAAGTAAAATAAAGTGTTTAGACCAAATGAAAAGATTACAACTCTTAAACAAAATATACAAGTAAATAGAACAAGAGAATAAGAAGAAAAGCAATAGAATAAAAAGAAGAACAGAAACACAATCAAACTCTCATTTACACAACCTAAGTGAAGAGGATTGAGAATCACCAACTTGAACAAGGTTTAAAACCTTTTTCCAAAAGCTTATTTCCCCTAACTCAAGCGCTAAGGGATCTCTCTCAGATATTGGAAAAGCTTTCTGGAATTATCAAGCCTCAAGGTGTTTCTAGCCAAGTGCTCTAGTGGATAGAAAAGTTGTGTCTTACAAGTGAGCTATAAGGCTCCTATTTATAGAGTTTAGAGACACCCTTTGAATTTCAAATTCCACCAACCCCCATGGTTGTTACCAATGTTTAATTGGATTAATATGGAATTAAAAAAGAGATTTGGGAGTTATTTGGGTTTTTTGAGCCGTTCAACAAATATTGAAAAAATTGAAAATTTGTCAGTTTTCTGCCCTGTGGCCGCCGCCAGAGACAATGGTGGCCGCAGCCACTGGTCTCTGTCCCACAGGCCGCGGCCACTGACCAATTTCAGCACAAAAAATTGTGCTGTTTTTCCAAATGGTTCCAAACCCTCCCAAATGATTTTGTAACTCTCAAAACACATTATTGGGGTTAAAATCATATCTCTAACAGCCATATCACATATGGCTTTATGAAATTCATCTCAATATTGTGTAACAACAATTTTACACAATAAAGGGTAATATTTGGAAGTTACAAATTTGTAACACCAAATATGTTACATTATTTGGATATATCTCATATATCTAAATATTGTAACTCTCTATTATATGTTACAATATGTGACACACTTTGTCACATTTATTTAATCTAAAACATTATATTATAATATAATATAATTTTACATTATATTATAAAATAATATAACAAATTATATTATGATATGATGTTATATGCGTGCATGCGGGTCCACATTTGAATAATTATGCTATTTTGATAATTTGGCCCATTGAGGGTGAATATGTGTATTTGGGTGCATAACTTGATTTGTGAATGAGATTCCATTATTATGGAGATATATTCGAGCTATTCGGCATGAGACGGTCATATAGAGTGGATTAGCGGTTTTGTCATAATGGGACAATTTTGGGGCAATAGAAATGTTTATTTGATGATAAATTGGGAATATTTGAGATCAGGGTGAAATTTCGGAGGTTTTGACTATAATTTCCCCGGGGGTATTTTCGGGACCCCGAGCATTAGGTTTTATTTGAGGTTACTTAAGCTTGAAGTAGCTGTCAGATAGATAGTACGATTAGAAAACCTCTTGTTCTCCCTTTCGATAGTTCGTTTAACCATTTGAGCATTTTCGAAGATATCTCGAGTTCTAGGAGTCGGGATCAAGTGAGGATTGAGGCATAGCGATCCTAGGAAAGATTAGAAGCTTCTTAACCGAAGGATTTGACGGAAAACAACCCAATCAAAGGTAATCTAAGTTTAACGTTTTGAGTTTTCGGAGTTTCTAAGCTTTGAATTGGACTTTGTAAATTGTTGAGTTTTTGGTGGGTTTGAACCTTGGGTTTTGAGGGTTTTGGAGTTTTGGGAATATTGGGAACTTTGTTTTGATGATTGGGGATGGTTAGGTATGATTTTGGAAGCTTGGAGAAGTTGAAAACACGTT
This sequence comes from Humulus lupulus, assembly GCF_963169125.1. Classification (NCBI taxonomy): domain Eukaryota; kingdom Viridiplantae; phylum Streptophyta; class Magnoliopsida; order Rosales; family Cannabaceae; genus Humulus; species Humulus lupulus. The sequence continues at coordinate 65,299,692 of NC_084800.1, forward strand.
TGGGTATGGCCCAGGGTTGGGGGTCGCGACCCTGTTCTTGGGCGTCGCGGCCCTGGCTCGATGATGAAGAAGAGGGGGTTCTGTTTTGGCTGGGCACCGCGGCCCTTGGTGTTGGGCGCCGCGGCGCTTGCTTCAAGAATTTCTGGGGGCCGCAGCCCTTGCCTTGTTTTCACCCCGTTTGCTCGTTTTGACCCCGGGAACCTAGCTATACGCCTCGGGAGTGTCCCTACTACTTGGATTAGTTTGGATTGATCTCCCGGAGGCTAGATATTGGTGTGGAAACCTATGTTGAACATTATTGTTAATGATGTCCCGTGTTTGGTTATGATTAGGTGACCGCTAAAGGACTAAAGGTTGATCGTTCTCACGGGTCGTTCTTTTAATTTTTCTAGCTCGAATCTGAGATAAGGAAACTGCACCCTGTGTATATGTGACATGCGTGATTATTATTGAGGCATGTTGATTGATTAATGTGGACATGGATTGCCTATTGAATGCTAGCAAATGTTGAATACTTGTATATGTGCTGACTAGTCAGGGACATTGACCTAAAGAGTCAGAAATGGCATAGCGTCATGAACGCCGAGCCAAATGAAGATTAGATCTAATCGATATCAGCATTGAATGACTCATATGGGGTATTACCGCTGGACCGACCCTAAGGTTGATGAACTTATAAGCGCTTGTCTGGTCTGAGACCAGTTATTCAGAGCCAGGGCATATGGCCCGGTGACTGTTTGTCACATGGCTAGGGAACGCGGTTCCAGGGTTATGACTTTAAGTCATGAGGAGGGTTGTGTTGGTGACCAATCACCATACACCTATCATGTTCAAACTTATGAAAGGTTCTCTTATCAATTAAGCCTGAGTGACCCTAACGTCACATGGCTAGAGGGGGTTGTACCCACTTTTGTGACTATTGCGACTGTCACCTATTTGCTTAGACTGATGGTCATGAATGATTATTACGGTCATTGTTGATATTATATCATGCCTTATTGTGTTTTCTTGCCGGGCCTTGGCTCATGGGTGCTATGTGGTGCAGGCAAAGGGAAAGAAAAGCTCACCCAGCCTTGAGTGGAGAGCTTAGGTGGTGATGTGTACATATGCAGCCGCTTGACCACCACGGCCAAGGTGTTCTCAGAGGAACTAGGGGGTTACCCTATTTTTTCCGCTTAGGTCGGCGGGATTGTAAATTTGAAATAGTAATGACCGTTTGTACTGAGAACAACTTGTAAATGTTTTGATTAGCTCTGCAGAGCTGTTTGTAATGAAAAATATCCATTCCTTTTTATTAATTTTCCACCTTAACCTGTTAATTACACTTAGAGCACGTTTTTGACCAAAGAACTCGGGTAGCGGGTCAAATTTCCGGTCCACCGTTCACCGTAACTGTTCTGGGGTAACCAGGGCGTTACAACTTGGTATCAGAGCAATGCCAAGGTTAGGGTTCCTATAGACTGGCTAGGCATGTACACACATCACTAAAGTCAAGCTCGACTCATGGTTTGGTAACTATTTATGTACTTGTATGTATGACTGCTTAAATACAACATATATGATTTACCTGTATGCATGAAGCACTATGTTAAACCTATGTCCTGAAATATTATCCTCAGCAACTGTGTGCTTATTAGTACTGGGAATTACTGGAACATACTTATAAGTATGATTGATTGTGAACTATTATGTGATACATGTTGTGTGCTAAATGCTATAAACATGTATCTGCTTGTATATCTGTATGACTGTGGAATGTGATAATTGTATGCTTGTTCTTGGACCGTAAGGCGGCAAGAGGTTTAGTTATTACTACCTGACTGGCCGTATTGATCATTATTTCAGCAAGGTATTAGTGACAGAATTATGAATACAGGGCAGACTGACACATCAGCTGGCCAGAATAATAATAATAGCCAGGGTCAGGAAAATGATCAGTCTCAGATTCCACAGCCAGCTCCTGTAAACTGGCAGCAGATAGTCAGTGATTTGTAGGCTACAATATTAAAACAGGGAGAAGAGCTTCGTCTCTTGAAGCAACAGCAAGGGCCTTCAGTGACCAGTGTGTCAGAGGCACCTCCTGTGTTGGTGCCAGCAGCTGGGCAGTTGCCTAAGGTTGGAAATAATTGGGAGCCTCTTTATGAAAGGTTCAGGAAGCAACAACCTCCAGTATTTGAGGGCAGTGCAGATCCTGCCAAGGCTTAACAATGGATGAGTATGATTACCACTATCCTTGATTTTATGAGGGTATCTGGTAATGAGAGGGTGGCATGTGCCACCTATATGTTTCGGGAGGATGCCCGGATTTGGTGGGAAGTAATTACCCAGACCAAGAATGTGAATGCCCTGAGTTGGGAAGAGTTTCAGACTCTATTCAATGAAAAAAATATTATAATGATGCTATTAGGGCAGCGAAGGCCGAGGAGTTTATTAGGCTACTTCAGGGGAACTTATCAGTCACTGAGTACGCCTTGAAGTTTGATCGTTTGGCAAAGTTTGCCATGGAGCTGGTGCCCACTGATGGGACCAGGAGAGAGAGATTCTTGCAGGGGCTACAACCCAGATTAGCCCGAGACGTATGTATCACCACTGTGGCAGGGGTTACTACTTATGCACAGGTGGTGGAGAAGGCACTCACAGCTGAGAGTGCAGAGAACAAAATCTGGCGTGACAGTGCAGCCAGAAAGGAATTCAGGAGGCCCGGTCCTCCATTTGTGGGTTTAGGTAGGGGTGTTGGCCCCAGTGATCAGAAAAGGAAGGTTCTTGACACCTTCCCAGTTCCAGGTCCTGACAGGAGGCCCCATGGTATTTCTATGGATCGTCCAGGAGGTGGTGAAGCCTGGAAGTCTTATCCTGAGTGCCCTAGGTGCAAGAGGCATCACTTGGGAGAGTGTAGGGCAAAGGCCTGCTTCTCTTGTGGAGCAGTGGGTCATCTTAAAAAGGATTGCCCTAAGACAAGAAAGGAAGAACCCAGAAAGGTGGACAGCTCGGCCCCAGCTCGAGTGTTCGCGTTGACTCAAGCAGAAGCTGAGGCTTCTCCCTCAGTTGTTACAGGTCAGCTTCTTAGTGCTGGAACCCCTTATAATATCTTGATTGATTCTGGTGCTACACATTCTTTTGTTGCTAGTAGGGTTATTGAAAAACTGTGTAGACCTTGTGATTTTTATGCTGTGGGGTTTGGTACTTTGTTACCCACTGGAGAGTTAGTGGTATCCAGGAGATGGGTCAGATCTTTGCCAGTGACAGTAGAGGGCAGAGAGTTGTTAGTGGATTTAATAGAGTTGGTTATGACTGACTTTGATATGATGATAACTCTACAAAATAGAGTTATTTTGCCACTTTTTATGTGCTAATTGTTGCTTAATTCTTGAGTTTTTAATTGATTTATTAAGTTTTTAAGTAATTTTGAATTTAGTAGTCCTATCATGATTTTATATAATTTTGTGTGTTTTTATAAGTATTTTGTTGTAAAATGTTGTAGTTAATTATTTGAATTATTATTGTTAAGTTAGTGGTAAAAAAATGTTGTATTATTGAACTTAATTGTAAAATATAAATTAAGTTATAATTAATATTTTCCAAGAATTAAATTGATTTATTTTATAATTGAAAATATTTTATCATGACTTAATTTATATTTATTTTGTAGGGAAATTAGTGCAATTTTGAGTTTTAAAAAGTGAGGAAAATAATGAAGAAAAGTGGCGTTTTTGAGAGAAAAAGATATGAAAACTGGCATTTTTGAAATGCCATCTGCCCAGTCCAAGGCCCAAACCGCCTGCTACAGTACCTTTTGGCCTAGTTGCCTCTTCCTTCAGCAAAGCTCCACCTGCCAGCCGTGTGAAGTCCTTCCCAGCCGTACCAGCCCAAGCTCTCCTCTTCAGCAAGTCCACCAGCCATCAACGTCCATATGCTTCCTAATTGCATCACATATGTGCATCAACAAATCACCTTCAGCAAACCAGGCCCACGCCTCCCTCTCCTTTGGGCCTGCGCCAGCCCAGCCCAAGAAAGCAGCCTTAACTCCTCCTGCCCAGAAACCCATTCGGCCCACCACCGAATTCACTGAACACACAGCCACCAAAAAGGCCAAAACTCACATTTTTATTCCCAATATTTTTCACTCAAATACCAATTCACTCTTCCCTATTTTTCTTACCTAAATAAACATTCCTAATTTATTTTTACCCTAGCTTTTCACTAATCTTTTACCCAACCAAACATTTCATCTTTCCAATACTTCTACACTTACTCTATTTATCCTACCACTTCCCAACATAATTAAATTAATCAATTTATTTATTTTAATTTGATTAATTTAATCTCCACATTTTGCCTATAAATAGAGTCTTGTAAGACCATTTGGGGGGCTCTTCTTCTTCATCTTTTCAACATCTTCTACACATATTTTTCTCTCTTCTTTTCACTATTTTCTCTCTACCATTTTCATCTTTTGAAGAGCATGTCAAGTATGTTATTTTGTAATTTTTATCTAGTTATGAGCTTCTAATCTTTTTCAAAGGTTATTAAGATGATGATGAAGCAAAATGTAACTAGATAGTATTTTTTGTTGTATGTTGATTTCCCATTTGTACAACATTGTTTATGGATTTTTCTATCAAAGATATGCATTTTTCATCTAGTATTGATTGTTAAAGCATATTACACTTAGTTCTTCATTATGCAAAAATATGATATTCTTTGATTAAATATTTTTCATTAAATTGTTCACATCTAATTCTTAGAGCATAAGTATCATATTTTGCCTAAACATAATCTCTTTGATTTTTTGTAGTTTCATTAGGTTGTAACACAACTAATGCTTAGAAAATATATCTTATATAAGTGAAGAAAAATCCTACATTTTTTAAAGAGTAACTTGTGCTTGAATAGAAAATATATTTTGAAAAAATATATAGTGTGATTTATTTCAACTATATCAAAACTTGGGAATCAATATACTTATAAATACTATTGAACTTGCATTTTGTGGATTCTAAAATCTTAATAATCTTATTTTACATATCTCATTTGAAAACCATTTTTATCCTTAATATTATTATTACTTGTCTTTTATTTTTCTAAAACAAATTCTCATCAAATATTTGGAACTAGGTTAGAATATTCTTGCTTTGTTTGAAATAGTTTCTTTTGATGTTAGTCAACTCCCATGGGTTCGACCTCGTACTTACATGAACATTATATTCCGAAACGATTCGTGCACTTACGAGTTTAAATATTAAAACACCCTCTTTTGGGATCAACATATGATACTGGGTATGGACTGGTTGGCAAAGTATGGGGCAACCATTGACTACAAAAGGAAGATGGTCACCTTTGAGCCTGAGGGTGAGGATCCTTTTGTGTTTGTTGGTGCTGTGCATGGACCTCGCATTCCTATGATTTCTGTATTGAGGGCTAGGGATTTATTGCAAGGAGGTTGCATTGGATTCTTAGCCAGTGTGGTTGATACCACTCAGGTCATGCCAGTGAGACCAGAGGATACCAGGTTGGTTTGTGAATTTCTGGATGTGTTTCCAGAAGATTTGCCAGGGTTGCCACCGCATAGAGAAATTGAGTTCGTTATAGAACTGGCACCAGGGACGAAGCCAGTGTCTAGAGCGCCTTACAGAATGGCCCCAGCTGAGTTGAAAGAATTAAAAGTGCAGTTGTAAGAACTGTTGGATTTGGGTTTTATCAGACCTAGCTTCTCACCTTGGGGTGCGCCAGTTCTGTTTGTAAAGAAGAATGATGGTTCTTTGAGAATGTGTATTGATTACAGGGAACTGAATAAGCTGACAATTAAGAATAAGTATCATTTGCCAAGGATAGATGATCTGTTCGATCAGTTGCAAGGCAATAGGGTATTCTCAAAGATCGACCTTCGTTCTGGTTATCATCAATTGAGGGTAAAGGAAGGAGATATGCCAAAGAATACTTTTCGTACTAGGTATGGGCATTATGAGTTTCTAGTTATGTCATTTGGATTGACTAATGCCCCTGCTGCTTTTATGGATCTGATGAACAGAGTGTTCAAGGATTATTTAGACCAGTTTGTGATCGTCTTCATTGATGACATTCTGGAATATTCTTAGTCAGAGTCAGAACATGAGTATCACTTAAGATTAGTTCTACAGAGACTGAGGGAACACAGACTGTTTGCTAAGTTCAAGAAATGTGAGTTCTAGTTGTCTCAGGTATCTTTTCTTGGACACATTGTCAGTAAGGAGGGGATTAAAGTGGATCCAGCAAAGATCGAAGCGGTCAGAGATTGGCCAAGGCCAAAGAATGCTTCTGAGGTTAGAAGTTTCATTGGATTGGCAGGGTATTACAGACGTTTCGTGGAAGGGTTCTCAAAGATTGCTAGTGCTTTGACTAAACTGACACGCAAGAATCAGAAATTTGTGTGGTCAGATAAATGTGAGAACAGCTTCCAGGAACTGAAGCAGAGATTGATTACAGCTCCGATTATGAGTCTTCCGATAGATCAGGAGAAGTTTGTGATTTACTGCGATGCTTCTCATCAGGGTTTAGGCTGTGTTTTGATGCAATCAAAGAGGGTTATTGCCTATGCTTCTCGTCAGTTGAAGGAGTATGAAAAGAGATATCCTACTCATGATTTAGAGTTAGCAGCTGTGGTTTTTGCTCTGAAGATATGGAGGCACTATCTCTATGGAGAGAAGTGTGAGATTTATACAGACCACAAGAGCCTGAAGTACTTCTTCACCCAGAAAGATCTTAATATGAGGCAAAGGCGTTGGCTGGAATTAGTAAAAGATTATGATTGTGAGATCCTGTATCATCCAGGAAAAGCCAACGTGGTAGCTGATGCTTTAAGCCGGAAGGGTCCGGGGCAGATTCATGGTATGAGGCTGATAGCCAGAGAGTTAGCAGATGATATGACCAGAGCTGGTATAGAGTTGCTGGTGGGCCAGTTGGCTAATATTACGCTACAGTCTACGCTGTTGGAGAGAATTAAGGAGGGTCAGCTGAGTGATCCCCAGCTGATCAAGATTAGAGAGGATGTTCTAGCTAGAGTATCCAGAGATTATTCAGTGTCTGAGCTAGGCTTGTTGAGATACAAGGGGCGGATATGTGTTCCGTTAGACACTGCATTGAGGCGAGAGATTCTGGATGAATCTCATACTACACCTTACTTTTTGCATCCAGGCACCACAAAGATGTATCAGGATGTGAGATCGTTGTATTGGTGGCCAGGGATGAAGAGAGATGTAGTAGAGTATGTGGCTAAGTGCTTGACATGTCAACAGGTCAAGGCTGAGCATCAGAGGCCGGCAGGGCTACTGCAGCCTCTGGATATCCCAGAGTGGAAGTGGGAAGACATCACAATGGACTTTGTGGTGGGCTTACCCAGGCCTGTTGATCAGCATGATTCCATTTGGGTGATAGTGGATCGCTACACCAAGTCAGCTCACGTTCTGCCGGTGAGGACTATTTATACAGTTGACCAGTATGCAGATCTCTGTGTGAGAGAGATCGTGCGGCTCCATGGTGCGCCTAGGTCGATCGTGTCAGATCGGGACCCTACTTTTACTTCCAAGTTTTGGGGGAGTTTGCAGAAGGCCATGGGGACGCAGTTGAAGTTCAGTACTGCTTATCATCTTCAGACAGATAGGTAATCTGAGAGGACAATCCAGATATTGCAAGACATGCTGGGAGCATGTGTGCTGGACTTTGGTGGATCTTAGAGTAAGTATCTGCCTTTGATAGAATTCTCCTACAACAACAGTTATCAGTCTACCATTGGAGTTGCACCTTATGAGATGCTGTATGGTAGGAAATGTAGATCTCCCATTCATTGGGATGAGACAGGTGAAAGGAGATACTTAGGTCCTGAGGCAGTTCAGAGGACCAATGAGGCCATAGAGAAGATTAGAGCTAGAATGCTTACTTCTCAGAGTAGACAGAAGAGCTATGCAGATCCCAAACGTAGGAACGTGGAGTTCCAGGTAGGAGACTATCTTCCTTAGAGTCTCGCCATGGAAAGGGGTGAGAAGGTTTGGGAAGAAAGGCAAGTTGAGCCCCAGGTATGTGTTGGGAAAAGTTTATACAGGATCTTTATTTATTTTCATGTATATCTAATATTAAACAAATTAATACAAGATAGCCTAAAACATGTTTCTAAAATTGAATTCAAAGAGAAACAAATAATATAATACTTACAATATACGCAGCAGAATTAAGAGTCCTTCCTTCAGTTTCTCTAACTCTTGTATCCTTTCTGTCGCAGAGTATTATCAAGAAACTGAACCGATCTTCTATTTTCTTCACGATCTTCCAATGTATCCTTAGAACCACCTAGACTAGTGTGGGCAATTCTCAACACATGAGATAGATATAGAGAGAAGAAGAGAAAATAACAAAGTGGCTTAGAAAAGGACTTGTGTTTAGAGAGAATATAAAACTATCAGAAAATCTGACTTATCAAAAACCCTTGTTTTGACTTCTCTATAAGCACTCATTTTATAGACTCAATTAGGCCATTTAAATTAATTAAAAAATCAATAATATGCATGGCCAGCTAATCGTTCAAGCATTTGATCAATAAAGGGTAATGGAAAATGGTCTTTTCTAGTAACATTATTCAACTTTCTATAATCTATGCACACTCTCCACCCCGTTTGTACTCTAGTAGGGATTAATTCATTTTTCTCATTTTCAACAACTGTGATCCCAGACTTCTTAGGCACAACTTGAACTGGACTAACCCATTGACTATCAGAAATAGGGTAAATGATACCTACGTCTAACAATTTTATGATCTCTTCTCTAACTACTTCTTTCATATTTGGATTTAATCTTCTTTGACATTCCCGAGAGGTTTTAGCATTCTCTTCTAGATGGATTCTATGCATACATATGGATGGGCTAATTCCTTTAATGTCTCCAATGGTCCAACCTATGGCTTCTTTATGTTTTCTAAGGACATCTAACAATTTACCTTTTTGTTCTTTATCTAAAGCGGATGCTATGATAACAGGTAAGGTTTCAGACTCTCCTAGAAAAGCATATTTTAAATTTTCTGGCAAAGGTTTAAGGTCTAACTTTGGAGACTCAGAAATTGTTTGAACATGACCTAAGGGTGAAAAAGATTCGACTTTGGTTTCATTTAAGGGTACAGACTCTAGCAAAGCATTCACATCATCATTAAAGTCATCAATATGCAAGTTCATACCAAAGTATTTTTCACAAAAATCAAGCAAGTCATTTCCCTCATCTTCACATATACTATCTATCATGTTAACTTCATGTATTTCCTCACACTCAACAGATTTAGCAACATTAAAAACATTCAATTCAACAGTCATATTTCCAAAAGATAATTTCAAAACACCATTACGACAATTTATGATTGCATTAGATGTAGCTAAGAATGGTCTACCTAAAATGATAGGAATTTGAGCATGCATATTTTCCACAGGTTGAGTATCAAGAACAATGAAGTCAACAGGAAAATAAAATTTATCAACTTTTATCAAAACATCCTCTATAATGCCTCTAGGAATTTTCACAGAACGATCGGCTAATTGAAGAGTTATAGAGGTAGGTTTTAGCTCACCAAGACCAAGTTGCTTATAAACAGAATAGGGCAATAAATTCACACTAGCACCCAAATCAAGTAAAGCTTTGTTAATAAAATGATCACCAATAATGCATGAAATTATGGGACACCCAGGATCTTTATATTTAACAAGACTCTTATATTGAATAATGGAACTAGCTTGTTCAGTTAAAAACGCCTTTTTAGGAACATTAGTGTTTCTTTTAACAGTACAAAGATCCTTCAAAAATTTAGAGTAGGCAGGAATTTGTTTAATGGCATCTAAGAAAGGGATATTGATACTAACTTGTTTAAAAACTTCTAAGATGTCATTATATTGGTTGCCTTTTTTAATTGGAAGTAATCTTTGTGGGAATGGGGCTTTTGGAATGAAAGGATGGATTGGAGTTTCTTTGTTTGATGAGTCATTGAGATTAGAACTAGGAGGCTGACTCTTTTCTTTTTCGTTTTCAACCTCGGGTATGTAATCGGGTTTGACAATTTTCTTTCCAGACCTAAGAGTTGAAATTGATTTGACTTCTCCATTATGACTAGACTTTCCTATCTCATATTGGCCTTTTGGATTAGGGATAGGTTGACTAGGGAATGTTCCTTTCTCTCTATCAGCTAAAGCAGTGGCGAGTTGTCCTACTTGTGTCTCGAGTTTGGTAATTGATTGAGATTGATTTTGTAGGATTTGTTGAGTGGATTGCATAAATTGTTGTAAAGTATCTTCTAAGGAAGGTTTTCTTTGTTGCGGATATGGTTGATTTTGTGGGGCATGAGCTTGGTTTTGTGTGTTGTATTGGTGCCCTTGATTCATTTGGGGTTGGTTTTGTCTCCATGAAAAGTTCGGATGGTTTCTCCAATTTGGATTGTAGGTGGACGAAAATGGGCTATCATTTGGTTTCCCATAAGAATGAAGAGCATTGGCCTCCTCAGAAAAGGCTTCTTGGTAGGAAGGGCATGATTGGGCATTATGGCAAGGACTAGAACATATAGAACAAACATCTTTTCTAGGTTGAATTGGAGAGTTTATAGTTTGGCTTATGGCTAAAGCTTCTACTTTTCTCGCTAATTTGTCTAAGGATGTTCTTAAGTCTAATTCTTCTTTTACTTCATACCTTCCTCCTCTTTTTGGTGAATTAGTTGACCTAGACCTAGGATCAAAATAATTCCATTGTTGTGAATTGACAGATAAATCTTCAAGGGCGTCCCACGCCTCTTGTCCTTGAAATTTTAAAAATTTTCCAGTATGCATAGATTGAATCATTTGACGATTAGAGGGAGTCAAACCATCATAAAAATATTTTACAAGTCTCCATTTTTCAAAACCATGATGAGGACATTTTAATAATAAATATTTAAATCTTTCCCAACATTCATAAAACTCTTCATTATCTTTTTGAAAAAACTCGGAGATTTCTCTCCTTAGACTATCAGTTTTAGACATAGGAAAAAATTTCAGTAAGAATTTATTATAAAGTTGATCCCATGTAGTTATAGACCCCGTGGGAAGGGAATTTAACCAAGCTTTTGATTTGTCTTTTAATGAAAAAGGAAACAATCTTAGTTTGACTGACTCATCTGAAAAATTTTGAAATTTAAATGTTGAGCAAATTTCTAAGAAATCTTTGACATGCATGTAAGGATCCTCTCTATCTAACCCATAAAAAGAAGGCAACAATTGAATGATTGATGGTTTAAGCTCAAAATGAGTAGCAGAAGTAGTAGGTAAAACAATGCATGACGGAGCATTAGATGAAATAGGTGCAAAATATTCAAGCAAAGTTTTTTCAGGCACAACATTTTCATCAACAATATTAGCAATGGGTTCCATGATGCTCAAATTTTTACTAACACTTTCAATTTCAAACAAAGATAAACGTCTTTTTACTAATCGTTTTTTAGAGTTACGTTCCCAATGATGCATACAATTTTTCACAAACAAGGCAACAAGGATAATCTCAAACAAGCAATTTTCTGATGTGGAAGATCAGTTAAAACCGCAACCACAGAGCATACTTAGAATTTTTAGAGATTTCACAACAATATAATTTTTATGGTTTACTTGTCCCCAGGCCTATTTGATTCCACTTACTCGCGCACTACTAACAACTCCCCGAGGTTAATTAGTAGAGGCGGATGGGAATTTTGGTCAAATTTCCTTTAAGCAAGAATTGCTTATGGTGAAAGGACAAGATTTAGGTTTCTTTTTTTTTTTTTTCAAGTATTTTTCACAATGTTACACTAAAATATTAAAGAAGACAAAGAAAAATAAGGCAAAAATTAAATAAGACTAAAATTTAGGCAAGAGTAGGGAGGCATAGCATGCCATCAACCATAACAAAATTAAGGTAAAAACTAGGAGGCACAAGTGCCATCAACTTAAACATAAGATAGAGGACTAGGAGGCAAAAATTGCCATCAACTAGCTAGGAGGCAAAATTGCCATCAACTAGTAATTTGCGGAAATTAAATAAAATAAAAATTACAACAATATAAATAAAGAAAATTACAACAAATGTCAAGAGGCACAAGTGCCATCAATTAACAAAGATATAAAAGAAATAAAATTACAACAAAATTATAACAAAATTAGGAGGCACAAGTGCCATCGACTATAAAAATTAAAAGGATAGATAGGAGGCACAAGTGCCGTCAACTAAAAAAGAAACAATAAATATAAATATAAGTATATTTTTTTTTTATGGGTGGTTGAACCGTCCCAAATTTCTTTTTATCTTTTTTTTTTTTTAGATTTTATAGATATATATTTTTTAGTTTTTTTTTTAAGTGTAACAAAAATTAAAATAACTAGTAGAAGAATTCACTAACCTTTAGATAAATTCGTTTCTTTTCTCTTGCAACTCCCCGGCAACGGCGCCAAAAACTTGATAGACCCAAAACGGGTATGTTTAAAAATTTATATATCGCAAGCGCACGAATCGTCCATATAGAATAGTGATCGTAAGCAAGGATGTCGAACCCAAAGGAGTTGTCTAAAATCGAAAATGAAACTATTTTAAATCAAAAGTAATAAATTCTAACCTAGTTCCAAAGATTGATAAGTTTCAATATTATGAACATAAAATAAAAGATTGAAAAATAAAGCTATTTAAGATAATGAAAATAAACCAATAATGAGTTGAAAATAAGTATTAAAAGAAAATATTATTAAGATACTAGAATCCACAAAATGTAAGTTTAATAATATTTATTAGTATATTGATTCCCAAGTTTTAGTGATAGTTAAAATAATTTAAACTATCATTTTCCAAAAATATTTATAATTTTAAGCACAATTTTCTTATAAAAAGATAGGATTTTTCTTCACTTTTCAAAATTATAATTTCAAAGCATTTAGTGTAAATCAATCTAATGAAATAACAAATAAATCAATGAACATTATTTATAAGGCAAAACATAATATTTTTGTTCTAAGCATGGATGTGTACAATTTAATGACACATCTTACACAAAGAATATTATGTTTATGCACTAATGAAGAACAAAGTGTAAATATGTTCTAACAATCTAAAATACAAGATATTTAAGATGAAAGAAATATATGTAGAAAAAAAATCCATAAACTTTGTTGCATTACAAGGGAAATCAACATACAACATAAATATTACCTAGTTACAAGTTGCTTCATCATGATCTTAATAATCTTATGAAAAAGATTAGAAGCACATAACTAGAGTAGAAATTACAAAATAAAAGACATACATACTTGCAAAATGCTCTTGAAAAACCCAAATGGAAGAGAGAATGGTAGAGAGAAAATGAGAGAAAAAGATGGTAACCAAAACATTAAGCACCCTAAAATGGTCTTGAAATTCCATATTTATAGCCAAAGTGACATTATTAAAATAACCAATTTAATATTAAGTAAATTGATTAAATTAATAATAAGATGGTAAATAGGGGTAATTTGTAGGAGTGATGATGATTTTGGGGTAAAAGTGTGTAGACAAAAGGGTAAAAAGGTTGGCATTTTGACATAGGGGACAAAAGAGTATGTTGATGGGCTCAAGAGGATTTTGGTGAATGCAGTGTACGGCTGGGCAGTGAGACTGCTGGGGACTTGGGCCGGGCCTGGGTCTTGCGTGGGCCTTGATGAGCCAAGCATCAGGAGGCTGGCTGGTGACTTGTTGGCACATTGATGAAGGCTGAAGTGGCACAACCGGGTGAAGGATTTGGTGGAGTCTCGGCAGGTTGATGCCAGGCGCTGGGAGAAGTGGGGTGCTTGGGCCCGTACGGCTGGAGGGCAGGCTACTTGGAGGTGGGCCGGGCCTGGGCAGAGGAGAATGGAGCTGAGTCCGTGGGCCTGTGAAGCTGGGCTGAGTGGGCTTCTATGCCATTTTCTTTGCCTTCTTTTCACAAATAACACTTCTATCATTGATTTCCTTTAAATAAAAATGCAAAAAAAAATACAAATTAATTTCTATAAAATAGTATAAATTAACTTCAAATAAATATTTTCAACATACAAATACATCTCATTAATTTAAAGAAAATATTAATTTAAACTTAATTTGTTTTGACACTTAAGTTGAATAAATATGCATTTATTTTTACCACTAAACACACAATAATAATTCAAATAATTAAATTATAACATATTACAATATAATAACTATAAAAACGTACAAATATATATAAAATCAAAATAAGCCCAATAAATTCAAAATTACTTTAAAATTTAATAAATCAATTAAAAACTCAAGAATTAAGCAATAATTAGCACATAAAATATGGTAAAATAACTCTATTTTGTAGAGTTATCAAGCGCTCTATAACAAATATAGATACGCTATTAATTATCCATTGTTACAACCATAATTGTCACTCAATCCTCTATAGACGGCCTACAATGAGATAGGATTAAAATACCGTTTTACCCTTCATTGTATTTTATCCTTAAAACACTTAGTTTCTTGTAAATGATATTTCAGTAAACTAATTTAATTACTGAAATGAGATCTCTATCATTTAACACCTTGAACCAAACTAAAAGGAAACCATCGTTTCACTTCTTCATCAGAAGCTATAGATGTTCATATCTATGATTAACACTCCCACTCAATTATACTACCGAGTTCTCAAGATGTAAGTATGGGCTAGTCCGTAAGGTAAGCTGGTAACGAACAAGTCAAAGAACTCAAATAATACAATCAGTTAGAATACTAACCACTCAGAATTGAGATTGAATTGACCTATGGTCAACTATATGATATGACTAGAATAGATAATAACGGTATGTTTACTTATCTTATCAACTGTCAATATCGGTCATGTCCGATGTAACAAATACATCCGATCTTATCTACTTTGCTAATGTTCTGGAAAGAACATAACACTGTAATGTGTAAGTAGATCATATCGTAGATTGACAAGTCAGTGTAAATCCAGTGCACTGACGAATCTTAGGACTAACTTATTTTGAACATATAATCATATTTATATTCCACTGTGATTACGTCACTATAAATAAGATTAGCTATATGCTCGGGATTTAATAGAAGTTTATATTAAACAAATAATCATGAAATAAACATGTGAGCAAAGTGATTGACCAAGTCAAAAAATGATTTCTATTATTTTATTGATAATAAAATGAGATTACAAAGAATTTGGGTTTTAATTAGGGCATAAAACCCCAATAGTATGTAGGTCCATTTGAAATCCTGGAGAGGGTTGGTCAGGTGGCTTACAGGTTAGCTTTGCCTCTGGCGTTGTCGGCCGTGCATAATGTATTCCATGTTTCAGCTCTTCGGAGGTATGTGCCTGATGTTAATCATATATTGAGCTATGAAGATCTGGAGCTTGAGGCAGATCTCTCCTATGAGGAACAACCTGTTCAGATACTCGACAGGAAGGATAAGGTCCTCAGAATTAAGACGATACCTTTGGTTAAGGTATTGTGGAGGAACAACAAGGTCGAGGAAGGACCTGGGAGCTAGAGTCAGACATGCAGAATCAGTATCCCGAGCTGTTCAGGTAAATTTCGAGGACGAAATTTCTGTAAGGAAGGGATAGTTGTAATGCCCTGAATTCTCCGATATGGTTTAATGGCGGGAATAGTAGGCCGGGAGGGCCATACTTGTTTAATTATGCCATTAATTGATAATATGCATGTATATGTGAATTATATTATGATATGATGTTATATGTGTGCATGCGGGTTCACATTTGAATAATTATGCTATTTTGATAATTTGGCCCATTGAGGGTGAATATGTGTATTTGGGGTGCATAACTTGATTTGTGAATGAGATTCCATTATTATGGAGATATATTCGAGCTATTCGGCATGAGAGGGTCATATAGAGTGGATTAGCGGTTTTGTCATAATTGGGTCAATTTTGGGGTAATAGAAATGTTTATTTGATGATAAATTTGGAATATTTGAGATCAGGGTGAAATTTCGGAGGTTTTGACTATAATGTCCCCGGGGGTATTTTCGGGACCCCGAGCATTAGGTTTTATTTGAGGTTACTTAAGCTTGAAGTAGCTATCAGATAGAACATACGATTAGAAAACCTCTCGTTCTCCCTTTCGATAGTTCGTTTTACCGTTTGAGCATTTTCAAAGATATCTCGAGTTCTAGGAGTCGGAATCAAGCGAGGATTGATGCATAGTGATCCTAGGAAAGATTAGAAGCTTCTTAACCGAATGATTTGACGGAAAACAACCCAATCAAAGGTAATCTAAGTTTAAAGTTTTGAGTTTTCTGAGTTTCTAAGCTTTGAATTGGACTTTGTAAATTGTTGAGTTTTTGGTGGGTTTGAACCTTGGGTTTTGAGGGTTTTGGAGTTTTGGGAAGCTTGGGAACTTTGTTTGATGATTGGGGATGGTTAGGTATGATTTTGGAAGCTTGGAGAAGTTGAAAACACGTTTGGGTATGGCCCAGGGTTGGGGGCCGCGACCCTGTTCTTGGGCGCCGCGGCCCTGGCTCAATGAGGAAGAAGAGGGGGTTCTGTTTTGGCTGGGCGTCGCGGCCCTTGGTGTTGGGCGCCGCGGCGCTTGCTTCAAGAATTTATGGGGGCCGCGGCCCAAGGTGCCAGGGCCGCAGCCCTTGCCCTGTTTTCACCCCGTTTGCTCGTTTTGACCCCGGGAACCTAGCTATAGGCCTCGGGAGTGTCCCTACTACTTGGATTAGTTTGGATTGATCTCCCAGAGGCTAGATATTGGTGTGGAAACCTATGTTGACCATTATTGTTAATGATTTCCCGTGTTTGGTTATGATTAGGTGACCGCTAAAAGACTAAAGGTTGATCGTTCTCACGGGTCGTTCTTTTAATCTTTCTAGCTCGAATCTGAGGTAAGGAAACTGCACCCTGTGTATATGTGACATGCGTGATTATTATTGAGGCATGTTGATTGATTAATGTGGACATGGATTGCCTATTGAATGCTAGAAAATGTTGAATACTTGTATATGTGCTGACTAGTCAGGGACACTGACCTAAAGAGTCAGAAATGGCATAGCATCATGAACGCCGAGCCAAATAAAGATTAGATCTAATCGATATTAGCGTTGAATGACTCATATGGGGTATTATCGCTGGACCGACCCTAAGGTTGATGAACTTATAAGCGCTTGTCTGGTCTGAGACCAGTTATTCAGAGCCAGGGCATATGGCCCGGTGACTGTTTGTCACATGGCTAGGGAACGCTGTTCCAGGGTTATGACTTTAAGTCATGAGGAGGGTTGTGTTGGTGACCAATCACCATACACCTATCCTGCTCAAACTTATGAAAGGTTCTCTTATCAATTAAGCCCGAGTGACCCTAACGTCACATGGCTAGAGGGGGTTGTACCCACTTTTGTGACTGTTGCGACTGTCACCTATTTGCTTGGACTGATGGTCATGAATGATTATTACGGTCATTGTTGATATTATATCATGCCTTATTGTGTTTTCTTGCTGGGTCTTGGCTCATGGGTGCTATGTGGTGCAGGCAAAGGGAAAGAAAAGCTCACCCAGCCTTGAGTGGAGAGCTTAGGTGGTGATGTGTACATATGCAGCCGCTTGACCACCACGGTCAAGGCATTCTCAGAGGAATTAGGGGGTTACCCTATTTTTGCCGCTTAGGTCGGTGGGATTGTAAATTTGAAACAGTAATGACCGTTTGTACTGAGAACAACGTGTAAATGTTTTGATTAGCTCTGCAGAGCTGTTTGTAATGAAAAATATCCATTCTTTTTTATTAATTTTCCACCTTAACTTGTTAATTACACTTAGAGCACGTTTTTGACCAAATGACTCGGGTAGCGGGTCAAATTTCCGGACCACCGTTCACCGTAACTGTTCTGGGTAACCAGGACGTTACAGAAACTAATGTAAAAACTAAAGTGTGCCTATGTATCCTATCTCATAAAGTTATATATATTTGTTTTGTGCTTGGCCTATTGTGTAATTTTAAATTTTTTAATGTTTCAGACGTTAGCATAAGCTCATATACTAGAAAGTCAAACTGATGAGAGTTGAATTATCATATATATACTTGCTTTGGTCCTATTAACTTGGCAAACTCAAGAGACAAGACTTGTAAAGACAAGAAATCTAAAACATGAATATTTGGTAAACATACTCAAACTCATGGCTCTAGTATTCTTCTTGGAATAATAGAGAAACAAGTTGAAGCTACAATACAAAAGGAAGGACCAAAAATCATGTCTTTGTGTCCCAAAAAATAATAATGAAAAAGTTTAAGCAACAAGATCAACTTCATCGCGATCAGGAGGAACGACATCTAATCTCATCATACTCTTGTATTGATCTGGAACAGGTGCTCCTGCTTGCACACACAACTCTACAACAGCCGGAGCCTTACCATAATACCTCTTGAGGTTATTATCAAGAGCAGTGTCATTTGGATCACGAACATGCCAAACATAATTGGGACCAACAACATCATCTATTGTTGCCTCTTGCCATGCATGCAAACCATTACGAGATTGGTGCTTTGAGGCCTTGCACATTCTTACCTTGTGTCCCTTAGCTCCTACCTGAATCTCTGGACAGTATCCGCAAGTCTTCACACCGTACTTCTCCATCATCTTCTTTACTCCACGTGTCATCTCGAGCCATGATTCTAATGTCACAATGCTCAACTCCCTTGTGCTTTCTTCTACACTATCTTTCACCTTATCTAGAAGATTACCATCATTTGTCAAATCTACCAACTGTTCAGTTTTGGTTCCTGCATCAGAATGTACTGGGGAGTTGAAAATTGTACAGTCTGAGTTTTCATCAATTTTTACTGATTCGAAGTCTACAATTCTTCCTTCGATGGAATAAACAGGTCTCGTTCTTCTTTTAGTGGGGTACTTTTCAAGGTCAAGACCAGCTTGTATGCATAGCTCCAAAATGGCAGGGATCCGTGGGACTCTAAACCTCTCATCATGCCCCACTCTTGGTTTACCAACTCGGTCATAAAGATGGAAGGATTTGGGGAAGAAAACCACATCTTGAATTCCTCCTTTCCTCCAAACATGTTTGGCACTTCGAAAGCCACTCTTTGGACCAGTGCAGGTTCGGATTTCATGTCCCACTCGTCCAACATGAACCTCATAGCAATACCTGAGAAGAAAGCCTCTTCTAACTTAGAAATCAATTAACTGACATGAACACATGAGACTCGTAGTTGAACTAAATCTGCAATGAACCAATCAAAACGAAATGTCTATATCAACAGATTGAAACTTGAGATTTTGAGAGTTAATATGAATCAAAAGCATACATTATACAAGGAAATGAGGAGCAAATACGTAAGCCAAAACATATATTTTCAACCGAGTCAAACTGAAATTGAATTAATCCAACAAATTCTTTGGAATCTTTAGAGACTTTTAACTGAACCAAAATGAACACAGTATCTTCATAATTAAATCAGATGTGTAACTCCTGCACATTTTTAAGAGAAGAGAAGCACAAGTACTGCACAACAGCAAAAAATACAACATATTTTATTATGAATACTAAGATAAACACAGCAATTCATTACCTACAACGCTGGATGGGAATGACTTGAAGTAACTTTGATGAGCCAAGGAGGAGAGACTCTCGAGCTTGGTAGACTCGGTGAGCCACGTCGATCAGTTCAGGGACCAATAGCCCATTATCAGGGGGGTGTTCAAGCAGCCTACAAGGCTGAGCCTTCCTAGCTTCTTTCTCCTCCTTGGCTCTCTGAATCAAAATCTTCATTGGTGTTAGGTATGGCTTCCTTTCAGATTTATCCCTGCGCGGTTTCGGCACATCTGCGTATAGAGGATCATCACCCTCATATGCTCCTGAAGTTAGTGATCTCTCTGTTGCCAAACACACATTTGGACCAAATTGGCCATAGACTCTCTTCAAATGAGAAATCCGAGACACTAGTATTCTCTGCATCTGTATTTAAGAATCAATATTGAAAGGGAAAAGGGAACACAGTAAGCAAGTACACAATTTCAACCAAAAATAGAAAAATAAACTGAAAACCCAAATGGGAATTTGCATAGCACCACTTTTAAAAAACTGCAACTACAAATATAGCACAAGCAAACAAAATAAAATAAAAGGGCACAAAAAACCATTTATGTACCTCTTGAGTTGTTTCACTTTCCACATCCTTGTGTTGAAGCTCCTGTCAAAGCATTAGACAGGTAATGTAATGCTGCTTTTGCTGGATATTCATTCAATAGAAAACTCTTATTAGTGTTGGAGCAGCAGAATACCAATATGCAAAGATGAATAAACGCAGAAATATAACATGGTTTGGCTACAGGCCTTTGTGTTCACATCATAGTAAAGAAAATCCCACTATGAAAAATCAAATTTTGCTCAACCCCCACAAAGAAAAAAATATCCATTTACAGCCTAAGACTAAGAGCACTCTCTCACCCAAAACTCTTTAAGAATGAAAGAAGCTTTCGCTTACTAGATATTAGAAAGTGGAAAAACTACTTAACATAGACCCAGATAAATTTTACGAAAGAGAAAGATTGGGTGGTCTTCATGACTCATACCTGGGTTAGAGAAAGCCTCTGGTATTGCAATATGCTCAGAGGAGGCCATCGACCCAGGACGCAGGTATTTGTAATTAAGGGTTTATAGGATTTAATCTAATATGACAATAAATTTTGTGTATTTTTTAATTATTTTTTCAGACATCAAAGAAAAATAAATCAACTACGTAGTACGAACTAGGGGTTTCGATTTTTTTTGGCTTCTCAAAACAGTTATAAAATAATAATAATAATAATAATAAATCATGCTTTAATTATCTCTTAAATTTGCTATTTAACAATTTGTTTCTCCCAAAAAAAAAATAATAATCCAGTGGCAGATTATGAATATATGAACTTAAATTATGTTTACCAATACCAGTATCAGAGTAAGAAATTCAATTTAGGAGGCCATTTATATTTTAATTTTTTTTTAATGAGTTGTAGATGGATTTAAGATGAAGTTAATATTAAATTTTTGTGTATAAAAAAGTTTTTAAAATATATGTGGAATTACACAAATTATTAACTTTTCTTCATTAAAATTTAAAATTATCATTCCCATACTTACTTTAGGCCGAGGTTTAAATTCATTTGTTTTGTTCTTTCAGTTTGATTAGTAACTTCAACTCAGAAAACATTTTTAACGATTTACTCACACACCTAAATATTTGTTTAGTGATCATTCGTTTATCTCGTTCTTTGTTTAGTGTTCTTCAACGTTTTTGAGGTGGAGTGCTCCACAAAGATCAAATTTTCAACTTGAAAGTGTTAATTAGAAGTTTCTCATATATTAGTTCTTTAATAGGTTTATATTATTAAAAAAAGGTACAAAATACACAATTTTAGATTTTCGACAATTTTTATGCAATGCAAAGTTACAAACAGAAGAAACACATAAATTCGTTACAAAAACCGAGCAGTAAAAAGTAAAAGGCCAAGGGGAAATAAGATTCCAATATAATGAGAAAATAATATGATCAAATCATGGTTGGTTAGCAATGAAAAAAAATTAACAAAGTGCAATAGTCAGAGTCTTCTAGGTTGGTTGCTCTGTCTCTCCCTCCTTGACCAACCAAAAACATAGCCCACAAGAGAAGAAAAACAAGGGTGGTGTGGTGTGGTGTGGTGTGGAGTTAAAAAGATAATCCTAGTAGTACATATGTCCCAAGCATCTTCTGTACACTGAAAGATAGATAATTCACTCACAAATAGTGCAAAACTTGGACCCTTTGTTCGGCCTCTATTATACCAAGAATTTCAGATAATTAGGAAGGAGCAAGTTGATTAAGCAAACTCTTGCTTTTAGGTCATCCAAAAATTGCAGTAGGTAGTAGTGCTCTCCTCTATAGCCAAAAATAAAGGAAGTGGATACTGATACTGATACACCACCTTTGATAATATATCTATAGTATATATAAATTGGGGGAAAATATATAACTTCTATAGGGTGATATTACGTTTCAAAAGTCAAAGTTAGTCGCTCCATTTGACCGGTTCTGCTCAATCAGAGTCCTTAGAAGGACCTGGTGAAGAAGAATCGAGTTCAAAGATAATTTCCTCTTGATTTGCAAAAGCTGAAGAGATTCCTTGGTTGTTCTCTTCATTTCCACTCACTCGAGTTCTTCCCAGCCTAGGCCGGATACTTGTACCCATGGGGAAGGGCTCCTGCAGAGGAAAAATAAAGGTGGGTTAGTTTTTCACTGTGGTAACCCGCCCAAGAAAGTAAGAGCTTAATTGTTCGTGGTTCAACAATACTTGTCTGGTAAAAAATAAATGAGAAATTCATATGATTTTAGTCATGACCTAAAGCTTATGGTAAATTGATTTCAATGCAGAGTGCACTGAATTTTTTACTAGATCCAGGCTCTCACACAAGTTTCTATCTGATAAATTAATAAATTTGAAACAACTTGCATTCATAAGGAATAGTAATAAAGAAGAAACACCGGTGTAAGATGATAATAAATCAAAATTTTACCGGATCGCCAGCATTTGGGCCATCTGTATGAAATAGAATAGGGCGACATCGCTTATCCTCATTCATTAAGCTTGAGTTCTGAAAATGGGCGATAAGAGCAGATTTTCCTTGAATACGAGCATAGGCCAAAGATGCCACCTTTTCACTGTTAAACTTCTCCCACTTTTTGCCATTAAATGCCTGAGATTGAGAATATATAACATCTATATTTATTACCTTCTGCTGAAAAATACAGAAATGACAATAAAATGAACAAATTCCAACTAACAACCATTTTTGGAAAATCAAACCTGATAGAATGGAATAATCTCACGAGGATCAATCATGTTGATGAACGCATAACCCACATTGCACTTGTTCTGTTAAACACACATAAAATATGAGCTCCAGTGTGTATAATAGTTACTTTTCCAGCATAAAGGAAGAAAAAGAATAGTTCACAAATTAATTTACTTGCCTTGAAATCAATCGGCAAATAGAGAAAGTCATAAGTTCCTCGACAGTACTCATCAATTGCAGCAAGAAGCATCTTTGAAGTATACCTGTGAAATCTCTAATCAGTTTTAAGTTTGAAAAAAAAAATCCACAGTTGTTAAAAGTTTGCCTTTTTCGTCATGTTTGCTTTATAACTGGAATAGTTTGTGCCCTGAATAAATTAATAGCATGTTTATTGTTTAGAGCGATAACAGGATTGTGCTATAAACAAGTTTTACAAGAACATGACTGTCCATAATCATATCAACAAGAAGAATACATACTTGTTAGGAATGTTTTTGATCATCAGCGTTGTTCGGCTGTCCTCCCCATGCAATATGCGATCAATATCAAGTTCATATTGCCTCTTATCAACATTATTAGAGTTCGCTTCATTCCTACGGTGAGACAAGTTTCTTGCACTTTCATGCAGAGAATCAAAAGATGTAGGCATCGAAATTACTGGATTCCTCCCAGGAAATATGTGACAGTTACGGTGAGAAGAGTGTTGCGCAGCATTAACAGTCATGTCTATGCAATTTCCACCAACTTGAGAAAATATTTTGTGAGAAGAAATATCCATGAAATGCAATTGAGGACTACCAGGAAAACCAGCACTCCCAAGAGAACCCAGGTGAAGACCAGAAGTTTCTGGGGAATATGCATGCCTTTCCCATAGTGAGGGGTTAACCGCTGGTGCTGATCCAATGTGATGAGGTAAAGGTGAAGAAGAATTCAACATATGAGGTGATGCTCTAGGGAATCCCTGAGTTTGTGGAAAGCGATGTGCATGAAGACCATTGACAAATGAAGGTGAATTGTGCCACGGCGAAGAACTAGAAGGAGGTTGCTGATACGAGCTGGAGTTATTCCATGCAGAATGTTGTTCATGAACAGGACTTTTCCCATTCCCTGAAGATCCAAAAGCTACCCCCACCAAATTAAACCAAATGATGTAGATAAATAAAGGTTTGTCAACACCAAATTAAACCAAATGATGATAAAAATAAATGAAGTACTTTAAGGGACACAGAAAACTGAAATGAAGAACTCTTGCTCTCTGGTTAGAGTTGATGATGCTAACATCAATATCCAACTAAGTGAACCGAGTATCAAAAAATATGAATGCAATAGTTAGGTCATCAACTAATAATAAAAACACAATTATAACAAAATGAACGCACCTCCTTTAAGTTCCACTGGATGCCTATTTGTATTCACACCGCGAACATGATTGATGCATCCATCCCTTATTCCAAGACCCAGACTAGTCATGTTTGCAATAGCATTGGGAGACAAACTTGGAATGCCATGAGCTAAACTATCATGGTTCTCAGGAAACGAATGGTGATGGAAACCATGTATCCCTTGGTTACCAAACTTCATTTCATCCAGAGAGTTACTGGTCTCACAAAAACCAAATTGTTTGCTAGCAGATGTCATTCTCATTGGAGAAGGCATGGTCTTTGGAAGACTAGAACTCTGAAGAGAGAGAGAATTTTCAAAAGATGTGCTCAAAGGCGAACAAATTGCAGGATGAAAGCCCTGGTTAGAACCAATAGCCATGCGACTTGGTGCAATTACTCCAGGAGATACTTTTGCTGAAAAGATACTTTCCATGAGCAAAAAATAAAAACATGTAGAAGAAGCAGAGAGAAATCTTAACAGAGACAGAATACCTTTTTGTGCTGACGAAAAGTTGTCACAAAAGCTATGGTAAAGATTGGATTCATGATCAACTTGTTCTATGTTGGACATTTGCATCAAGCTGCAAAGATATAGTCTCTTTAAGGAGGTGCAATTTTGAGAAAATGAATTTAATAGAACAAGCCAAAAAACAAAAAGACTGACAGGAATGAAACCAGTAGAAATGAACAGTAAAATTCAGAAAGTGGCAACTGGCAGCCACCGTAGGAGTTGTATTAGAAAACTCAAACACCGTCTCCATTTTCAGGGACCAACTAGAGCAATCCAAGTTGCTCTGATGACTAACATCTCTATTAAGCACCAAAGGTTTACAAAACTAAGTAAAAAAAAGATAAACAGATGATGATACCCATGTCTGGTGCCACTAGGATAGCCTGGCTCAAGAGTGATCTGCTTCCCAGCAATGTTCGTCTTATTTAGCTTACAAAAAGCCATTTCTGCAGCTCTGACATCATAAAACTCTACAAGCTTGCTATGATACTTGTCTGGAACCTCACGAACCTAGTAACAAAATAACCAAATTTGTAAGGTTCATCATCCTGGTATGAAAGAAGTAGGATACTAGAGGAAAGAAAAGGAACAACTCACTTGTTTGACTTCTCCATAAAATCCAAAAATTTTATGAAGCTCACTGTTTGAAACAGAAGAATCAAGGTTTGATACCACCAAGATTCCCTGGTTGATATCTTTCTCAGAAGGATTGTCCTGACATATTAGAAAGTTAACATTACGCTACAAACCAGGGCGCATGATGAGAGAAGGCTGGGAAGGAAATAGAATGTAAAGTTTACACAATCAAGATCACAAGGTCATCACCATACCTTGGGTATTGAATAATGTATGTCAAGGTTCCGGCGCTTCATTGGCTTACTTTGAAGCGCTTTCATGGCATTTCGAGCTGCCCTTATATCATAGTAAGAAATCATGACAAAACCTCGGTGCTTGCAGGCTGTGTATAGAGTCCGTATCTCTCCATATTGCTACCAAAAAAAGAACTTGTCAATTCAAAGTGCAAGGTAAGGTGGTGCTACTTGGCTACATTGAGTTCAAAATATAAAACTGGAGAGAATAGGGGGCATGAGCACCTCAAAAAGAGCTTTTAATTCGAAGTCTTCAATATTGCTGTTGATATTTCTGACAAAAAGAGTTCTAGAAGGATGTTCACCAGCAGCTGACCCATTACAACCCGCTTGACCATTTAAAACTCCCCCAACAAGATCATGCTTTCTTTGAATCACAGATAAACGATCCTCTCCTAATTCCAAGCCACCACCATTGCTAAAGAGATCAAAGTCTTCGAATTCATCACCATTATTTGCATTTGCATTGTATGCCAGCATATCATTCATACCAGAAAGGAGATCGTCTTCATCAGGAAGAAGACTCCCAATAGTTTTCCCCTCATTTTCTTCAAAATAGTTCAGTGGTTTTGCCTCATCTTTGGAAATAACAGTATTGGCAGGCTGATGATATGTGACATCGTTCGCTGATAATTTCACTGCATAGTGAATTGTATGAATTACGAAAATCACTACACATCTTATAAAAATAATAGCATGCATCACCAATGTAGAATAAAAGAAGATACAGACACTTCCTTCTCCCCACCTCTTTATTTTATTATATATATATATTTCATTTGTAAGAGCAAAAAGAAGATACAGACACTTCCTTCTCCCTACCTCTTTATTTATTTTTTATTTTTTTTCATTTGTAAGAGTACAGAATTACTGATTATAAACAAGTAAAGAAACCAATTGAACCAAGTTACTAGAGAAGCAGTGATCTCTAATATAATGTTTTCAGATAAAGGCTTGTTAGTTCTGTAACTAGAATCAAATTTCTGTGAGAAATTAAACTTTTGAGTCCCTTTATATGCATATTTAGCATAAAAGGGTGTCAAATTAATATGTATGTCAACATGACTATAGAAAGTTAGATGATAAGAATAATCTGATTAAAAAAAAACTAAAGATCAAAGCAATCACATATAATAACCATTCTAATAGATATGAATGGGACGCTTACACTTTCTACAAAAAATTTCTGACAATGAGCTCGAAAACAGACTACTTTCATGTTGAAGATTATTAGTGAAATTTTTATTTTCATCAAAACTATAAGATTCTGTCTTCATACGCAAATCCGACCACAACTTGAGATCATGATCCATAGGTTTCCATGAAGCTCCAGAGATGGTACCAATTCCTTCTCCACCAATTATCTGTCTTTCTGCTTGTACCCGGGCTGGATTGGACTGTGGCATCTCCAAGCATTGCATTGACCTTCCCACAACTGGTAAAAAAAAATCCAAGGGTGAGAAAGAATCCAATTTGTGGCCAGGTAGGTAATATAAATCCATCCCCATCAACTAAAGAACCAAATTTACACTAGATGTAAATGTAATAACTTCCTCCCATAACAGTTTCCAATGTGAAAAATACTAAATATTATAGTTTATAACGCAAGGGAAATAGCACTAGGAAAAGTCTGGTTGGGGGAGAAACTATTTTACTTCAATTTATAGTAGAATATAGCTTTGAGGCTAGATTCAAAATGATGCAAAGAAATAGAAAATTAACTGCACAGTTCATAAACAAATAATAATAACGATAAAAGCAACAAGACAGGAAATGACACACCACAAATCCCAGTTTATTAATAAGAACTACAAAGCAATATATTTTTTTTCTATGACAACAGGTTTTTCCAAAAAAACCAAAACACATTCTTAACATGAAACTCAATTAAGAAATTTCTACAGCTAAATGTATCAACTTCTATTTTTATTTATTTTTAATAAGAAACTACACTAGTTTTACTGTGTCTGTAACAACCACTACAACATAAGTGAGCAACAAAATCAAGAAACATGCTACAGAAAGAATTACCGTTGCTGGATACAACTAAATTACTAATATAAATTTTCCAAAAAAGATTTTACTTGCAAAAGGACAAACTTCCGAAAGTAAGCCACAATTGCTGAAAAAACTACATAGACCCTGCTCCGAAGCGAATTTATGGCTTTAAACACCCTTGCATTATCATAAAGATGCTAACTTATCACTTAGGAGCAGATAATGAATTAGCAAAGATAAGGTGGAGAAAAATCCTGAAATTTATAATGCTTTATTTTGCGACTTGGGAGTTGTCATCATGCTGGGAATGAGATGATTGATGACCCACTAAAACTAAGCAAAACTCTTTTTAGCTACCAACAAAACTGAATGTTTCGGACTTTTAAGTTATATCCTATAATTGTATTTCCCAGAGAAAGTTAAAACTGACCAATGACAACAGTCAACAATCATATTTGGTAATTCGTTAACACTCGATTTATTCATAAAGGTCAGGAGTTTCTAAGTGCATAACTTTCAAGAAAAATAAATAAAATAAATGAATGTATGAGGTCAACACCTAAGCTTATCCCTCGTGGAATTACTCCAATACTTGCAAACCGAAATTTAACATCAACATAGATTGTAACTGAATAAGCTAACTTAGAAGATAGACCATATAAGACAAGCTACAGCTGGGTGATTCTTACCTTGTTCAGGCATGGCTTTCACTTTCCGAACTTGTTTCTGCTCAATAAAAATTGAAAGCATATTAAGTACTGAATATTTATAGTGGATCTTAACAAGAAGAGTATCCTAAAAGGATATTCATAACACAAATAAATGGGACCACGGTGCCTTGACACTTGAGCAAATAAGAACACAACATCTAATTAACGCCTTGTCGAGGGGGGCAATCTTTAGAATACATACTGGCAACAGTAAGTACCTCAGAAGGAAAGCGAAGTTCATCAAAGAGGTGAGATGGGGCTGATAGTGATACACCTCTTTGTTCCATTACTTCAGATGGCATTGTGCAGTTCAGAAAACCAGAAAATTTTACAAACAAAAACTTATCAAAATTCAATCACCTGCAGAAAACAGAAGAAATATAAAATTAAACACCATCTTTAACAGAAATCAAGATTGAGGGGGGAGAAAACGTCAACCCATAGAATACAGATGGAATGTGTTAAAAAGCAATTTGTGTTTTATTTTATTTATTAATATTATTATAATTTCCATAGTACAATACAACCTGAGAAACCGTGATATAGGATATCTTCATAAAGAAATTCGCTTGTTTACCTACCAACGACCAAACGTATTTGCTCCGTTTGTTACCGAGAAAATGCAGGAAAACAAAAATAAAACTTCGTGGAATGAATATTATTTTTTCTTCTTTTTCATCAAAAGAAACTAATGAGAAAACACCCAAAATTGGAAAAAACCACGGCACAAGCCAAAGAATTCATAGCAATAAATCAGTTCAACTAAAAAAGAAAAGAACAATCGTACTCCGAAATTTCACAAATTGACCACAAAACTTGTAAGAAATAGCAATAAGAGATCAAAAGAAAACATGAGAGAACAGGATCTAACCCTAATGTAACAGAGCCACACCCACGCAACCAAATCACCAGTCTGTTTCCCCCAAAAAATTCCTCTCCAGAAAAGCAACAAAACATCCGAATTTCGCAATTGCTCTCTTTCTCGGCAATTTTCTCTCTGGAAAATTGACAAGAAAGAGAATAAGACTGACAGAAACCAAAATTTTCTTTTTAAAAGAGAGAGAAGGGAATTTCAAACAAAAATGGAGCTTCTTCTCAAGAACAAGTTTGCTTCTACCTGCATTGCCAACCCATAATTTCACCATCAAATCTCAAATCCAAAACAAACAAAAAATTACATGGGAGATTCACTTTTTATCACAACTGAAACGAAACGTACATGACAACTAGAGGGTTCTAAGCTCGGAACTGAAGACAGAATGGAGATTCCGGCAATGGAGCTCGAAATTCCGGCGAGATCAGACTCCCGCCGGTCCCTCGCTCGCACGGAAAGAGAGAGAGAGAGAGAATCGGCCTAAATGTGCCTCAGGAGGGCTGTTTTTTTTTTCCTTTTGTTTTTTTTTTATAATTTCTTTATTTTTTATATTTTACAGGTTTAAAATAGAGAGAGAGAATAAGGAAGTTAGTTGGGTTTTGAAATGTGATTGGAATATAATAATTATTTTAATAAATAAATACAAAATAATAATAAAAATAGAAAGAAAAAGAAAAAGAAAAAGAGGACGAAGACAGAAGTGAGAAGAAATAGGAAATTAGGAAAATGGCGCGGATTTTGTGTGTTTTTATACAAAGTGGATAAAATTGAAAAAAAGTGGACCAAACACTCTAAACTCTCAATAATCAATCAATTTTTGTATGTACGGATCTTCCTATTCTGATCTGTACAATCAATATTTGGTTAAATTGAAAGATTATGCATCTTCCTTTCTTTATGGCTTTTTTTTCTATCTCGTATAAAGGAAAATTACTTTATAAGACTTTTTAGAAATTTTTTCTTTAGCTCTCTTAGAGACCAATCTATTTGTGACGGTAAATTTTACATTATATGTATCATAGTGTAGTGTAATTAAAATATATGCTCAAATTTGTAAGTATCTCAAAACTATGTCACTTCGTAAAAATAGACAGAATTGCCTGATACTACCACCGCGATGATCTCCCCACAGTGAAATAGCAAATTTTTATTTTTTTTCTTGTTGAAAATATCACTAAATTATTTATTTATTAAGTTAAATAATTTACCATATTAGAAATGTCGTTAACATTATTTAGCAGTATTTATAGATGTCCCTAAATAAAATATTAGTGACATTGACTTTTAATGACATGAATATCTTCTACATTTGTGATAAATATTATTAAATTTATAAAAACGAGTAAGAACTAAATAATACTAGTATTTTCACATATATAATATATTGTTGTAATGTTGGTTTGGAAAATGATACTTTCTTTCAATCTTTCAATAATATAAACATAAATTTAAATAAAATCAATAATTCAAAAAGATTGTTATTTTTTTAATTAATAAAAGTAAATTGTGACTAACATACTTATGGGGTATTTGGTAGGGAATAAAATAAATGTGGGAATGAGAATTTAAATTCATTCTTATGTTTGGTTCAAATTTTAAGGGGTAAAGTTAATAATTTGTGTGAGTCTCACATGTATTTTAAGGGTAAAGTTAATCATTTTGTACACAAGAGTGTAATATTATATCAATTCTAAGTTCTTCTACACTTTAAGGCAAATCCACTACTCAAAATAAATACTCTCTTAATGTTTTCAAAATGTTGCACTTTTATACCCAATATTGTATATATTTGGTATAAAAGTACAATATTTTAAAGACATTGAATTTTTTTATCGCCGAAAAAAATTTGTGTATAAAAGTGCAATATTTTAAAAATAGGAAATTGGTGAAAATAGCATTTTTTTTAAGTGGTTTTGCACTCTGATCTACTTTTGATCATTTTTTGCAAAATTGTCTTTGTCTAAAATTCGACTAGTTGTCTAAATTTTTCGACCACCTGTCTAAATTTTTCAACAACCTGTCTAAATTTTCGACTAGCTGTCTAAATTATGAGAGGTTATTTTGCAAATAATTATTAAAACTAGATTAGAGTGCAAAATAACTTTAAAAATAGGTCATTTTGCTAGGAAGCCCTTAAAAATATTAAGTATTGAATTAATAATTGTTTTAGATTATGAAAGGAAAGGAATATGCTTTTCTTTCAACATTTGTGATTCTAAACAGAAATTTTGATTGTGAAAATTTTGATTGGGATTCTTTTAGTCTTTGTTTGTTAAAGATGAAAAGTGGAAGGAAGGAATCATTTGGAAAGAAAATTGGAGAGAAGATAAAAAGAATGGTGGTTTGGTAGGAGAGAAAATAAGGAAGGAAAGAAAAATGAAGAGAAAAAAAGTGATGGGGTCCACACTAAAAATTTTCTCTCCAAATTGGAGAGAAAATATAGAAGAGAAAATGTTGTAGGTTTTGTATGACCATAATACCCCTTATAAATTGACTTAAAAAAATTTAGGAGTATTTTTTTAATATATTATTGCTAAAATAAATATTTTTAAATTATATTTTTTACCTTAAATATAAATATTTCAACACATAAGTACTACTTAAGTTTATTTAAATTTGTTCTTAGATTTATTAAATTATTATCATTTTAGCTATAAAAAATAATTTTATAAAAGCACACATTATCAACAAAAATAATATTCCATATGTAATAAAACATACACATACCATCCTTATCAATTATTTTATAATTATAATTATATGTATTGCCAACTATTTACTTTATCTTCATAATAAGTTTGAAAAAATTATTTTTATTTATGTTATATGTGACAAAAATATATATTTTTAAATATACAAAAATATATTTTTTCAATAATGAGTAATACATAAATACTAATATAAGGGTATAAATGTCAAAAAAATATCTCTTCCCTCTCAATTCTAACTCAAATACCAAACAAAAGAAATAAAACAAGTTTATTTTCTTTCCTTATACCAAACAAGAAAGAGGGAAAATACATTTCTTTTCTTTCCTTCACTTTTTATATCATCTCTATTTTTTCTCTCCTTATTATTTTCTTTCATTCGTAACAAACATAGCATTAGTGTTGCATGGAAATATATATATATATATATATATTATAGAATGAGTTCGGTTGGTGTTATTACCTAGGAACATTGGAGACTTTTATAATTAAAAAAATAAAAACAAAACAATAAAAATGAATAGAAAACAAGGAAGGAAGGCAAAGAAAGATGGTGTTTAAAGCAAATGTGGGTTGGAAAAGCTCGTGGTGTAGTGGTGAGTGTCGTGTACGAAATGGTTTAGAGTGGAATAATACTCTTTTATTAATGCTAATAATTAACCTCTGCCAATCTGACATATTGTATTTGTAAGTACAAGAAATGAAAGATTCTCTTTTCCATTTCTTCCAATTTTCTTTATTGGGTAATCCAGTTATGATAATGATAAGATTATCTAGTTTAGATATGATTTTCACTTCAATATGTGAAATGTTCAATTTTTTAAATTATGAGGTGGATGAAACATATATGAATTGTGATTTTTGTCACTTTTGTTTATTCAAGTAAAAATAAATGGGCAATATAATAAAATTACCTCTGACATGAAATGTTATTTTAATGGATTTTATTTTAACCAAATTTATAATTGTTACACAAAGAAATAAATAATTGAGAGGACAAATTTAGAAATAAAAGTTTAAAAACAAATTACAAATATTGTTGGAGAAAAGTCAGCAATCAACCTATCTACCAATAGTACCATACCCACAGGGCCATTAGATGAGTCTAAGGTCTAGCCACATGTCTATTAGAAAATATCTAAGAGAAAATACCTTATTGGCCATTGGCCACAAATAAGAGGTACTTTTTTTTTTGATAAACTACTTTGATGATATTAATTAAAAATGCAGACAATTCCATCTGACAAGTATAAATGGAAGCTGGGTTTGTGAAAAAAGTTGTATCAATACACCTTTCAATAAAAAATAATAAATAAATAAATAAAAAAAGAAGAAGAGAGAGGGTTTGTGTCTACCTAAATCATTGATTAGAATCCTAATAATACTAAGGCCCCCACTTAAAAGATGATATAATTATAAATTGAAATCTCTATTATTATCCATATAATAAGGAAAATCTCAAGTAGGTGGGTAAGGATGCCATGTGTAGAAGAAAATTTCTTTTATATTATTATAAAAATTTGCCTTAATTATTTAATTAATTAGAGGGGAACAAGATCATGGATCATGATACATGTGACATGACAATAATGTGTGAAACTAGACGACATATTATAGAAGTATCATATTAGAAAAAAAATAGTTCCGAAATTAATGTGATACTATCTTGGAATATTGGTGGCTAGTATAGCATTATACACACAATTTACTGATATCTTATATGGTTTTTTTTTTTTTTTAAATACATCTTATATGGTTACATTTATAATAAGGAAGTTTACATTTATTGATCTAGAATTTAAATTATTTACAAAAATATATTCAACCTGTGGCGGACCGAGGATTCAAGTTTAGCGGGAGCGAATTTTTTTTAAAATAATAAATAACTATTGAATATCAAACTATTTAAATTTATACCAAATAATAAAAAATATACATAATACAATGAAATTTGAACAAAAAAATTAATTTTTAAAATAGCTATACAATATGTTTTTATTCGAAAATGTTCAAATTGAGAGATTATGTAGAAGAAAATTAGAGTAAAGTTTAATGTCTAAACAATGCAAGACTAAGTATGTGTTTTTTTTTTTAAATAAATTGCATATATATAAAAAGAATGGGGAGACTATGTAGAAAAAAATTAGAGCAAAGTTTAATCTATAAACGTCAATATGTATTTTAATTAAAAAATAAAATAAATGCACATATATATAAAATGTCTTTGCTAGGATTTGAACCTTGTCATTAAAACTTATATAAATGAGCTTAATCATTACGTCAAAGTCTTAATTATTTAATATTGGTTTCAATCGAAAATATATCCATTAATTAATTAAAATATATATTTTTTTAAAAATATTTTATATATTTTTTCACCCGGGGCGTCTGCCCACCCTAGTTTTTATGTGGGTCCGCCCCTACCTTCAACCAAATTATTTACACAAATATCAGTGCCACGTCAACATCATATATCGAAATCTAAAATAATCGCTACCAAAATTGAAAAAAAATAGAAAATTATCGTTTCCCGAAATTTTACGTTTTTTTAGGTTTAAAAAAAAACTACATTTTGGTATCTTATGATGCTAATAAGATACCAATTGGTTATATTTTTTTATGGACTAAAAAACTTGACTTTAAGATAACATTATCTCATATATATTTTTGTTACCTATTTTGATTAGTCACCTTTAAAATCATGATTTTATTTTCAGGTTATATTGTATTGACGTCTTGTTTAAGATACTTTAGCATATTAGCAAAGTTAGTATAATTAATTTTATTGGTAATTTGACTAATTTTGTGATGTTTAAGATGCTATTTGATTTACTTGTAAGTTATTTTTAGAAACATATCAACATTGTTATATAAAATAGGAAAATTTACACATACACTACACACATTATCTATAAAATAATTATCATTTAGTTAGATAAATTTTAATATACCAAAATGTTAGTATCATATAACATAAATAACAAACATTATTAATTTATTTTCTATTTAGTTATACTTA
This sequence comes from Humulus lupulus, assembly GCF_963169125.1. Classification (NCBI taxonomy): domain Eukaryota; kingdom Viridiplantae; phylum Streptophyta; class Magnoliopsida; order Rosales; family Cannabaceae; genus Humulus; species Humulus lupulus. The sequence goes on from NC_084800.1 coordinate 65,334,587, forward strand.
TTATATTTTACTTAGAATACAATTCTCTTACATATCATTTGTATACAATCAATTTAAACATGTTTTATTGCCTTATTTAGATTGGTTTTAAAGTCACTATTTTATAGAGAAATTGTCACTTCCATAATTCAAAAAGAAAAATGTTGTTACATAAATTAAAAATTAAATTGTTTATTTTTATTGAGAACTCCATAAACAATATATGTATATATACTCCAATATTCGTAATTATTTATTTATTTGGATACTATTTTGTATCTTATTTTTTGTATTTTTATTATTTATTATTTTTGTAATGACCCAAATTTCCTAATAAAGTTTAGGAACTTGATTAGGAGCCCGGGAATGTCATAATTGATTTATTATGCTATTAAATGATTATATGCATGTTTAGGTGTATTAAACATACAAGTTAACCCATTTCTGATTAATTGAGTGATTTTCATATTTTGGCAATTTCAGGCATATTTGGCATATATGTGGTATATGTGTGGTGTTTCTTTATTATTTGGTTATGCTAGGGTTATTCAGCACGAGACGATCCTAGGAGGTAAACTAATGGGAAAGTCACAACGGGATTTATACTCGACTCGGAGTGAGTCAATGGGTATTTAGCACATTACCGGGTTATTGGGTAATGAGAATAAATATTTAATGATAAATTGGGAGTTAGTAAGATCATGGGGAAATTCTGAAAGTTTTGACTATTTTACCCCCGGGAGCATTTTCGGGACCCCAAGCATAAGGATTTGCTTGAGGCTACTTAAGCTTGAAGTAACCTGTCAAGAAATAAAAAGAACATTCAGAATGTTCTCTCTCCTTCAAAGTTCCATTTTCGTCTCCCGATCACATTTTTGAAGGAAACTTGAGTTTTAGAACTCGGATTCAAGCGAGGAATGAGGCATAGCAATTCTAGGGAAGATTAGAAGTTTATTAGCCAGAGGATTTAGTTGGGAAACATCATAATCAGAGGTAATCCAAGTTTTAAGTTCTAAGTTTTTAAGCTTGAATTGGATTTTGTGTGTTTGATGAGTTTTTGATTGAATTGAAGCTTAAGTTTGGTTGGTTTTGGATCATGGGGATGTTTGGGAACTTTGATTTTTGGATTTTGAGATGTTTGGATGGGTTTTTTGAAGGATTTAAAAGAGGAAAATCGAAGTTTTGGCTGGGTTTCGAGGTGGGGCTGCGACCCTGTTCTTGGGCGCCGCAGCCCGAGCTTGGTGCAGGTGGGCGATGGTGCTGATGGGCCTAAGGGCCACGGCGCTTGAGGGCATTTGTGGCTGAAGTGATGTTTTGATCATGGGAACTCAAACCTTAGGCCTCGGGATCGTTCCTACTACCCGATTTAGTAGGATGCGATGTCTCGGGTCTTTGTCCGGGAACCTTTTATTACTCATTTTGATGAGGTTTTATATTATGGTTGTGACTGGGTTATCACTAAGGGCTTGGAATCAAGATCGTGCTTGTGGCTCGTTTATTGGTAACCTGAGCTTGGACCAAATGTAAGAAAATTGCATCCCATATGTGACATGCATGGTTATTATTGGACATGTTGAATGTTTAAATGTGGACATTGATTTCATATCAAATGCTTAGTAAATTTTGCTCACTTGTGAATGGCACTGACTTATTAGTCAGAATCGGCAATGGTGTCGGTATTAACTGTGAAGTTGTGACTTACTAGTCAAGTTCGGCAGTAGTACCGAGTACTGATCGTATGTCATTGACTTATGAGTCAAGGACGGTTGTAGCGTGTTTAACGCAAGTCGATAAATATTAGATCTAATCGACATCTACATTGAATGACTCATCATGAGCATTAATGCCGGACTGACCTCAAGTTCGATGAAAATTAAAAGCGCTTGTCTAGTCTAAAGGCTAGTTACTTAGAGCCAAAGCCGGAAAGGCTAAGGTGACCTACACGTCACATGGCTAAGAGGGTATGAGGCCTCTGAGATAGACTTATTAGTCATCTAATCAAGATAGACTTATTAGTCATCTGACCGAGATAGACTTATCAGTCATCTGACCGAGATGGACTTATTAGTCATCTAATCGAGATAGACTTATTAGTCATCTGACCGAGATAAACTTATTAGTCATCTGACCAAGATAGATAGACTTATCAGTCATCTGACCGAGATAGACTTATCAGTCATCTAATCGAGATAGACTTATCAGCCATCTGACCGAGATGGACTTATTAGTCATTTAATCGAGATAGATTTATCAGTCATCTGACCGAGATTGACTTATCAGCCATCTGACCGAGATGGACTTATCAGTCATTTAATCGAGATAGATTTATCAATCATCTGACCGAGATTGACTTATCAGTCATCTGACCGAAATAGACTTATCAGTCATCTGACTGAGATGGACTTGTCAGTCATCTATTTAGAGAGTGACTTACTAGTCAACTGATCAAGGAATGGCTTATTAGTCATCTACCTCAGAGAGAGACTTATTAGTCATCTATCTCAGAGCGAGAGACTTATTAGTCATCTACTCAGAGCGCAGGACTTCACAAACATGTATTTGTACCTGCTTGCATGCATGAGTATGGTTATTACTGCTAGGCATGCCTATTATGACTTAGCAACATGTTATTACTTGTTCATGAGCATATTGAGTTTTCTTGTTGGGCTTTGGCTCACAGGTGCTATGTGGTGCAGGTAAAAGCAAAAGAAAGCTGGATCATCCTTGAGTTGGAGAGCTTAGGTGACGATGTGTATATATACGGCTGCTCGACCACCACGGGCGAGGGTTGAAAGAGGAACTATGGTTAAACCTTATTTTGCCGCTTAGATCGGCTGGTTGTAAATATTTTCTTGTAATTGACCTTTTAATTATATTTTTGGGATCCCAATGTATACAGTAAATGTTATAGTGAAACGTTATATCTTAACCAACAATTTTAACCCTAAATCGCTAATCATACTTAGTTACACGATTATGGTCAAATAACTCGTTTAGCGAGTTTAGTATTGTTTAAAATGCATACCGTAACGGTCCCTGGAGTTTAGAGCGTTACAATTTTAGCCCCCAAAAAAATTATGTATTCTACCAAATGGTATCAAAATATCAATTCCTTCAAAATTGTTGTTGTTCTACTTGTCCACTCACTTTTGGTAATAGTATATTACTACATAATTAATAAATATGATATTATATAGTATACTATATAATTTGGTATGTATCTTATAATACATATTACTATTTACTATCTTATTTTATCTAATAATGTGTGCAACCATATTTTACTACTTATTCTCAGTATCTTATTCGAGCTAGTTAGCATACCATATGATACTTATATATTGATATTATATGCAATTAGGTACTAATTGATATCCATAATAATTTATTGTAATTTGATACTATGTAACTTAATCCTGCATGATATCATATAATTAACTATTAAATGATATATTTTACAATGTGATAACAAAAGTATCTTAAGGCAATCTAAAATTACATGATATCATATTATTATATATAATTAACTACTAAATGGTATATTTTGCCATGTGATACCAAAAGGCATATTTTATATGTTCTATAACACTATAAGTTCTAACACACATTAATTATTTAGATGATTTTTCTTCTTCTACTAATTGGTATATAACACCCAATATTTTTGTTCATTTTTATACTATTTTGTATTGAAATATATATTTTTGCATTTGACATTTTTTTTAGATTTTAATTTTTTTACTAATTGGTACCCGAAACATATCAATAAATTTTTTATATATATTTTCTATTCTTTCAATATATTTAAATTTTTATTGATATATTTTTTTACTGGAAACTTTTATTGTTTAATTTTTTTTTAATAAGTTTTTGTCGATCTACTAATTGGTATTTAGAAATTGTATCATAAAACAACTCCGAGAAATACAAATAATATAGAACACCATAAAAATTGTCAAATGTTGATTAATATTGATACATCTACATGTAGCTTTTTATGTTCTACCAAATATTATCTAAATCATATTACTGAATGAGTTGATGTTCTACTATATGGTAACATTTCTACTCTTTTTGTATTTTGAAATTTTAATTAATGTAATTTTTAATTGAATACATTTTATAGTTTAAATTTTTTGAATAAGTTTTTGTTGATCCACTAATTGATATCTAGAAACTAAATCATTGAATAACTTCAATAAACAAAAGTATAACGATAAAAGTTGTTAGCTATAAATTAGTATCTAAACGTCTACATAAACTACCATGTAGTATATGTACTTGTATGTGTAAACTTCATCAGTGAGAGTGGTAACTTGATATCAATTTTTCTTTAAGAATAGTTTTAAATAGTAGCTGTATTCTATATAAAAAAAATATTAATTATTTATTGAATTTAAAATTTGTAATTGAATCTTATTTTAGTCAATAATTAGATATTTTAGGGGTCATTTAAGGGAATTGAAATATTTAATTTAATTATCTTATATGTGTTATACATGATAATAATGTTAAAATTAATTGAGCATTAAACAATAATCAATAATTGATCAAACATATTCATGCTCAATATTGCACAATGAAATCATCTTATTTAAAGCATCAAGCATAATATGAATAAAAGAAAGCTTTACATACATTTGTGATCAAGTCTATGAACTATCATTCTCCATAATTATGCTCATCACAATTCACCCACCTACACATCAAAGATCAAAGGGGTGCTTGGGGTGTAGATGAACACTACTCTCTCACTTTTTTCCTCTAAAATACCCATTGTCCGCACACTCTTGATAAAAGGGTGAAACCCTTTTTATAAACCATAATGAGTTTATTGGGCCTAGATACCCAATAAGATGATTAGTTGCCTTGGCCCAATGGACTGGCCTAAAGACGTTGAGAGCATATCCATGGGCCTCGAGCGTGTTAATACGTTATGTCCATCCCATTATGACCCGAATGTAATAGCATGTAATACCGATTATATAGTTATCCTTACATGCTAATCACGACACTATTATGTCAGTCCATATAAAATATTTTAAGAAATAATTTATTAGATTTGGTTAGACCTATTAGTATAGATGTGTAAACTCCCCATTATAAATGAATTATTACATTCACCAATCAAAAAATCATTTTATTCACCAATCAAAATGTGTTTCTATATTAATTTTTTCGGTAAAAAAATATTAATTTTATATTTTAAATTTAATAAATTATTACGAAATTATACTTCTTTTTTTTGTAAAAATTATGAACAAAACAATCTCAATTTATTTAATCAAAAATATATTTTTTGATTTAAAATATATTTATATTATTTTCATCAAACAAAACATATTAGCAATATAGATATATGAACACTTTATAAGGTTATAAAAATTAAATTTGCATTTGTCAAAAAAAAAATTGCATTTGAAAATGTCATTTCTAATAACAATCACAATAATTTATGGGAGAATGATTAGGGAATTCTCTTAATGATGTGGAATATAAGAGCCCGTTTACAAATGAACTTCTTACCTATTTACAGGAAGTCTTGGGAAGTTTAGTAATTTAAGAGATGATTTTTTATAAATATTTTCTTTTGTTACAAGAAAATAACTATTTAAATTCAAAAGTAAAGAATATACTAGAAGATATATAATAATTCATATGTATTATTCCTTGCGTCATGAATTGTTTGTGTTATAAGTGTGTTTTATGTGACACAAAACTTATATAATTATGTTTTAAATCTAAAATGAATTTTAATGAAATAAACTAGAATTATTCTGGTCATCATCAAAGATTTAAGTTGCAATTTTAAATTTATTTATTACATACAAAGTATAAATATTAATATTAATTAAACAATAAAATATTAAATTAGTTTCATATTTTTTTTATTAAAATAGCATCTTCCATACAAATAATTAACATACATTAGCACTCGTGAATACATATTTTTAAAAAACATTCACCATTACCTATCACTAGCATAAAACAATATCCTCTTATTAATAAAAAACCTTCAGAATATTATCAATCATCTTAAATAAATTTGAAGCATTATTATAAGATATCATAGTCATATATCATTTGATGCGTATGGATAATTAGAATGTGTGAAATTTGATATTAAAATACACATTAATTATAACAATAATTACAAATCAAGTAGAGGTGAAGTCTCACCTCAAATTTTGAATTATTTAAAATATTAGCAAAAATTTAATAAAATATGAGGGGCTCGCGTTTGATTAACTAATTGGGGAGGCAATAACTTACCAATGTGATGATCAGTACTTTGTCCATGAAGAATTTAGAGCTAGAAAATTTAATTAAATATGTAATATATTTAAATATATATAAGTAAAATTTGATATTAAATTACACATTAATTACCACAATAACAAAGCGAATAAAGGTAAAGTCTCATCTCAAATTTTGAATTATATAAAATATTAATAAAAGTTTAAAAAATAGGGAATATACTCATTTGGTACCTTATGTTTTTGCAAAGTATCATTTTGATACCATCTGTTTTCAATAATGCTCATATGGTATTCTGTATTTTAAAATCGTACATATTTGGTACCATAAACTCAGATTTGATAGATAAAATTTTGTCAATATGATCAAACTGTCATCAGTTATATGTAATTATATAATTAAATTTAAATGTGTAACTTACATAATTGACAGCAGTTTAATTAAATTGACAAAATTTTATCTATCAAATCTGAGTTTAGGGTAGCAAATATGTACGATTTTAAAATACAGGGCACCATATGAGCATTATTGAAAACAGAAGGTACCAAAATGATACTTTGCAAAAACACAGGGTACCAATTAAGTATATTCCCTAAAAAATATGAGAGACTCATATCTGATTAGCTAGTTGGTGAGATAATAACTTACTGAGACGATGATTACTACTTGGTCCGTGGAGAATTTTCTCCAATGAATAAAAGTATGACAAAATAATGTCGCGTACAGGTAGAAATTTTAATTAAATATGTAATACATTTAAATATATACAAGTTCCATTAAAAGCCAAAAATTATAATTAACTCTACTTTTTTCTTTTTTTTTTTTCTTTTTTAAAAATAATCTGTAAATTACAATATATCACATCAAATGTTGTTCGGCACAAACAATTCTCATAAAAATTAGGTGTTGAAGTAGTTTTTGGTGTTCAACCAGAAAGAGTTATCATATTGGGTAAATTTAGTGGCGTCATTTGGGGGGTCACATGAGATGTAATGCAACAAGAGAACAATGAGAACAAATTTGAGGAAAGAAATTAAAGCGTGAGAGAAAGACTAAAGAGAGACAGAGAAAAGCGGTTAAGGTTTTAAAAGGGTTCACGTGGTAAGGCTGTGTGTTCGCTTATGTTTTCGTTTTTGTACCCTTAAATTTGAAAGCGACAATATTATATTATAGCCCAATTATTATTAATATTAAAATAAATAATTAATTAATGTGTGAAGAAATTTATTATCCACGTGTCATTCAACAGATGGGTGACTCTAACTTTTTCATTATTGGATATTGGAAGCATGGGCTTGGCCTTTCATGGTCAAAGCTGTTCCTTATGCCAATCTCTTACTCTTACAAGGTTGAAATGATAAGGAGTCAGCCAAGTCAGCACAGGCAGGACATGGTACAACTCTAATATTTTTTTTTTTTAAAAAAAAGAAAAAAATTGTTTTATTGGATTTTTCCATTTTTATGCCAAATATAATAATTTCCAGAGATGGGTGCTTCATAATTATATATGATGTGGAAGACTATTGATATGTTTACTATAATTATAGTACAAAACATTACAATAATTGATAATTTAGTTTTTTTTAACTAATTATATTCATTTTAGATTCTACTCATTCTTTTAAAAAAATATATAAAAAAATCTACAAAAATGCACTAAAAGTTAAAATCTAAAAAATACAGTGCATTACAAAAATACGGAATTTTTGGATAAAAATATGGAATGACAAAAGTGTAAATACAGAGTGGCAAAATCATAAATAAAAACTGTAAAATATAATTTTTTCTGATCAACGTTTACAAACTAGTAAATATCTGTTATATGTTTGTAAATAATATTTACAAAATCAGTTATAGAATTGCAGATTTTTTTTTTGTAGATAAAACTTACAAACAAATTCGTAACTAAATTTTTTTATTTTTGTAACAATGGTTTACAAATCTAGTTTTACAACTAAAAAAATATATTTTTGTAACTAACATTTACGAATATTTTATAGTTAAGAAATCATAAACAAAATATACATAAAAATATTATACTTTTCCATATTGTTACAATATTATACCAAAAATTACATGAATCATCATATTTATGTTATACAACTTAAAAATATAAATTTAAGATATTCATTATTTGTAAAACACTTTATTGAAATATTTTTTTTAAACAAGTTATACATTTTTGTAACAACAATTTACAAAACTAATTTCACAACTAAAAAGTTTATTTTTGTAACTCACATTTACATAAATATTTATAAATTTATTTAAATTATTATTACAAAGATTTACAAAACTAATTTTTTAACTTTAAATATATTTTTGTAACAAAACTTGAAACTTGGATTAGATTATGATATTGGTTTAACATTGAGTGTTGAGATTTTAATAGCTATGATTTAAAAAATATATATAATATTTTTATAAAGAATAATAATATTGTGATTATCTTTAACTGTATATTGTAACATATAGTTATTCATATTGTACGCCCTGATTTTCCCACGGGCTGATTAGCAGGCCGAGCTTCAGACTAATCATGGTTAGTCCATAAACATCCCCCAGGTCGGAGATCCTGTCTTGAGGTTGTACCCCCTCAGCTCGAGGAATCCTCAAGGACGCGCCAAGACTCCCAAGACCGAAGCAAGGAATCGAAAGGCCGAAGGTCGGGTCAGGTGCACAGATCGTGCTACGAGCTGGATATGTAGGCCATGACCCTTTGTAAAGTCAACACACGCAAGATAAACGTGCATATATCTGACATCACGTGTCCGATATCTCCCTGACTTCTCGGACACGCTGTAGGAACGTGCGTGTTCAGGCACCCACGGCTGGGTTGGGCCGTGCGGCCCATTATCTCCTTATCTATCGATTTGACCATACTTATGTGTCAGGTTTAGGAATTAATCATGAATGTCACAGAGTTGATATGACAAATAGAAGGTCACGGGATGTCCTCCTTACCAACTTCCAGGTGCCTTCTCCTATAAATATGGAGACCCTGGGAGTTGATAAGGGTTGGAAAAAATAGTCTCTGGAGAGATATATCTTGTAACCAAATATCCAGAATATATCAGTAATATTGACTAGTGGAGTAGAAGGATTTTAACCTTCGAACCACTTAAAAACGTGTCTGGAGTCACCTATTTCATCTTCTAAGATCTTATATCTGTGACGGTTCTACAATTGGCACTAATCCCCTTCCCTCTTTCTCTGAATTACCTGTTGCCAAAGAACCGCGTCAACACATATTAATTTTAATTAACAACATTGTTGACCACGATTTTGGCCAACGATGAGCAGACGTCAAAACTACAATAAACATTCAAGACAAAAATACGACACTGATAATTTTATAGTGGTTCAACCCCAATTTATTGGTAATAGCCTAATCCACTTGGAGTTGTGATATATGTCCTACACTTAAGATTAGATGAACTTGAGCCAACTGAGTTTCTTAAGTGTAAGTAAAAAAATACATAGTTTCTCTCTCTAAACTCCCTCAGATAATGCCCCAAGAATACCCCAAGTAACAGTCTCAGAGTCTCCCAACTAGAGAATTTTTCTCAGTCTCAAAAGATTAGATCCCCTAAAATGATGCCATGAGCCATTTATTTATAGGCTCATAGATCGTACATGTAATGCCCCGGATTCCCTAATGTGGTTTAGCGGCTGGATTTGTAGGCCGGGAGGGCCATAATTGTTTAATTATGCCATTTAATGTGTTTATGCATGTTTATGAGAATTATATTATAATATAATGTTAATTGCATGCATATCGATGATATATGTTGAGACCACATTATGATGTGGGTTTGTTCGAGCTATTCGACATGAGACGATCGTAGAATATTGATTAGCGGTTTAGTCACAACAGGTTTAAGTGTCGGGACTTGGGTTGAGTCTCGAGGTGTTTTTAATGATTAGAGCGTTACCGGGAGATAAAGGGTAACGGGTTGTGAATTATTGGTTTTTGAGATTATTGAGAATCGCGGGAATTGGAGAGCGTTAACTATGATTAACGAGTTAGGAGGAAAGTACCAGATATGCCCTTGGGAGCCTTTAGAAAGTATTAAATGACCTAGGGGTAAAATGGACATTTCACCCCTAGGATAGATATAACTCTTGATGGCTGAAGAAAATGATGGAAAAACAGAGGACACTTTAGAGTTCTCCCGTACCTTCTTCTCCTCACTGTTCTTTGTGGTTTCTGAACCAATTTTGAGGATTCAAGCTTAGGAAGCAAGCCTTGGGAGTTTGGGAGTGTGTTCCACCATTGAAGACCATCATAAGCCAAGTTTTGGGTAAGTTTCTAACCATGGTTTTCTCTGGTTTGCTCTGTTTTGGTTTTGTTTTGCAGCTGAGTTTTCTAGGATGAATTCATGGTTTTGTTGGGAGTTTTGGCTAGGGTTCCTATGCTTGTGATGTTTGGGGTGTGTTGGGATGGTTTTTGGGTTTATTTGGCATCAAGAATAGGCTTTGGAAGTTTGGAAATCGAGTTAGAATCGAAGAAGTTGAAGAAGGTCGGTTCAGGGGTGTTTGGGCCTGGAGGTAGCGCTACAGCACCCACCCTAGGGCGCTATAGCGCTCCTCAGGAGGCTTTTTGGCTTTTGGGAGGCTCTGAGTAGAGCGCTGTGGCGCTAGGGGTTGAGCGCTGTAGCGCTACCCTGTTCCTTCCAAACCCCGTTTTGAGTGTTTTTAAGGGTTTTTGACTTGGGGTTTCAATCCTTAAGGCCCGGGATCGAATCTACTCACCGTGTGGGCATGTTTCGAGGTCCCGAGGGTGGTGCTTAGGTTAAGACCCTATTATTGTGGATACTCATTAATGGAGGTTATAATTGGTTGTGATTAGGTAACCGCTAAGGAACTAAAAGATCGATCGTTCTCAAGGGTCGCCTTTATCATACTTCTCGCTCGAACTTGAGGTAAGAAAACAGTGTATGGATACAGTTGCACCCTGTACAGGTATATGACATGCATGGTTTGACATTGAGGCATGTTGGTTGATATATGTGGACGTGGATTGCATATTAAATGCTAGTGAACGCTGATTACCTGTTTAAGACACTGACTAGTCAGGGACCGACTCTAAAGTCGATGATCACGCATTGAATGGCTCTACGACATTAATGCGGGACCGGCCCTAAGGTCGATGAACTTATAAGCGCTTGCCTGGTCTACGATCAGATGTCTATAGCCAAGGTATACGACCCCGGTGACCGTTAGTCACGTGGCTAAGGGACGTTGTCCATAGCCTCGACTCTAGAGTCGTGAGGAAGGTTATGTTGGTGACTAATTACCATGCACCTGCCCTGAACGAACATATGAAAGAATCACTTAACCGTTAAGCCCTGGTGACCCTATCGTCACATGGCTAGAGGGAGCGATGCTCGTTATTGTGACTTCTGGTTATTGTCACCTATTTGCTGGACTGATAGTCCTGAGTGGTTATTATGATCGTTGTTGATATTATATCATGTTTCATTGTGTTTTCTTGCTGAGCCTTGGCTCATGGGTGCTACGCGGTGCAGGTAAAGGAAAGGAGAAACTTAACCAACCCTGAGTGGAGAGCTTGGGCGATGAGATGTACATACAGGGCCGCTTGACCGCCACGGTCAGGAGTTCTCAGAGGGACTAGGGGTTTACCCTATTTTTGCCGCTTAGGCCGGCGGGGATTGTAAATTTGGAATTGTAACGACTCTTTTGTATTACGAACTACTTGTAAACATTTTGAATGGCTCATGAGCAGTTTGTTTACTTAATGAAATGTACCCTTTCCTTTTTGCTGGTTTTTCACCTTAACCTGATATTAACACTTAGATCACGTTTTTAATCAAAGGACTCGGGTAGCGGGTCAAATTTCCGGTTCACCGTAACTTAGGGGTGGAAATTTGGGTCACGACACGACACGACACGATTAAGGTAAACACGAACACGACACGTTTAATAATCGTGTCGTGTTCGTGTTTGAGTTTTTGACACGTTTAATAATCGTGTCGTGTTCGTGTTTACCTTAATCGTGTCGTGTCATAATCGTGTCGACCCATTTAATAATCGTGTCGTGTCATAATCGTGATAACACGAATACTTTACATAGGTTTTCTGATTTTTTTCGTATAATTATGATTAATCGTGTCATAATCGTGTTATCGTGTTCGTGTCGTGTTGACCCATTTAATAATCGTGTCGTGTTCGTGTTCATATTTTTGACACGTTTAATAATCGTGTCGTGTTCGTGTTGACCTTAATCGTGTCGTGTCATAATCGTGTCGACACGAATCTGACACGTTTACACGAATTGCCACCCCTACCGTAACTGTTCTGGGGTAACCAGGGCGTTACAGTACATCAGATATCTCCCTTTGATCGGGTCCTTGGTTCTTTCAACAGACTTTCATTAATAAAATATAAATGAATTTAAATTACAATAATATAACTATTATTCCGAGATATCTGAGAGATTCACGCGACAGTTGATAATGATTCGGGTTGAAGTTGTTACTGAGGACATATGCAAGCACCTCTCGTCGGCAAAGCACACTTCTGGCACACCTCTAGTCGGTATAAACAAAACACTCCTCTAGCATACCTCTGGTTTATCATGACACATCTCTGGTCTAGCAAAACAATTTACTGGTCGCCCAAAACAGATGACTGGTCGGGCAAAACAGATGACTGGTCGGCCAAACTCCTAACTGGTCAATCAAAAATCTTTACTGGTCGGACATAAATTCTATCAAGTCGGTCAAATCACTTTATCACAACTCCGAAGAGCCAACACATTTATTGACTATTAATGTGCCATTTACTGACCGTGCATTGCCACTTCTGATTGCCACGTCATCGAACTGAAATTTTGGGGATAACAAACATATTGTAACTTGTATAAATATTTACTTATTTTTTGAGTAATTATATAAATATTAATTTTAATATTAATAAATACATTTATTTTAAATAAAAATAAATTAATTTACTTTATTTTATTTGATTGAAAGTAGTAACTATAATTATTAGGGTTTATATTTTTTTGGACCCTATGTTTTTTCCCATTACCTGTTTGGACCCTGTGTTTTGACAAATTACTTTTTGAACCCTATGTTTTGTAAAATGGTTAAAATAGAACCCTAAACTCAATTTTGATGAAGAAAAAAGTGAATATAACAACACAGTTTTTAAGCAGAATGATTTTATTTTTGTGTTGAATTGTTAGTTTAGTAAATTATTTATGATTTTAGTTGAGAAAACATTGATCAAAATCAGGTTTAGGGTTCTATTTTAATCATTTTACAAAACATAGAGTCCAAAAAGTAATTTATCAAAACACAGGGTCCAAAAAAGTATAAACCCTAATTATTATTACTTTTATTATTAAAACAAAGGTAAAAAAAAATGTTTGGGGAAAACTGTATACAAAATAAAAAAATTAAAACAAAAGTCAATATATATATATGGTTGGGACTCCCGTATTTTTTGTAATTTATTAAACTTACAATATAAAACGATTTTTTTTTATATTAAGGTCGAAAATGGAATTATTCCAAAAATATATCACATCGATTATTATAAATTTTTGAGATGTAATTTGAGTGTACATCAGGGGCGGATTTAGAATATATTTTTACTGGGGTAAAATAAAAAAATTCAAAAAAAAAAAAATTCCATTAACAAAAATACATAAGAATAATATTCTCATGAATTAAAAGCAAAGTACATGTGGTAAAGTTTGAAATAAACAAACAGAATTATAAAATTTTAAAAAAGAAAAAAGAAAATGTAAATATTTTAGTGGAGTCAATATATTTAATTATTAAAATACTTAAAATATTACAAAAATATTAATATATGTACATGTAATTTATAAAAGTTCACCCCACTCGTTATTAAGCCGATCCCTGGTGTACATAATGTATATTGAAATATGAAAAAAAAATATATAGTTGAGTTAAAAATGGACTCATTGTAGCCCATGGATGGATCAGTTGTCATAGGCTGAAGGTGCAATTAATTAAGTGAGAGGCTGGGAATTATATATATATATATATATATACGGATATTCCTTTTGAAAAATATGAAGCAGGAGCAGGACCAGTAATGGAGTGGAAACGACAAAAGAGGTTCCATAAACACATGTAGTTGGATATGAAAAGGATACAAGGATGCATTGCATACACATGCTTCATTAATATATATATATATATATATATATATATATAAATATTGGGCCATATATATTGCTTTTTTTTTCTCCTCCTTTTTAGGCCTGCTTTTTTCTTAATCATTATAATTTTCCAGTGAAATGAATTATTTGTTAATTGAAGCTTTGGGTATAATAATGAACCCTAATTTTCAATGCCTCTCAACCCTTAATAACAATAGTATTAATAACACCTGCCTGGATTTTTAAAATTTACTTTTGATTGTAACTTCTACTTGTTTTCCTTTACCTACCGATGTAGACAGGACAGAAATGATGAGATATTTTATTTATATTGTTTGGTATTGAAAAGAGAGTGATGAAAGATAGATAAAAACTTTGAATAAAAAATTATAAAATTATCTATTTTCTCCAACTTTTTTTCTTTCTACCAAAAATCCCTCGTGTCAAGCATAGTGTAAATGATGAGCTGATTTTTTTATTTTTTAATTATTATAAATAGAGGTTATGGCTATTTTGCAATGCTAACACTCGATCTATGCTGTCCATTGATTCCAAAATTTTGGCATAAAAAACATAGCACTACAGGTTAAGAATAGGCCTAATTTAACATAGATTATGAAATGAAAAAAAGTGCTAAAGATTCAAACCTATTGTCACCTCAAATTTAGCATCACTTTGACTTTAGCACTTGTATTAAAAGTGCTAAAAATTAGCAAATCGTGACTGGTATATATAAAGGTTCATTTATAATAATAATAAATTTTTGCTCGAAAAGACAAAAGGAAGAAATTGATTCTTTCCACATTGAACTGCTCAATCACAATAAACACAAAAGATAACAAATAAAAGAAAGAATGTCACCCATGTTACAGAGACTAGTACAACTACAATCATTAGAGATAAAAGAATTCACAGGGATTATTATTATTATTATTACATTATTGATAAATCTGCAGCATATAAATATGTTGAAACGCGTTTTAGGATGAATAAATTTGATTTGCTTTTTCGTCTTTACTCAGCTCAGATCAAGCCTAGTGTTCTTTTGTGGATAAATGCACAGGAGAGGTTGGTGAAGCCGATAAATTGCAAGCATTAACACATGGGACCTTATCTCCTTTATCATGTGGTCATTTGCAGCTTCACTTACTCGTACTTCTGAAAAGAGTGCTACTTTTAAGATTGAAACCAAGATGATATTATGAAAATTTGAACTTCGGAGGCAAGGCCTCCTCATTAGTTATGTCATAACTTTGATGGTAGGTTAAGATAAACTACGTCTTATCTCATTTCCTTGTTATGTTGCCATTAGTGTCACACTAATTACTTGAACGCTCCGCTCCCAATGGGGTAGGGACTCCCCGCCTAGGTGTGCCTGGAGTGTAAATGTGACGTAGTTGTCATCGACGCAGGAATTCCCGCTCTGTCCTGCTAGAGATAAGACAGGGTTAAGGGGAGAAACATGGGCTAGGGGTATGGGAGACATTCCCTAGTCCCATGTGCATCCCTAGTTATTATTCATGGTTATCTACGTCCATAATATATCTTTTAGATAAAATATCACTTTTAAGACTGAAACTAAAATGATATCATAGACATTTGTACTTCAGAAAACACCATAGAAATGACCTAAGAAGCATACACATCTGATATACTACAACCTTTGTGATATAGGTTCGAAACTCAAAATTTAACCTAAACTCCTCCCCAATCCTCCCTCACTACTGAGCTATTTTATAACAACATTTCAATAACTTAAAATATAAAGCTCAAGGGCTACAAAGTACAAACAAAGCATCCAACTCAAATTTAAAGACTCCCACAACGTATCAATATTGAGTATATATATTGTGGTATTGTAATTCTCACTTATTGACTTAAAGACCCACTAAAAACAACATTACGTCGTTTTGGTGGTTGCATCTGGTATTTTGGAAGATTCGTCTGTTATATATGTTACAACCAAGCAGGGACATTTCTAGTATTGTCAAAAGTTCTAAAACTAAACTCATATATATAGCTTTAGAAAGAGCTTCAGATGCAAGATTTTATTCATTCCGAGTTTTGGAGTTTTGGGAAACACTGAGAGAGAACTTGTAAGGGTTGTGAGAGAGTTTTGATTCTTGGAGTTGTTTTTTTCTTTCAAGAACTTACATGTAAAAGTTTCCTCTGCTCTTCACATAAATGTTTCACAATTGTTGATCATATGCTGTAATAGAGAACTTGTCATAGTGGAACCTCATTCATAGAGGAACTGGATTAGGCTAACACATTGTTAGCTGAACCAGTATAAATTCTGATTGTCTCTTTCCTTTTACTTGTTCTTTGTTTGTTGATTTTAGTATTGTTGTTTGAATTTGAATATTGTTAGTTTTGAGTTCTGTGTTGTGTATTTACAACAGTGGCACCAGAGCCAGATTTGGCAAAGAGAGGAACTCATAGATTGAAAGGGCATTGATTCAAGAATCTTCAAGAAAGCAACAACAATGGCTTCCGCAACAGCAAGATTTCATCTGGACAAGTTTAATGGTTCAGGGGATTTTAGCCTTTGGAAAGAGAAGATGATGGTTGTTCTGATCTCTAGAAGAAGATACACCAGAAATGAAGACATATGTAACTACGAAAAAGGAATACTCAACTTTGATCATGAAACAAGCTCGGTCTGCAATTGTCATGAATCTTTCAGACAATGTTTTGAGACAAGTTATCGGAGAAAAGACAACTTCGAGTTTATGGAAGAAGTTAGAGCAACTTTACATGATTAGAACTACTGCAACAAAGATTTTCTTGAAGGGAAAATTCTATGGTTTCAAGATGAATGCAACCATGTCTTTGGAGCAGAATTTAGATTAAATGAATAAAATCATCCTTGGCCTCAGTAACATGGGAGAAGACATTAAAGAGGAGGATCAAGTTGTCATCCTTCTGAATAGTCTTCCCGATCAATTCAAAGAATTGAGGACTGTAATAATGTACAGTCGAGAATCGTTAACTCTAGAGGATGTCATGAGTGCTCTTAGATCAAGAGATGTTGAACTCACTTGGGAAAAGGCTGCAAGATTGCAATCGCGGAAGCAAGAAGAAAGTCTCATTGTTCGTGGAAGAAACCAGAAGAGAAACAATTCGAGAGGACCTTCGAGATTTCATTCAAGATCTAAGTCAAGGCCAAAGGAGACCAGAAAATGTCATCATTATGGCAAGGTTGGCCACTTAATAAAGTATTGTTGGGAATATAAGAAGAAGAAGAAGAAGAAAGAAGAAGATAATGGAAATTCATCAGCTTTGGTGGATGATCCTTATAGTACAAATGGGGATGTGTGTTGTGCTTTTGTAGATAGAGATGCACAAGATTGGATCTTGGACATGGGTTGCACCTATCACATGTGTCCTAAAAGGGAGTGGTTCATGGATTATAAAGATACTGATGGTGGCAAAGTTTTGATGGGAAATGACCACCAATGTAATGTGATTGGCATTGGTTCAATTGCCATAAAGAGTTCAGATGGAACCATGAAAATTCTGAATAATGTAAGACACATACCTGATATGAAAATGAATTTAATTTCCCTGGGCACTCTTGATGATGAAAGTCACGACTACAGAATCAGTAGAGGCATCATGAAGATTACGAAAGGCTCATTAGTTGTCATGAAGGGAATGAAGAAATCTGGTCTTTATCACCTTAATGGAGAAACTATTCCTCCAGCTCATGCATCAGTAGTAAAGAAAGGAAATTCAGATTCAGTAACTTGGCACATAAGAATGGGGCACATCAATGAACAAGGATTGGTTGAGCTATCCAAACAAGGTATAATTCCTAACTACACTCATGTTAACTTACCATTTTGTGAAGTGTGTGTGCAAGAAAAATAACACAGACTTAAATTTAGTTCCAGCAACTATAGAGCAAAGAAACCATTGGAGTGTATACATTTAGATCTATGGGGAGCAAGTAGAACACCTACTTAGGGAGGTAATCTCTATTTTTTATCAATTGTTGATGACTATAGTAGGAAAGTTTGGGTTTACTTACTCAAGAACAAATCTGAATGTCTAAACAAGTTTAAAGTATGGAAATCTCTTGTTGAAAATCAAACTAATCTGAAAATTAAAAGTCTTAGAACAGACAATAGTCTTGAGTTTGTTAATCAAGATTTTTATGATTTGTGTATGGAATATGGTATTCAACGATACAAGACTGTGAAAAACACTCCTCATCAAAATGGAGTGGTTGAGAGAATGAATAGAACTTTGTTGAACAAAGTTAGATACTTGATGATAGAATCAGGTACGAGTAAGGCATATTGAGGTGATGCTCTTTATAATGCTTGTTATCTTATAAATAGAAGTCCTAGTCGAGTAAATGAGTTTATGCACCCGAAGAAAAATGGTTTGGTAAGAAACCATCTTTAAATCATGTTAGGACTTTGGGGTGTGTTGCTTATGCACACAATGTAGTTGATAAGTTTGGTAAAAGATCTATTAAATGTGTATTCTTAGGTTATCTTGATGGAGTTAAGGGGTATAGACTTTTGGCTCTTGAAACAAACAAAGTTATAACTAGTCGTGGTGTTATCTTTAACGAAAATGTTTTTCCATTTAAAAGAAATGAGAAAGGTATCTCTTGTAATGATGCAGGTCAGCAGGAACATAGCAGCACTACTCAGATTGAAGTTCAATCTACCAATAGTGAAGACTCATCTACCCAACCTGAAATACAAGAACGTGATTTTGATGAAGGCTATCAAGAAGAAGATTTAGCAAGCTATCAATTGGCCAGAGACAGATCTAGAAGAGAGATAAAGATGCTTGCCCAATATGTTGAAGCAGAAGCAGATATTATAGCCTATTCATTGGCTATTAAGAACAACTCTCAACATGAAGAACCACATAGTTATAAAGAGGCAATAGAGTGCAAGGAAGCTTAGCTATGGTGGAGGAGATCAACTCATTAAAGCAGAATGATACATGGAGTTTAGTTCCAAAACCAGAAAGACAAAAGGTTATAGGCTGCAAGTGGATCTTCAAAGTTAAAGATGGATAAATTCAACCGATCCTAAATGGTGTAAAGTAAGATTGGTGGCCAAGGGCTTTACACAAGTAGAAGGGGTTGATTATTCAGAGATATTCTCTCATGTGGTGAAGATGAAAACAGTTAGAATGATGTTAGCTTTGGTCGTTCAATATGATTGGGAAATAGAGCAGATGGATGTGAAGACAGCCTTCCTCAATGGAAAGCTAGAAGAAACAACTTTCATGAACCAACCAGATGGATTCAAGGTGGAAAACAAAGGAGAAGAATTGGTCTGCTTGCTGAGGAGACCAATTTATGGCCTGAAACAGTCTCCTAGGCAAAGGTATAAAACTTTTGATGCTGTTGTCACTAAAGTAGGGTACATAAGATCAAATTATGGCACTTGCTTATACTATCTAGATATAAATACTTCTGCTCCTATTTTTCTATTGGTTTATGTTGATGATTTATTGATTATGGGAAGTGATATGAGTAAGATTGATAAATTGAAGAGAGTACTCAATAAGGAATTTGAGATGAAAAATATGGGAGCCACAAGGGGATACTTGGTATTGATATTCTCAGTGACAAAAAGAAGCAGCAGTTAATACTTGCTAAAAGTCAATATCTAAAGTCTGTAATCAAGAAATTCAACATGACAGAGGCCAAAGATGTAGTTGTTCCATTAGGAGGTCATTTTGATTTATCTTCAGATCAATCACCAAAGACAAAAGATGAACTAGATATATGGAGAAGATTCCTTATGTAGAAGCTATTGGAAGTGTTATGTACGCCATGATAAGTACCAAGCCTGACATCGCTTATGTTGTGAGTGTGCTAAGCCGATTTATGGCAAAACTAGGTGAAGATCACTGGAAAGGACTAAAGTGGCTAATGAGTTGTTGCATTTCATGGAAGTCTTAGTTGCAACCAATTGTTGCCTTATCCACAACTAAAGCAAAATTCATGGCCACTACAGAAGCGTTCAAGGAAGCAATATTGCTCAAAGGGTTTATTGAGGAAATCATAATTTTAAAGGAGAAAGTAGTGATATTTACTGACAGCCAATCATCCATATGCCTTTGTAAAATCCTTGTATATCATGAGAGGTTTAAACATATAGATGTTAGACTGTTTTGGATCAGAAATAAGATAGAAGAAGGGGTTATAGAATTGGAAAAGGTTCCAAGTGAAGAGAATCCTGTTGATGCAGGAACCAAAGTCTTGACACAACATAAGTTTCAACATTGTTTGAAACTTATGAACATTGGACCATGATAACAGTAGTGGCAATCCTCCATGATATGTTTTAAGTCAGTTTGTGGAAATTAAGGTGGAACTTGTGGTATTGCACTTACTTTAACCCACTAAAAACGCGTCGTTTTTGTAGTTACATCTGGTATTTTGGAAGATTCGTCTGTTACATATGTTACAACTAAGCAAGGACATTTTTGGTATTGTCAAAAGTTCTAAAACTAAACTCATATATATAGCTTTAGAAAGAGCTTTGGATGAAAGATTTTATTCATTCCTAGTTTTGGGGTTTTGGGAAACACTGAGAGGGAACTTGTAAGGGTTGTGAGAGAGAGTTTTAATTCTTGGAGTTGTTTTTTTCTTTCAAGAACTTACATGTAAAATTTTCCTCTGCTCTTCACACACACAAGTATTTCACCATTGTTGATCATAGGCTGTAACAAAGAACTTGTCATAGTGGAACCTCATTCATGGAGGAATTGGATTAGGCTAATACATTGTTAGCTGAACCAGTAGAAATTCTTATTGTCTTTTTCCTTTTATTTGTTTTTGTTTGTTGATTTTAGTATTGTTGTTTGAATTTGAATATTGCTAGTTTTGAGTTCTGTATTGTGCATTTACAACATATATATTGAAGTTGTGTGATCGTAAACAACTTATTCAATGTTTCATCTTTGTGAAACTCATCAAGATAGTAAAAGAATTAACAAGATTAAACTTAAACTTCGCCCAATTCATCATCATTCATGTTGTTTGAGTACACAACTTCAGTTTATTGACTGTGCTGACTGTTTTGAAATTTATTCTATAATCCAAAAGGAAATGGTGCTAAGAATCATGGATTCCATCTCAAAGTAGAATAACCTATATTCTTACAAATGAATCAAGATTAGTTGGTCCGTTGTTAGTACAGAAAGCTGAACACACCACTGCAGTGACGTTGGTATCAAACCGGTCTTAAACACTTATGAATGTGAACCTATCTTGCCAAAGAGCTTACATTTTGGTCAGACCACTATTGCGGACTCCACGACTGTCCTCAGCAATTCCAGAAATTGAAGTACATTTTCCAGTGCTGTAGTAGGCTTTTGAGCAGTATGTTCTCGTTTATTGGGGCTAGAACCAAGATAATAGTTATTAATCTTGGCAACACCAAACAACATGATCTGGGTTTACAAACTAACCAAATTTGTAGTTGACACATGCATAAGTAGAGTTTGATAAAGAAATTCCAACCTTTTTTTTAATAGTAACTAGTCTTCAATATGTACAACACTTGTACTTGCTTTTAGTTTTTCTTCCTTCCTCGGTCCTTTCTTTCGCTTCCTTTCAGATTGGGGTTCTTTGGCTTTCAACTCATCACCGAAAGACCTTAATGAAGCGGCTAGATGTTCATTTCTATGAGCTGAAAGAATAATTTTATGAAACTCCAATCAGTGGCTGCTTTGTTTGAAACAAATCAATCATATATAGTAAAGGAGCTGAAAGTTCCTGCAGGCATAAAGGCTTGGAAAACTCACCGGCGAGTATGACATCTTCCATGTTCACAGATTTCCGACCAGCATGCTGCGCAAATAGCCCAAGGTCTTTTGCTAACTGTTCTGCTTTGCGGCAAGGCAATAACAACAAATAGCCATTACTAATTTTCCATAAGATAGTACACCAGCACTTCTTAAATTTCTTGCATTTAATTTCACTTATCAAAGCCACTACAGCATTGACCAAAACCCACAATAGTTCCTAGTTCGAGTTATACTGTTTGGTGGTGCTTTTCACTAAACAAGAACTATAGTCCTTGACTTGGTATGCTGCTAAACTATACATGTAGATAAGAACACAAAAGCAGAATGATCATTCAATTACATGTTTGGCAATAGTTAATTAGTGTGGCAAACATGAAAAATGAACTATCTTCCACTTAAGCCGTTGGTTAGACCCAACTGGATTCGAATCCAAACTCCCCCAACCATATGGGTTAGCCAAGTCATCTTCAATATTACATACTAAAAACTTTGATAAATCTCACTGGAGTTGTTCCAACCCAAATATTCATTTTATTGTTTCTATATAAAATAAATAAATTTGTGGTCTTGGCACACATGATTTTCCCCCAATCTCAAAGTAATGAAATTATAATAAAAAATAAATTAAAATAATATGTAGATTCTTACTTCATTAGTAAAATACACTACAACAAACAAATTTAACCCCTGATAATACCACACAGTACCATAAACACCAATAACAAAGATATAAATCATAGAAAGAGCCAATTTTCAGAAGAAAAAAACGAAAGAGAGAATCCAGTGGTAACAGTACCTGTATATTTGAAAGCCAAATCACCAATGCAAGCTACTACGGTTTCAGACACTTCCATGTCGTTTTGCTTCGCTGTTTGTAGAACAGAATCAAATGTGAATTGAAGAGAAATTAGTTAAGAAGAAGAAGAAGGAGGAGGAGGAGAAGGAACCTTGGGATTCGGCAATAGAGATGGTAGAAAGTCTAAATCGGTCTCGCAACAACTCGCTTACCGAATCGTCCTCCTCCGTCTCCATGTTGACTTGAGTGTTGCCCTTTTACTTTCCTGGCGCCAAAATGATACGAGTGGAGATATTCTTCTTCTTCTTCTTCTACTTCAATTTTTTTTTTTTGAATTATTATTATCTAACATCTTATAGTATATTTACAACATGTTTGTAAACTTACTGAACTATCATTCCAACATGGATTTCTATCTTCTTCTAAAAACAAATAAAAATTAATTAATTAATTAAGCAGTGCAAAATAATACACTATAAATTAAGTGTGATTGTGTAATGAAAATATAAAACTAAAAAATAGATATTTTTGTAATATTTTTGACGAGATATTCTTCAAGTACAAAAAAAAAAAAGAAGCTTCGTTTGAGTGATAAATTTTTAATTTTTAATTTTGTATATATTTATATATATTTTTATAGTAAATTATTATTTTTCTTTAAAGATTTTTACTTTTATTTATTATATTGATTTTAAAATATCCAATTTATATGATTTATTTTTTTAATTTTTTTTTGTAATTAAATAAAAGGTGCTTGATAATATTTTTTATAGTTATTTTGCATAATATTTTCTTACAAAATGATATTCTAGACATATTTGACACTCTAATTAATATGATTCACACTTTGTCAAAAAAATTTGGACACTTTATTTGAAAAATTATTTTGCAAAGAATCATAAAAAAATTATCATTTTGCAAAGTAAAATAAAAAATATATTTATTTTCTTCTATTACTCTTATATAAATCTTAGATTTCCAAAGTCAACATACATTCTCTCTCCAGCTTCTAATAGAGAATAAATAGAGACAAGATGTAATCTTCCCCAATTCTCCCTCAATTCATGTTTATTCAAAGAAAAATCTGAAACTAATGATTGCATAAGATATGAATGGCAACATAATACATCGTTTACCTAATAATTTATTCGGTAAGAGGGGTTAGAGGAAGGGATAATGGTGCACATTGGGTGGCTTTTTCTGGTTGGGGTGGGCCGGGTTTTAGATTTGGAAAGGGAAATTTTCACTTTCTAAGCTTAACGGGTGATGCTAATTAAAAATAGGGACTTCACACATCTATGCACATTAAATTAAATAATTATAATTTTATCAGAGATAAAAATATATACCCAAAATGTATTAATTATTTTTATATATAACCGACTAACATATTATGGTTAATTCTTTAAAATACTCACTAACATACCAATTTTCTTAAAATACTCACTAACATACCAACTTTGTTATTTCCTTAAATACTCACTAACATACCAACTTTCTTAAAATAACATAGTTAACCAACTTATTATTAATTCATATAACTAATTATTTACTTTATTTGATTATATTATTAATAAAGAAACACCATGGTTATAATGCAAAGTTAGTGGAAAATTAAAAAACAAGTAGTCGCCGATTGCATAATCCAAGGAGGTGAAGAACAAGCATTTTGGATACTGTTTGGTAACTGTTTATTGTTTATTCTAAGCATATCCTATTTGTTATAATTGATATAACATATAACTTATTTGGTCTCTTTTTTATTAAGAATATGTTTCTACTATTATTATATTTTGATACCAAAAAGAAGTCTTTGAGACTCCGTTAGATACCTAACAACAGCTCTTGTAAGTATGATAACAAATGGTAGTTTATAATGTTTAAATGTTGGATACTAATAGGTAGTTTTTTTTTTATGTAATATATATCAATGAGTATATAAATATAAATTTATTGTTGGATTTATACTGCAGCGTATTTAAATGTTGGATACTAATAGGTAGTTTTATTGTTGCTTATATATATAGTTTGACTATTAGCAACACAACTCCATTGTTGTACTATAGTAACCAACTTGAAGAGTAATATAAAGACTGAAGATCATAAGCTGCTACCAAGTAGTCCAATATTGAGCAAAACAATCAATTTGGGTACCATTTGGTAGCTTTTTAATATTTCTATTTCTATTACTTTTATTTTTTATTTTTCATCCAATCTAATACGAAAATTATAGACCTTTCCCATTTTTTATATTTCTTGAAATTGGTTTTAATGATAACATTTGTTATATGAATAGTGGCTATTAGTGGCTAAACCATCAAACTTATTTGGTGTCATCTTTAATTAGAATATGTTTATACATCAATATCGTTTGATACTCGATAGTTGAATAATTATAATGATATGCTTGTTGAAATTAGTAATGTTTGATACTAGTAAGTATATAATTATAAAAATATGATGTTATATAAGGAAATATATTGAATGTGATATATTATGATAAAAAAAAGTTCGTATAATAAATAGGTAAATAAAATTTGATTGTTTGTTGTTTCGGTTAATTAATATTATAATATGGGTATATTAAAATATCAGTTTCAAATTTGTAATTATTTATATTATAATGTGTGTGAGTGTAAATCTTCCTTAAAAATAATGTTAGGCAAAATATAAATTAAAAAATATGCTAAACTTTCCTAACTTTCCCTAAATACCCCTCTCATTTCCTCGTCTCTCTCTGTCTCTCTCTCGGTTCACTCTCACGGCAACCACCATCGCGCTATTCTTCTCCTACGACAGTCACCACCATGTCTCCATAATTTCGGTCATCTTGTAGAAATTAACACAATACCCAAAACATCATACATTTTGAAGATTTTTTGAGTACAAATATATGGGTAAGTAATTTTTTCTCAAATATAGTGATGGTTCTTTCATTTAAGACACCAAATATTGCATGTCGAATAGATCTAGACATGATTTTTTAGTTTTTTTTGTGATTTGTTTTCAGATCTGAAACTCTAAACTGCAGAAAATCGTCATTGCTCGATGGTGCTAGATGCCAACTCGATGGGACCTTCAAAATCAAAATTTTCATAAAAAAATCGACTTTTCTCGATGGTTGCTCGATATTACTCAATGTGATTCTTGCAAGAGACGTAATTTTTCACTCGGGTGTCCGTTTGAGGTGATTTTTTTTTAATTTGGATATTTTTTCGAGATCTACACATTTGAAATATGTATACACACATTTTGGAAGTGTAAAGCTTGAAAAAAAATACAAAATGCAAAACATACATCATGTTAAAGACATGTTTTTGTATGTTTTCAAGTTTTAAACTTTACAAATGTGTATAGCATATCTCAAACGTGTAGATCTAAAAAAAATACCCCAAACGGACACCTGAGTGAAAAATTACGTCTCTTGAAAGAATCACATCGAGCCCCATCGAGCAATATCAAGCTACCACCGAGCAAGACATTGAGCACCATCAAGCTTCATCAATTTTTCATAAAAACTCATGTGTTTTCATGCCCAATTCGACGGTGCTTGATGGCAGCTCGATAGGGCCTTAAAAATCAAGATTTTCATGAAAAAATTAGCTTTGCTCGATGAAACTCGATGGTTGCTCGATACTACTTGATGGGGCTTAAAAATAAAAATAAAATATTTATGAAAAAATATTTTTTTCTCGATGGTGCTCGATACCTATTCGATAGTGCTCGATACAATTCTTGCAAGATGCATAATTTTTCACTCAGGTATCCGTTTGGGGTAATTTTTTTTAATTTTGGTATTTTTTGAGATCTACACATTTGAGATGTGTATATATAAATTTTAGAAGTTTAAAGCTTGAAAACATACCAAAACATGTCTTAAACGTGAGGTATATTTTGATTTTTTTACTTTTATTTTGATTTTTTCAAGCTTTACACTTACCAAATGTGTATATACACATCTCAAACGTGAAGATGTCAAAAAAATATCCAAATGAAAAAAAATCACCCAAAATGGACACCCGAGTGATAAATTACGCCTCTTGCAAGAATCGCATTGAGCACCATCGAGCAACCCTCGAGAAAAGTCAATTTTTCATGAAATCTTGATTTTGAAGGCCCTGTCGAGTTGGCATCGAGCACCATTGAGCTGGCATCGAGCAACCATCGAATAAAGTTGATTTTCTTCAGATTTGAAAGTTTCAGATCTGAAAAAAATAAAAATAAAAACTCAAAAATCATGTCTAAATCTTTTCGAAATGCAGTTCTTAGTGTGTTAAGTGATACTTGTCATGAGCTTAAGTTCTAAATCATTCAAAACTATTATGGGTCACTTTTGTGTAGCTTCCATGGAGAAGTTAAGAGAAAGAGAGATGAGATTTGGAGGGGTAGAGAGAGGTGGTGTGTGGATGCCATGGGAGAAGAATGGTGTGATGGTGGTTGCCGTGAGAGTGAATTGAGAGAGAGACAAAAATAAGAGAGAAGAAAGAAGAGAGAAGAGAGAAGAGGAAATGAGATGGGTATTTTGGGGAAGTTGGAAAAGTTAGGAAAGTTTAGGATTATATTTTCATTTACATAATGCCTTACATCATTTTGAATTGGCAACACCCATTAAGCATATAAAGTGAAATTTTACTTTGCAAACTACATAGCGAACCCACCCGAATGGTACTCATGTTTAAGTTGGGTTTGGGTTCAAATTTGACAGGTGAGTGTGGCTGGGTTTCGAATTGTGATGGGCCACATTTTGATTTTTGGATCTAGAATGAGCCTTGTTCAACTTTTTTCGAAAATTGCCTTTTTTTTTTTAGAAGTTTACATAAATATGGGAAAAACACATATAGTTTCTAAATTTATGGGAAAAAAAATAATTGTACAAAATATGGGAAGTTTTAGAAAAAAAGTTTAAAATATGGTAAATAAATTACCATAAACTTAATTATCTTATTTTCTCTTCTCTCCTCACGATCTCTCTCTCTTCTCATTTCTTTCTTTCTCCTCCCCCACCCATTCAGTGTCCATCTCAGATGCTACCTCCGCCGCTGCCTCCGACGAACAAGTTTTTCTTCTTCTTCTTCTTCTTTCTTTCATTCTTCTTTTTCTTCTTCTTCTTCTTATTATTCTTCTTCTTCTTCTTCTTCTTCTTATTTGGTATTTCTTATTCTTCTTTTTCTTTTTTCAAATCTAGTTTTATTCTTTTTCTTATCTGATTTTGAACTTCATATTTGATTTTTCTGGGTTTTTTTTCTTTTCTAAATCTGTTTAAGTAATCAGGTACTTGACTTCATATTTGATTTGATTTAAGAAATGCACTTAAGAAAAGTTGACTGCTATTATTTAGTGTAGACTAGGGTAGTATAAGAAGCTAGGTAGTTGAATATTTTTGGGTACTTTTAACATATGAAAGCTTAGGTTAGCTGATTAGTTTTTTTTTGTTGAAAAGGGCAAAAGTTGTCAAAAGGTTCTTCCCTGCGATGTTTAGATCAATTGGATATAGGTTTAGCAGCCAAATGTTCATCAAATAAGGTTCTAACATAAATATTTATGTGTTTATTAATTATTTAAAGAAATAGAACTAGAACGTTTGCTCAAAAAATGTATCGATAGGTTTACAAAATTTATTCAGAATACAAGTACAAGAAATAAAAAAACAAGCAAACAAAACTTTTGATTTTTCTGGGTTTTTTTTTTCCCAATCTGTTTAAGTAACTAGGTACAATGACGCATGATTCATTTTATTCATATCAGATTTTTTTTAGACCTAGGTGTAACCAGTTACAATAGCGATTAATTTAGATTCTTTTGTTTAGATTTGATTTTGTTTTCACACCTGACTAAGCAACCAGGTACCATAGCAATTGGTTATTTTTTTTAGATTTGATTTTTTTTTCAAACCTCGTTGTAACCAGTTACGATTATGATTAGTTTCGATTTTTTGTTTGAATCTTATTTTTTTCCAAGTCTGGCTAAGTAACCTGTTACCATCGCAATTGTCTCTGATTTTTTTGATTTTTTTTTTCAGACCTAGTTGTAACCAGTTACCTTTACCATCAATTTAGTTTATTTTTTTCATATAATTTTTTTTCTTCCAAATCTCACTAAGAAACCGATTACAATTCAATTGATATTCTGATAATGGTACATTACTTAAAAAAATATAAATTATTTTTATAGTTGTAACCAGTTACTACAACACCTCTCAAATAATAAAACTGATTTTTATAGTTGTAACCGGTTACCACACATTATTAAAAAAAATGGACAGTAGCATACGATTATTATTACAAAAAAAATCAAAATTGTTTTGATAATGGTAACTAGTTACTGTGGATAAAATGTTGATTAAAGAAGATAACAAATGGAAGAAAAGAAGAAGAAATGAGAATAAAAAGTAACTGGTTACACCTAGGTCTAAAAAAAATCAGATATGAATAAAATGAATCAGGCATCAAAGTACCTGGTTACTCAAACAGATTTGGAAAAAAAAACCCAGAAAAATCAAATATGAAGTTCAAATACGAAGGCCGATTCATTTGGGTTTCTTACATACCAAGAGAGTGGTTTTCGGATGAGCAGCTAAATGATTGCAGTGTCATAGAGGCTTCATTTGTGAGTGACAGTACAAGAAGATTGCATATGGAAAAGTGTGGCCTCCGCCTTTTATTTCAGCATGATGAAGATGAGTTTAGCTATCTCACTTGTTTTCATCCCTTAATTTCATTCTACTGCAAAATAAGATTCAGTGGTCAACCCACGTTTAGTTACAAAATCAAACATGTTTGATTTTTTTTTTTTTTTGTGGGAGGCGGCACTATGGACTTGTGGATATTGATTGAGCCAAGAAAAGGAATCCTTACTAAAGAATGCTGGGTGATCTCGTACGCAGTACAACGCATGGAGCCATAGTTGTATTAATTTTATTTTATGCATTTATATTATTATTTTTGACTTTTTTTTAATTTAAAATTGATCAATCAAACATATGACCTCATTGATAGTTGGATACTACTTTAATTTTATTTTATTTTATACTAATACATTTATTTTTATGCTTTATCAAATCTGATTTGATAAAAAAATATTTTATCAAATATAAATGATAAAAATTAACACAAATAAATTAAAATTATAAAAAATAATCTCAAAATAATAAAAAATAGGTACTAAAAAAAGTATAAAAGATAAAATATGGTCTACAAATAAAGTTTTACAAATATATGGGAAAAAAACTCCCATAAAAATGTAAATAAAAAAAATATGCCATAAAAAACTTAAAAAAAAAAACTGCCATATTTTTCAAAGTTTATAAAAAAATCCCATATTTGGTGTAATTTCCTCTTTTTTGTTTGTTTAAAAAGAATGGTATTTTGACAACTTTTTTTTACTTGTTGCTACCGCAGGTTAGAATGGCGAGCTTCAGGGCGGGAGAAGGGTCAGGGTGCAAGCAACTTGTTGAGTTTGAGAGAGGGGGAGCGTCAGACTTTGGGTACATATGAGATTGAGAGAGAGGAAAGGTTGATTGTGGCTGGTTTACCATCAGGGGTGGTTGGCGGGGAGTAGCGGGTGTCTTCGACTCATAGAGGTACAGTACAGGTGTAGGATGAAAGGCAAGGGAGAAGGTTGTGAGTGAGGCGAGGGGTTTGTTCTAGTGAGATGTGAGTCTAGTAAGAGTGAAAACCAAATAAGTGAGGGATAGAGATGAGTTAAGTGTTAGTGTTAGGGGTGGTTTCATTTTTTTTTTAAAAATATCTAATCAGGTCTAGGTTTAACTCGAATTTGAATATGTGTAGATTATAAAACCCGAACCCAAACATCATCGAAAAAAATTGAGTCACTCGAATTGTTCAAGTTTTTTTTTTTATATATTTTGAGTCATTGGGCTACGGATTAGGAGGGCTATGCAAGTTTTCGAACCTAAATGTGCACCCCTAGAAAAACAGAATGAAGATAGTGGGGTGGACTAATCAATCCTTAACTCACATTTACATGGGGAGGGAGAGTGGGAATATATGGATTGTAAATCTACGTGGGCCCACAAGTATTCGTCCAACCTTACCAGGAGGGATTTTGAAATTAAAAATAGAGGAAAAAGTAACTAATGGTGAGAATAATTAATTTTATATGTATATGTTCTTTTTTTTCCTCTTCTAAAAGAGTAAAAGAAATAATACTTGCCAGCAAAAAAATAAAATAAAATAAAGAAATAATACTTGAAATATGCTAAGGAATATTCCTTTCCTTTCTTTTGTTCCAAACAAAAAAAAGTATTACTCTGACTTTTTTTTATATAGAAAATAGGTACTCTTCATTAATAAAATCAATATGATATAATCCATTACAAACTCATTCTGAGCAATATCAGTAACAATCAGTTACAATTTTTAAAGGAAAGAAACCTCATACAGAAACTTTAACTAAGTCCAATAGGCACAAACAATTGCCTTACCCAGCTCAGTACATAAAGTCAGTCTATGAGCGGTTTCGTAAGCAACACGCTCCAAACTTTGAAGGGACAACTGACCCCTTCGAGGCAGAAGAATGGCTCAGGAATGTAGAGCCGATACTTGTACACATGAACCTCGGCAACACGGATCGCATATCATGTGGCTGTGTTTCATCTCTTTTAAAAAATGATGCTAGAATCTGGTGGGATTTAGTACAACAGACTCATGACGCCGCCACCATAACATGGACTAGATTTGTGGAGCTCTTTCACAATAAGTACTATAACTCGGCAGTCATCGCCACAAGGGTGGAAGAATTCTCCAGTCTCAAGCAGGGCAATTTGACGGTAGTAGACTATGCTCAACAGTTCAACCGACTAGCCAAGTTTGCACCAGAGTTGGTCCCAACCGACTTTTTGAGGGTCACCAAGTTCGTTAGGGGACTCAGGCCCAAAATTGAGCTAGGAGTCAAGCTAGCAAACCCTGGAACCACTTCTTACGCCGATGCTCTAGAAACGGCTATAGAGTTAGAGAGGCTCCAAGTGAATGTTAGTAAGGAGGAGGCTAGCAAGCCTGAACTTAAACAACAAAATCAACCTCAGAATGGTCGGAACCAAAAAAACAACAACCATCAGCATAGCAACAATAATAGCCAGAAGATAAGGCATGATGATAGTAAGCAGGCCGACAATGAGAAAAGAGAACGGACTAGTAATGGAAACAATAGGCCGGGTTATGTAGAATACCCGCAGTGCTCCAAATGCCAAAAGAAACATCCTGGGGAGTGTCGTGCAAACACCAAAGGATGTTACAATTGTGGCCAGGAAGGTCATCGGAAGAGGGAATGTCCACAGCTCATGCAAGAAGAGAAAAATGACAACAAGATGGTTCCAGCCAGAGTCTTCGCCTTGACCAAAGGAGAAGCTGAAGCTAGTAACAAAGTGGTCATAGGTCAGATTCCTATCCTCGATAATATATGTTTAGTATTATTTGATTCGGGAGCTACACACTCGTATATATCGTTAGGAATGATAGAGAAATTAGACAAACCTTGTGAAAGATTTAGAAGTAGGTTTGTGACAAAATTTCCTTCAGGCGAAGTAGTCCTATCATCACAAATAGTACGAGGCGTACAGATCAAAATCGAGGACGTAGAACTAGAAAGAGGCCTG
This sequence comes from Humulus lupulus, assembly GCF_963169125.1. Lineage (NCBI taxonomy): Eukaryota > Viridiplantae > Streptophyta > Magnoliopsida > Rosales > Cannabaceae > Humulus > Humulus lupulus. Next base: position 65,367,185 of record NC_084800.1, read on the forward strand.
ATAGAGCTAGAAATTAAAGACTTTGACGTCATGGATTGGCTAGCAAGGCATGACGCAACCATCGATTGTAGACGTAAGCAAGTGACGTTCGAAACTCCTGACGATCAGAGACTATGTGTAATGCCCCGGAATCCCTATTATGGTTAATGGCTGGATTAGTAGGCCGGGAGGGCCATAACTGTTTAATTATGCCATTAAATGTGTTTATGCATGTTTATGAGAATTATGTTATAATATGATGTTAAATGCATGCATGTGAGTCCACATTTGTTTACAGGGGTGTTTTGGTAATTTGGCCCGTTGAGGGTATGATTGAATATTTGTTTGCGTGTTAATGATATATTGTGGGACCACATTATAATGTGGATTGGTTCGAGTATTTCGACACGAGACGATCCTTAAACATGATTTATCGGTTTGGTCATAACAGGTTTGAGCTTGGGGCTCGGGGTGAGTCTCGGGGTGATATTAATGACTATAGCGTTACCAGGGATTTTAGGGTAACGGGATATGAATTATTGGTGTTTGAGGATATTGAGATTAGCGGGAATTGGGAAGCGTTAATTATGATTAACGGGTTAAGCGAGAAGTACCAATTTTACCCCTAGAATAGCTTGAGAAGCTATAGATGACTCAAGGGCAATTTGGTCATTTTAGGGAGGATATATGTGACTTAAGTGGCTGTAGAAGGTGGTAGATTTAAACAGAACAAAACAGAGATACTTCCTCATCCTTCCCGTACACAACTTCCTCCATTATCTCCTTTGAGATTTTGAGCTCTAGGTGTGGATTCAACCAAGGGAAACTTAAAGGCTGGGTTGGTGCACTTGATTTAGCTTGTGTGGGAGGTTCAAAACAGGTTTCAAGGTGAGTTTTGGTCATTTATCACAGCTGGTGCTCTGTTTTACTTTTGGTTTTCAGTTCATGATTTTAATGTGGGAAGTGAGAATCAAAGAGAGTTTTAGTGTTGGTTTGATTGGGATTTGATGAGAGTGAGCTAAGGGTGTTATTTGGGGGTTTAATTATATGTTTGGAGGAGGGTTAAGGATGGTTTGAAGGACTGGTTTGAGAGGGAAAACACAGGGTTAAAATTCTGGTGCGTGTGGCCGACTTAGCTGGTCTGGGCTGGGCGCCGCGGCGCAGCAGGGGAGCGCCGCGGCCCTTGGCGTCTGGCAGGGGGAGTCCCTCTCTGTTTGAGGGCGCGCCGCAGCGCAGTAGGGGAGGGCCGCGGCCCTTAAGGCCAATTTTGCCAAAATGTGGTTTTTAGCTTGGGGATTCAAACCTTAGGCCTCGGGGTTGAACCTAGTACCCGGTTAGGTAGTATTTGATGTCTCGGGGGCTGTGATTTGGTTTAGGAACCCTCAGTTATCATTTTCATTGATGAATCCTATAATTTGGTTATGATCAGGTGACCGTCAAGGAATTTAAAGGTTGATCGTTCTCAGGGGTCGTTCGTATAATAATTCTCACTCGAACCAGAGGTAAGAAAACGGTGTATGAATACAGTTGCACCCCGTGTAGGTATATGACATGCATGGTTTGATATTGGTGTTGGGTTTTATGCCCTTAATAAAACCATATTTCTTATGTAACACGTTATTATTATCAATAAAAGAAGTAGAAATCATTTTGTTTATTCAATTGTATTGTTCGCTTGTTTTATTACATGTTTATTCAATTAATACAAACATTCATAAGATCCTGAACATATGGATAGTTACAATTATGGTGACTAGGTCACAGTGGATTATAGTTGTAATTATATGTTCAAAAGAACGAGTCCTAGATTAGATCAGTGCATTGGATTTTCACTGATTAGGAAATCTACGATATGATCTACTTACACATTAGGAGTGTGATGTCTTGTCCAAGGCATTGACCAAGTAGATATGATCGGATGTATTTGGTTACATCGGACTAGGACCGATATTGATTATTGATTGATAAATAAGTATCGTTGTTATCGAATCTAATCAATATCACAATGTTGACCATAGGTTAAGTCGATCTTAATTCTGAGTGATAATATTCTGCTAATTATATTATTTAAATCTTTTGACTTGTTCGTTACCAGCTTACCCTACGATCTAGCCCATACTTACATCTTGGAGATTTAGTAATGAAATTGAGTGGGAGTATTATTCATAGATATGAAATCTATAACTTCTGTATGAAAAGTGAAAAGATGATTTCCTTAATTGCTTTGTTCAAAAGGTTAAATGATTGAGATCTCATTTCTGTGATTAAGTTCACGGAAATATCATTTATAAGGAACTTAGCGGGAGTTAAGGATAAAATACTGATTAGGGGTAAAACGGTAATTTTCACCCAGCTTGTTAGTAAGTCATCGATAGAGGATTGACTAACTGTAATGGTTATAACAATAGATAACGTATTTATGGTTTGGAAAATACGTTCTATGAATTCAAGAGTTCAATTCCAAGTCTATAGTGGAGTCACGAGGAATTAATAAGGTAGTGAAATTATTCGTAAATAAATTCACGGTAACTTATTGGAGCTTGATTTCATGGATCCATGGTCCCTGCATCACCTTTGAGTAAATCATCTAGAATGTCTCAATTAATTGATTTAATTATCAATTAGGATTTTTTTTAAAGTTGACTAGGTCAATTTTGGAAAATTTATAGAGATATGAGATTTAGAGAATAAAATAGAATCTTTGGGTAAATTTATTAATATTGATAAATTTGTGTCAATATAAATAAATAAAAATTAAATCAAGTTTCAAATTATAATTAGTTAATTTGAATAAGGATTTAGTTAATTAATTAAAATAAATAAATAAATAAAAGGTTTTGAATTTATGCCCAATTGAGATTTAAATTCAAAATAAAAGTATTGGGCCCAAGTCCATTTGTGGGAGCCCAATGCTTTTATCTTTTTGTTTATTATTTTAATTAATTCAAAATTTAAATTTAAATTTAAATTTAAATAAAGTTCATTAAGTTGTCTATATAAGGAATATGATATCTAGGGTTTTCATAGGTCAGTATCAGTTGATTCATTGGGTAAGTGAAAACCTAGACACTCTAATCCTTTCTTAGCCACTTTCTCTTCTTCTTTTCTAGATCTCTATCTCATGTGTTGAGAACCAGCCCACACTAGTTCTAGATTGATCAAAGGCTTGGTGAGGAAGACTGTATTGCTGATCTAGTTCAATCTCTTGATAATACTCTGCTACAGAAAGGAATCAAGAGTTAGAGAGATTGAAGGAAGGAGTTGTTCCAGTTCCGCTGCGTATTCGTAAGTTTCTACATCATTGTGTTTATGTTAATTTACGAATCTAATGTTCATATGTATGTCGTGTTATTCTATGTTTCTATTATGTGTTTGGAAAAATAATAGGAAGCATGCATCTAGATTTAAATTTTAAGATCCAACAATTGGAGCATGTTGGTTGATATATGTGGACGTGGATTGTATATTAAATGCTGATGTACACTGATTACCTGTTTAAGACACTGACTAGCCAGGGACCGACTCTAAAGTCGAGAATCATGCATTGAATGGCTCTATGGCATTAATGCTAGACCGACCCTAGGGTCGAAGAACTTATAAGCGCTTGCCTGGTCTACGACCAGATGTCTATAGCCAAGGTATATGACCCCGGTGACCGTTTGTCACGTGGCTAGGGGACGTTGTCCATAGTTTCGACTCTAGAGTCGTGAGGAAGGTTATGTTGGTGACCAATCACCATGCACCTGTCCTGAACAAACTTATGAAAGAATCACTTATCCGTTAAGCCCTGGTGATCCTATCGTCACATGGCTAGAGGGAGCGATGCTCATTATTGTGACTTTTGGCTATTGTCACCTATTTGTTGGACTGATAGTCCTGAATGGTTATTACGATCGTTGTTGATATTACATCATGCTTTATTATGTTTTCTTGCTGGGCCTTGGCTCATGGGTGCTATGTGGTGCAGGTAAAGGAAAGGAGAAGCTTAACCAACCCTGAGTGGAGAGCTTGGGCGATGTTGTGTACATACAGGGCCGCTTGACCGCCATGGTCAAGGAGTTCTCAGAGGGACTAGGGGTTTACCCTATTTTTGCCGCTTAGGCCGGCGGGGACTATAAATTTGAAACAGTAGTGACTCTTTTGTATTACGAACTATTTGTAAACATTTTGAAAGGCTCATGAGCAGTTTATTTACTTAATGAAATGTACCCTTTCCTTTTTACTGGTTTTCCACCTTAACCTAATAATAACACTTAGATCACGTTTTTAACCAAAGGACTCGGGTAGCGGGTCAAATTTCCGGTTCACTGTTCACCGTAACTGTTCTGGGGTAACCAGGGCGTTACACTATGTTTTATGGGAAAGGTTTCAAGACTACGAACACCATTTATCTCATCTCTCAAAGCTTAGCAAGATGATAAAGAAAGGATGTCACACATTCTTAGCCAGCACTACGGATGTGGTACAGGAAACACCACTAAAGGTTGGAGGCGTCCGCATTATAAAGGAGTTTCCATAAGTATTTCCCGACGACTTACCAGGGTTGCCGCCTACTTGGGAAATTGACTTCACAATCGAACTAGTACTGGCACCTACCAAACTCAAGGAGTTAAAGACGCAGCTACAAGAACTCCTAGGCTTGGGTTTCATTAGACCAAGCCATTCGCCATGACAATGTGACATATCAACTCCATCAATGATATAACACCTAAAATTAATCATAAGATTAAAGACTTCATTATTAGAAAATAAAACAAGGATCCACCCAATTTGTAAAGTGTTGACGCGGTTCTTCGGCAACAGATAATTAATAGAATAAAGAGCGGGATTAGTGCTAAGTAATGAACCGTAATAGATGAATGATTTCAAAATAAAATGATAACACGAATACTTTTTTAGGTGGTTCAAAGGTTAAAATCCTTCTAGTCCACCAACCACTATTATTGATATCTTTATGATATTCTTTACATGGTCTTTCTTTACAGATTAGAATCCAACCATTTGCAACTCCCACGGTCTCCATATTTATAGGGAGAGGGCACCTGGGGGTTGCCAAGAGAGGTCATCCCGTGACCTTCTTACCCATCATGTCACTTCTGTGACATTCATGATTAATTCATAAAACCTGACATTGAAGTGCGGTCTAATCAATAGGTAAGGGGGATAATGGGCCGCACGGCCCAACCCAGTCGTAGGTGCCTGAACACGCACGTTTATGCTGCGTGTCCGAGAATTCAGGGATGGATCAGACACGTGATGTCTGATATATGCACGTTTACATTGCGTGGTTGACTTTACAAGGGGTCAGAGGTGTCAACCTAAGCTCACACCTCGAGCTTGATGTACTCTCAGCTCGTGGTGTCCATACTTCTAACCCGACTCCTTAGTAATCTCATTAAGCCTTTGGTTACCTCGAGCTAAAGAGGTAGGACCTGGTAACAGAAGCTCCGGGTACGTGGCATCCACGTGGCTGATATAATTATGCCATCTCTCAGCTCGCTAATAGCCCATGGATATTTAGGGCGTGCATAAAAATTGACTAAAAATGATGATGCATCACAAATCAAGGAACTAATAGCCTGCTCTTCCAGATCCAGAATAAATAGAATCCCGAACAGGTTATAACTGTCACTGAAGCCACGAACGTCACTAGTAGAGTTCGTTGACGGTAGAAATACACAAACACCAATAAATGATAGAAATTAACAAAATAAAAACTTTGCTTTGAACTCTAACTCCTGTCAATACCGGATCAAAACAGATATGGACCCCACTGCCCAACCCAAACAGAAACGAACCCCCCACCCCGAGCCCACGCAGATCCGACTACACCACCACCCTAAGCCGCCGATCCACCTAGCCTGAAGAACCCACCTCCCTGACAGCCCACTGGATCTGAAGATCTCCGACCCCCTCGGCCTCGACGAATTTGAAATCCATCTTTCCCACCTTCCTACCAGTCCACCAAGATCTCTGAACCCCCTTCCAGCAACCAAAATTGTATCTTCCCCAACCCCGAAGTTATCATCGTCTGAGAAGAAGCTCGAAAGAAGAAGGAACTCCCCTTCCTCACACTGGCAATGACAACAAGAGAAGAAAACAAAACAGAGGGAATAAACACAACCTCCCCTCTCGGCCAAAGCCAATTGGACACTACCAGGGTTGACGATGGCTCCGACCGAGAGAGAAAAAATTATGCTTAAGCCGGCGATATAACATAGAGAGAGCTTTAGGGCAGGTGCTTCCTTTCCCTTACTTTTTACTCTTCCCATTTTAGTTTTACCAAACAACTAATCCATCATCTCCTTTTTTTTTTCATATCTCATACTCGTATATAATCCATCGAAATTCTCTTCATCTTTCTCTACAACATTTCGAAGTATATTTTGGCCAACGCCACTTTTTTATTTTTATTTTTAATTATCATTGTTATAATTGACATGTGACCTCGAAAGGTTAATTAGTCCCACCAAAATTTATCAAGGCAAATGATTCAGCTTCCAGAAAACGAAATAGATTTACTCTTGGGAATTTAAAGTTCATAAAATGAATTACCCGCCTATACAATGTACAGATAGATCCACGAATACAAGCATAAAACAATAAGTTGCACAACAATTTTCAGCTTTACAAAATATCGGATCAACATTCTAACAATTCTACAAATCAGAGCACTTTTTTTTGTTTCTTTCTTTCGAAAAAGATAAATATAAGAGAGCAACTTTACTACGGCAAAACTGAATTCAAACCTCTATTTAAAATAACCTCTTTCTTATACGGGTACAGCCTCAACCAGTCTTGAAAAGTAGAATTGTGTAGTGACAAGGCCTCTTTTATTAATTTTCCACCCAACTTTTCCCAAAGCCCTCTCAACATCTGCCTCTGCATGGAGATAAGCCCTCGTTGCCTTCGAAGGCCCTGGGAACAACTCTCCAACCCTCTTCAACAGGTCATAATAGAATGTCTTTGGTGCAAAGCTCAGAATCAACCGTTTCTCAGCCAAGGAAGCCAGGTGGGCAATCATGCCGTCTGCTTTACTCTGAGGATAATGAATTAAAACATCCAAACAGACCACTGTGTTATACTTTCCATCCAAGCTCTCCAAGTCTTTCACTTCAAATTTTGGCATAACTTGCCCTGATAGCTCGTCTCTCGCCTGTATGATATTTCAAGTGTTGTTTAAGGTTCACAAGTTCTAATAAGAGCTGAGAATGAACAATCTAAACAGGTAAACACATAATAGAATGATAGACAACACACAACATTAATAGTTTCCTAATTAGATAGTTGAGAAAATAATTTCAGCTGATACATAAACAAATTTGAGTGATAAATGTTTCAGTTTCAACAATCCCATGTCGAATGAAGCATGAACTAAGCAACGTTAACACTTGGCACCAACTAGTTCATACTTTTTACCAAATTCCAACCAAAACAGAGTTATCCTAGAAAGTCCAAGTTCAAAAAGAAACGGCAATGAAATTCGTTCGTGGCTTCTTTGAATTTAAATTCAATTACATTCAGTGTTGAACTTTTCGTACTATGCTAACTTATGTTATTATAAGCTAGAAAAGCCTCGGTACTAACAACATTATATATATATGTGTGTGTTCAGAAACGACACTGAAATCCAAAAAACGACAATGTAATACTCTTCGCTTATCTTTCTCTATTTTTTTAAAAAAAAGTTTAAAAAAGAACCTTTTTCTCAGCCTCAGCAACCATGGCAGCGGAGATATCACTGGCGGAGACAATGGCACCCTCCTTTGCGAGCGGAATCGAAAGCGAGCCGGTTCCACAACCAGCATCGCAGACAGTGACTCCACTAAGCGAACCGTCATCGGCCAACATCTTCAACACATTCTCGACGGTCTTGGAATGGCCGAGTCTAATGTCCTTCTGAACTCTGTTCACATCATCGGTCTCTCCATAAATCTTCTTCCATCTCTGAAACCCCGAATTGTTGAAGTACTCCCTCACAACTTCCTTATCGCCACCCCCGACCTCCTCGGCCTGGAGCTTGCGCCGCCGCTCGGGGTCGGCCAGGGAGAGCACTGCGGCTAAAGCAGCGACCGAGCCACCGCCGATGACAGCAATGGTGCTACCGTCGACGTCGGTAGCGAGGGGAGGAATGGCGGCCGGCGGTGGGGCGAGGAGTCTGAGGGGCCTTGAGGTAGTAGTGGTGGGGAGCTTGGGAGAGAATCTAGGGTTTGAGGTGGGGTGGAAGCAAATGGAGGAAGAGAGAGAGGCGGAGAGCGCCATTGTTGAGATTCTCCGGCGATGGAGTGGGAGTTGGAAGAGTAAGAGGCATAGGAAGAATGGGGTTATTATCTGTAATTCTTATCGGATAGGATAGATAGATGGATTTCTGAGCCTCCTCGATTCTCGTGGGTCCCGCTTTTTTTTTAACCCGGGAAATGGTCTGTTACGACTCTGGTAGTTACAGAGCTCCATCTCAGCTGTCCACGTAGACAATTTGTGACCTTTTTTTTTTTAATCTAAAAAAAGTGAATTATGAAAACATATTTTGGTAAATGTAAATATGGGTGCTTCTCCGGTCTTCCTCATTTTTTTTTTGGCACAATTTCTTTCTATAAGTGTGCATGTTGAATTTATTCAGAGCATCCGAAATTTTTTAGAAAATTATCAATAATTTAAATTAACAAAAATAAAGCTTAAATATGTTATTTTCAGGTATATAAAAAAATAGTCATGTAATAAACTATTTAAATTATGTTTTTAACACAATAGATTATTTAAGATTTTTTGAAAATCTACAAATACTCTAAATAAGTTACAATATACACGATCATAAAAAAATATACTGAAAATTATCTAGTTACTGAAAACAAAAAAAAGTATATTAGTACAACCAAAAATAGGGTGTGTATTATAGAATTTCCAAATGTAAATTACACTTAAATTTTTGTCAATAAAAAATTACATGTAAATTAAATTATTAAAAATATATTATATGAGAATTCTATGTTGTACTCCAAAAAGAGCACAATGGTGCATCCCTTTGTGTTTTCAACTCGTGAATAATTTTCAGTACAATTTTTTTTATGAGTTATTTTGATTATCTTGTAATTTTTTAGAAAATTTTGAATATTTTGTAGTAAAAACAAGGTCCAAACAAGCTATTTTACACAAATATCTTTATATATTATAAATATGAGTTTAATGGAAATTTTTGTGTGTCCGTTAAATTTAACACTTTTTTTTATTGTTTCCTAACAACGATAGTTTTAAAGTTTTCTAAATAAGGTATATAAATTTAAAAAAAAAAGTGATAAGATAATCTAAATAAATTGAAAAAAACAATAAAAAGTAATAAATGAGTCATAATAATTTCTCATCATATATTTGAAAATTTTATATTAAAATGCTTAAATTACTCTATCAAGTATTCAAAACTATAACCTAAAAATATTTATATGATTAAATTTGTACGTCCTAAAATTCAGCACGAGTCTTTTAGATCGTTCAAATACATCTATCTAGCCCAGAACTATAATAGATGACCCACAAGTTCACCTTTCCTTTGTAAAGACGGTGCGATTCCGCAGGTAAATAGCACGAGTTGATGAGTACAAAGCAATAGGCACGAGCTAGGAACACTTATGAAGCATGGCATTTGAGACACGAGCTGATGCTATGCTCAGCTCGGGGTACGCTAATGATCTGCCATGCCCATGGATCTATATAAATTTGGATACGTTATGTAAACGTGCGTGATCAGACATCACATGTCCGTTTATCTCTGAATTCCCAGACACGTAATATAATCGTGCATGATTAGACATCACATGTCTAATTATGCCAGACGACCCATGATCAGTTTCACTTAATGATTAGACCATACCTTAATATAAATTGTAATATTCATCATTAGTGCGAGACAGATTACACGAGGAATTGATATTCACGTGATGACCCCAGCGCCTACCCAGGGATCGTTTTTCTATAAATACCAAGACCTTGGGTAGGGGGAGAGGTTGGTTTTTCTCTGTAATGTAAATACTCTGTCAAAATATAGAGAGATATACAGTAATATAGACTCGTGGACTAGGGAGATTTTAACCTCCGAACCACGTAAAAAGGAACGAGTGTTCTTGATATTTCGTTTCTAGCATTTTTAAGTATCATTTTTCTTATTACGGTTTATCATTAAGCACTAATCTATCCTAGCTATTTACATAATTCACTGTTGGCGAAAAACTGCGTCAACAAAATTTTTTTTTCTTTATTTTATTAATTATTTATTTTGTTATTTAACGCATTTTTTATCCAAATATATATATATATATGTAATAGTGAAATAATACATATTTTCTTATTTTAATGAGAAATTACTTATTTTAATTACTCTATCCATTAATTAAATAATATATATTTATATATAACTTTTTGTTGGCTTTATATTTTTTTTAATTGAATAATTAAAATTTGATAAAAAAAACTTTATAAATTCATAGTTCTAATTTATATATATTTTTTTAGAAATTCATAGGTATTTTTACCAAAGGGAAATTAGGAAAAAAAATATTTAATTTTAAAACTAGAATGCACCATATCTTTACCTTTAAAAATGTGTCTAATGGATTCTTAGTTTAATGATTTTGTTATTTTTTAAAAAACTATAGACAATGTTTTGCTTTACTTTATTTTTAACATGTTTCTGCCATTTTTTTTTATAATATATATAACATTATTTATTCATTTAAAATTTATATGATAATTAAAAAACTTAATAAAAATAATTAATACATTTTCTAAATAAAAAATAAGTAAACGTGCATTGTACATTGTTTTGACCTAGTATTTTAAAATAAAGTCACTCGTATGTAACAAACTGTTCAAACTTTAGTTTTGGCATGTTAAATTATTCAAAAAATTCAAAAATTTGTAAAGTGCTTTAAATAACTATAATATACACTGTCATAAAAAAATTATACTGAAAACTATTCACGAACCAAAAACATGAGACAGATGCACCAAAGAATTTCTCTATATTATATATTTTTTGAAGGAACAAAAAAAATTATATTTAATTTATTGAAAATTGGGAATTAAAATATCTAAAATTTTGCTAGTAGAATAATTATTTAATATATTAATGAAAATAATTAAATCATATAATAAATATATGATTTTTTAATAAGAAAAATTTATTGTTGTATTATTTTAATGAATATAATTTTAAGAGATTAGAAAAAATAAATTTAATTTTTTAGTTATATTATTTTATAATTTTTAAATTTAAATACTTAAATTAATTTATGTTTTAGTATTTTAATTCATTAATATTATTTTTATTATTGTTTGTTGTTATTATTATTATTCAAAGTTGTTGGAGTTATTTGAGATTCAAAGAAAATGATATAAAACTATGAAGAATCAATAGAGATAATTGGCAATAAATGTACTTCATAAATAAGTTTTTTGCTTTCTTGTTCATTCTAATTAATTTTTTATATTGTAGCAGTTCTTATTATTATCCATAAAATTTGAAGTCCTTAATTTTGATAGTTATAGTTGTAGGAACTTTCACTTACATATTAGATGTTTATTTTCTTTAGTTCGATATAGTTTAGTATTATTAGTGGCTAACTTTATTTCTTTCCTAGTTTTATGTCTGGGTGTATGTGTTTCATATTAAATATATTTTACATTAGATATATACTACAAATGATCTCTTGGCAAAATGACATTTGACAATTTAGACAGCTGATCAAAAAATTAAGACAGTCGGTCGAAAATTTTAGATAGTTAATTGAAAAATTTAGACAACTGATCGAATTTTTAGACATATACTATTTTGCAAAAAATTATAAAAAATAAGCCAAATTGCAAAGTCACTTAAAAAGAAAGCAACTCTCACCAATTTCTCATACTACATATTAAAACTAAAGTTATTTGATTTGGAAAAGTAACCACCTTGTATTATGATTTGTGTCGTTCATTATTCTTAGTTTTTAGTTATTTGGAGACTAAATTTAAAGAAAAATAAATTAAAATTAGGATTGTTATAAATGCTGTAACGCCCTACCGCCTTAGAGCCGTTACTATAAGTGAGTTTAAAACATGTAATTAACTCACTAATCGAAGTTTTAAGGCAAAAGTGTAATTAAACTAAAAAATAGAGTCATAAACCTTAAAAATTAATTCCATTTATTGAAAATCACAAAACGTTACACATTTGAGATTCCAAAATACTGTTTAGAAATATTTACAACTTAAAACACAATCAGAGTCGGCTAAGCGACAACATTTAGGTTTAGTACAATCATCTCCCAAAACTACCCCTAGCCGTGGCAGCCAGGCACGCCAAACATGTACGCGCTGCTTCACGCTGGCCGTACTCATGGTTGGTCGACTTTCCCCTTGCCTTTACCTGCACCACAGAGCACTCGTGAGCCAAAGCCCAGCAAGAAAACCCTCACAAGCAGATAACATATGCATATCCAACACTTAGCATATAAATAAACCATCATCAGGCTAACCACATACGACCATGTTGTCCCAGGCACTTTACCAGGCCCTGGGTTCGTGGTCCACACCGTGAGGATATCCCAGGTATCCTTTAGGGTCTCGTCTTGGCAACTCGCACTCCGCGTGCTAAACGATGCTCTCGTCCCCTTGCCGCACTCGGCCTTGCACTCCACGTGCTTAATGTCGTTCCCGACCCCATGCTGTTCTCGGCCTTGCCGATCTCGGTCTTCACCGTTCCCGGCCCTCGTCGTTCTCAGCTCTTGCCGATCATTCACACATATGCACACATAGCATAGTAAAGCAAATACTTAAACATGAATAAACTCAATTAGAGGGCTAAGCCCTGCAACACAATCATATAGGGTCGTGCCCTGCAACACAAGCTCTACGGGTATAGCGGTTTTCTTACCTGTGTCCCGAGCTTTCTAAGCACCGATGTCCCGAGCACAGTCCTCTAGTCCAAGCCTCGCTGAAACCCTAGTCACAACGCATTAATAATATTCATCCATCAAGTTCTAATCCATTAAATAACTTCGAGCCATCATTCTAATCTCCGGGACCTTGAATTCTATCAATCCGGGTGATAAAATCCATCCCGAGCCTTAACCTTTGAGTTCCCAAGCCTAAACACACTTTAAAGCCCAAAATTGCACTAAGAGCTGCGGCCCCATGAGGCCATGCCGCGGCCCGCACCCAAACCTGAGAGCCACTCCAAAACAGGGCAGGCACGCCGCGACCCTAGCTAGGGCATGCCGCGGCCCGCCCTTCTTCCAGGCCACCAAAATGCTTCGGAGGGCCGCGACTCAGCAAGAACAATGTCGCGGCCCGACCCTTCGAACCCAGAAAAATCCTCCATTTTTGCCACAGAAACCCATCCAATTAACCCCAAAATCAACCCAACAACTCAAGCTAATCATCACAAAGGTTATACTATGGATTCAACAACAAAACCCAACAAGAATTCAAGTTCAAAGCCTCATCAAACTCAAAGGCAATTCCTCACTCATCCACATGCAATATTACTCTAGAATTTCAGCTTAAAACCAGTATGATTCACCAAGATCAAAGCTTACCTTGAGCTGAGTTGAGTCTCTGAATTAGGTCCTTAAGCTTCAAGCTTCTAGCTCCCAAGATTTTCCAGCCCAATTCCTTAGTTTTGATTAGCTTCCACCAAAATTTCCCTTGCTAAGACTTAGAGAAAATAAAGAGAGAGAAGAGGAAATGCTTGGGTCGGTTTCTCCAAGTTTCTAAGTGTTTCCTGAATTCTGTTTTATTTAACTTAAGCTTCTAAGGTTACCTCAAAGCTCGGGGTGCCAAAAAACATCCCCGAGAGCAAAATGGTAAATTTCCCCCATATCCCCTCCTAAACATTCTAACCTCAAATATATCTCAAAGTATTTATTTCCATAACCCGAAAACCCCATAAAACATCTAATACCCGAGATACCCCTTGACTCGTCCCGAGTCAAATATTCAACCCCGTTGTGACTTTCTGGCTAACAGCTCCCAGGGAATGTCTCGGATCGTGCTACACAGATATATCACAATTATAACAATTATTACATTTATGCCCTCATCGGGCTAAAATTACAAACATGCCCCTAATATCCAAACGGGGCCCACATGCATATTTAATTAAGCTAAACATACATCTCTAATCACGTATTCACATATTATAGCAATAATTCACTTATTGCCCTCCAGGCACACTAATCAATGCCCTAAGCGTTATTAACAAATTTGGGTCGTTACACGTGCTCTTTTCAAAGTTTCTTAAGTGCGATGTTCTCGTAGTACGTGATCATTTTGTTGACATATGTGTTACTATATGAACCTTAGAGTACTCTTGATGGAGGATGTAAAATATCTTATTCTTTATAATATAGAGAAAAAATGGTTAAATAGTCTACCAATGGGTGATGTAAATTTATATTTTTTTTACCTAAATGAATAGAATTTTTTATATGTAGTGAAACATTATTCATCAAGCTATAAATATTTTATTATTTTTTTATAAACTTTTGTATATATATGAGTGTGATACTATTATATTTAATGATTTTATTTCTTAAAATGAATAAAATATTTAAAAAATATATAATATTTAAATGATGTAGAGAAAAAATAAAGAAGCTGATATATGGTATAATGTAAAAGTTTGAGGTAAATTATAAAAAAATATATTTTGGTGATATATTTTATAATATAGAGTAGAACACTCATAGAGTGCTCTTAAGCGAGCAACGTGAGTTTAGTGACTTGAATCTCATCGAGTAGCCTGTGACGATAATGATTAGCAACGAGAGATGCCCTACGACGATGTCTGATGGGGATGATCAACATAGATGACAGAGTGAGCAAGACATAGATGACAGAGCGAGCAAGGGCTGAAGAGATTGAGTTCTTGAGTTATATGGAAATGAGTATCGAGGTGAAATACTCGAGAGAACAAATACCAATTAGTCCAAGGATTAATAGGGATTATTTGTACAACAAAAAGTGAGAGTATTTAGGTCAATTATTACTTCAGTCAAATTTTAACACCAAATGTGGGTTTGGGATTATTATTTATCCCAAAGTCAGCCTTTATCCAACGTAACAAACGGGACCTTATAATTCAAATAATTGACTCTCTCTGCCTTTACACATTGGTTTATACCATTCTTCCAATTTGTTTCCTAGGAGCAAAATTTTCTTTTACACCAACAAATTTTAATTGAAAATTTAGTGGGCTTGGATTATTTGTCCCAATTCTATCCAACTTAACAAACGGGGTCTTATAATCCAAATAATTGGCTGTCTCTCTTTATCTATACACCTTGGTCTATCCCATTCTTCCCATTTGTTTCCTAGAAGTTGCAAATTTTCTCATTCAACCACTTCATACATGGTATACATAATTATAAGGATATTTAAGATTTTTTCCCATGAATTATGATCAATAAAATATTGTACTCTTTAATTTTTTTGGCCCTTTCGGTAAATTTTTTTTAAATAGTTTTCTTATTAAATAATAAAAAATTTAATAAAAATACCGAAAAACATGCTCGGTGAGTTAAAAAAATTTCAAACATATTTTTAATTTTTTTTAAATTTTAATTAAAATTTACCAAATTTTGAAAACACCATTTTCATACTTTTAATTTTTTTTTAAACCAATTTTTTTCTACCCTCTCAAGCTCGTGCACAGAGAGCTTTCTCAAGCTTCAATGGCTTCTTATAGGTCTCTCCAAATTTTCTTCAGGTACACCATCTCTTTCATGTCTCTCCCTCATATGATTTATTCTTCTTCTTCTTCTCAATCTCTTTTTCTGATTTTGTTTGGGATTAGGGTTTGTGATTTTCCTCCATTTTCTCTCTTGTCCAATATACTTGACACAAGGCTTGATTGTCATACCTTCTCTTTGCTCATTGCTCTCTGTGATTTGGCTCTCAACTCTCAGGTTTTGGCTGTTGTTGTCAAGGAACTCCGATCCGAGGTACTATATTCATTGATCCTTAGCTTTTTGAGTAGGCTTAAGTCTTCAAGAATTGATCCTTACCCCACTTCATGCCTTAACTTAATTACATCATAATCGCTTGTTTGGTCTATGGAATGCTAGTACTAGTATCGTGTAAAGTGGTAATTTGATTTCTCATTATAATCGAAACCCAAATTAGGAAAGGTGATGAACAAAGGTTAGGCTTAGGCTTTTACCCAGTTTAGCTAAGCTCAGTGTATTCTTTATTCACAGGTATATATTTCTTCTTTCTTTCTAGTTTGAACCTCTTTTGGATTCTTGATTTATGTTTTTTTTAATATTGTGTGGCATTTTATGAACTGGGTTTTCAGCTTGGTACATTTTCGTCTTCTTTTGAATTATTGAATCATGCTTTCTTTTCCTTTTTGGGACTTTCTTTTTCAAATTGTAATTCATTTGTGAATTGGGTTTTGAACTTTATGCATTTTTGTTGAGTTTTTGTTTTTAACTTGTTTAATTGATGAGAAAAGATGGGAAAAAAGGAAAGTGATGATCTTTAGGAGCCGTATTTGTCTTGGTGTTTTCTCTGCTTCCCATTGTCTCCCAAGTCCTTTGCATCTCAAGTTTAAGAGATGAACGTTTGAGATGAACTTGGTTTTGTAAATGGTTGGTTTTTCTGCATTTTCTTTTGGGAGTCTAAGACCATGATTGTATAAGCAAGTTTGTCTTTTAAATATGATTAATTTGACTTTCAAAACAATTACTGTTCTGCTTAACCAGCTTGATCTTTTAGTTCAACTTTCATTCTAGCTTTAGTGTAAAGTCTCTTCTCTTTTCAGTCCAATGTAATAATCATACTGTAAAAATTGCTCTATTCTTACTACTGAAATGAGATCTAACTTTGACACGAAGAGAAATTAGATCTTATGTTTTTCTTGACTTTGATTGACAGCACGAGCTCCTTGAAATTTTGTATTATATTTAGATTAGACAAGGGAAGATCAAATCTGAACCTTTAATAACTAAAGAAAAATATTATGTCTTTAGCCAAAAATGAAAGATACTGTGCTGCTGGAATTTCTACACGGTGATTTTGGAATTAATTAGAATAAGTTTGGAATTTATGATGTGGATTTATGAATGTGGAGTTGTTCTAAAACTTTTGCTGCATGTACTTTATCTTTTGGTGGATGCATACAAGATAAATTTTATTTGACTGGACGACTTGTTTTGCTTATTTTGTTTTATGGTTTGACTTTGACTTTGAGTGTTTATATATTTTTATATATTGAATGTAAAATTTAAAAGTTTTTTCTATTATCAGGATAAAATGTCTTTAAACGTTGCTCGGTTCAACAAGGATAATTTACTGGACGATTCAGATGATGAGTTTGGAGAGATTTTGCTATATTTTGCTTGCGAGGAATATAATCAATTATATCTATCTAAGCAACCTTTGATTAGTGCTCAAAAGATGTCATTTTATCAAGTTTAAGTTCAAATTAAATTAAGTTTTAAATAATATTTTCTTGACTTTATTATGATATATTCTTTAAATGGAAAATATTAGTTTTAATTTAATTTAAAAATATTTTATATGAATTATAATGCATTTGAGTCTAATTAAAAGAAAAAATATAGAAAAGAATTAAACTTGAAAAATGAGTGCTAAAAATTATATTATTGTAGTAACTTCCTTTTCTTTGTTCCATTTGAGGCCCAATGGAGGCCCACGGTCCAGCAGCCCGCAGCCAAGCCTCAACCGAGCCGAGCCGCGCCGCCACGCCACCGAGCCGAGCCGCCTGCCGCCTGACCTCTGCGCCTGCCGTCTGACGCCTGCAGCGCCTGCCACCTGACAGCGCCGCCTGCCACGCTGCTGCGCCTGACGCGTGTGTCAGCAGCTCCCTCTCCCAACAAATTTCGGCCCAAATTCCCCCCAGCTGCTACAGTGCTCCCAGCCCAATATTCCAAGCACTTTGGGCCTCGCAAAACTCCTATTTTGAGCTTAAAACTCATCTTTTTGTGGTATTTTAGAAAAAGAACATTTTGACCATACACCAATATAGCTAGGGTAATGTTAATAATAAGATTTGATTTTTCAAAATCATATTTTATTATTAATATTGCAGATTTATTTTGTAAACCCCATTTTGTTGTTTAATTTCTTTTTAGTCCTTTTCCCCATCTATAAATAGGGACACTTTCTTCACATTTGGTATGTAATTTTGAGAGTAGTGAAACTATAGCAAAATTTCCTCTCACTTTCTTCTCATATTTTCTTCTTAGAATTTTGTGAGAATCATGAGCATAATGGCCTAATCTTCCTAGGAAGGTTAGGGATGATTCCATATGCAAGTGATATTATTTTGCTACTTTGATTTACTATGTTCTTAATGTAATATATTTGAGTTATTTATGTTCTTTCATCTCTATCTTTATTTACTTATGCTAATAGTATATAGGATTAGTCATGCTCTTTCTATGTGCTTCTAATTAGTAAAAGTAATATTGATACATAATTTTTTGTCTAATCTTCTATTACATTATTGCCCTTGGGTATTTTGTCATTTTTAGATTTTTCATAAGATTAACATTGTGCTTTTAAAGTAAAGAACTTTATAACTCAAATGAACTTTTGTTAGAAAAAACTATGGACTTTAATGTTAGATTTTCCAAGTAAATGTTGGGATATGAACTATTTACTTGTGTATTTTTAAATCAAGTAACCAAGTAACTAAGCAAGCATATGGATGATTCTTGAAACCCTTCCATTTCTCAAACTCTTGATTACATCTTACATTTATCTCACCTATCTCACTTTATCATTTCATCAAAAAATACAATATCAAAATCTCAAACCTCTTTCCATTTACAATTTTATTTATTTCTTGTTACTAACTTTTTGTGTTATTTTCTACTAATCTTTTGATTTAGGTTACCTCCTTGTGGATCGACCGCCTGATTATACTACAACCACCGCTTAGTGGTTGTCACATTTTGGGCGTTAAACAAATTTTGGCGCCGTTGCTGGGGAGGTAATTTTCAAAATTTTAGTGAAATTTTTACAAAAATATTAGTAACTTTATTTGTGTTTTTGTTAGAATAAATATTGTGTTAGTATAGTTTTTATTATTTACTAATTTTTAATTAATTATTATTATAACAAAAATAAAAAGAAAAAAAAACAATCATAAAAAAAAAATTTCCTTTAGTTATATATATATATATATCTTTTCTTTTCTTTTCTTTTTTTTTTCTATCCTTTTTTTTTTCGGTAAAAATATATATATATTTATACATATCTATATAAAAAAAAA
The DNA here is from genome assembly GCF_963169125.1 of Humulus lupulus. Lineage (NCBI taxonomy): Eukaryota > Viridiplantae > Streptophyta > Magnoliopsida > Rosales > Cannabaceae > Humulus > Humulus lupulus. The sequence goes on from NC_084800.1 coordinate 65,386,437, forward strand.
AAAAAAGCAACAACGGAAAAAACAGAAAAAAAAAAAAAAAAAAATATATTCTTATTTTTATTTCCTTGTTTCCTTTTCCATTTTTCTTCTTTTTTTCCATATATACTTATATAATTTTTTTTTCTTACTCAATTTTTCTTTTTTTATTTCTATTCTATTTTTTTTGTTTAATACATATTTGAAAAAAAAAATAGATTAAACTTGCTATTTTCTCTTCACTTTAATTTTATTTTCTTTATTTTATTGTGTTTTGTGTTTTTTTTTATTATTTTGTTACTTAGTTTAGGTTTCTCTTCTCCTTTGCCATAGTTTTCCTTAGAATTTAGGTTTTTTTTAAAAAAAAAAAACATAAAATTGCATAAAATTGTTCATAAAATTTCGATCATAAAACTCTTAGTATTAGAAACAATTGTGTAATATTACAAATGGTAGAAACCGATATTGTTCTGTCTAGAAAGATTGGTTGTTAAATAAGGTTTGTGATAGCGTTACCCTCCACACTTACCTGGGAACCTCGGGGAGTTCTGTCTAGGCAAGTGTGGGCCTAAAGCGGTACCTTGGCAACCTTCCCAATCGGCCTGGGAACATTTCGAGCATCTATCTTTGCACTATTACATTGTTGAACTTATTACTATAAGAAAACCAAGCTTGTTTTGTCAAAATAAGCAATTTCACTTTGCTTAAAGGTTGTTTGGTCGAAAAGGTTGGCTTGTGATCCACCATACTTACTTAGTAACCTCGGGGAGTTCTAGTAAGGCGTTGGAGATCATCTGAAAACCTCCAATTCTACCTGGGAACAAGTTTAACAAAAAAAAAAAAAAAAAAAAATCAATAAAAAAAAATCAAAAAAAAAAAAGGGGAAAAGATAAACATAAAATACATCTAATTTTGATTTCCGAGAGTGGATGAATCATCACGAAACTTCCAGTGACACTTCTTCCAATTCATCTGCCACTCCTACCGGAACTCCTTCCACCAATCCTGCTTCTCCACAAACTTTCGCTGATAATAATCCATTCGCAATGGCTCGCAATGATGACATCCAACCAATAACTCTCAATGACTACCTCCACCCTACTCGCACTTCCACGCCTTCATGCATTATCTTCCCTCCTAATATGCCTGCATTAGACTTTAAACCTGGCATGATTCAACTCTTGCCTACATTTCATGGAATGGAAAACGAAAGCCCATACGTGCATATCAGAGAATTCGAGGAGGTGGTAGCCACGTTCTATAACCGAGCCGACAATGCCGATGCTGTGCGACTGAAGTTCTTCCCTTTCTCCTTGAAGGACAAAGCCAAAAGCTGGTTGTACTCTTTGAGACCTAGGTCGATTGGAACATGGGAGGAGATGACTAAATCTTTCTTTCTGAAACACTTCCCTAGCCATAAGACCAACAGTCTGAAACGACAGATTTCCACATTTTCCCAAAAAGACAATGAAACGTTCTATCAAGTCTGGGAAAGATTCAAAGATCTGTTAAATCAGTGCCCGCACCATGGCTATGAGAACTGGCGCTTGGTCAGTTACTTCTATGAAGGCCTCATGAGTCGTGAGCGCCAGTTTGTAGAGATGCTATGCAATGGTGAATTCCTCGAAAAAGAGCCAGACGATGCTCTTGAATATCTCGAAGAAACTGCAAAAAAGTCTCACACCTGGACTGGTCCAAGTGCTACTGACAGCACCAACCGACACAAACCATCTGGGATCTATCAACTTCGAGAAGAGGATAGTATTAAGGCCCAACTCGAAGCTTTGAAAAAGCAGTTTGAGGTCTTAATGACGAAAAATGGGCAAAAGTCACACATGGTCGCTCAAGCGGAACCGCAAGAACCTTGCTTTGTTTGTGGAGGGACGGAGCACTTAGCTAAGGACTACTTAGCTTTGAATGAAATGAGGGGGGTTTATGAGGAGCAATGCAATGCCTTAGGGGCATATAACAAGCCATTCTCCCATACGTACAACCCTGGTTGGAGAAACCACCCAAATTTCAGTTGGAGAGATTCCAACCAAGCTCAATCGTCTGGAGGCCAATGGAGAAATGAGCAACAAGTTCAACCATCAAAGGCGTATTCTGCACCTCATTACAATGCTCATCCACAACGAAATTCTCTCGAGAATACTCTTCAAGCATTCATGGAGGAACAATCCAAACTGAATCGCCAAATGATGGAAGAAATCAAGGAAATGAAATGTCAATTCTCAAAATTGACTGAATCCTTGGCCATTCCTGAAAAAGGCAAACTTCCTTCCCAACCGAAATTCAATGTTCAAGGCCAACACATGGCCCAATCTTCAAATTCAAATGATCAAAACGTCAAGGAAGTGAATGCCATCACAACGAGAAGCGGTAAAACCTTGTCAGACCCACCCCTTAAATCCAACTCTCCCAGTATTCCAAAAGTCATTTCCGAAAATCCACCAGTCAATGCCACCCCAAAGGTACCATTCCCCCAGGCTTTGAAACCTGTTGGGAAACTTCCTGATAACCGAGCTGAACTCCTTGAGCACTTGACACAAGTGAAGATTAATCTTCCTTTGCTTCACATCATTAAACAAGTGCCCGCTTATGCCAAAATCATCAAGGATCTTTGTACTGCAAAAAGGAAGCACCATGTCAAGAAGACTGCGTTCTTGACCGAGCAAGTGAGTGCGGTGATTGAACAAAAGACACCGCCAAAATACAAAGATCCCGGTTGTCCCACCATTTCTTGCCAAATTGGGACCCATGAAGTCAGCCAAGCCTTACTTGATCTTGGCGCGAGTGTCAATCTCATGCCTTATTCTGTATACTCGCAACTCGGTCTTGGAGAAATGAAGCCAACATCTGTTGTACTACAGCTTGCTGATCGTTCCACCAAAAAGCCTAGGGGTATCGTTAAGGATGTATTGGTTCAAATTGAAAAATTCTATTACCCCGTGGATTTTCTTATTCTTGATACCCAATCTGTGGTAAACATGGAGTCTAAAATTCCTATTATCCTCGGAAGACCATTCCTTGCTACAGCAAATGCTTTGATCAATTGTCAGAATGGTCTAATGAAGATATCGTTTGGAAACATGACTCTTGAAGTCAATATTTTCCACATCGGGAAACAACCCCGAGAAGATGATGAATGCTACCAAACATTCATGATTGACTCTTTAATTCCTGAGGAGGTTCAATTGCGCAACAACTTTGATAATCTTGATGAACTCCTCCTTCTGTCCGACAACGAAAGTCCGAGCTCTATTGAGTCTACTCTTGCAATATCAGATCGCATAGACTCACGCAATAGAAGGACTCATTTTTGGCAACCTCGCTTTGAAGAGCTACCTCGCGAGAGGGCACAGCCGAAAACTTCAGCCGAAGAGGTTCCAACTGTTCAATTGACCCAACTTCCCGAAGGTTTGAAACATGCCTTCTTGGGAGACGGTGAAACCTTTCCAGTTATCATCTCATCCAACCTTCAAAATTCTCAAGAATTGCAGTTACTCGAGCTACTGCGAACGCATAAATCTGCAATAGGTTGGACGCTTGTTGACATCAAAGGTATTAGCCCTTTAATTTGTTCCCATCGAATCAATCTAGAGGACGAAGCCATCCCTCGAAGAGACCCTCAGCGGCGACTGAACCCCACGATGAAGGAAGTTGTAAAAAATGAAGTTTTGAAATTGCTAGACGCTGGTATTATTTACCCGGTAGCCGATAGCAAATGGGTCAGTCCTACTCAAGTCGTGCCCAAGAAATCTGGTGTCACCGTTATCCAAAACGAAAAAGGGGTCCTTGTCCCCACAAGAATGGTGATGGGGTGGCGCATGTGCATTGATTATAGAAAATTGAATGCCGCCTCCCGCAAAGATCATTTTCCACTCCCATTCATTGATCAAATTCTTGAACGTGTAGCTGGTCATCCTTTCTATTGCTTTCTTGATGGCTATTCTGGCTATTATCAAATTGAGATTGCATTGGAGGATCAAGATAAGACCACTTTCACTTGTCCCTTTGGCACATTTGCTTTTCGGCGTATGCCATTTGGCTTGTGTAATGCACCAGCTACTTTCCAAAGATGCATGATGAACATCTTTAGTGACATGATTGAAAAATCAATGGAAGTATTCATGGATGACCTAACCGTTTTTGGAAACTCCTTTGAGACATGTCTTCTTCATCTTGAAGCTGTTTTAAAACGATGCATCGAGAAGGGACTTGTCCTCAATTGGGAGAAATGCCACTTCATGGTATCTTCTGGCATAGTCTTAGGTCACATTGTTTCTGAAAAAGGTATTGAGGTTGATCAATCCAAAGTCGACCTTATCTCCAACCTGCCGACTCCTAAGACTGTCAAAGACGTTAGGTCATTTCTTGGTCATGCTGGTTTCTATAGGAGGTTCATACACAATTTTTCAATGATTGCTCGTCCGCTGAGCAACCTCCTAGCCAAAGATGTCACCTTTGAGTGGACACCTAAGTGTGAGGAATCATTCCGAGCACTTGTCAATTCGCTCACTTCCGCTCCCATCATTCAGTCACCCGATTGGAGTCTTCCTTTTGAGATCATGTGTGACGCCAGCAACTTTGCTGTGGGAGCTGTGCTAGGACAACGAAGGGAAGGGAAACCCTTTGTTGTCTATTATGCAAGCCGAACTCTCAATAGTGCTCAAATGAACTATTCCACTACTGAAAAAGAGTTGCTTGCCGTTGTCTTTGCCCTTGACAAATTCCGATCTTATTTGATTGGATCGCCTATTACGATCTTCACAGATCATTCCGCCCTTAAGTATCTCCTTTCCAAAAAGGATGCTAAGGCGCGATTAATACGGTAGATCCTTCTCCTGCAAGAATTTGACATAACGATCAAAGACAAGAAAGGTGTTGAAAATGTCGTCGCGGACCATTTGTCCCGACTTGAATTCAGCGATCCCGCTGACGGTCCACCTATTCATGATGATTTCCCCGATGAACAATTGCTTTCTGTTGCTAAGTTGCCGTGGTACGCTCACATTGTAAACTACTTAGTAACAGGTGAACTCCCATCTGAATGGAGTTCACAAGACAAACGCAAATTTCTGGTCGAGGTGCGCAATTTCTTTTGGGATGATCCCTACTTATTCAAGTATTGCCCTGACCAAATCATGCGAAGATGCATCCATGATGATGAGGTGTCTAGTGTGCTGAATTTTTGCCACAATGATGCTTGTGGTGGTCACTTCTCTGTGAAGAAAACCGCTGCAAAAATCTTACAATGCGGCCTTTACTGGCCCACCTTGTTCAAAGACACCAATGATTTTTGTCGTTCTTGTGTAAGGTGCCAAAAGTTAGGATCCTTATCCCGTCGGCACATGATGCCCTTGAACCCAATTCTTGTCATCGAAATATTTGATTGTTGGGGGATAGACTTTATGGGACCGTTTCCACCTTCTTTTGGCTACCTTTACATTCTTCTCGCTGTGGATTATGTTTCCAAATGGGTCGAGGCTGTACCATGTCGAACCAATGATAACGCTACAGTTGTCAAATTCTTGAAAGAAAATGTGTTATCAAGGTTCGGTACCCCTCGCGCTATCATCAGTGATCAAGGCACTCATTTTTGCAACCGATCCTTTGAGGCTCTTATGCGCAAGTACGGTGTACTTCATAAAGTTGCAAATGCCTATCATCCACAAACCAATGGTCAAGCCGAGTTAGCCAATAGGGAGATAAAACACATTCTGGAAAAGACGGTAAATCCCGACCGCAAAGATTGGTCTACACGACTTCTAGACGCTCTTTGGGCATACCGCACTGCTTTCAAGTCCCCTCTTGGGATGTCTCCCTATCGGCTTGTCTTTGGAAAAGCCTGTCATTTACCTGTCGAGCTCGAGCATAAAGCATACTGGGCTATCAAAGCCCTAAAATTTGATCTAAATGCCGCAGGTATCAATCGCAAACTCCAGTTGTCCGAAATTGAGGAGTTGAGAAACGATGCATATGACAATTCCAGGATTTATAAGGAAAAATTGAAAATCGCTCACGACAAACAAATCCTGCGAAAACACTTTGAGCCAAATCAAAAAGTGCATCTGTACGACTCTCGCTTGCACTTGCATCCCGGTAAACTGCGATCGCGATGGACTGGTCCATTTGTAGTGAAGCAAGTATTTCCCAATGGTTCGGTGGAGGTCGAGGACCCAACCGATGGGAGAATTTTTCGCGTCAATGGCCAAAGACTGAAGCATTACATTGAGAGTGTGAGTCGTGTTGAAGAGGTCCTTCTTAAGGACCCAATCTATACACTCTGACGTTCTGAATGGTTTGTTGTTGTTCTTTTTATTTTTATTTTTCCCTAGCTTTATTTTCTGTCTTTCTTTTATTTTTGTATGCTTTTCGTTCTTGTATTTTGTTTTGGGGTTTTGTTACCAGGCTATTTTCGCTCTCACCTCATGGACATGGTCATCATCCAGGTGTTCTCTTTCTTTATCTTTTTCATTGCTTATTCATTTTGACATTGAGGACACTGTCTGATTTTTGGTTGGGGGTGGTGAACATGCATTGGCTTTCATTTGTAAAATCTTATTGTTACGTCATTAGCAGTCATTTGGGAAACATTATTGTCTTGTTGAATTTTTAAGTCAAATTTTCTCAAAATTATCCAAGCATGAGTATAATTTGTTGGTTTGAGTCAGTTTTTACTATGTTTAGCTATTAAGAAGTGATTTTCAGAGTTATTTTGTGCACTTTCCAAACATATGATAAATAAATTGGTTGTTAACATAAATAGTTGAGAGAAATTTCAAGTTTAAAGTTTTTCATTTCTTGGTGAGTTGTGAGAGTTGAGAAAACAACTTTTTGAACTTTTATTGATCATTTGAGTTGGTAAAGTCACATATTTGGAATTTAAGACATGACATTTACTAGAGGGATATCTTTCATTTAAGAAAAGTCTTTGTAATAAATTTGTGTTTATTTATTGTATTGTATTTGTAATTTCCTTTTTATTTTTGTGTTGTCTCTTGTCAAAAAAAAAAAAAAACAAAACAAAAAAAACAAAACAAAAAAAATAATGGAAAAAAAAATTAAAAAAAAAAAAAAATAGAAAAAGAAAAAAAAAATGAAAAAAAAAAGAGAACAAGAGCAACACTTCTTTCTATTACTTTGTAGTTGTTGAAAAAAAAAAAATAATAATAATAAAAATAAATAAATAAAAAAAAAAATTATTATCATTATAGTTCACTTTCTTATTTATCATTGTTAGTTAGTTGTCATTTTACTCTTAGAGCCTTCTCATGTAAATCCCAAAGGTTGTTTGTCATTTGAATTCCAATAAGTTGATTTGCCTATCTTGTGATCGATATTTGTTCAAATTGCTTGTCCTAAAAAGTTTATCTTTTCTCATTTGAGCGTAAACTGTTACATTTCCAACTCCAAGAGTGTAATCCTTCCCATACAATACTTTCAATGCCCGTGAGGAATTTGGAGTTGAGATCTTTATACTTTTGAGATTTTTCGATACTATTTGTGTTATGACTTGTGAGAAAAAGAATATGGTTTGGTGCACACACACACAACTCTGAAATCGCAACTATAGTAGCTTAGATAGTAATTTCTGACTTCTTGCTGATAATTTGAAAATGCTTAGATGATTTTGCTTGGTTTGACTTGATTATTCAACTTGACAATTTTCTTTTTTGCTTGAACTGCTAGGGACTAGCAATAAGCTGGTTGGGGGTTGTGATTAGTGCTCAAAAGATGTCATTTTATCAAGTTTAAGTTCAAATTAAATTAAGTTTTAAATAATATTTTCTTGAATTTATTATGATATATTCTTTAAATGGAAAATATTAGTTTTAATTTAATTTAAAAATATTTTATATGAATTATAATGCATTTGAGTCTAATTAAAAGAAAAAATATAGAAAAGAATTAAACTTGAAAAATGAGTGCTAAAAATTATATTATTGTAGTAACTTCCTTTTCTTTGTTCCATTTGAGGCCCAATGGAGGCCCACGGTCCAGCAGCCCGCAGCCAAGCCTCAACCGAGCCGAGCCGCGCCGCCACGCCACCGAGCCGAGCCGCCTGCCGCCTGACCTCTGCGCCTGCCGTCTGACGCCTGCAGCGCCTGCCACCTGACAGCGCCGCCTGCCACGCTGCTGCGCCTGATGCGTGTGTCAGCAGCTCCCTCTCCCAACAAATTTCGGCCCAAATTCCCCCCAGCTGCTACGGTGCTCCCAGCCCAATATTTCAAGCACTTTGGGCCTCGCAAAACTCCTATTTTGAGCTTAAAACTCATCTTTTTGTGGTATTTTAGAAAAAGAACATTTTGACCATACACCAAAATAGCTAGGGTAATGTTAATAATAAGATTTGATTTTTCAAAATCATATTTTATTATTAATATTGCAGATTTATTTTGTAAACCCCATTTTGTTGTTTAATTTCTTTTTAGTCCTTTTCCCCATCTATAAATAGGGACACTTTCTTCACATTTGGTATGTAATTTTGAGAGTAGTGAAACTATAGCAAAATTTCCTCTCACTTTCTTCTCATATTTTCTTCTTAGAATTTTGTGAGAATCATGAGCATAATGGCCTAATCTTCCTAGGAAGGTTAGGGATGATTCCATATGCAAGTGATGTTATTTTGCTACTTTGATTTACTATGTTCTTAATGTAATATATTTGAGTTATTTATGTTCTTTCATCTCTATCTTTATTTACTTATGCTAATAGTATATAGGATTAGTCATGCTCTTTCTATGTGCTTCTAATTAGTAAAAGTAATATTGATACATAATTTTATGTCTAATCTTCTATTACATTATTGCCCTTGGGTATTTTGTCATTTTTAGATTTTTCATAAGATTAACATTGTGCTTTTAAAGTAAAGAACTTTATAACTCAAATGAACTTTTGTTAGAAAAAACTATGGACTTTAATGTTAGATTTTCCAAGTAAATGTTGGGATATGAACTATTTACTTGTGTATTTTTAAATCAAGTAACCAAGTAACTAAGCAAGCATATGGATGATTCTTGAAACCCTTCCATTTCTCAAACTCTTGATTACATCTTACATTTATCTCACCTATCTCACTTTATCATTTCATCAAAAAATACAATATCAAAATCTCAAACCTCTTTCCATTTACAATTTTATTTATTTCTTGTTACTAACTTTTTGTGTTATTTTCTACTAATCTTTTGATTTAGGTTACCTCCTTGTGGATCGACCGCCTGATTATACTACAACCACCGCTTAGTGGTTGTCACATTTTGGGCGTTAAACAACCTTGTAGAAATTCAGCTCTTTCAGGCCATGAATACGTTATGGAAGTATTGCACGGGCATTGGAGTAGGTGTTATGATTTGTTCAACATGAACAAAGATGTTTTTAAACTATTTTGTGGTGTTCTAAAAGAAATTTTTTTATTGAAGAACTCACAAAATCTGTCTGTTGAAGAACAAGTGGCTATGTTCTTATTTGTGATTAGACATAATGAACGACATTGTGTGGTTGCTGAACGATTTCAGCACTCCATCTCAACCATATCTCATTATTTTAGGAAGGTTTTGAAGGCAATATGTCGTCTATCCAAATAACTAATTACTCCACCTTCATTTGATGTAACTTCTCCACAAATTCGATTCGATCCAAGATACTATCCATTTTTTAAGGTACAAAAATTTGAATTATTTTTTTTCCTTTATTTCAATATTCAATAAAAAAATCTAATAATTTATTTTGTATTTTAGAATTGTGTTGGAGCTATAGATGGGACTCATATTTCTGCGCATGTTCCAATTGATGAACAAATACCATATCTGTAACGCCCCAACTCCAGGGACCGCTACAGTGCACATTGCAAACAGTGCTAAACTCGCTAATCGAGTCGTTTGGCCATAAACGTGTGACTAAGTATGATTAGCGGTTTAAGGTTTAAAAACTTGGGTTAAGATAAAACGTTTTACTAGAACGTTTACTGTATACATTGGGATCCCAAAAACATAATTTCAGAGTTTATTACAAGAAAGTGTTTACAACAGGCCGTTCTAAGCGGCAAAACAGGGTTCATCCCTAGTTCCACTTTCAAACCTCGCCCAAGTATTGGTCGAGCAGCTGCATATGTACACGTCATCACCTAAGCTCTCCAACTCAAGGATGGTCCAGCTTCCTTTTGCCTTTACCTGCACCACAAAGCACCCGTGAGCCGAAGCCCAGCAAGAAAACTCATATGCTCATAAACAGTCATATCATGATTTCAAGTCATATCTGGCATGCCTACATTCATAGCTCTATTCAGCATGCAAATGTATTCAAACAGATGCTGGGGTATCCAGGATAAGAAATCCTGGCCTTCTGATTGGAGGACTATCAAGTCAATCCTAATCAGATGAGTGACTGCCAAAAAAGTCACTAACCAAATGGAAGAGTGGCTGCTAGGTTAGCCACTAGCCTTCAAGCGCTTATGATATTCATCAAATGAGTGTCGCAACACTTGAGGTTCTGATAAACCACGCTGAGTGACCGACAAGCGAGTCACTAATTCAAATGGAAGGGTGGCTGTTGGGTAAGCCTCTAACCTTCAATAGGTTCTGGTAACCATACTGAGTGACTGCCATGCAAGTCACTAATTCAAATGGAAGGGTGGATGTTGGGTAAGCCTCTAACCTTCAATAGGTTCTGGTAAACCTTACTGAGTGACTGCCATGCAAGTCACTAATTCAAATGGAAGGGTGGCTGTTGGGTAAGCCTCTAACCTTCAATAGGTTCTGGTAAACCTTACTGAGTGACTGACAAGCACGTCACTAATTCAAATGGGAGAGTGGCTGCTGAGTAAGCCACTAGCCTCCAAGCGCTTATTTCATTCATCGACCCTCGGGGTCGGTCTGGCATTAATGCTCTTTGAGTCATTCAATGCTGATAGTCAAATAGACCTCATCTTTGATGGCTTGCGTGATACACGCTAAGACCATTCTGACTAATTAGTCAGTACCGTGCACAGGTAAGCAATGCTATCAGTGTGTATCATATGCCAATTATCCAAGAATAGGGCATTAAGCATGCTTACTAAACAGTTGCTAGCATAATTATGATCATGCACAAACTCAGAGACTCAAGCTCTGACCAATCTCATACTCATCATTCATGGCATGCCCTAATCACATGTTTCTCGTGCATCACATTTAATCATCCTGCATGCCTCAACAATAATCATATGCAAATGGGCAAGATTGCCAAGCATTCGTTAGGCCATCAATGTTTACATTTAAACATTCAACATGCATCAATCATAACCATGCATGTCACATATGGGGTGCAGTTTTCTTACCTTTGGTCCAAGCACAGGTTACCAACAAATGAGCCACAAGCACGATCCTGATCCAAGCCTCTAGTGTTAACCTAGTCACAACCACAAATGGTGACCCAATGAGTTCAAGTTCTAAAACCAACCCTTGAACTAAAACTTAGCCTCCAAGACATCAATCCTCACTAATCCGGGTAGTAGGAATGATCCCGAGGCCCAAAACCATGTTTCCGAGGTCAAAACGAGCAAACGGGGTGAAAACAGGGCAAGGGCTGCGGCCCTAGCACCTTGGGCCGCGGCCCCCAGGGTTCTCTGAGGCTAGGGCCGCGGCGCCCTCCATCAAGGCCAAATCCTGACACCTGCTTCTTCGAGCAAGGGCCGCGGCGCCCAAGAACAGGGCCGCGGCCCAACTTCGGGGCAGCCATTTTTCCTTCGTTTTAACCTTTTAAAACCTCCCAAAAACATGTCTAAACATTCCCAAATCATCAAATCAAAGTTCCCAAACTCCCCAATGGTCCAAAACCACCAAAACCCGAGGTTCAAACAAACTAAAAACTCAACGATTCACAAAGTCCAATTCAAGCTTAAAAACTTTTAAAAACTTAAAACTTAAACTTGAATTACCTCCGATTGAGTTGTTTCCAACTAAATCCTTCGACTAATAAGCTTCTAATCTTCCTTAGTATTGCTATGCCTCTATCCTCGCTTGATTCCGAGTCCTAGAACTCAAGTTATCTTCGAAAATGCGATCGGGAACGAAAAGGGAACTTTAGGGAGAGAGAACGTACAGAACGTTTCTTTTCTTCTTAAAAGGTTACTTCAAGCTTAAGTAGCTTCCAATAAAACCTAATGCTCGGGGTCCCGAAAACACCCCCGGGGACATTATAGTCAAAACTTCCAGAATTTCCCCCTGGTCTTACTAACTCTCAATTTATCACCAAATGTTAATTCCCATTACCCAATAACCCGGTAATGCTCTAAATACCCCTTGACTTACTCCAAGTCAAGCTTAAATCCCGTTGTGACTTTCCCACTAGCTTACCTCCTAGGATCGTCTTGTGCTGGGTAACCCTGGCATAACCAGATAACAACAAAGCACCACGCCCATTTCACATATATGCCAAAAATGCCCGAAATGGCCAAAATATGAAAATCACCCAATTAATCACAAATGGGTTCACATGCATATTTAATACACCCAAACATGCATATTATCATTAAATAGCATAGTACAGCAATTATGGCCCTCCCGGCCTCCTAATCAAGGTCCTAGACCTTATTAGGAAATTTGGGGCATTACAATATCGAGGTCGAAAAGTGGATACAACTCATAACGTTATGTGTGTATGTTCATTTGACATGAAGTTCACATACGTTGTCCCTGGATGGGAAGGATCAGCTAATGATGCATAGATTCTTCTAGAATGTGCCACATACCCAGATTATGGATTTCCAATGCCGCCCCAAGGTAAGTATTTATCAAACTTATTATGTTGATTGACATTATTTTATATTAAATATCTATAAGTAAAAACTAACATGAATTATCATTGGATCAGGAAAATATTATCTTGTTGATTCTGGCTATACAAACATGCCTGGTTTTCTTTCGCCATACCGAGGGGAAATGTATCATTTGGGCCAGTACACAGATCTTAATCCCATAGGAAAAAAAGAGCTTTTCAATTATTGACACTCTTCCTTGAGAAATGTCATTGAGCGGTGTTTCAGCGTGTTGAAGGCCCATTTTCCAATCCTAAAGCAAATGCCTTCATATGACCTAAGAATACAAAAGTACATTGTCATTGCTTGCTGTGGGATTCACAATTTTATAAGGACAAATGCAGAAGCAGATGTATATTTTGATGGAGGTGAAGGAAATTCTGAAGTACAGGCCACTACTTTACAAAGCACGAATGGAACTTTGACTGATAGTGTAGGGTTCAGTATTTCTAGAACTCATATACATGAAATGACTCATATTCGTGATGAAATTATTGACCATATATGGAGATCTAGTTGACGATAGTGAGATTGAGTAAATACATTAGTTGATTGTTATGACTCGTTTAATGCTTTACTTTAAGTTTGGACAATTATCAGTTCATACGTTTTTATTTTACTATGTAGACTTTATTAATTTTGTGTTATCTCATGGATAGATATTAAGTTTTGAAATTTGAGATTATTTGGATATTATTAATTTGATCTTTTTTTTTTCTATAATTTCCTTATTTTTTATTTTAAAATAATAAATAGTGGTCATAAAAAAATATTTTTATTTTTTAGTTTAGAAAATGAAAATAAAAAATAAAAAATAAAATTTCAAAAAAAAAATGTTTACCAAACATGTTTTTTATTTTTTAAACAAAAACTAAAAATAAAAGTTACCAAACACATTTTTATTTTTATTTTAAAAAAATAGAAAACAAAAATGGTTACCAAACGCATTTTTATTTTATAAAAATAAAAAAACATAAAACAAAAATATATTTTTATTTTTGAGTTTAAAAATTTTAAAATAAAATTTTTATCAAATGCAACCTTTAAGTAGTTAAAAATTACTTCCAAACTATTTAAAGTGTTGTGAACTCTTTAATTTTTTTAAGTAGTTAAAAATTACTCTCAAACTATTTAAAGTGTTGTGAAGTGTGACTCCTACTAAGTTTTATCATAATAGATTGCTCACTTATTATTGCTTATTTTAATAAATTCTTAAATAATTAATTAAATAAAGTTTTTAAATATTTAAAAAATAAACTAAAACTCATCTAAATTTTTTGTTTAGAAATATTAAATTATTTATTTTTAATAATGATGGAATTAATAAAGTTTAAATTAGATTAGTTTAAGTTTTTTTTTTTAAATTGATAATTTTTTCTCACTCAACCCCCTCATACATAATATACATAATTACAAATAACAAGCTGTAAGTGTTATTTTTGTCATGCATTATTTTTCATGTTCAGACATTGTTTTCATGTTATAACACTGAAAGTCTAGTAGCACGTGATTTCTATTTTCAGCACATGACTTGCTTAGTTGGTTTTCTATTTTTAGCCCTGGTATATATATTCGTTCTTTCCGTGTTTCCCTCACTTTTTTTAGCAGCTAAAAAGTGTCTTCTCCAAGAAACACTCTCTGTAAAAGGTCTGAAGCTCTTGATGCTTAATTGTTCATTGCCCATGGCATTTTGGTGATTCCTCACCATTTATCTCAAGTTTTCTGGTGTAAACCTTGAAGGTGTAAGCTCTACATCACTATGGCTGCTTCTTGGAATGACGACTGGCTCTACAAACCAACACGAGTCTTTCCAGCATGCTTTGTCCTCACTCGCACGCTTCCTGGGAAAATTTCCCAGGAGATCACCCATCTTGAGATTACTCCAGGTCAAGCACGCTTAACTTTGGAGTTCCCAAGTGATGGGCTACTAAAAAGAAGATGCATCTTGTTGATATAGATAGTACCCATCAATCCATTTAAGCCCTCTTCAACTATGTAGTCCCATACCTACACAGTCTTAGAATCATCACACTTGACCTTCCCGAGGCGGTGTGGGATTGCACAGCTTTACCCGGTCTTTCCCCTTACGGATCACGGGATTCTGACTGTCACAATTACCCCCCTTACGGGTCCGACGTCCCTGTCGGCCACACTTCCAGCTGGGTCAAGGCTCTGATACCATTTCCTATAGACTACCAGTTCTCCTGTTGGCAACAAAGTCTAAAATCCCCTAGCATACACACCAATAGGTCTACAAAGCTAGTCTATCACTCTAGCAGATACAAATGAATGGGTAGCCCCTGAATCAAACAATGCAGTATACAAAGAACCAGCACTAGAGATCTGACCTGTCACAACTGAGGGACTAGCCTCCGCTTCAGTCTGAGTCAAGGTAAATACCCTGGCAGGAGCAAGACTGTCACTCTGCTTCTGCTCCTCCTTCCTGACTTAAGGGCAATCCCTCTTCAAATGACTGGCACTCCCACAGACAAAGCAGCCCCTGATCCTGCACTCCCCCTGATGTCGATGTCTGCACTGCGGACACACTGGAAAACTCCTCCAGTTGTCACTTTCACCTGGCGGCCAGTAGAAGCACCTCATACCCTTCTATCTGAACTGGGAGGAACAAGAGAATCTGGGGCCTTCCTCTTCTGCTCACTAGAGCCACCACCCCGACTGGATCCAACAAAATGAGGCACTGCCCTCCTAGCATCGCGCCTAACAGCGCTTTCCTTCCAGATATGATCCTCGACCCTCTCAGCTGTAAGGGCCTTATCCACTACCTGAGCATAAGTCGTAGTCTTTGGATCCAAAGTAATGTTCACATCACGGGCGATCATAACATTCAACCCCTGCACAAACCTGTCTCTTCTTACCGCATCAGTCGGCCCTAAATCTGGCACAAACTTCGCCAACTGATCAAATTTCAGAGCATACTCTGTCAGTGTCAATCGGTTCTGGGTCAGGTTGATGAACTCGTCAACCTTCGCAACTCGAACTGCCACACTGTAATACTTTTCATTAAATAAGTTTCTGAACTCTTCCCAAGTCATAGCTGTTACGTTCCTTCTCTGAACTACCACGTCCCACCAGATGCGGGCATCCTCTCTGAACATATAACTGGCACAGGCAACTCTCTCATTCCCCTCAACCCTCATGAAATCCAGGATAGAAGAAACCATATTCATCCACTGCTCCGCCCGCAGTGGGTCTGATCCACCCTCGAAGGTGGGAGGATGTTGTTTCCTAAACCTCTCATACAAAGGTTCCCACTTATTCTCCATAGCAGATTGAATCGGCACTGGCGCCACAACCTGCTGAAATGGCAGTCCAGTGACCTGAGGTGAGGCCTGCTGCCTCAACTGTCGAAGCTCTTCCTCTGTTCACTGCAGTCTCGCTTCTATCTTGGCAAACATCTCTTGCCAATTCTGTGGGGCAGGTGGAGGGTCCTGACCCTGGTTGTCATCCTCGGCCCTACTGCTGCAGAGTCTAGATAATTGTTGAGGCATCTTAACAAATATGCCTGCAACCAACAACGCCACTCATCAGGCATGATAACAACATCCAAAACCACCTCCCAAACACATTAGCCATCCACAAACAATAATTCACATAACATACAAATAACATATAACACACAACGGGCCATGCCCTAGCATCATGCATATGTTAACTCATTCGTCATGTTCTATATGAAATAAGCAGGCAGACAAGGCATTCAAGCACATATTCAAGCATATTAGTCAATCATACCAACCAACCCTGAGTCGAGCTTGTCACTGACAGCGAGCGTACATGTTCGGTCAATCTCCAGAACCATAAACCTTGGCTCGCTCTGATACCAAGTTGTAACGCTCTACTTCCTTAGAGCCGTTACTAAGTGAGTTTAAAATGTGCATTCAACTCGCTAATCGAGATTTTAGGTCAAAAAGTGTAATTAAATCATAAGCAGGGTTATAAACTTTGAAAATAATTCCATTTACTGAAAATCATAAAGTATTTGACATTTGGGATCCCAAAATACTGTTTGGAAATATTTACCACATATGAGTACAAACCATGTCGACTAAACGACAAAATCTAGGTTTTAATACAATCATCTCTCAAAACCACTAGCTGTGGCAGCCAGGCAGGCCAAACATGTACGCGTCGCTTCACGCTCTCCGTACTCATGGTTGGTTGACTTTTCCTTGCCCTTACCTGCACCACAGAGCACCCGTGAGCCGAAGCCCAATAAGAAAACCCTCACAAGCAGAAAACATATGCATAACAAACACATAACATATATATAACAGGCCATCAATAGGCTAAACACATATGACCAAGCCGTCCCAGGCGCTTTACCAGGCCCTGGGTTTGCAGTCCACACCGTGAGGATATCCCAGGTATCATTTAGAGTCTCGCCCTTGCAACTCACACTCCACGTGCTCAACGCTGCTCCCGGCCCCTTGCCGCACTCGGCCTTGCACTCAACGTTCTTAACGCCATTCTTGACCCTTTGCCGTTTCCGACCCCTGCCGACCTCGGCCTGCGCCGTTCCCGGCTCTTGCCGAACATTTACACAATTTCATTCATAGCATAATAAACATATACTGATCATTAACAAAATCAATCAAAGGGCTATGCCCTACAGCTCAAACATATTGGGCTCTGCCCTGCATACAAGCTCTATGGGAACAGTGGTTTTCTTACCTGCATCCCGAGCTTTCCGAGCACCGATATCCCGAGTACAGTCCCCTAACTTGAGCCGCGCTGAAACCCTAGTCACAACGCATTAACAATATTCATCCATCAAGTTCTAATCCATTAAATAACTTTGAGCCACAACTCTAATCTCCGGGATCTTGAATTCTATCAATCCGGGTGATAAAATCCATCCCGAGCCTTAACCTTTGAGTTCCCAAGCCTAAACACACTCTGGGTAAAGCTGTGCAATCCCATACCGCCTGGGGAAGGTCAAGTGTGATGATTGTAAGACTGTGTAGGTATGAGACTACATAGTTGAAGATGGCTTAAATGGAGAGAAAGAAAGGAAGACAACTTCAAGAGAGAGAGAAGGAGAGAGTAAGTTTTTGAATATTCTAAACAATTCCAAGTTTTGTTTTATTTAACTTAAGTCTATAGGGTTACCTCAAGGCTCAGGGTACCAAAACGTCCCCGAGGGCAAAATGGTAAAA
The DNA here is from genome assembly GCF_963169125.1 of Humulus lupulus. Taxonomy (NCBI): domain Eukaryota; kingdom Viridiplantae; phylum Streptophyta; class Magnoliopsida; order Rosales; family Cannabaceae; genus Humulus; species Humulus lupulus. The sequence goes on from NC_084800.1 coordinate 65,404,386, forward strand.
TTTTCCAATATTCCCTCCTAGACATTCTAACCTCAAATATATCTCCGAATATTTATTTCCATAACCCGATAACCCCATAACACATCTAATACCCAAAATACCCCTCGACTCACCCTGAGTCGGATTCTCAACCCCATTGTGACTTTCTGGCTAACCACTCCCCAAGACTGTCTCAGATCGTGCTGCACAGATAAATCACATACATATCGCATTTATCACATTTATACCCTCAACGGGCTAAAATCACAAACACACCCCTAATATCCAAGCGGGGCCCACATGCATATTTAATTCAACTAAACATGCATTTCTATCACATATTCACATAAATTCACATGTTAACATATTAAAGCATCTATTGCCCTCTAGGCACGCTAATCAAGGCCCTAAGCCTTATTAGCAAATTTGGGTCGTTACAGAAGAGATTTCAAGATAAGTTTCAAGGGGAGCTTGAGCAGTAGCTAGAGGGAGTCTAGCAGCTGGAGGGATTCCAGCAACGTTCAAAACCAGTGGGAGGCTGGTTGCTTGAAGACTTTCACAAAATAGGGAGTTGTTTGTTGATTGTAAACCAAATTAGAAGGGAGTTTTAATTTTTGTTTTTTGGTTGTTGTTTGTATTTGTAATAACTCTGATTATTTTAGTGAATTTGCTTCACCTCTGGACTAGGTCCCATGGAATAGGTTGTGAGAAATCATGGCTGAACCATGTAAAAATAATTGTGTCATTTTCATTATTCTTGCACTTGATTATGATTCAAATCTAGTTTTTATTTGATTAATTGTTTGAAAAATTTACTGAGTAGTTGAGTAGCAGTAGTTAACTAACTTTCATTTGGTACCAGAGTTGGTGTATTGATCCTTGCTTGTCTTTAGTTAGTTTATTTGCTTATACTCTAGTTATCGTGTGAGTTGGTTCCTTAAGGGCTGTGTGAGTGTGTTATTTTTGCTGCTGTGTTTGTATTGATGGATTGCTTCAAAGAAGGCAGGTCTACTACTAGACCCCCCATGCTTGATGGAACCAACTATGCTTGTTGGAAAGCTCGAATGAGAGCTTTTCTCAAAGCTATGGATGAGCATGTTTGGAGTGACGTGGTTGACAGCTGGACTCCACCTACCATCAAGGATGGGGAGGACACTAAACAAAAGCCCATGTCGGAATGGACTACGGCTGAGATTGAAAAGGCTAATTGGAACTCTAAAGGAGTTCATGCTATATTTAATGCAGTTTCCGTGAGTCAAATGAAGGCTATAGCAAATTGTGAAATAGCCAAGGATGTGTGGGATAAGCTGCAAACTAAAAATGAAGGAGCAAAAAATGTAAAAAAAATTAGATTGAGATCTCTCACTACTGAATTTGAAAAGTTAACTATGAGAGATGATGAGTCTATCACTGAATTTCATGCTAGATTATGTGATATTACTAATGAATCTTTTGCTTTAGGTGAAACTTATTCAGACTCCAAGCTTGTAAGGAAGGTGCTCGGAGCTCTCCCTAGGAAGTTCAAGTCAAAAGTTACTTCCATTGAGGAATGCCATGATGTTGATACCCTTGATTTGGATGAGTTGATTGGATCATTGCAGAACTATGAACTCACTATGAAAAGGTGGTCTAAAGAAAAGAAAGAAAAAAGAGTTTCTAGTGGAGTTGCTTTATCTCACAAAGTTGCCGAAAATATTTTTGTGGGAGATTTTCTTGAGAATTTAGATGAGGGGAAGGTTGCACTGCTCACTAAAAGTTATGCTAAGTTTCAGAGGAACAATATGAAAAAAGACAGCAATGATTTCAAAGGACAAAACTCAAGAAAACCACCAAATTTTCCTCGAAAAACTACTCATATGGGAGAAAAGAGAAATCCAAAGGGTATTCAATTTCGTGAGTGTGAAGGCTTCAAGCATATACAGGTCAAGTGTGCAAACACTTCAAAGAAAAAAGGGAGAGCTCTGGCAGCAACCTGGAGTGACAGTGAAGAGGATCATAAGGCTGCATAAGAGGATAATTCAGATTTGGAAGAAAACTTTGTTGCTTTCACTGTTAAGACATCAGAAACACCATGTTCAGACACTGACTCAGATGGAGTGTGTAGTGATGAGGATGACTTGGACCAGCAAACTGCCTATGAACAAATGTATAATCAGTGGGTTAGCGTGATAAAGAAGGCTAAAAGTCTGGAGATTAAAGTGGGAGAACTTGAAGAAGAAAGGAGAAACTTGTTAGGAAAAGTTGATTTTCTCACTTTAGACATTGAAGAGAAGAGGGTTGCTCTAGAAGAAATGCAGGAGAAGCTGGACTATGCTAATAAAACCATTGAGACATACACTGTTGGTCAAGATTTATTTAACAACATGATGGGAATCGGTCAGTTTGCTAGAGAGAAACATGGAGTTGGTTTCAATCAACCATTGGCTATCAAAAAGAAAGATCTTCCAAGTTCATCTCAAAAAGTGCCTCCCATTCGCCCTTCACTTCTTGCTACTCCTAAAAATTCTCCAGCCACAGCAAAATTTATTCCTATATGCCATTTCTGTGGAAAAAGGGTCATATTCGTCCAAGATGTTACAAGTTGAATTTCTACTTGTCTCGTCTTATAAACATCTTTAAAGATAAGCCTCAAGTCTACCTTGTTGGAAGAAAACAATGGAGATCGAAGAATGCTCATACTAAGGCTCTTGTGGTTCATACTTCTCTACTGTCTTGTAACAGTGACCAGTGGTACTTTGACAGCGGGTGTTCTCGCCACATGACTGGAAACAAGCATCTTCTCACTAATCTTTTGTCTTATGTTGAGGGATATGTCACCTTTGGTGATCGGAGCAAAGATCGGATCATGGGAATAGGGAAGTTGCATTTACATGATTTACCTCCTCTGGAAAATGCACTCTATGTTGAAGGTTTGAAGGCTAACTTGATAAGTGTTAGTCAAATTTGTGATGAAGGGTGCACGGTTCTTTTCTCCAAGACTGACTGCACTGTTGTTTCAACATCTGGAATCCATGTCTTAACAGGGATCTGATCTAATGACAATTGTTATCTCTTGAGCACTAACTTAGTGTGCAATGCGGCAAAGACGGATGAAATTGAATTGTGGCACTACAAGTTAGGTCATCTGAATTATAGAGATCTCAGCAAACATGTGAAATTAAAAGCGGTTAGAGGTGTTCCTAACTTGGCTCCATTGAAAGACAAAGTGTGTGGTCCTTGTCAATTCGGTAAACAATTCAAAAGTAGTCATCCTCCCTTGCAATTTCTGGTTACTTCCCAAGCTTTAGCGCTGCTTCATGTTGATTTGATGGGTCCTATGCAAACATAAAGTTTGAGTGGAAAAAGATATGTTATGGTGTGCGTGGATGATTACACTAGATTCTCTTGGGTTAGATTTCTTAGAGAAAAATCTGACTCTTTTGAAAATTTCAAGGGACTGTGCCTCTCTTTGCAAGCTGACAAGGGTGAAAAGGTTAAGAAAGTGATTCGTCTTAGAAGTGACCATGGCAAGGAATTTGAGAACAACATCTTTGCTGATTTTTGTAACCAAGAAGGGATAGCCTATGAGTTCTCAGCACCGAAAACTTCTCAGCAAAATGGGGTTGTGGAAAGGAAAAATCGAACTCTTCAAGAGATGGCTCGGGTTATGTTAAATGCCAAGAAATTATCCAAGAGACTTTAGGCTGAAGCGGTGAATACAGCTTGCCACATTAGCAATAGAGTGCATCTTCGTCCTGGTACTAAACAAACCTCTTATGAGTTGTGGAAAGGCAGAACACCAAACTTGGCTTATCTTCATGTGTTTGGTTGCAAGTGCTTCATTCTCAATGATAGAGAAAAGCTTGGTAAGTTTGATGCCAAAAGTGATGAAGGAGTGTTTTTGGGGTACTCTACCAACAGTCGCGCCTATAGAATATACAACATGAGAACTCAGGCTATCATGGAATCGATCAATGTTGTGTTTAGTGACTTAGAAAACTTTGCTAGTTACTCAGAAGAAGAAGAAATCCACACTCTTGTTGACACATCCATTCTGCCGGTTGCATCACGAACTGCTGATGAGCCAAGTGGATCTAAAATTGAGGAGATTTATGCTACCACTGAAACTTCTGAGGCTTCCGATGTGTCTTCCATTCTAGAAAATATTTTTTCCTCTGACTTGGGAATTCATCAGAAAAAAGGACCACCCACATGGATACCCAAAGTTCATCCTCTATCCTCCATTGTAGGAAATCCAAATGAGGTGATGGTGACTAGAAAGAAACTAGCAAACAAAATTGCTAATGCTTGTTATCTTTCTTCAGTGGAGCCTAAATCAGTCAAGGACGCCCTTAAAGATGAGAACTGGATTTCTGCCATGCAAGATGAACTTCAACAATTTGAGAGAAATGAAGTATGGACTCTTGTTCCTCATCCTTTGGGTGCTAACATAATTGGCACTAAGTGGATATTCAGAAATAAGACTGATGAAGAGGGAAATGTGGTGCGCAACAATGCCAGATTAGTTGCTCAAGGGTACACTCAGATTGAGGGAGTAGACTTTGAGGAAACATTTGCTCCGGTGGCTAGATTGGAATTCGTAAGACTCTTGTTGGCTGTGGCGTGTTACATGAAGTTCAAGTTGTATCAAATGGATATCAAGAATGCTTTCTTGAATGGCATCCTTGTGGAAGAGGCTTATGTGACGCAACCTCCTGGATTTGAGGATCCTCATCATGGAGATCATGTCTACAAACTAAACAAGGCATTGTACGGGCTTAAGCAAGCCCCTCGGGCATGGTATGATTGTCTTACATCTTATTTGCTTGATAATGGGTATACTAGAGGTAATGCTGATCAAACTTTGTTTATTAAACCTCTGAATCCCGGTATTGTTTGTGCCCAAATCTATGCAGATGACATAGTTTTTGGATCCACTTGTGAGGCACACACTCACTCCTTTGCTCAACTAATGACAAAGGAATTTGAAATGAGCATGGTTGGTGAACTAAGTTACTTTCTTGGTTTACAAATCAAACAACTAGATAATGACATTTTCTTGTCTCAACCAAAATATGCCAAAAATATGCTCAAAAAATTTGGTTCAGAAAATGCAAAACATGCTCGCACTCCTATGGGCACCACTGCCAAATTGCTCAGAGATGAAACAGGTAAAAAGGTTTATGCAACACTGTATAGAAGTATGATAGGCAGTCTACTTTACATTACTGCTAGTCGTCCTGATATTTGTTTTAGTGTTGGGATTTGTGCTAGATATCAATCTGCCCCCACTGAACTGCATCTTACTGCTGTAAAAAGAATTCTAAAATACCTGGCTAGTACCACTGACTTTGGTCTTTGGTACTCATGTGATACTAATCTTTCTTTGGTTGGATTTAGTGACTCAGATTGGGTAGGTAACCTTGATGATCAGAAGAGCACTTCAGGTGGCTGTTTTTATGTGGAGAACAACCTGGTCTCTTGGCATAGCAAAAAGCAAAACTCCATCTCGCTTTCCACTGTTGAAGCGGAGTACATTGTGGCAGGAAGTTGTTGCACTCAACTTCTTTGGATGAAACAAATGTTGCGCGATTATGACCTCTGTCTTGACACCCTGACCATTTATTGCGACAATATCAATGCCATCAATCTCTCCAAAAACCCTGTCCAACATTCTTGTTCTAAGCACATTGATATTCGCCACCACTTTCTTCGTGAGTTAGTCGAGTCTAAACTTATTGTCTTATCTCATGTTGCATCTGAAAGTCAACTTGCTTATTTGTTTACAAAAGGCTTTGAGTTCCCAAAATTTTGTTCACTTGAGAAATTCAATATGAGTTTGTATGTTTGAGTGATCACATGTGGCATTTGAAAATAAGCAATATAGGTTGAGATTTCATCTTCTAACTTGACTATCTGCATGTGTGAGTCTTTCTTCTACTTGCTTTTCACAGTCAGATGTCTTGAAGTGATGTAGGCTTGCTTATGCTCAGTAGTAGTCTTACTTGATGCTTGTCTTCTCAGTCTTGGTTATTGCATTGAATTGTCTCCCCTATTAGAGTTGCCTTATGTTTTAGTGTGAAAGCTTCCATTGGGTCACTTTGCTTTGTGTAGTTTTCTCCTTCACTTAGGATTGTGTGCCCATGGAGAGGGCTACCTATGTGCTTGGCTCTCTAATTGGTAATTGTTGAGGGGATTTCTACAAAAAAAATTAATTAAAAAATCTATAAAAAAAGAAAAAAAAAAGAAATGGAAATCAAACAAAAATTAATAATAATCTTGAGGGAGAGTTTGCCTGGTACTTCTACAGCAGGCAACTCATGAGGACACATCACACACAAATGGAGATTGATTTTCTGTGCATCTGTCTTGCTGAGATTGATACTGTGTCTTATTAAGACTAACTTTTGCATTTGTCAGGTGTAACGCCCTAAACTCCAGGGACCGTTACGGTGTGCCTTATAAACAGTGCTAAACTCGCTAATCGAGTCATTTGGCCAAAATCGTGTAACTAAGTATGATTAGTGGTTTAGGGATTAAAATTTTTGATTAAGATATAACGTTTCATTAGAACGTTTACTGTATACATTGGGATCCCAAAAATATAATTTAAAGATCTATTACAAGAAAATACTTACAACCAGCTGATTTAAGCGGCAAAACAGGGTTTAACCCTAGTTCCTCTTTCAACCCTCGGCCGTGGCGGTCGAGCAGCTGCATATGTACACATCGTCATCTAAACTCTCCAACTCAAGGATGGTCCAACTTTCTTTTGCCTTTACCTGCACCACATAGCACCCGTGAGCCGAAGCCCAGCAAGAAAACTTAATATGCTCATGATCAGTAATAACATGTCATCAAATCATAAGGCACACGCCTAGCAAATATAGCCCTATTCAAGCAGGCAAATAAGTTCACATAATGATGGGTATCCAGGATAAGAAATCCTGCCCTCCTAAGTGGATGAATATCAAGTCAATCCTAATCAGATAAGTGATTTAACACTGGTGGTTTCGGTAACCATACTGGGCATATAGCCCTAAATAGAAGAGTGACAGTTGTAAAAGTCACTAAGGTGGGTTCTGTTCCCTTTATAAATAAGTGATCATTTCACTGGCTTAAACAAGATAGATATCTGGTGAAACAGTCACTAGCATAAACCTACCGAGTGACCACAGGGTCACTAACATGGGATTCCGCTCCCTTAGCCATGTGACGATAGGGTCACCGGGGCTTTGTAGATAAGTGATCATTTCACTAGCTTAAAAAAGATAGGTGTTCGATGAACTAGTCACCAATATAACATATGGCATGACCATAGAGTCACAACCATGGGATTCCGCTCCCTAGCCACATGACAAACTGTCACCTAGGCCTTTGGCCCTGGCTCTGAGTAACTAGTCCTAGACTAGTCAAGCGCTTACAATTTTCATCGACCTTAGGGTTGTTCCAACATCAATGCTCCTAGAGTCATTCCACACTGATATCGATTAGATCTAATCTTTTATCGGCCCTGCGTTCATGACGCTTATGTCGTTTCTGACTCTCAGGTCAGTAATACGCGACCAGTGCCGACCCTGATTATTCAGTGCCATACACAAGTAAGCAATGCTACCAAACATATATCATATGACAAATATCCGAATACAGGGCATTCAACATGCTTACTCAATAATTGCTAGCATAATTAGGAACATGCATAAACACAGAGGCTCAAGCTCTGAACAATCTCATATTCAATATTCATGGCATGTCCTAATCACATGTTTCTCGTGCCTCACATGCATCACATTTAAACATCCAACATGCATTAAGAATAACCATGCATGTCACATATACACAGGGTGCAGTTTTCTTACCTCTGGTTCAAGCGAGAATTAGAACAAGAACGACCCTTGAGAACGATCGACCTTTTAATCCTTTAGCGATCACCTAGTCATAACCAAATACAATCTTCAATTAATGAAAATCAACAATAATAGGGTCTTGATCTAAACCCCACTCTCGGGACCCCGAAATGTACGCACACGGTGAGTAGATTCGATCCCGGGCCTTAAGGATTGAAACCCCGAGCCAAAAACCCTTAAAAACACTCAAAGTGGGCAGCCACATCAGGTAGCGCTGTAGCGCCCCCTTGTGGGAGCTGTAGCACTACCTCCAGCCTGAAGTTGCCCAGAAACTTCTCCCTTCGACTCCACCATTTCTAACCCAAATCAAAAGCTTCCAAATATAAAATTAAGTCTCAAATGAACCCAAAAACCATCTCCACATGTCCTAGGCACCACAACCCCAAGAACCCTAGCCAAAAACATCCATTGAAACTCAACTTTCCAACTCACAAACCCAATTGAAACTCAAATGAAAACAGAGCAAGACCAAGAGTTTTAATGGCTAAAAACTCACCTTAATCTCATAATCACACCCTCTTCAATGGTAGAGCATAACCCTAGATCATCAAGACTTGATTCCTTGGCTTGGTTCCTCAAAAAGAGCTTGAAAATTCAAAGAGAAATGGAAAGGAAAAACTATCGAGAGAGAAGAGAAGGAGACTCTGTTTTTCTACAGCTTTCTAAACTTAAAGGGCTGATATAAATCCTTAAGGGTGAAAAGACCTAAATGCCCTCATGCCTAAAATAAAACCTTAACAGCCACCAAGGGCAAAATCGTCCTTTCACACCTATTTTGTTATTCATAATTAACACCATCCAATTCCCGTTATTCTCAATATTCTCAAATACCAATAATTCATATCCCGTTACCCTATAATTCCCAGCAACGCTTTGATGACCAAATTACCTCGAGACTCCCCCCAAGCTCCGAAACTAGCCCCGTTATGACTAGAACGATAACTTGCATTTTATGATCGTCTCATGCCGAAAGGCTCGAAAAAATCCACATATAATGTGGTACCATTCATAACTCACCCATATGCACGAAAATACACAATTATGCCCTCAACGGCCAAATTACCAAAATGCCCTTATAATTAAAAATAAACCCATATGCATGCATTTATCATCATATTATAATATAATTCACATAAACATGCATATAATCATCTAATATCATAATAAATCAATTATGGCCCTCCCGACCTCCTAATCAAGGTCCTAAACCTTATTAGGAAATTTGGGTTATTACAACTATCCCCTCCTTACAGAAATTTCATCCTCGAAATTTATCAGAACAACCCAGAATAAGAATTCCGCACAATTGATTCCAGTTTCCCAGGTCGCTCCCTCGACCTCACTGTTTCTGCAACATACCTTAATCCAAGGTACACTTTGTTTCTCATAACCTTATTTCTTCTATTACAATCTGAACTGGCTATTCCTTACCAGAATACCTAACCTCAACCTTCAGATTCTTATGATTCAACTCATGAGTTCCTTTTTAACCCATGTCCACTGCATGGAAACACATAACACACTGTATACAACTGACAGTGCCAAAGACAAAGCCGATCCAAAGTTAACCTGATCAGTCCTATTCAGGATTCAAGCTGTTAAAATAATCTAGGGCTCAGCTTGCCCTTAACTCCTCACCCATTTCCATGGTGATACTTTAAGGAAGATACAATCTTCTACTTGGAACTCCATGTTTCTGCTTTTCAATTCAGTAAAACTTTTCCATTTACTCTGAGAAGTGAGCATTCACGCTCTAACCTCTAATAACCTCAATGGTCCCCTGAACTACCTCAGGATCCAGAATCAACACCTCACCCATCTCATTCCAATGAACTGGTGCTAAGCATTCTCAACATACCTCATCTCATAAGGTACCTTTCCAATACTGGATAACTCTCTTTTTCTCTCTGACTTACCATCAGTCCGAGAAAAATGAACTGTAGCACCCTACCACCTTAGAGCCGTTACTAAGTGAGTTTAAAATGTGCATTCAACTTGCTAACCAAGCATTTAGCTCAAAAGTGTAACTAAACTGTGTTAAAATCACATAATTTGAAAATGTAATCATTCATTGAAAATTATAAGTGTTTTACATTAGGGGTCCCAAAAAGAAAATACTGTTTATAAATATTTACAACTCAAAATGTGTTTAAAGTTGACTAAACGACAAAACGAGATTTAGTACAAAGTAACTCCCAAAAATACCCCTGGCTGTGGCGGCCAGGCAGACCAGACATGTACGTGTTGCCCCACGCTCTCCGTACTCATGGTTGGCTGACTTTCCCCTTGCCTTTACATGCACCACAGAGCACCCGTGAGCTGAAGCCCAGCAAGAAAACCCTACATAAATAGATAACATATGCATATAAATCACTCAGCATATAAACATGCCATCAATAGGCTATACACATACGACCATGCCGTCCCAGGTTGTAATGCCCCGAATTCTCCGATGATATTTAATGGCAGGATTAGTAGGCCGAGAGGGCCATACTTGTTTAATTATGCCATTAAATGATATTATGCATGTATATGTGAATTATATTATAATATGATGTTTAGTGCGTGCATGTGGGTCCACATTTTAATTACAGGGGTGTGATGGTAACTTGGCCCGTTGAGGGTATAATTGTATAACTGTATGCATGTCGATGATATGTGTTGAGGCCACATTATAATGTGGGTTCGTTCGAGCTATTCGGCATGAGACGATCTTTGAATATTGATTAGCGGTTTAGTCACAACAGGTTTAAGACCGGGCTTGGGTTGAGTCTCGGGGTGATTTTAATGATTAGAGCATTACCGGGTATTAAAGGGTAACGGGATGTGAATTATTGGTATTTGAGATTATTGAGAATAGCGGGAATTGGAGAGCGTTAATTATGATTAACGGGATAGGAGGAAAGTACCAAATATGCCCTTGGGAGTCTTTAGAAACTATTAATTGACCTAGGGGTAAAATGGACATTTCACCCCTAGGATAGATATACCTGGTGTTGGTTGAAAGAAGATAGTGAAAAACAGAGCATGTTTAAGAGTTCTCCCGTACCTTCTTCTCTCCACCTTTCTTTGTGATTTTTGAACCAATTTTGAGGATTCAAGCTTGGGAAGCAAGCCTTGGAAGTTTGGGAGTGTGTTCCACCATTGAAGAGCATCATAAGCTGAGCCTTGGGTAAGTTTCTAACCATAGATTTCTCTGGTTTGCCCTGTTTTGGTTTGGTTTTGCAGCTGAGATTTCTAGGGTGAATTATTGGTTTTGTTGGGAGTTTTGGCTAGGGTTCCTATGCTTGTGATGTTTGGGATGTGTTAGGATGGTTTTTGGGTTCATTTGGCATTAAGAATGGGATTTGGAAGCTTGGGAATCAGGTTAGAATCAAAGGAGTTGAAGAAGGTCGATTCAGGGGAGTGCTGGTCTGGAGGTAGCGCTATAGCGCCCACCCTAGGGCGTTACAGCGCTCCTTAGGAGGCTTTTTGGCATATTGGTGGTTTTGAGTATAGTGCTGGGGCGCTAGGGGTTGAGCGCTGTAGCGCTACCCTGTTCCTTCTAAGTCCCGTTTTGAGTGTTTTTAAGGGTTTTTGACTTGGGGTTTCACTCCTTAAGGCCCGGGATCGAATCTACTCACCGTGTAGGCATGTTTCGAGGTCCCGAGAGTGGTGCTTAGGTTAAGACCCTATTTATGTGGATTCTCATTAATGAAGGTTATAATTGGTTGTGACTAGGTAACCGCTAAGGAACTAAAAGATCGATCGTTCTCAGGGGTCGTCCTTATTATACTTCTCGCTCGAACCTGAGGTAAGAAAACTGCACCCTGTGTATATGTGACATGCGAGTTTGGTATTGAGGCATGTTTATTGATAAATGTGGACATGGATTGCATATTAAATGCTAGAGAATGTTAATTACCTGTATATGGCACTGACTAGTCAGGGACACTGATCTAAGAGTTAGAAACGGCATGAGCGTCCTGAACGCAGGGCCGAATGAAGATTAGATCTAATCAATATCAGTGTTGAATGGCTCTAAGGCATTAACACTGGACCGACCCTAAGGTCGATGAACTTATAAGCGCTTGTCTGGTCTAAGACCAGTTATTCAGAGCAAAGGCATATGGCCCCGGTGACTGTTTGTCACATGGCTAGGGAACGCTGTTCCAGGGTTATGACTCTATGGTCATGAGGAAGGTTATGTTGGTGACTATTCACCATACACCTATCCTGATCAAACTTATGAAAGGTTCTCTTATCAGTTAAGCCTGGTGATCCTATCGTCACATGGCTAAAGGGTGCTATCCCCATATTAGTGACTTTTGCGACTGTCACCTATTTGTTTGGGTTGTTGGTCCTGGATGATTATTATGATCATTGTTGATATTATATCATGTTTTATTATGCTTTTCTTGCTGGGCCTTGGCTCATGGGTGCTATGTGGTGCAGGTAAAGGGAAAGAAAAGCTCACCTAGCCTTGAGTGGAGAGCTTAGGTGGTGATGTGTACATATGCGGCCGCTTGACCACCACGGCCAAGGCGTTCTCAGAGGAACTAGGGGGTTTACCCTATTTTGTCGCTTAGGTCGGCGGGATTGTAAATTTGAAACTGTAATGACTATTTTGTACTGAGAACAACTTATAAATTTTTTATTAGCTCTGCAGAGCAGTTTGTAATAAAAATATCCATTTCCTTTTTATTAGTTTTTCACCTTAACCTGTTAATTACACTTAGAGCACGTTTTTGACCAAAGGACTCGGGTAGCGGGTCAAATTTCCGGTCCACCGTTCACCGTAACTGTTCTGGGGTAACCAGGGCGTTACACAAGTGCTTTACCAGGCCCTAGGTTCGCGGTCCACACCGTAAGGATATCCCAGGTATCCTTTAGGGTCTTACCCTGGCAGCTCGCACTCCGCGTGCTAAACGCTGCTCCCGGCCCCTTGCCGCTCTCGGCCCTTGTCGTTCTCGGCCTTCACCGTTCCCGGCTCTTGCCGATCATTCACATATTTGCATACATGGCATAATTAATCAAACACTTAAACATGCATTAACATAATCAATGGGCTATGCCCTGCACATAGTCATATAGGGCCATGCCCCGCAACACAACTGTAACGACCTAAATTTGCTAATAAGGCTTAGGGCCTTGATTAGTGTGTCTGGAGGGCAATAAGTGAATTATTGTTATAATATGTGAATTTATGTGAATATGTGATAGAGATGCATGTTTAGTTGAATTAAATATGCATGTGGGCCCCGTTTGGATATTAGGGGTATGTTGTGATTTTAGCCCGTTGACGGCATAATTGCGATAAATGTGATATGTTTGTGATATATCTGTTTAGCACGATCCGAGACAGTTCTAGGGAGCCGTTAGTCAGGAAGTCACAACGGGGTTGAGAATCCGACCCGGGGCGAATCGAGGGGTATACCGGGTATGTGATATTTTTCGGGGTTATCGGGTTACGGAAATAAATATTTGGAGATATATTTGAGGTTAGAATGTCTAGAAGGGAATATTGGTAAAATTTACCATTTTGCCCTCGGGGACGTTTTTGGTACCCCGAGCCTTGAGGTAACCACATAGATTTAAGTTAAATAAAACAAAATAAAGGAAACCCCTAAACTTCCTCTAAACCGACCCACTCCCTCTCATTTGCTCTGATTTTCCTATACTCTTGAAGGTCTAGTAACATCTTGGAGAAAAACCAGCCAAAGCTAAGGAATTGAAGTTAGGAATCAAGCTAGAGTCTTGGAAGCTTGGAGCTTAGGGAAACTGAGTTGTGGATTTAATTCTGTGCAGGTAAGCTTCCTAACATGTTGAGTTGTGTTAATTTGCAGCTGGTTTTAGGTTAAGTTTTAGAGTTTTTCATGTTGGAGGGATGAAGATTTAACCTTGATCTTTCTAAGGGTTTTGGCATGAGTTTCTGTTGGGTTTGGCTGTTGAATCAATAATATAATCTTTGTGATAACCAGTTTGGAATGTTGGCTTAATTATGGGGATAATTGGATTGGTTTTGAGGTGAAAATAGTGTGTTTTTCTGGGCTCGAGGGGTCGGGCCGCGGTGTTGTTCTTGCTAAGCCGCAACCCCATAGAACTTTGGGCGCCTGGAAATGAAGGCGCGCCGCAGCGCCCTTTAGGAAGGGCCGCGGCGCATATGGGCTATTTTGAGGCAAGGCCTCGAGTTGAGCTGGGGGCCGCGGCATGAGTCCCTAGGGCCGCGGCGCTTAAGGTACTTTTGGATTTTTACGAGGTTTTAGGCTCGGGGATTCACTAGTTAAGGCTCGAGATGGATTTTATCACCCGGATTGATAGAATTCAATGCCTCAGAGATTAGAATTATGGCTGGGAGTTATTTAATGGATTAGAGCTTGATGGGTGGATATTGTTAATGTGTTGTGACTAGGGTTTCGGCAAGGCTTGGACTAGGAAACTGTGCTCGGGACATCGGTGCTTAGAAAGCTCGGGACACAGGTAAGAAAACTATTGTTCCCATAGAGCTTGTGTTACCGGGCTCGGCCCTATTTGATTGTGTTGCGGGGCATGGCCCTTTTATTGAATTTATGTATGTTATGATACTTGTTTAGTATATTATATGTATGGGAGAGGGAAGAGGGAAGAGGAAACCGCATGGGAGAGAGAGAGAGAGCTGAGAAGTTCTGTTTTTTTTTTCTCTTTCCTTTGCCTTTCTAAAACGTTCTAAAATTTCCCAGTCCTTATCTCATCATAACCAGCTGCCAAAAAGACCCAATTGCTCCTTAAGTTACCCCAAGTCCTCATATGCCACCAAGGGCGATTTAGTCTTTTAACACATCCCGCTAAATCCTCGAGTATGTCTAAAAATCCTGTTTTAATCCCAACATGTCTAAACTATTACTATCACTAACCGCTACTCAATAATTCTCAAACACCTTATAATATTCCTAAAATACCCCTAAGCTCCTCCCGAGCCGGGTATTTGACCCCGTTGTGACTTTTAGCAAAACAACTCCCTAGGACCGTCTTGGAATGTGCATCACAAATATATCAGCATTATATCACATATATCACAGTTATGCCCTCAACGGGCTAAAATTACAAATATACCCCTAACAACCAAACAGGGCCCACATGCATATTTAATCGCCTAAACATGCACTTCTAATCACATATTCCTTAAATTCACATATATTAATACAATATAACAATTATTGCCCTCCATGCACGCTAATCAAGGCCCCAAGCCTTATTAGCAAATTTGGGTCGCTACATGAACTGTACTAAATTCCATCTATATACTCATCGCCTTCCTCAACCCTTCCATGACCTGGATAGACCTTGAATTTCATGAAGGCGCACTATCTCTCGCTCACATAGAGATCTGAATACTGATCAGCTACGTTACTTACTCTTACTGATAAAAATGAACTCACTTGGAAAACTGGTCCATAATGACCCAATCCAAATCACGCCGATCCACTATCCTGGGCAGCTCCACCGCGAAACCCATCGCGATGATTTCTTATTTCCATTATAAAATATTCAAAGGCTACGATGGCCTTGCTGATTCCTAATTCTCTGTCTTGACCTGCTAACAAGTTAAGAACTTTATCACACATCCCATTATGCCCCTCTCCATCTCAGGCCATCACATAAAAGCTTTCAAACTCCGATACACTGAC